>NC_138760.1:128367947-129010447 GCF_965113315.1 Podarcis vaucheri | reverse complement strand
CCTCTGGCTGCCGGTGCTCTTCCATTGTTCAGATTCCGTTCTTGGAACGAGGTAAAAGTTCGCAAATGGGGACACTATTTCCGGTTTTGTGGAGTTCGTAAACCAAATCGTTCGTAAACAGGACTGTTCTTAAACCAAGGTACCACTATATTCTTTCATTTTCGTTTCGTATAACAGACCAAGCTTTCTTTATTGCTTTTGTGTAATAACTTCTTGTGGACAAAGGTAAAGGACCCCTGGATGATTAATCCAGCCAAATTAGACTATGGGGTGTGGCACTTATCTTACTTTTCAGACTTGAGGGAGCCGGTGTTTGTCCGCAGAAAGCTTTCCTGGTCATGTGGCCAGCAGGACCAAACCGCTTCTGGCACAGCAGGACACTGTGACGAGTTCCAGAGCACATGGAAATGCTATTTACCTTCCCACCATAGCGGTACCTATTTATGTGCTTGCACTGGTATGCTTTCAAACTGCTAGGTTGGCAGGAGCTGGCACAAAGCAACAGGAGCTCACCCCGTTGTGTGGATTTGAACCGCCGACCTTGCGATCAGCCAGCCCAAGGTTGAATCTGCATATATATAAAAGACACCCTGAAAATGCTTTTTTTTAAAGAAGTTTTTTTAAAATATGGAATTTGCCATTAGCTCACCAGCGCCATCTTGTGTCCCATTTGTATAATGCACTTAAAACATTGTATTTGCTGCTGTATAGCTGAGTCCCAAGAGGCTTTGGTGGTTTAGACCACAGCGCCTTTGCTTTTTTACTTTTACTTCTTGTGGGCATGGGGTTGAGGGCAAACACATAAACCGACGCACGTCATAACTCTAGCAAAATATCCAATGTGTGTATGAATACACGTGAGTGCTGGACATGCATGTTCAGACATATACTTGCAACTCTTTAATGGATGTGATTTAAAAACAATCATTTCCCTCTTAAATGTTTTATACAAAAATCCACAGAAAAGCAAAGTTTAACAGAATGTCTACTGCTTAGTTCATTCATTTATGCTTTTATCATTAAAAATTTGAGCCTGAATTTAAAGAAAAAATTAGAAATTGACAAAGCTGTTTACATATGTGAGACGCAGGGTCAGCCATTATCTGTACAGGAATTGTGGAGCCACCACTGAGAAGTCCCTGTTGTGTCTGCTTACTAGTCCAGTTGTATTTATTGACGGGCACTGAAAAAGCCTACCATCTGGGTTGCAAGATCCAGGCAGGCAGGATTATATGGGCATACACCCTACCAATCTGATTGGGTTTCCCCTGCCACTCTGGGCAGTTTCCAATATATATAAAAGCATTAAAAACCAGTATTATTATTATTATTATATTCGTATACAGAGCTGCCTTTAAATGTCTTTTAAAGGTTGTATAGTTACTTACTTCTTTGGCTCCAAGGTTGCATAAATCCAGTGTGGTCTGAGATAAAAAGGAATTCAGAAATGTGGAGCAGAATGAACCTTTCCCTACTAGGAAAAATAGCAGTGATAAAAATGAATGTATTGCCAAAAATGCTCTTTCTTTTTCAGATAGTCCCACTGATCCTTCAAGTACTTCGAAGACCAGAATAAACAACTGCAGTGATGGCAGGCATCCTTGTCTAGTTCCTTTTTGTATCTTGCATTCATCTGTTATCACCTGATTTGCAATTAACTCGGCATTTTGTTCTGAATTTATTGCTTGTATTTCTTTAAAAAATTTAGGTCCACAATTAATTCTTCCGGGGGGGGGGGGACACCTATGGGGTTCATCTGGGCAGACGCTGCTGCTGCCCCGGTCTCTGAGCTGCCCCACCACCACCACCACCAAGAGAGGGCAGTGTTCGCACTGGCGCCAGTGGCGTAGCGTGGGGGTGCAGGGGGGGCCAGCCGCACCGGGCGCAACATCTGGGGGGGGCGCGCTCGCACTTTCAGCTCTCTGCCCCTACCTGGCTCACTCACTCTCTCTCACTGCAGTGCTGGCTGTGCGAATCCGATCCGAGCCGCTGGGTCGCCGCCCACTGTGGAGAGGGTGGGTGCCAGGCGTGCGGTGCGGAGAGAGAACGAGGGACTATCTGGGGGAGGGACAGTGCAGCGGCTGCCCAGCGCAGCGCTGAGCGCGGGAGAGAAGCACACCAGACCAGACCAGGCAGCAGCAAGAAGCAGCTGGCAGCGGCGGCAGGTTAGGGGGCGCAAATTACTTGCCTTGCCCCGGGTGCTGACAACCCACGCTACGCCACTGACTGGCGCATCCCTTTTACGAAGAATGGAGTAGACCCACAGAGACCAAAGGGATTCTGGGCAGGAAGCCAAGTGGTGAGTCTTGCCAAAGTAGACCGTTTAAGACAACAGGAATCCTGTAAAAAGGAGGGTCCCTCTCCCCACCTGTCGGGACTTAGGGTCCTACCCGTTGGACTCAGAAATAAGCGAATGTGCTGGGACTTGGAGGAATCCCTAAAAGGGAGTCTGAGAGTTGGGTATTACTTTTACTTCAAAGTGTGGCATGCCATTCCTACTCCTGCTCGTTCAACTGAATGAGCTGTGGACAACCTGCCCAAAATTTGTCTCACTCTGCTAGGACCATAGCAGTCAACTTTTCCCTTTTCTTGCGAGGAATCCTATTCGGAATAAGGGAATTTCCCTTTAAAAAAGGGAAACGTTGACAGCTATGGCTAGGACTTGTCCTAGCTGCTGTCTAGCAAATGCATTAGGTCCAAGACGAAGGTTGGATGCTGGGTCTCTCAGACAGATGTGCTCTCAGGAAGATCAGGAACAGATTCTCCTACCTGTTCTCCCCTTTGGCTTTAATCCTGGGCTGGGACCATATCCTGGGGAAGAATCCTGAGCTGTGGGGATCCTCATTCCCTGTCTTTCTGGTCAAGTAGAGCTAGAACAGCCTGCAACTCACATGACAGATACTGACCAGGTTCTTTGTTGCCTCATAAACACTCTGCAGATAATGTCACAGTTCGCCATGGCAACAATGTGAAATATCACCTGGGACCACTCAAGTGACCCTGAACCAGGCTGAGCTCTTGCATTTACTAAGAAGGGGCTCAGAAATAAGCCTAAGTATTCTCCAAAATATTAGGAAATGTCCGTGGCATATTTTTGAGCCTATCTGAACCCAATTAGAATTTCATGAACTTCCTCCATCCTCAATATCAGAGGTGAAGAACTGTGTTGCCATTATCCTCTTTCACCATCTCTGTTTCTCATCTTTACGTTACAGTGGCACCTCGGGTTACATACGCTTCAGGTTATAGACGCTTCAGGTTACAGACTCCGCTAACTCAGAAATAGTACCTCGGATTAAGAACTTTGCTTCAGGATGAGAACAGAAATCGTGCTCCGACCCCATTAGCTAAAGTGGTGCTTCAGGTTAAGAACAGTTTCAGGTTAAGAACAGACCTCCGGAATGAATTAAGTACTTAACCCGAGGTACCAGTGTATTTTTTATTTGTTTCTCATTAGCTTCTAGTCTGTTGGTGGCACCAACTGTGACTCATAACCTTTCATTCTCACTGCGAGAAGCCAAGTTACAGGGAACCAGGCAGAGGGCCTTCTCGGTAGTGGCACCCGCCCTGTGGAACGCCCTCCCACCAGATGTCAAAGAGAAAAATAACTACCAAACTTTTAGAAGGCATCTGAAGGCAGCCCTGTTTAGGGAAGCTTTTAATGTATAATAGGTTATCGTATTTTAGTGTTTTGTTGGAAGCCGCCCAGAGTGGCTGGGGAAACCCAGCCAGAAGGGCGGGGTATAAATAATAAATTATTATAATTATAATTATAATTATAATTATTCATTAACAAAGCAGGAACAGGCAACTTCTGGTTTTTGTGACTATCTATGCCTAAGAGTACGCAAAAGCCTTTGACTGCTTGGACCACAGCAAAGTATGGGCGGTTCTTAAAGAAATGGGAGTGCCTGACCACCTTATCTGTCTCCTGAGAAATCTCTATGTGGGACAAGAAGCTACAGTTAGAACTGGGTATGGAACAACTGATTGGTTCAAAATTGGGAAAGGAGTATGACAAGGCTGTATATTGTCCCCCTGCTTATTCAACTTATATGCAGAATTCATCATGCGAAAGGCTGGGCTGGATGAATCCCAAGCCGGAATTAAGATTGCCGGAAGAAATATCAACAGCCTCAGATATGCAGATGACACAACTTTGATGGCAGAAAGTGAGGAGGAATTAAAGAACCTCTTAATGAGAGTCAAAGAGGAGAGCGCAAAATATAGAATCTTTTATACAGTGGTACCTCTGGTTGCGAACGGGAGCCGTTCCGGAGGCCTGTTCGCAACATGAGCAGAACGCAACCCGCAGCAGCATGTCTGCGCATGTGTGGATTGCGATTCGCCGCTTCTGTTCATGCATGTGACGTCATTTTGCGCTTCTGCTCATGCGCGAGCAACAAAACCCAGAAGTAACCCTTTCCGGTACTTGTGGGTCGCTGCGGGACGCAACCTGAAAAAACGTATCATGAAGCAAAAGTAACACGAGGTATGACTGTATTGGCAAAGGATTTTCCCCAATTTATGGGGGGGGGGGAACCATACCCAACAAACTGGGCAGAATTAAACCCATTTCAGCAGGCTGCTCTGGAGTGAGATGGTGCTGGAGGAAAATGTTTCTGTTTCATCATGGCTGTTAAGATAAATCACACTGCCCCCACACGGGCCTTGGACTTGTCTGTTCATTCCTAACAGCAAGGGCTGGAAGACTGGGCTCTGTCTCCTGCTTGCTTGCTTACCCCAAGGCCACCTCAGCTCCTGGCACCTAGCACCCCCTAGCCAGCCCCAGAGGCACCATTCGCCTGCAGAGCTTGTACCCATGGCTGCTGTAATGAACAGCCATGCGAGCCTTGGGGAGGTAGACGTGAGAGGGCATGAGAGGACAGAGGGAAGGAAAGAGGGACAGAGGCAGGTGTTGCCCATAGCACCCCTGACCTTCATTCAAGGCACCCCAGGGTGCCACGCCACACTGGTTGAAAACCACTGCTCCATGCAATTAAAAGGTTTCTCCCCTGTGAGTTATCTGGTGCAAAGTAAGGTGAATATTCTGAATGAAGCTCTTTCCACACTCCTTGCATTTAAACGGTTTCTCCCCGGTGTGGATTCTCTGATGATTAATAAGGTGGTTGTGCTGTCTGAAGCTCTTTCCACACTCCCTGCACTGGAACGGTTTCTCTCCTGTGTGGGTTCTTTCATGTGAAGTAAGGCTACTTCTGTCGGTGAAGCTCTTTCCACATTCCATGCACTGAAATGGCTTTTTACCAGTATGGGTTCTTCGATGTATGGTAAGACTACTGCTGTGCCTGAAACGCTTCCCACATTCCTTGCATTTAAATGGCGTTTCCCCTGTGTGGGTTCTTTGATGTTCAGTAAGGCTACTACTGAAACTGAAGCTCTTCCCGCACTCTGTGCATGGAAATGGCTTCTCACCTGTATGTGTTCTCTGATGACGAATAAGGTGAGAATGCCGTATAAAGGTCTTCCCACACTCGGTGCATTTAAATGGTTTCTCTCCTGTATGAATTCTGTGATGCCTATTCAAATACGATTCATATCTAAATGTTTTCCCACAGTCTGGACATGTTTTCTTGTTTTTGTCTTTTGGATCTTCTTGTAGTATCAGGAGTTCTTGGACGCTGATACCCTGAAAAATCAAGGATTTCTTCCTCCCATTCTTTGACTTGTTTCCTTCATGTGTTTCGGGTTCCTTTTGTGTTTCGAACTTATTTTTTCCTGCTTCATGCATAATTGTTTCTGAAGACACCACAGATGAGTCCCTGTAATTCCCATCGTTCTGCCAATCATCTGGTGGGGGGGGGAGGCAGAGAAAGAATTTCATGTGTGAATTTCAAGGGATAAAAAATGGCAGAGAAAGGCGTGTTCTTAGATCTTCTGCCAATGCATAGGGCAGGGCTTGTAGATCTAGCAGGATCCACCTGGCATTTGTGAACAGGCATGGTGGAAGCCAAGCCATATTTCTAAATATGGGGAATATCTCAACATGTGGAAGGGAAACCGCAAGCTGGAAGACATCTTTATAAGAAGAGTCCCACAGGATCAAGCCAAAAACCTATCTAGTAGAGTAGTGGTGGCCAAACTTGGCCCTCCAGCTGTTTTTGGACTACAGCTCCCATCATCCCTAGTTAACAGGACCAGTGGCCAGAGATGATGGGAATTGTAGTCCCAAAACAGCTGGAGGGCCAAGTTTGACCACTACCGTAGTATAGCTAACAGTCTTCTTCTGCTGTTGTTGTCCTGATTCAAGAGGTATTAAGCACATGGTCACCATAACAAGTAGCCTTTAGGAGCTTTCTCATCCATGAATTTGTCTGATCCCCCTCTAAGTCCCACTGGGTCTATCTGCCCTGGATGATATTACACAGGAATGGAAAAATCCTCCCCCCAAAATGCCCCGTAAGACATCTAAGATACCTATGGATACCACCACTTCTTTGGGATCATGAATGAACGGAGCTTCTCCTTCTTCCCAACAGGAACTGAGGTCCAATTCTGCAAAGGAGACAGAAGAGACTAGTTACTTTGGAACTCAAACTATTCAGCCAATCCAAACTGAGCCATTGCTTATGACCTCAAGCCGAAAAAAGAGGGATAATTTTGATATTATAATTCCTGCGCCACAGATAGGACAGGGCTGTATGGTCACAGCAGGATCAGTCTGGCACTTGTGGAAATGTGATCACTGGATCTGAAGCTCAGTGTGATCTACCTTTTCGAAATGATACTGGAGAATTTAACAAACCCCAATGCTTTTATCACACAATTTTATCACACAATATTTTTTAAAAATCACCCTTCCTTCTCCTCCAAAAGTGATTCAGTGGTATATCCCCCCCAAAATTACACTTTTCAGTGTTGTGAGAATGGATTTGCAATTGATTCATGGTGGCAGCAGTTGGAAAAAGATATCTCTAATATCACAGCTCTGAAACTGAAATAATGGTACACTGCACATTAATGCTCCCATTGTAAACATGTCCCCCCCTCTGAAGAATGTATTTTTCATTTCTTCAGAGACAACATTCAAATGAGCATTGTGGGATTGCAAGCCTCATTATAATTTCCAGTTTATGACTGTGTTATAATTCATATATTGAAAGGAGTGGGGCAGGTTGATTGAAATATGTTTTTGCACCGGTTATGCAACGGATAAATTGGGAAGGAGTTTTTTTTATATCCCACCTTTTCCAGACCTAAAAAATACAACTCATTAAAAGGGTTTGACAGGGTTTTCCAAATTAGTATGCCCTGTAACATACGACAATGTATTTAGGGGTGATGTAGTGAGAGCCAGTGTGGTGTAGTGGTTAAGAGCGGTGGTCTCGTAATCTGGTGAACCGGGTTTGCTTCCCCGCTCCTCCACATGCAACTGCTGTGTGACCTTGGGTCGGTCACATTTCTCTGAAGTCTCTCAGCCCCACTCACCTCACAGAGTGTTTGTTGTGGGGGAGGAAGGGAAAGGAGAATGTTAGCCGCTTTGAGACTCCTTCGGGTAGTGATAAAGCAGGATATCAAATCCAAACTCTTCCTCATCTTGATCTTAAATTTGTTGGCGTTGAAAGGCGCCGAAATAAGACGTTAAGTGTAGACATTTTAAGTGTTGGCATCCAATGATCCAAAAACCCTCTAAGGCTACAGGAAGTTGCATGTCAGACTCTTTGTCTTTTGAGGCCCAGCACTGACCACTCAAACTAGGAGTGGATCTCCAGGATATGGGGCAGAGAAATGTCTTCTTTCCTATCAGTTGCTCCCTGATCCTTTACCCTTCTAGTACATGGGTAGGCAAACTAAGGCCCGGGGGCCAGATCCAGCCCAATCGCCTTCTAAATCCAGCCCGCGGATGGTCCGGGAATCTGCGTGTTTTTACATGAGTAGAATGTGTCCTTTTATTTAAAATGCACCTCTGGGTTATTTGTGGGGCATAGGAATTCATTCTTTTTATTTTTCCAAAATATAGTCCGGCCCCCCACAAGGTCTGAGGGAGAGTGGACCGGCCCCCTGCTAAAAAATGTTTGCTGACCCCTGATGTAGCACCTTCTGCATATAAATCAAGGGCCTCCCCAAACATCCAGAGCACACGGTCCAGACCCCCATCTCCATAACAGCCTCCCAAATGTGCCCAAATAAAGATTTCAAACCTTCCAGCACCTAGCAGTCATGGAAATAAAACACATGGTGTTTACCTAGAGAGGCCACCATCTCATAATTCTCCTCCATGATTTCCCTGTGCAGAGCTCTTTGGCCCGGATCCAGCAGAGCCCACTCCTCCTCCGTGAAAAACACAGCCACCTCCTCAAAGGTCAAGAGGGCCTGGAAGCTCGACAAGCCCTGGAAAGAGAGAGAATAAAATATGGTTTCTTCAACATCTTGGGTGTGTGTGTGTGTGGAGTGGGGATCCTGGAAATTATAGGCCAGTTAGCTTAACCAATATTCTGGGGAAGCTAGTGGGAGACATCCCAGCATGTCTTGTGCAATGTTCAGCCTTGTCTTAACAAGCATGTCAACAATTCAGTTGACATAGACTTTCTTTTTTAAAAATAAAAAATAAATTTTTTTTATTGAGTTTTACAAATAATTTCCGAAAATCATATCCCATACTTTTTTATTTTATACAATGTTTTTGGACTTCCATCCACCGCATCTGAAGATTTTTCAGTCTTTATCACTTAATCTACATTTCTTAATTTCTCTATTACTTTTAATTGTCCTTAACCAATAACTCTCTTCATAATCTTCCCTGCAACATTTCGCATAATCCTCCTTACAAAACTTCTTGCAGTCCTACTAGCGTAATCTGTTTTTTACAATTGCTTTTCAAATAGTTCAAATATTTACTCCAGTCCTCTGAGAATCTCTGGTCCCGTGACATAGCAGACTTTCAAACGGGTTTTGACGAACCAGCTCACTAACAATTACTGAGACATTGTGTTCTTGTTTTGTATTTTTATGTTGTGAGCTGTGCCCTGTGATCGTCGGATGATGGGTGCTAAAAGGTAAAGGGACCCCTAACCATTAGGTCCAGTCGCGGACGACTCTGGGGTTGCAGCGCTCATAGAATCATAGAATCATAGAGTTGGAAGAGACCACAAGCGCCATCGAGTCCAACCCCCTGCCAAGCAGGAAACACCATCAGAGCACTCCTGACATATGGTTGTCAAGCCTCTGCTTAAAGACCGCCAAAGCAGGAGACTCCACCACACTCCTTGGCAGCAAATTCCACTGTCAAACAGCTCTTACTGTCAGGAAGTTCTTCCTAAGGTTTAGGTGGAATCTTCTTTCTTGTAGTTTGGAGCCATTGCTCCGTGTCCGCTTCTCTGGAGCAGCAGAAAACAACCTTTCTCCCTCCTCTATGTGACATCCTTTTATATATTTGAACATGGCTATCATATCACCCCTTAACCTCCTCTTCTCCAGGCTAAACATGCCCAGCTCCCTTAGCCGTTCCTCATAAGGCATCGTTTCCAGGCCTTTGACCATTTGGGTTGCCCTCCTCTGGACACATTCCAGTTTGTCAGTGTCCTTCTTGAACTGTGGTGCCCAGTTCATCTGTGGTGCACAGTTCATCTCGCTTTATTGGCCAAGGGAGCCGGCGTACAGCTTCCGGGTCATGTGACAGGGGGAAGCATCTGCACTGCCTGCTTTGCGTATTCCCAATTATCTTTCCCTTACCTGAGATGGCTGCTTGGAAGCTGTTTCTACTCCTCCCCAAAGAAAAGAGGGTTCGGGTGGTGCCTCTGAAGCCATTGTGCTGGATGGAGGGAGAGACATAAAGTGGGCCACCTATGGGACTCTCACAGCAGCTGCCACGATGCACAGGTGCACTTCAAAAGAGGGAGAAGCTATCCAGTACCTGGGGGAGAGATGGACCAAGGGAGGGTCATCCTTTACAGTGGTACCTGGTTACAGATAGGTAGCCGTGTTGGTCTGCCATAGTCAAAATAAAAAATTCCTTCCAGTAGCACCTTAAAGACCAACTAAGTTAGTTAGACCAACTAAGAACTAACTTAGTTGGTCTTTAAGGTGCTACTGGAAGGATTTTTTTATTTTGACAGTGGTACCTGGGTTACAGACGCTTCAGGTTACAGACTCCGCTAACCCAGAAATAGTACCTTGGGTTAAGAACTTTGCCCCATTAGCTAAAGTGGTGCTTCAGGTTAAGAACAGTTTCAGGTTAAGAACGGACCTCCGGAACGAATTAAGTTCTTAACCCAAGGTACCACTGTATATAAATTTGGGTTTCATTGCTTTAAAAACTATAAAGCTGCTGAAGACAACTGTCGCTTTGCACCTGTGGGGGAATCCTTTTGGCTCCTAATGATGATGATGATGATACTAATACTAATAATAATTTTCTTTATACCCTGCCCATTTGACTGGTTTTCTCCAGTCATTCTGAGCAGCTTACAGAATATATAAAACATAATAAAGCATCAAACATTAAAAACGTCCTGATACAAGGCTGCCTTCAGATGTCTTCTAAAAGTTGTATAGTTCTTTATCTCCTTGACATCTGAAGGGAGGGCGTTCCACAGGGAGGGTGCCACCACCGAGAAGGCCCTGTGCCTGGTTCCCTGTAACTTCACTTCTCGCAGGGAGGGAACCAGCAAAAGACCCTTGGAGCAGGACCTCAGTGTCTGGGGTTGAGCGATGCGGGTGGAGACGCTCTTTCAGATATACTGGGCCGAGGCTGTTTAGGGCTTTAAAGCTCAGCACCAACACTTTGTGAATTGTGCTCAGAAACTTACTGGGAGCCAATATACATCCTTTAAGACCAGTGTTATATGGTCTCGGCGGCCGCTCCCAGTCACCAGTTCAGCTGCCGCATTCTGGATTAGTTGTAGTTTCTGAGTCACCTTCAAAAGTAGCCCCACGTAGAGCACATTGCAGTAGTCCAAGCGGGAAGGCCTGATCTGTATCAGGATTTGCCAAAATCTCTTAAGAGACTCCCAATCAACTGTAGGAAGGATGAGAAAAAGTGATACATTCAGGCGACAGCTTTCTTCTCTCTCTCCCACACATTTAGGAAAGGTTTTAATGTTTGATGCATTATTGTATTTTAATATTTTGTTGGAAGCCACCCAGAGTGGCTGGGGAAGCCCAGCCAGATGGGCGGGGTATAAATTTATTATTATTATTATTATTATTATTATTATTATTATTATTATTATTATTACAGGCGGAGGAAGGAGAGAAAGGAAGCAGAATGGAAATAATGAAGCCAGCAGAGAAAGGTTTCAGAAAGCTCAGTCTAGCTGCAGTTTCAAAGAGGGAGCAAGGGGGACGCAAAGGCTTTCCCCCACATTTGAGAGTCTCTCCCTGGGCCCCCATCCTCCACCTTTCAGCAGAGAGAAGGTCCAGGGTGCTTTAACTGAGTTTCTTTAGCTGAAATTCCTGCACTGCAATAATAATGGGTTGGAGCAGATGACCTTTGGGGTCCCCTTCCAATTTTGCAATGCTACGAAATCCAAAAGGTGTTTCGCCCTTGTTAAGGAAAAATATAGGTGCAAGGCTGCTCAGTCACCCAGCTCATCGGGCAGAGCCCGCGGGTCCCTGCAGAATAAAGGAGTCCAGCCACCAACCGGAGCAAATAGCTGTAGACCAAAGTTTACTGCGCAAGAGGTTCAAAGAATAATTTTGAATCCTGAAGATGGGGCGACAAGGACTTTTAAAACTTCCCCACCATATCCCAGAATACAGCATTATTGATACAGCATTGCTACATCACTGACATGTAACAAAAGGGGGGGGGGTAGGCAGGGGTTAGGGACGCGGGTGGCGCTGTGGGTTAAACCACAGAGCCTAGGACTTGCCAATCAGAAGGTCGGCGGTTCGAATCCCCGCGACGGGGTGAGCTGCCGTTGCTTGGTCCCAGCTCCTGCCAACCTAGCAGTTTGAAAGCACGTCAAAGTGCAAGTAGATAAACAGATACCGCTCTGGCGGGAAGGTAAACAGCGTTTCCGTGCGCTGCTCTGGCTCGCCAGAAGCGGCTTAGTCATGCTGGCCACATGACCCGGAAGCTGTACGCCGGCTCCCTCGGCCAGTGAAGCGAGATGAGCGCTGAAACCCCAGAGTCGTCCGCGACTGGACCTAATGGTCAGGGGTCCCTTTACCTTTACCCAGACAGGGGTTACATTAATTTAACCTTGGCAAACATGTCCAGACAAGTCCTTGGTACAAGATTAGCATAAGCAGACATGTCAGGACAAGACCCAGGTATAAGATGAGCAAAGGCAAACACCTCTGAAGTCCCACCACCCAAAGTACAATAGAACTTCCTTTGCATGTCTGGACCCCTTGGCAAGTCTGGTGATGGGATTAGGCTTTCCTTGGCCAACAACCAGCTCAGCGATTGTCACCTCTGGGCACTTCCTGGGGGTAGGATGTGTGCTTGGGGAGGTGGCAGAGAAAAAGAGTTGTTTTTTCCCCAAGGGCAAAAATAGTGTTGAAATGGCGGAAACTGGCAAAGGAGTTGATTTTATAGGATGGTTAAAGCTAGGTAACTTCCCTGAGCTGTCAAGTCGAAAGGATACATTTATGCATAATATTGGAAATATTTAACAACTTTAAAGATGTGCCCCCCCCCTGTAATTCCCATAACAGTCCTCCAGCTCTGGAGCCCGAAAGCAGCATGTAGCCATTGGGCCCCCCTCCCCACACAATGTGCACCCTTGCCCGCTAGGAAAGCATCCTTTCCCCCCCTCCTCTGCAAAAAAATCAACATTTCCTCCATCACCCCAATTATTGCACCTTTTTCCTCCTCTGCAGCCTCCTCCTTAAGCAAACCTGTTTCTCCTCTCAGGCTGTGAGCGGGGTGCCTCTCCCCCCCCCATACTCTCTTCCCTCCCCCCCTCCTTTTGATGGGCAACTTCCTGCCTCTCTAAGAACCAGAGCTCAGTTCCTTCGCCCAGGAAGAGAACTGAGTAGCAGGAACACCTCCCCTGGTGCAAGCCTTAAGATTTCCCACCGCTGCTTAGTAATGACTTGTCAGGCTTGGAAAAGTTGGACCACCGTTTTGCTGAGTTAAAGTAGAATCATAGAATCCTAGAGTTGGAAGAGACCACAAGGGCCATCGAGTCCAACCCCCTGCCAAGCAGGAAACACCATCAGAGCACTCCTGACATATGGTTGTCAAGCCTCTGCTTAAAGACCTCCAAAGTAGGAGACTCCACCACACTCCTTGGCAGCAAATTCCACTGTCAAACAGCTCTTACTGTCAGGAAGTTCTTCCTAATGTTTAGGTGGAATCTTCTTTCTTGTAGTTTGGATCCATTGCTCCGTGTCCGCTTCTCTGGAGCAGCAGAAAACAACCTTTCTCCCTCCTCGATGTGACATCCTTTTATATATTTGAACATGGCTATCATATCACCCCTTAACCTCCTCTTCTCCAGGCTAAACATGCCCAGCTCCCTTAGCCGTTCCTCATAAGGCATCGTTTCCAGGCCTTTGACCATTTTGGTTGCCTTCCTCTGGACACGTTCCAGTTTGTCAGTGTCCTTCTTGAATTGTGGTGCCCAGAACTGGACACAGTACTCCAGGTGAGGTCTGACCAGAGCAGAATACAGGGGCACTATTATTTCCCTTGATCTAGATGCTATACTCCTATACTCCTATTGACTCCTAAATCGTTTTGATTGGATTTTTGCACAAGTGTGCAATTCACTTGCTGTTTCGAATTTATCTTCGTTAGCGGGTCGTGCAAAGCGTCCCTATTTTCCAGGGACGGTCCCGGATTTACACAAGCTGCCCCAGTTTCTTGACTTTATAGAATCAGAGAATCGTAGAGTCGGAAGGGACCCGAGGGTCATCTAGTCCAACCCCCTGCGATGATGATGATGATAATAATAATAATAATAATAATAATAATAATAATAATAATAATAGATTTTATTTATACCCCACCCTCCCCGGCCAGAGCCGGGCTCAGGGCGGCTAACACCAGTAAAATTACAATAGAAACATAATGGGGGGCAATTTAAAATACAGGTTAAAATGCAATTTAAAAAGCAGCCTCATTTTAAAAGTAGCCCATAAATCAAAATTGTAAGGGGAGGGAACAGTGGCGTAGCGTGGGGGGTGCAGGGGGTGCCGGCCGCACCGGGCGCAACATCTGGGGGTTAGGGTTAGGGGGTGCAAATCCATGGGTTAGGGGCGCAAATTACTTGCCTTGCCCCGGGTGCTGACAACCCACGCTACGCCACTGGGAGGGAAGACATAAGGGTCCCACTGAGTTCAAACCAAAGGCCAGGCGGAACAGCTCTGTCTTGCAGGCCCTGCAGAAAGATGCAGGACCACGCAGCTGTCCGGTGTGGGGATCGAACCTGCACCCTTGACATCCCTTTTTTCATAGTGGCTGGGGAAACCAAGCTGGATGGTGTTCTTGAAGCTACCAGCATGAGTCTGACCAAACTGCGGGAAGCAGTGGAAGACAGGAGTGCCTGGCGTGCTCTGGTCCAGGGGGTCACGAAGAGTCGGACACGACTAAACGACTAAACAACAACAACAACAATAATAATAATAATGTATGAAGTTACATTGAAAGACCTACATTGGCTCCCTGTACGTTTCTGAGCACAATTCAAAGTGTTGGTGCTGACCTTTAAAGCCCTAAACGGCCTCGACCCAGTATACCTGAAGGAGCGTCTCCACCCCCATCATTCTGCCCGGACACTGAGGTCCAGCGTTGAGGGCCTTCTGGTGGTTCCCTCACTGCAAGAAGCTAAGTTACTGGGAACCAGGCAGAGGGCCTTCTCGGTGGTGGCACCTGCCCTGTGGAACGCCCTCCCACCAGATGTCAAAGAGAAGAACAACTACCAGACTTTTAGAAGACATCCGAAGGCAGCCCTGTTTAGGGAAGCTTTTAATGTTTGACGTATTAATTTTTTTTTGGAAGCCGCCCAGAGTGGCTGGGGAAGCCCAGCCAGATGGGCAGGGTATAAATAATTTATTTTTATTTTTATTAAGACACCCCCCAAGCGAAGGAGATAAGTAACTCTACAACTTCAGAAGACATCTGAAGGGAAGTTTTTTTAAATGTTTCATGTTTTATTATATTTTTATCCAAGGTGACTGGGGCAGCCCAGGCAAATGGGAAGGGTATAAATAATAAAATTATGACTATGATGGAATAGGGCGTCCCTATTTTCTTTGATGAAATGTTGCAGGGTCTTCCGATTAATGCTTTTTATAGGATATTGGACACGGTGGGAGTTTATGGCTGCCAAGTATTGGCCTGAAAGGAAGCGCAGCCGGCGTCAGGGAACTGCTGGAGGATGGAGCTTGCAAGTGTTAGAATGCAAAACGTATAAAGGTGTATAACTTGCTGTTGAAATGGAATACTCAGGATGAAACGGTCAAATCTGCTATGATTAAATGGGCACAAGACGTTGGACATAATATTATGTTCGCTGACTGGGAACAGTTGTGGACCACTGGTATGAAATTTACGGCATGCAATGCCTTAAGGGAGAATATTATGAAAATGATATATAGGTGGTACATGACCCCAGTCAAGCTTGCAAAAATCTATCATTTGCCCGATAACAAATGTTGGAAATGTAAAGAAACTGAAGGTACATTCTTTCACCTTTGGTGGACGTGCCCAAAGATTAAGGCTTTCTGGGAAATGATATACAATGAACTGAAAAATGTATTTAAATATACCTTCCTGAAGAAACCAGAGGCCTTTCTCCTGGGCATGGTCGGCCAATTGGTGCCAAAGAAGGACAGAACTTTTTTTATGTACGCAACAACGGCAGCAAGAATACTTATTGCAAAGTACTGGAAGACACAAGATCTACCCACCTTGGAAGAATGGCAGATGAAGGTGATAGACTACATGGGACTGGCAGAAAGGACTGGCAGAATCCGAAACCAGGGAAGAGAGACGGCGGAAGAAGATTGGAAGAAATTTAAGGACTATCTTGGGAAATATTATAAAATTAGTGAATGTTAGATTGATGTTGGACTGAGTAAGTGGTTACCAGCTGTAATGATTAAGATAATTGGGGGGGAAAGAAGAAAGAAAGGTGTAAAATTAAGTGAAAATTAAGGGTGAGGATTTGCTGAATGAATAATTTGAATTGGAATACAAAAAGGGGAGGTATGAGGAGGTCCGAGAAATAAGTTAAAAGAATGAAATTATATGCGTTTTTAATTTTTGTATTTTTGTTTTTTGTCTTTTTTTGTATAAACTTTGAAAAGTTAATAAATATATTTTAAAAAAATAAAATAGAATGCAAAACGTGGACAGGTTCAGGCGCGCAAGAAGGTGGGGGAAAGGGGAGCCCGGATGGCTCAGTTAAGAGCGCGGCGCTGATAAAGCCAAGGTTGCAGGTTCGATCCCTTGTAGGGGGGCAGCGGCATATTACTGCGTAGCAGCGGGTTGGACTAGATGACCCTGGGGTCCCTTCCAGCTCGACAGATTCTATGAAAGCGCAGGGAGCGCGCGGAAGTTGCATTGCAGTAGTAGGCAAGGGGGGGCGCGCGCAAGGGTTGCAGAGAGAGAGAGGGAGGGGGGAACTCGGTCCTCCGCCGGACAAATGACCGGGCCGGGCTTTGTTTCCCAGGGAAGCAGGAAGTTGCAATCCGAAGGCAGTTGGGGGCGTTGGAGAAGCGGAGGGAAACGCTCCTGCGGAGGCGAGAGGAGGCGACGAGGTGAGGCTTTTGTGGGGTAGGGAGAGGAAAGACGGGGGAGGGAGCCCAAGGAGGATTTGCACGAGGGGGAATGGAGGGGAAACGCGCCTCCCACGCGGAGCACTTTCCCCCGGGGAAATGCACGGGGTGGGGTCGTGGATGATCCGCGCTGTGCACTTGCATCGTGCGGCCCAGGGTGCTGCAGGATCGCCAATGCATGCAAAGGACCCCCCCCCCTTTTAAAAGCAACCCCCCCCCCAGCTCGGAAAAGAAAGGCGCAGCCTTCTGATGGGAGGAGGGAACATGCAGCCCGGACAGGAGAAACTCGCAATGGGGGAAACAGCCTTGCTGGGGGGGCTGGGGGGGTGTTAGAATTGCTGGTGAGGGTGGGGGAGTTGCACGAGACTTTTGCGCCCCCGGAGCTTTGAATGTCCGAGGTCATCAGAAAGCCTGGTGGGTTTAAATGGGGGGGGGGGGGAGCCGCCGCCGCGCTGAGGTCTTGGCTTCTAGGGTGGTTTCAAAGAGCAATGCAAGACCCCCTTTTAAAACCTCTCTCTCCCCCCCCCCAGCTCTGAAAAAAACGGGGGAAGGGGGAATATGCAGCCCAGAGAGAGGGAGGAACCCGCTATGGGGGAAGCAGCCTCGCTGGGGTGGATTAACATAAATCAAATATCCTTTAAAATAAAAAAATTCCTTCCAGTAGCACCTTAAAGACCAACTAAGTTAGTTCTAGGTATGAGCTTTCGTGTGCATGCACACTTCTTCAGATACACAGTGTATCTGAAGAAGTGTGCATGCACACGAAAGCTCATACCAAGAACTAACTTAGTTGGTCTTTAAGGTGCTACTGGAAGGAATTTTTTTATTTTGACTATGGCAGACCAACACGGCTACCTATCTGTAACAAATATCCTTTATTAGGCATAGCAAACCACACATTATCAAACAGGCACCGTGTGCAATTTGTGCAAAATACGAGCTCGGCTCGTCCCAGTGAGATCTTTAACTCCAGAGAAAACCAATTTGCATAAACAATACAGCACAACACTACCACTATATATACTATATATTTCTTAATGCACCAACTTGAACAAGTTAGTATTTCCAAGCAGCGAGCTCAGGTAAGGGAAGGAGGATTGGGGTCGGCAGAGCCGGCGGTCTTGACTGCTTTCTCCTTCAGTCTTGACTACTGAATATTATTTTTTTTCTCCTTGGTCTTTGCTGACCTAGTTATAGGGCCTAGTAGTGATTTGGTGGAAGGCTGGTATCACCTCCCCTTGGAGCTGGGAGGATGGAGCAGGAAACCCCAAAAAATCCTGCTGGGTTGACCACGTTTCAGCTTAAAAATACGCAAAATGATGAAGGATCATTTCCGACAGATTTTCAAACTTCTCTCCATCCCTTTCTGTTTTAGCCACCCTGAACAATTGTGTAGCCCCAGCTCATGTGTTCTCGTTGCTCACCCTGAACTCTAAGTCATTCTTCATCCGTTTTAAAAGCACAGATTCCGAATATTTATCCCTCAAAAGAACAGATATGCTCCTCTAAATCCTTGCTGTCTTCAGCAATTCTTTTTCGCAATGTTCCCAGTATATTGTTGTTGTTGTTGTTTAGTCGTGTCCGACTCTTCGTGACCCCCTGGACCAGAGCAGGCCAGGCACTCCTGTCTTCCCCAGCATATTGGTTAAGCTCATTAGCCTGTAATTTCTCATATATATATATATATATATATATATATATATATGCGCAGTGGTACCTCGGGTTAAGTACTTAATTCGTTCTGGGGGTCCGTTCTTAACCTGAAACTGTTCTTAACCTGAGGTACCACTTTAGCTAATGGGGCCTCCTGCTGCTGCCGCATGATTTCTGTTCTCATCCTGAAGCAAAGTTCTTAACCCGAGGTACTATTTCTGGGTTAACAGAGTCTGCAACCTGAAGCTTATGTAACCTGAAGCGTATGTAACCCGAGGTACCACTATATATAAATTTATTTATTTGTTTTTTCAGATTAAAATTTTACAATCAGATATACAACATAGAAACAAGATTCCAAAGAATCTCCTGGGCTTCCCTCCTCCCCTTTGTGGGGCCTATTGTTAGTCCTTTCCTCCTGCATATTTTATAATAATCCAAATATTTTTCCTCTCCATTGTGTCCAAAATTCACCATGAAACTACAAGTGTTTTTTCCAATCCTACTAACAGATTTTAACTGTTTACAATGGTTTTTAAGATAAGTTATAAATTTCCCCCATTCCTTGTTAACATTTTGGTCTTCCTGATTTCTGAGTCTTCCGGTCATTTTAGCCATTTTGGCATAATCCATCAATTTGATCTGCCAACCTTCTCTGGTAGGGACTTTATCTTCTTTCCAGCACTCCTGGTATGCCCCGCGGAGGACCTTAAGGTCCACAAATGACAGCATTTTGGAGGTCCCAGGTCGCAAGGTGGTTAGATTGGTTGCAACTAGGGCCAGGGCCTTTTCAGTACTGGCCCCGACTTGGTGGAACACTCCGTCACAAGAGACTAGGGCCCTGCGGGACTTGACATCTTTCCGCAGGGCCTGCAAGACAGAGCTGTTCCGCCTGGCCTTTGGTTTGGACTCAGTCTGACCCTTATGTTGTCCTCCCCTTATGGTCTTGATCTATGGGCTACTTTTAAAATAAACTTTGTATACAGTGGTACCTCGGGTTACATACGCTTCAGGTTACAGATGCTTCAGGTTACAGACTCCGCTAACCCAGAAATATTACTTCGGGTTAAGAACTTTGCTTCAGGATGAGAACAGAAATCGTGCTCCGACCCCATTAGCTAAAGTGGTGCTTCAGGTTAAGAACAGTTTCAGGTTAAGAACAGACCTCCGGAACGAATTAAGTTCTTAACCCGAGGTACCACTGTATAAATTATGTATACATGCTGAACATTATATTATAATAAGCCTCGTGATGTAATATGATAATGTTTACTGATGTAACATAAGAGCATTAATAAATAAATAAATAAATAAAACTCAAAAAGAAAAATCAAGAGCAGGTGATGTCAGGTACTCCCAAGTCCCAGCTAAGGAACCTCTCCTGGCTCTCCAGCCAGTGAGTATCAGTCTGCATTTTCTCATCAGTGGGGATGACATGCAGAGAGAGAATTTTATCATTGGAGCTGCCTTTTAGTCCATAAGCCCTAATGCAACTTCCTGGTGCAGTTTATGAGCCGTGCTGGGAGCGGCTGGGTCCTAGCTACAAGTCCTGGACTCCGAATCACTGTCAAGGCTCATGGCATGTCTAATAGGGGACAGAAACTCTGGAAGAACAACAACAACATTGTTTTTTTTATATAAAATATTTATTAAAGGTTTTAAACAATACATCACCAAACACCAAAAGACACCATCACCAACATAGAGAAAAAAAAGAAAAAAAGAGTAAACACAAAACAAATAACATACAGCATAATTAGATTTCAATAAACCAAATTTCCATAACCTTCCTTTCGGACTTCCTCACATCTCCCTTTCCTGCGTTCCCATTTATAAAGTTATATTCAGCAGTGCTTCGCCTTCTTTCAAATCTTATTTTGTACTTTTCAAATATTATGTCTCCAATTTTAAACTTTATTATCAAATATTTAGCTATTTAAATTTGACATAATATTAAACAAAATTTCAACCTTGTTCTTATAGTTTGCTTATTTTCGTACCTCTTTCCGCTAAGTTACTAATGCCAGATTATTTTCTATCCTGCATCATCTTAACATTCATACAATTTACAATGCTTTTGCAAGTAGTCCTTAAACTTTTTCCAGTCCTCTTCCACTGTCTCTTCTCCCAGGTCCCGGATTCTGCCAGTCATTTCTGCCAATTCCATGTATTCTATCAGTTGCGTCTGCCATTCTTCCAGCGTGGGCAAATCTTGTGTCTTCCAGTACTTTGCGATGAGTATTCTTGCTGCTGTTGTCGCATACATAAAAAAAGTTCGGTCCTTCTTTAGCACCATTTGACCGACAATGCCCAAAAGGAAGGCCTCTGGTTTCCTAAGGAAGGTATATTTAAATACCTTTTTTAGCTCATTATAGATCATTTCCCAGAAAGCCTTAACCTTTGGGCACGTCCACCAAAGGTGAAAGAATGTTCCTTCATTTTATTTACATTTCCAACACTTATTGTCTGGCAAATGGTATATTTTTGCAAGCTTGACTGGGGTCATGTACCACCTATATATCATTCTCATAATATTTTCTTTCAAGGCATTACATGCCGTGAATTTGACACCGGTGGTCCACAATCGTTCCCAGTCAGCAAACGTAATATTATAGCCAATGTCTTGCGCCCATTTTATCATAGCTGATTTAACCGTTTCATCCTGTGTGTTCCATTTTAACAGCAAGTTATACATTTTTGTAAGTACCTTAGTTTTAGGTTCTAACAGTTCTGTTTCTAATTTCGATTTTTCCACCCGGAAGCCTGTTTTTTTATCCAAACTAAAAGCCTCCCTGATCTGAGCATAGTGTAACCAATCTCGCACTTTGTCTTTTAATTTCTCAAAACTCTGCAATCTCCAGAACAACAACAACATTGTTGTCTTCCGTTGGAAAAGGAAGATTCTCTTTTCAAATTCACACATGTTCAGGTTCATAATTTGCATCACTTAATCCAAATGAGGTCCTTTTTTTGAGGGGGGGGGAGCATTCTGCCTAGCACGATTTTTGTTCTACCTGTGCCTTCATTTCTCAATCCCTCTTCATATACAGATTAAGAAGATCCCTGGATATTTTGTTCCCAGAAAGATCTAGCCTTGGAAAGAAATTCTCCCAGTGGACTTGATGTCTTTGTTGGAAGGAAAAGAACCAGTTTGCCAAGTCTCTAAGGAAGGAGAGAGAATGGCAGGTACAGATTTTTAAAAACCCATAATGGGAAAGGTTCTAGTGGGAATAACACAAACCTGCAAACCTGGGTTGCATTGACCTTGGGCCAACCCTGCCTTAATGGCATAGCTGTCACCGTTTCCCTTTTTTAAAGGGAAATTCCCTTATTCCAAATAGGATTCCTTGCAAGAAAAGTTGACAGCTATGCTTGGTGGTGGTGGTGGAGAACCCAGAGATCAGTGTTAGAACTGTTAGCTTTTTCGCACATTAGTTGGGGTGCAGAGGGCGTGCTGGGGAGACCACACATTCAAGAAACGCAAAAGTAACTTTTGCATGGTTTAATAACGAAAACAAAAAACTCATTTTACATTAAATTACATTATATTAATAAGTGTAACCCATCCACCAGGGTACTGAGAGAGCTTCATGCTGTTCTTAATATACTGTACCCAAGAGCTTAATTAACATAACCTAACAGCACCTGCTATACTGCTTCACAGCTGTAAAACTAGGTCATGTTATTTGCTCCTGCCCTTAAAGATATACAGTGGTACCTCGGGTTAAGTACTTAATTCTTTCCGGAGGTCCATTCTTAACCTGAAACTGTTCTTAATCTGAAGCACCACTTTAGCTAATGGGGCCTCCTGCTGCTGCCGCGCTGCCGGAGCACAATTTCTGTTCTCATCCTGAAGCAAAGTTCTTAACCCGAGGTACTATTTCTGGGTTAGCGGAGTATGTAATCTGAAGCGTATGTAACCTGAAGGGTATGTAACCCGAGGTACCACTGTACACATCTTGTGAAACAATAATGAAACCTAAAATTTAAAGAAACCATTCAACAGGAACACAGTCTTTGGATGTAGAAATCCGAAGGTTCAGTCCTGTCCTTGCAATCAACTGAGTCCCAGTCTGAAACTCTGCAGAGCAGTGGTTTTCAATCAGTGTGCTGTGGCACCCTGGGGTGCCTTGAAGGATGCTCAGGGGCTCCCCAGGTAACATTGGCCCCTGTCCCTCTTTCCTTCCCTGCCTCCTCGGATGCCCTCTTGCGTCTCTGTGTCCCAAAGGCTTGCACAGCTGTTTGTGGCAGCAGCCCTGGCTACCAGCTCGCCAGGTAAATGGTCCTCTGGGGCTGGCCAGGGGGTGCTTCCCAGGCCCCTGTGGGGCAGTGTGAGGAGGCAGTGCAAGGAAGTGGGGCAGCTCAGAGACTTGGCCAGGCAACAGCAGCTGCCCAGAGGTCTCCCAAGGAGAGGAGAGAGGAGAGGAGGCTGAGGGAACACTCCACAAGGGATGGTGTTCAAAAAAGGGTGAGGGGCTGCCAGCTCTGCAGACAAGGGGTGGCATAACTGGGCTCCTGAGCCCCACAGGGGTGCTGCAGAATGATTGCAGTTGGTTGAGGGAGCCATGGGCCCAAAAAAGGTTGGAAACCTCTGCTGCAGAGGGATCTGAAGGCAAGGGAACAGACATATCTGTGCCTGCTGAGGTCAAGTGGGATATTGGCCAGGATGGAGTTTATATTGTCCTCCTGGAGGGCTGCATATTCAGAAAGTAAACCCAGCTTTTGGTGTCTGCAAACAACATTAAATAATGCACCCATATACACAAAGTTTGTTTTCTGCTGGAAATTCAAAAAAGTTTCCTTTTTCTCAACCCCCACCCCAGATGATGGGAATTCTATGCTATCGTCAGAAACTCCTGCAGCTGAAGAAGGAAAACAGATGGTTGCAGATGAAAGTGAACTTCAGAAGCACGGAGAAGAGAAATCCTCACCTTCTATGGAGGTTAATGCCCGTGACCCCCAAATCCTGCAGGAAGATGGACAAGGAAACAGCCAGAAAATATGCCCTGTGTGTGGCAAGATATTTAGATACGAGTCAAAGTTAAATAGGCATTGCAGAAGCCACACGGGGGAGAAGCCATTTAAGTGCACTGAGTGTGGAAAGAGCTTGAGCTCCAGCTGCAGCCTTCTTAAACATCTAAGAAGCCACACCGGGCTGAAACCGTTTAAATGCATGGAGTGTGGAAAGAGTTTCCGTGAGAGCAGTACCCTCCTTACACATACGAGAACGCACACTGGGGAGAAACCATTTAAATGCACGGAATGTGGGAAAACCTTCAGTAGGAACACGCAACTTACTTTGCATCAGAGAACCCACACAAGGGAGAAGCCATTTAAGTGCTTTGAGTGTGGACGGACCTTCAATCAGCTCATCAATCTGACTTCACATAGCATTATCCACACAGAGGAGAAGCTATTTAAATGCATGGAATGTGGGAAGTGCTTTGGCGACAGCAGCGGCCTTACGCAACATCAGAGAACCCACACGGGGGAGAAACCATTTAAATGTACAGAGTGTGGAAAGGGTTTCAAGCAGCCCAACCACCTTACTATACATTACAGAACGCACACTGGGGAGAAGCCATTCAAATGCATGGAATGCGGGAAGAACTTCAGCCAGCTGGTTAACCTTACTTCCCATCAGAGAATACACACCGGGGAGAAACCCTTTAAATGCATGGAATGCGGGAAGAGCTTCACTGATAGTAGTGGCCTTGCTCAACATCAGAGAACCCACACAGGGGAGAAACCCTTTAAATGCACGGAGTGCGGAAAGAGCTTCCAACAGCCCAGCCGCCTTACTCTACATTATAGAATCCACACCGGGGAGAAGCCATTTAAATGCCTGGACTGTGGGAAGAGCTTCAGGCAGCTCGTTAACCTTGCTTCCCATCGCAGGACCCACACAGGGGAGAAACCCTTTGAGTGCAGGGAGTGTGGGAAGAGGTTTTGTAACAGCAGCAACCTCATTTCTCATAGCAGAACACACACTGGGGAGAAACCGTTTAAATGTGCAGAATGTGGGAGGAGCTTCGCAAAGAAGAAAAGCCTTACTTTACACCACAAAAAACACACAGAAGGAACCATTTAGATGTGTTGGATGTGGGAAAAAGCTTCTGTAAGCTCAGCTTACTTTGCATCACGGGACACAGCTTTCTGGGGGGAAAGCTTTTACATGCAGAGAATGTGAAAGGTTTAGTGTGAACAGTTGCCTTCCTTTAAATTGAAGAAGACACACAGAGGATATTGGCAGGGGGTTGAACTCGCTGGCCCTTGTGGTCTCTTCCAACTCTATGATTCTATGAACACATAAAGAAGTGTCTTGGTGGATCAGGCCCATAGTCTATTTAGTCCAGCGTCTGATTTTCACAACCAGTAAACACATTTGAATGTAGAGTGAAGAAAGAGTTTAGTGTTAGCAATGTCCTTCCTTTACATCAAAGAATGCCCAGTGTGGAGTTTTCTTGAGGGTACAGGCCTTACTGTAGAAAGTACTCCTCTTTCTCTTCCTCAAAGGACCCACAAAGAGAAGTGTATGAAATGGGGAAAGCACTTCAGGGACAGGAGTTACCTTCCACGAAAGAATGCACCCAGCAGGAATCCCAACAAATTAATTGAACCTCAAAAGAGCATCAGTGACACAGCACTCTTGTTTCACATGGAAGAAGCTACCCCAAGGAACACCGTAAGAATGAAAGGAAGTTAGAAAGAGGTCATTCGACACCTGAAAATCTAAGCACACTTTCATTTCCTACAATCAATTAGATGCTGGACCAGCAGTTCTGTAAACAGTAACATTTGAGAGAAACGAACGGCAATGTAATACATGCAAAAGTATTATGAACAGTAGAAAATAGAATGTTTGACCATTTTGTCACTAGCGTTCCTATGTCAATTATAGGTGTAGTGGAATAGCGAACTGTGATCACAATTGATTGCAAAAGAACTGCTTGATAAGTTCTTATCAGGGTCAGCCCCAGTCATCCTGCAACTTAAGGAAAAGGTGGTGGTCCCTCCCCGTTCCCTGGTGAGAACTCAACAGGACTGACTTTAATCTTTCTTCTGCACTAGAGAGGTAATAGCATCTTGCGCTTCTCTGGATCCTGCAGGCTGGGAATTTGGACCCTAGGATATTTATACCCTGCCCTTCCCAGTTCAAAAACCGAGCCCAGGGCAGTTAAACAAATTTAAAACACTTTAAAACACTTAATTATAAAAGCAGCTTAAAATACAGTATAAAAACATGAATAACAATAAAATTCAAAAATCAATTAGATAATCTCCAGGGCTAGCTGGCTGAATTGGTCCTACTTGGGCCAGCGAGGAGGCCAGGGGAGAATTAGCTGTGGGGTCTCAGAGCGGGTGATCTTCATAAAAGGGGAGGGGGAGGGAAGGGAAATAAAAGATCAGGCTAAGTTCAAATTGAAAGCCAGGGGGAATAGTTCTGTCTTACAGGCCCAACGGAAGGAGGTTACATCCCGAAGGGCCCTAGTCTCATGGGACAGAGCATTCTACCATGTCAGAACCATCACTGAAATGGTGGACGATAGTTCCTTAGGACCTCTAAATTATGTTTATTCATGGACCTTAAGGTCCTCTGCGGGGCATACCAGGAGAGGCAGTCCCATAGTAATGAAGTGAGCAGACATTGTAGGGTCTTCAGCTTATTTTAGAAGGGATGGTCAAGGTCTGGAAGCCGAGCCTTGTGAGGAATGGTTGAAGGAGCTAGGTATGTTTAGCCTGGAAAAGAGGAGACAGAGAGGAGGCCTGATAGCCATCCTCAAATATCTGAAGGGCTGTCACATCGAAGATTGAGCAAGCTTGTTTTCTCCTGCTCTGGAAGGTAGGACTCTAACCAATGGCTTCCAGTTACAAGAAAGGAGATTCCGACTAAACATATGGAAAAACTTTCTGACAGTAAGCTCTTCAACAGTGGAACAGTCTGCCTCGGGAGGTTGTGGCGGTTTTTAAGCAGAGGCTGGATAACCATCTGTCTGGTGCTTTATCCAAAATTCCAACATTGCAGGGAGTTGAGATGCTATGATTCTATGAAAACATTGGGGAGAGGAAGGTTAACTAGGGTTTGGGATACAGATAGGTAGCCGTGTTGGTCTGCCATAGTCAAAATAAAAAAAATTCCTTCCAGTAGCACCTTAAAGACCAACTAAGTTAGTTCTTGGTATGAGCTTTCGTGTGCATGCACACTTCTTCAGATACACTGAAACAGAAGTTGCCAGATCCTTCTATATAGTGAGAAGGTGGGGAGGGGTATTACTCAGAAGGGTGGTGGGAATGGGAGATTGGCAGATAGCTGAGATGAGCCTGTTGACGACTCTTAACGACTGCAATAGGTCTTACAGGAAAAGGCAAGGGGTGAGAAGGTGAAAAATGGCTTAGTCATGTATAATGAGATAAGAATCCAATGTCTTTGTTCAGACCAGGTCTCTTCATGGTTTTAAGTTTAGTAATGAGTTGCAATTCAGCAGCTTCTCTTTCCAGTCTATTTCTGAAATTCCTTTGTAGTAAAACAGCTACTTTGAGATCTTGTATAGAATGTCTTGGGAGATTGAAGTATTCTCCTACTGGTTTCTCTCTTTTGTGATTCTTGGGTTTGGGAGTGATGAGTTTGTAAATGAAGAACAAGCACAGGGATGAAAGCTTTCTCGGGCACTTCAGCAGGAAGTCTCAAGGAAGCTGACATTTCCCTGTAGCCAGCAAAACTTGGCAAAGCATACAATAAAACCTAGCAGAACTTCTGGGGCAGGAAATGAAGATTTAGTTGGGATGGGGATATACCTGTCCTTTGCAAGATGTGAATTGTTGCAGGAAGGAGGGAGGGAGGGAGGGAAGGAAGGAAGTTAAAGTAAGTTAGTATTGGAGAGAGTAGAAACTAACTTTCAGGAAGTGATGGGAAGGATGGCAGAGGTGAAGAGGCAAAGTTTGGGACCACGTGAGTTTTTTTGAGAATGTAAATAAGAAAAATGGGAGGCAATCCATGATCTTCATTCCTGGACACCAGACTGCTTCCTGCTATCCTGCGTGTAAAACCCCCAGTAGCCTGTTCCCTTCTGATACTTTGCAGTCAGGAGAAAATGGAAATGTAGGAAGCTTTACCTAAAGGGCCGGGAAATTTAGACGGGCCAAGGTAGGATTTAGCAGTGGATAAGACTTTTTTTTCTTTTAAGTTGCTTGATGTAGCACGTATGTATAACAGCCTATTTACCTAATACTTGAATATAGTTTCATTTTCTCACATAATCTTGGCATCCTAATAGTTTCTACAGTGGTGCCTCGCAAGACAAAATTAATTCGTTCTGCAAGTTTTTTCGTCTTGTGAATTTTTTGTCTTGCGAAGCACGGTTTCCCATAGGAATGCATTGAACGGTTTTAAGAAAAAGGACGTTTTCGTTTTTCGTCTTGTGAAGCAAGCCCATAGGGAAATTCGTCTTCCGAAGCAACTCAAAAAACAAAAAACTCTTTCGTCTTGCGAGGCATTCGTCTTGCGAGGTACCACTGTATGTATAATGCACCTTTGATTTTCCTTGATACTTTGTGGGTTAAACTTATGTCTTTCATAAACTAAAATGCGTTCATTGCTCTTTTGTTGATGTGTTTTAAATAAAGCAGATTTCAGATACCACAGAAAAAGAATACTGTTTTTAAGGATGCTGTACAGGACACAGCCGGTGTTCCAGGAGGTCCTAATCTGTCACTCCATATTGGCTTTGATTATAGTACTTTGATTATTAGATACTCCATACCATTTGTGCAAATGGCTGCCCACAAAGTGGAACGCATTTGGTTAAGACGCAAAAAGTGTTTTCCAAGTCCTAATTGTGCCGAGAAAGCCTTGAGGATTCCCCATTCCACCCTGTCAGATGCCATAAAAGTGTCCAGGAACATTAGAGCCACTGGGAGCTTATGTACATTAATTGTGGGTATGGTATTTAGTTGGCATCCATCGGTTTCGGGAGGTGTGCACCTTTGGGGGTGAAATCGGCTGTTGGAAGGTTAGAAAACCTACAGTGGCTGCAGAGATTGATAGTGGAGAGATCTATTCCATTGCAGCTTGGGCAGATAAAGCAGATGAACCATGGCGTCTCTTCTCTTTGCACCAGAGGTCATTCCTCCTGTGGTCGCTGCAATGGATGCACAACCTGACTGTCCCCAGGCACTGCGGTTGTCTGAAAGGGATTCTCACATGGAGGGATTGGTGTTGCAGGTCTGCATGCGGCGTTTGCAGACATCTTTGTAACGTAGAGTTGGTCTGCCCACGGATCTGGTGCCTGAAGCCAGCTCTCCTTGGGATCTTGCCATTTTCCATTCTCTGGACAGGACCAAGACAGGAGTGTGAATATACTGGAAAGTTTGCTTGGAGAGTGCATCTTTCTTTGATGCTCTGTCCCGATATTTAAAAGCTCTAGAAATGACACCCGTGGTGCTGTTGGAAGGGATCAAACTACAGTAGTACCTCGGGTTACAGATGCTTCAGGTTACAGACTCCGCTAACCCAGAAATAGTACCTCGGGTTAAGAACGTTGCTTCAGGATGAGAACAGAAATTTTGTGCGGCAGCAGGAGGCTCCATTAGCTAATGTAGTACCTCAGGTTAAGAACAGTTTCAGGTTAAGAATGGAGCTCCAGAACGAATTAAGTTCTTAACCCGAGGTACCACTGTAGTTTGGTAGGTGAAATGCGGTGACCAATGAAAATTTAGGCAATTAACCATTACCGATGACAGGATTTTTACATCCTGGTTAGTTGGGCAGTAAGAGCTTACTAGCTGAAGGTTCCTTCCCCAGTTGCTCTGGGCGGCTCCCAACAGAATATTATTATTAATAAAGCGATAAAGTATCAAATGTTAAAAACTTCCCTAAACAGCCTTCAGGTGTCTTCTAAAAGTCAGATAGTTGTTTATTTCCTTGACATCTGGTGGGAGGGCGTTCCACAGGGCGGGTGCCACTACCAAGAAGGCCCTTTGCCTGGCTCCCTGTAACCTCACTTCTTGCAGGGACGGAACTGCCAGAAGGCCCTCAGAGTTGGACCTCAGTGTCCGGGCTGAACGATGGAGGTTGAGGCGCTCCTTCAGGTATACTGGGCCAAGGCCCTTTAGGACTTTAAAGGTCAGCACCAACACTTTGAAATGTGCTCAGAAACGTGCCGGGAGCCAATGTATGTCTTTCAGGACCAGTGTTACATGGTCTCGGTGGCTGCTCCTCAGTCACAAGTCTAGCTGCCACATTAGCACGCTCCAAAGTGCTGTTATATGACCAGGTGAGCCACAGTGCTGGTTCAGTTTTAAATGCTTTATTAAACATGTAACTGGTTGTCCCAACCATCAGTGGAGCTGGACCCTGGGGCCTTGGGAGCAATTCACAGACTTCACTTTGACCAGGATTCCTCAACCTCGGCCCTCCAGATGTTTTGAGACTACAGTTTCCCATCATCCCTGACCACTGGTCCTTCTAGGTAGGGTTCATGGAAGTTGTAGGCCAAAAACATCTGGAGGGCCGAGGTTGAGGAAGTCTGACTTAGATGAAGTGGCTCAATCACCGTAGCAGAGCTAGAGGAGGAGCTCCACTATAGGCCTGCTGGGAGACACCAGAGGCATAGCAAAGTAGTTAATATATGCTGTAAGCTACCTAGAGTGGCTGGAGAAACCCAGCCAAATGGGTGGGGTATTAATAATAATAATAATAGCAATTGCACATAGCAGGGCGTGCCAGAGACTAAACCTTTGAAGTCGCTGCAAGCGAGGAACCCTGTGTAGTTGTGTAGGCTACTCAAACTAAGAATTTTGTGGGAACCCTAAGCATACTCCTGCAGACGGTGGTGGTTTCTGCTCCTGAAACTGCAAACATAAAGAGTCCTTATTGCTGGGTTTAGATGCAGAGATCCGTGAGTGTAATTTCTTTCACACAAGCACTTGTACATATATAGAGAAATTGTGATCATTCTCTTTTATTTCTTTTATTAATATTTTCGGAATAAAGTGATGCAAAGAAAAAGAGAAGATAAAAAGGCACAAAAATGGGTAGGGACCCCCCCAAAAAAATATACAATATACAAAAAGCGCCCTAACCCACACATTCTTTTATAAATTTGATATTGCTATCCTAATACATATGTAAATATTAATAGGCAACTACATTTTGTATAAACTCCTTCCAAATACTGTTGTTATTTATCCAAAGAAAGTCTACGTCCAAGATCTAGGACAGAGCTTTCCTAACTTTTCACGTTGGCGACACACTTTTTGGACATGCATCAGTTCGCAACACAGTGATTCAGTTTTGCAAGCAAACCCCTTTAGTTTGGAAAGTTCTGGTCTAGGGTTTCTATCTCCTTTGTAGGTCAAGCATATTGAATGAAACTGCATAAAGGGAACCCTCAAAACAGCCTAGTTTCCACCTCTTTCTCAGTCTCCTGCAAAAGTACTTCTACACAACCCACAGGCACCCCCCATTGCCTTGTCACATTGCAGGGGAGTCCAAAATCCGAAAGCTGGGGAAGTGAAGTGTTGGGATTTGGGAAGGAGGTGAGAGGCTCTGGCAGCGTGTGGTGTAGTGGTTAAGAGCACTGGACTCGTAATCTGGTGAACCGGTTCGCGTCTCCGCTCCTCCACATGCAGCTGCTGGGTGACCTTGGGCTAGTCACACTTCTCTGAAGTCTCTCAGCCTCACTCACTTCACAGAGTGTTTGTTGTGGGGGAGGAAGGGAAAGGAGATTGTGAGCCACTTTGAGACTCCTTCGGATAGTGATAAAACGGGATATCAAATTCAAACTCTTCTCCTTCTCCTCTTCTTACCTAAGCTGGGGAAATGCTTACTAGAGTTTGGGAAGGAGATGGTGTGAGGGGCTGGGCTGAGGAGGAGTGGTGGAGGCCCCATAATGACCCTTTCAGGGAGGAGGAAGACAGTACAGTGGTACCTCGGGTTAAGTACTTAATTTGTTCCGGAGGTCCGTTCTTAACCTGAAACTGTTCTTAGAATCATAGAATCATAGAGTTGGAAGAGACCACAAGGGCCATCGAGTCCAACCCCCTGCCAAGCACCACTTTAGCTAATGGGGCCTCCTGCTGCCGCCGCACCGCTGGAGCACAATTTCTGTTCTTATCCTGAAGCAAAGTTCTTAACCTGAAGCGCTATTTCTGGGTTAGCGGAGTGTGTAACCTGAAGCGTATGTAACCTGAGGTACCATTGTACAGATTTACAACGGGTTTGAGGTTACAACGGCTTGGAGGCAGATGAGGGAAAGTTGGGAAATCATGGGAGAGCCAGAGCAACACCTGGCTGACACGTCATTAGAAAGCATTCTAGACCCACCATCTCCCAGAACCCGGCAAGCCTTAAAAGTAGGAGAGGAAGGAGCTCAAAGACAGAGGGCACGTAGCAGCACCTGTAGAGGAGGTGATGATGATGACGAGTGAGGAAGTGGAGGAAGAGAGACTGGGGGTGGAGATTCACTCGGGACAACACCATTATCCAGGAGGCTGGGTTCTATGGCCTCTCTCTGTAAGCTTGGGGAGGGGAGGGGAAAGGACTGTAAGAAACTTTTCCGTGTCTTTATACTTTCCTGGGCCAAGAGCTGCTGACAGCACCCTGACAGGTGGGAAGACTTTAGGACCCTCACAGAGCCTTCATGCCTCCTTCCCAAAGCCCAGCGCCTTGTTTACCTGGCTTTGGGAAGGCAGCAAGAGGGATGGGCGGGGGGGGGGGGTGTCGTTGAATGCTGCCAAGGGCAAAAAAAGGCCTTAAGGAATGAGACTGATGCTGTCACAAAAGTTCTTTCCGCAATGAAGCATTTAAAGGGTTCCTCTCCAGTGTGTGTTATTGTAGGCATAGTCTATTCCTGTAAATAAACTTTCTCCCACATTCCCCGTTTCCAAATGGTTTCTGCCCAGTGTGTTCTCTAATGTAATGTAAGGTAAGCTGGGTGAGCTTACAGTAGTTTTTCGCACATTCCATGCAACTAAATGGTTCCTCCTGTGTGCGTCTGGTGATGCAAAGCAAGGCTTCCATTCTTCCTGAAGCGCTTCCCACATTTTGTGCACTCAAATGGTTTCTCCCGCGTGTGTGTTGTCTGATGTAGAGTAAGGTGACCGGGCTGACTGAAGCTTTTCCCACATTCCGGGCATTTAAATGGCTTCTCCCCGGTGTGGGTTCTGTAATGTAGAGTAAGGCGACTGGGACGTTGGAAGCTTTTCCCGCACTCGGTACATTTAAAGGGCTTCTCCCCTGTGTGAGTTCTCTGATGTTGAGCAAGGCCACTACTATCAGTGAAGCTCTTCCCACATTCCATGCACTGAAAGGGTTTATCCCCTGTGTGTATTCTCTGATGTGAAGTCAGGTTAATGAGCTGGCTGAATTTCTTCCCGCATTCCATGCATTTCAATGGCTTCTCCCCGGTGTGTGTTCTGTAATGTACAGTAAGGTGGCTGGGCTGCTTGAAACCCTTTCCGCACTCTGTACATTTAAATGGTTTTTCTCCTGTGTGGGTTCTTTGATGTTGAGTAAGGCCACTACTAACAGTATAGCTCTTTCCACACTCCATGCATTTAAAAGGTTTCTCCCCCCTGTGAGTTCTCTGATGGGAAGTAAGGTGAGTGTTCCTACTGAAGGTTTTCCCACATTCCGTGCATTTAAATGGTTTCTCCCCAGTGTGTGTTCTCGTATGTGTAAGGAGGGTACTGCTCTCGCTGAAACTCTTTCCACAGTCCACACATTTAAACGGTTTCACCCCTGTGTGGGTTCTTAGATGTGTAAGAAGGCTCCAACTTGAGCTCAAGCTCTTTCCACACTCAGTGCACTTAAATGGCTTCTCCCCTGTGTGGCTTCTGCAATGCCTTTTAAAGTTCGATTCATATCTAAATATCTTCCCACACACCGGACATATTTTCTGGCTGTTTCCTTGTCCATCTTCCTGCAGGATTTGGGGTTCATGGGCATTAACCTCCAGAGACGGTGAGGATTTCTCTTCTCCGTGCTTCTGAAGTTCACTTTCATCTGCAACCATCTCTTTTCCTTCTTCAGCTGCAGGAGTTTCTGATGATAGCATAGATGTCTCCCTAGAATTCCCTTTGTTCCGCCCATCATCTGGGGTGAATTTTGAGAAAAAGAAAACTTCTTTGAATTTCCAGCAGAAAACAAAGGATTTCAAACTTTGTGTATATTGGTGCATTATTTAATGTTATTTGCAGACACCAAAAGCTGGGTTTACCTTCTGAATATGCTGCCCTCCAGGAGGACAATATGAATTCTATCCTGGTCAATGTCCTATTTTACATCAGCAGTCTGTTCCCTTGCCTTCAGATCCTTCTGCAGCAGAGGTTTTCAACCTTTTTTGGGCCCAGAATTCTCCCAACCAAATGCAATCTTTCTGCAGCACCCCTGTGGGGCTCAGGAGCCCAGTTATGCCACCCCTTGCCTGCAGAGCTGGCAGCCCCTCACCCTTTTTTGAACACCCTCCTCTGCTCTCCCTTCTCCTTGGGAGACCTCTGGGCAGCTGCTGTTGCCCGGCCAGGTCTCTGAGCTGCCCCACTTTCTTGCACTGCCTCCTCACACTGCCCCACAGGGGCCTGGGAAGCGCCCCCTGGCCAGCCCCAGAGGGACCATTCACCTGGGAAGCTTGTAGCCAGGGCTGCTGCCACAAACAGCTGTGCAAGTCTTTGGGAGGGAGGGAGGGAAGGAAGGAAGAAAGGAAGGAAGGAAGGAAAGAAAGAAAAAGAATGAGGTGGGTGTTGCCCAGGGTGCCAGGGCACTCTGGTTGAAAACCACTGCACTGCACAAAGACAGGACTGAACCTTAGAATTTCTACATCCAAAGACTGTGTTCTAACACTGATCTCTGGGTTTTCCTCAAAGGGAGACAGTGGCTCAAGATTAACGCTACCCAAGTTTGCTACTTTGTGCTCTTCCCTTTTCTGTACAGTGGTACCCCACAAGACGAACGCCTCGGAAGACGAAAAACTTGCTAGACGAAGGAGTTTTTCGTTTCCTTAGCCGCTTCGCAAGACGCATTTCCCTATGGGCTTGCTTCGCAAAACGAAGCTTGCCCTGCAAGCTCCGGGGATAGCGGGGAAGTGCAGCGCGTCTTCCCCGCTGTCCCCAGACCTCTTTTGAAGCAAGGGGCGGCAACGGGGAGAAGATCGCTTCTCCCCGTTGCCAGCCCCGCAATCTCTGGGGACAGAGGGGAAGGCGCGCACACTTTCCCCTCTCTCCCCGACCCCTTTTGAACCAAGGGGCGGCAACGGGGAGAACCGATCTTCTCCCCTCTGCCCCTTGCTTCAAAAGGGGGGACAGAGGGGAAGGCGCGCACCTTCCCCTCTCTCCCGGACCCCTTTTGAACCAAGGGGCGGCAACGGGGAGAAGCGATCTTCTCCCCTCCGCCCCTTGCTTCAAAAGAGGGGACAGAGGGGAAGGCGCGCGGCACTTCCCCTCTGACCCCGGACGGTCTCCATAGGAACGCATTGATTGATTTTCAATGCATTCCTATGGGAAATTGTGCTTCGCAAGACGAAAAACTCGCAAGAAGAAAAAACTTGCGGAACGAATTAATTTCGTCTTGCGAGGCACCACTGTATAGCCTTTTCCCTCGACGGTTCAAAAATCTGTACCTGTCAATCTCTCTCCTTCCCAAGAGGCCGGGAGAATTGGTTCTTCTCTTTCCAGCGAAGACATCAAGTCTGCTTTGAGAATGTCTTTCCAGGAAACACAGCCAGCCGAGTCTTTTCCTGAGAACAAAAAACCCAGGGATCCAAAGTAAACCCATTGCATTGCTCTTTGAAACCACCCTAGAAGCCAAGACCTCAGCGCGGCGGCGGCGCCCCCCCCCCCCAATTTAAACCCATCAGGCTTTCTGATGACCTCGGACATTCAAAGCTCCGGGGGCGCAAAAGTCTCCTGCAACTCCCCCACCCTCACCAGCAAGTCTAACACCCCGCGCCCCCCCCCCCCAGCAAGGCTGTTTCCCCCATTGCGAGTTTCTCCTGTCCGGGCTGCATGTTCCCCCCTCCCATCAGAAGGCTGCGCCTTTCTTTTCCGAGCTGGGGGGGGCAGTTGCTTTTAAAAGGGGGGGGGGTTCCTTGCATGCATTGGGCGATCCTGCAGCACCCTGGGCCGCACGAGGCAAGTGCACAGCGCGGATCATCCGCGACCCCACCCCGCGCATTTCCCGGGGAAAAGTGCTCCGCGTGGGAGGCGGTGGCGAGGGGGGGGGAGGTGTTTCTCCTTCATTACCCCCTCAAACAAACCCTCCTTGGGTTCCCTCCCCCGTCTTTCCTTTCACTGCCCCACAAAAGTCGCACCTCGGCGCTTTGCAGCCTCTCCTTTGCGCGCGCGCTTCCCCAGGGCGCTTCTGCAACGCCGCCGCCTTTGAATGGCGATTTCCTGCTTCTCCGGGAAGCAGAGCCCGGCCGGGTCAGTCGCCCAGTGGAGGACCGAGTGCCCCCCCCTCCCCTTTGCCTACCGCTGGTTGCAACTTCCCCCCATTTAATGTGGGGAAGAAGAAAAATACATCTCCTTTCGCGTCCATCGGTTCCTCCATGAAGGCTTGCTGAGGATTCATCCAGCCCCCACACATCCCGGTGTTGTATTTTAGCGCGGGGAGCTTGAGGGTGCGGGGGGGGGCACGTTCCCCAAATGGTGGAGAGAGAGCTGGAAATGCCCCTGTGCAAAGGACCAAAGGGGATCTTCAAAGTGGCGCAGCGTTTGCATTGCAAGATCCAGTGGCGTAGCGTGGGTTGTCAGCACCCGGGGCAAGGCAAGTAATTTGCGCCCCCTAACCCGTGGATTTGCACCCCCTAACCTCTGGATTTGCGCCCCCTAACCCTAACCCCCAGATGTTGTGCCCGGTACGGCCGGCCCCCCCTGCCCCCCCCACGCTACGCCACTGGCAAGATCATCTTTGGGTCCCTGTCCCCTGCACAGCTCAGTCTCCCCTGGGTGGGGGTGGGAGGGGTGTTATTCAGCTGGGGAGGGAAAGGGCACATTCCTGAAAGAGAAGCAGCCTCGGGGAGGAGGCGGAGGCACCTGCGATCTTCCCCGTGCCAGTGGCGTAGCGTGGGGGGGGGTGCAGGGGGGGCCCGGCCGCACCGGGCGCAACATCTGGGGGTTAGGGTGCGCAAATCCACGGGTTAAGGGGCGCAAATCCACGGGTTAGGGGGCGCAAATTACTTGCCTTGCCCTGGGTGCTGACAACCCACCCTACGCCACTGCCCGGTGCTGTTTTTAAGGGCTGCAGCTGGGGAGTCCTTTTGCAGGCTCCCCAAATCTCCCGAGAAGGAAGAGAGCTGGAAACGTCGCATGATCATAGAATTGCAGAGTTGGAAGGGACACCGAGGGCCATCTAGTCCAACCCCCTGCAGTCCAGAGGAATCTCAGCGCAGGATGGGAAAAGCTTGGCCAGATGTGTCCCCCCCACCAGCTGCAGCCTCCAGCACATGGATAGGCAAACTAAGGCATGAATAGAATGCGTCCTTTTATTTCAAATGCATCTCTGGGTGCAATCTCTGTGCAATCTGGGTGCATCTGTGGGGCATAGGAATCCGTTCATTCCCCCCTCCAAAATAGTCTGGGGCCCCCAACAAGGTCTGAGGGACAGTGGACCCCCCCCCCCCACGGCTGAAAAAGGTTGCTGGCCCCTGCACAACGTCAAGGGAGTAGTAGCAAGAGGAAAGGGGGTGCAAGTAGCTCCTGTCTCTCAGTCCTCCCACTGGACAGCTGAGCCGAGCTGTGGTTTCCTAGAGAGGCAGGAAGCTGCCGTGGCAAGGGGGGAGTGGGGCTGTTGGAAGCCCCTCCATATGCAAGGAGAGAGGACGAGCCTTGGAGAGAGGGAGGCTGGAGCGCGCAGAGGACAAAGAGGTGCAATGCATGGGGGTGGCGTGGGGGTTAGGGGGAAGGAGGAAAGAACCCCCCTCCATAGGCATAGCCCCCCTAAATCGGGTAAATAAATAAAAATACATAACTAGAAGTAGAAATTGTAGATAGGTGGGGTTTTTTTAAAAAAAAATTATTAACAATTTCAACATAACAAATTATTTTAAAAATCATCTTCATTATTCCCCCTTTTTCCCCTCCCCAACAAACCCCCCTCCCCCCAGACTTTCTTCAGCTCCTCTCTCTGATTTCTCAACTCATATTATTCTCTGCATACTGTAAAATTGTAATAATAAAAAAATTCCTTCCAGTAGCACCTTAAAGACCAACTAAGTTAGTTCTTGGTATGATCTTTCGTGTGCATGCACACTTCTTCAGATACGCTGAAATTGTATACAATTGTATACAGCCTTATCTGTCTACTATATTAAGCCTCAATAAATTTGTGCATGTTTATTCAAAACCTGCCATGGAGTCCAGTTCATTTGGTTGTCTTTTAAAATAATTTGTAAAAAGTTCCCTTTCATCTTCAAAGCCACAAAAATTGTAGATAGGTTTTGGAGCACTTGGGGTCAAAAGGAAGCAATTTGAAACAACACCGTTGGAGACTTTTCATTCCGAATCTGCTAGGCAATAGCCAGGCCGAGGATGATGACAGGGTGTGTGTGTGTGTGTGTGTGTGTCCTGCTCCCCACCCCTCAACATAAATCCTGGCTACGCCCATGCCTCAGGGTGTGGGGTCTGATCTATGCAATTCGGCTGCAAGGTGTGGGACAAACTGCTGCAGAAATTGCACACGGCAAAATCCTCTTGGAAGCCACTCAATATCCCCAGGGGCATATTCAGCTTCGGTAGGGGGACCAGATTGAAATTGAAAACTGAAATACTTTACAGTGGTGCCTCGCAAGACAAAATTAATCCGTTCCGCGAGTCTCTTCATCTAGCGGTTTTTTCGTCTTGCGAAGCAACCCTATTAGCGGCTTAGTGGGTTAGCGCTATTAGCAGTTTAGCGGCTATTAAAGGCTTAGTGGCTATTAAAGGATTAGCGGATTAGCGGCTAAAAGGCTATTAGCGACTTAGAAAAAGGGGGGGGAGCGAAAAAAAATCGGAACACTCGCAAGACGTTTTCGTCTTGCAAAGCAAGCCCATAGGGAAAATCGTCTTGCGAAGCAGCTCAAAAACGGAAAACCCTTTCGTCTAGCAGGTTTTCCATCTTGCGAGGCATTCGTCTTGCGGGGCACCACTGTATTGTCACTTATACAACTTGTATACAGTGAGATTACACGAGCACTGGCCACTCAGCTCTCTTAGTCTTAATTCCCCTCGTTTACTGACGCACACCCACCAAACCTGAAAGTCAGTTGCCCTGTTGTTATCTTTTCATTCAGCAGCCTAACAGCCCAGGGATAGAAGCCGTTCTTTACCCTGTTGGTGCGACTAATCACCAGATGCATTGGTGGAGAGGAATTAGCATTTGGGAGTGGGGTGAGGACAACAAGAACAAGAACAATTTATTTATACCCCGCCCATGTGGCTGGGTTTCCCCAGCCACTCTGGGTGGCTCCCAACAGAATATTACTAAAAAAGCAATAAAAGATCAAACATTAAAAACTTCCCTAAGCAGAACTGCCTTCAGATGTCTTCTTGAAGTAAGGATTGACATGCTGGCCTGTGCTGTTTTTAGAGAGCTCACATAGGCTTAGCCAGGGGGCTGCAACTGCTCCCCCTAAATCAAGTAAATAAATAAAAATGCTTAACTAACTGAACAATTGCATCACAGATAACTCAGTTCTGGCCCCCTAACTTATTCCCCCTGAAATAAATCCTGGCTACGCCCACGCGAACTCATAGAGTGTTTACATGATACCTCCCATAATATTTAGTTTCATCAGACTCTTAAATAAAAAAGGGAGTTCCTGGCCATGTTTGCCTCCTGATGGGAGCAAGTTCCATAGTTTGACTCTGCGCTTCATGAAGAAGTGCTTCCTTTCTTTTCCCTAAATCTTCCAACGTTCAGCTTCATGGGGTGCTCGTGAGCTCTAGTGTTGGGAGAGAGGGAGAAGAAAAATTCTGTATATTCTCTTTTTTTCAGGGTCAAAGAGGTGGCTGTGCATTTCACCGAAGAGGTATTGGGTCCTGCTGGATCCAGACCAAAGATCATGGAGCCGAATTATGAGACACAGTCCTCTCTAGGTAAGGACACATTCCCCCCGCCCTACCCCCATTCCTTGATTGCAAGATGTTTGGGGCATATTCCCCATTTATTATTTGTACCCCGCCCATTTGGCTGGGTTTCCCCAGCTACTTTGGGCGGCTCCCAACAGAATATTAAAAAAACATTAAAAACTCCCCTAAACAGGACTGCCTTCAGATGTCTTCTAAAAGTCTGGTAGTTGTTTTTCTCTTTGACATCTGGTGGAAGGGCGTTCCACAGGGCGGGTGCCGTTACTGAGAAAGCCCTCTGCTTGGTTCCATGTAACTTGACTTCTCGCTAGGGAACCGCCAGAAGGCCCTCGGCGCTGGACCTGGCGCTCTATGTGGGGCTACCTTTGAAGGTGACCTGGAAACTACAACTAATCCAGAATGCGGCAGCTAGACTGGTGACTGGGGGCAGCCGCCGAGACCACATAACACCGGTCCTGAAAGACCTACATTGGCTCCCAGTACATTTCCGAGCACAATTCAAAGTTTGGTGCCAACTTTAAAGCCCTAAATGGCTTCAGCTTTGTATACCTGAAGAAGTGTCTCCACCCCCATCATACAAACTGGACATTGATAACTGACTCCAATGGCCTTCTGGCTGTTCCCTCACTGATTAATAGGTTATTGTATTTTGGTGTTCTGTTGGAAGCCGCCCAGAGTGGCTGGGGAAACCTAGACAGATGGGCGGGGTATTATTATTATTAATAATAATAATAATATCAGAGAAGCAGCAAATTGGGGTCAACCTGTGATAATATCCCATGTTTCTACCTTGAAGTTCATACGTATATTTTTTTCCTCAACCCCCAGGAAATGATGCATTGAGCAGTGAGAAATATATGGAAAAATATTTGGTGTCACTGGAAAAAGTCGAGCATGAATCAGGAAAAAAGATGCTTGGAAATCAAAGAGGACCAAAAAGGGATGAGAGAAACCACTCAGAGGATAGGAGGGAGGAGGTCCCTGCTTCCCAGAGTGCTGTTGCCCAGGAAACCCTGATCCAACAGGAAGATCACAAAAGGAACAGCAGAAAAACATGCCTGGTGTGTGGGAAAACATTTAGACATCAATCGAACTTAAATATACATTGCAGAATCCACACAGGAGAGAAACCATATACATGCACCGAGTGTGGGAAGAGCTTCAATCTGAGAAGCAACCTTACTAGACATAAAAATACACATACAGGTGAGAAGCCGTATAAATGTATGGAGTGCGGGAAGTGCTTCAGTGACAGCAGTAGCCTCACTCGACATCAAGCCACCCATGCGGAGGAGAAACCGTATGCTTGCATGAATTGTGGAAAGAGCTTTTGTGTGAGGAGTAGCCTCCTTTTACACCAAAGAGCACACACAGAGGAGAAACCATTTAAATGTGCCGAGTGTGGAAAGAGCTTCATTGAGGTCAGTAGCCTTACTAAACATCAGAGAATCCACAGAGGGGAAAAGCCATTTAAATGCAAGGAGTGTGGAAAGAGCTTCAGTCAGAGCGGTAACCTGATGTTACATCAAAGAACACACACGGGAGAAAAGCCATGTCAGTGTACCGAGTGCGGAAAGTGCTTCCGTAGCAGCAGCAGCCTTACTTTACATCGGAGAATCCACACGGGGGAGAAACCGTATACATGCATTGAGTGTGGGAAAAGCTTCAGTGCTCGTAGTAGCTTTACTTCACATCAGAGAACGCACACAGAGGAGAAGCCGTTTAAGTGTGTGGAGTGTGGGAAAAGCTTTAGTCAGAGCAGTAGCCTGACGACACATCAGAGAACACACACAGGGGAGAAGCCGTACAAATGTGTCAGCTGTGGGAAGTGCTTCAACGACAGCAGTGGCCTTACTTTACATCAAAGGACCCACACAGGGGAGAGACCCTTTAAATGCACGGTGTGCGGGAAAAGCTTCAGTCTGAGTAGTAACCTTAGCAGACATCAAAAAACACACACGGGAAAGAAGCCGTATAAATGTATGGAGTGTGGAAAGTGCTTTATTGACAGCAGTGCTCTTACTTTACATCAGAGAACGCACACAGGCGAGAAACCATTTAAATGCACAGTGTGTGGAAAGAGCTTCAGTGCAAGTAGTCGACTTGCTAGACATCAGAGAATACATACGGGAGAGAAAAAATGGTGTGGGAAAAGCTTCGGTGACAAAGCAAACCTTTCAGGACATCAGAAAACCCACGCAGGTGAAAACCCGTAAAACTGCATGGAGTGTGGACATTGGAAGACTTCCTAAACACTAAAGCACACAGTGGCGAAGTTATGAAAAGGTATGAAGTGTGGAAAAAACCAGCCTTCTTCAACATCTGAGAACCCTTGGAGGAAAGAAACCCTATACATGTAAAGAATATGGCTAATTTCTATGTTACAAGAGGAGTGATTTGGCCACAGTGACATATGCTTTAGTTACATCCAGGTTCAATTACTGGAATGGGCACTGCCTTTGAAAAGTGCTCCAAAACTTCAACTGACTCAAATACCAGCAGCCAGATTTTCAGCTGGTAACCAAACAGTTAAACCCCTGTGTTGCAAACAATTATTGTAATATGCAAGGCAACACGATGACCAAGTACAATGAAATGTCAATATAAACCCTTTCTATGATCTATACAGAACACTGAACAGTATGAAATATATGAAATGCGCACTCTGCAAAACCAAATAAACAGAAATCTTATACATCCCTGAAAGTCACAAAATATGCACTCTTGATGGATTCTCTTGAAAACATAGAACCAAATGACAGTCTTATAAGTCTCTGAAAGTCTTTGTAGACTATGCAAGTTTCTGAAAGAAGCAATGGGTCAGATTCTTATCTGGTGAAAACAAACCGTAAAGCTTTGTTTTATGACGTCCAACGCTGCCAAAGTAGTCCACAAACAGACGTAGTGAACAGTGATTCCAGATATACCCACTGTTATGTGGAATTCTTCAGCACAGCAGAAGGATACAGAAATGCTTCATAAACCGATCTACAGTGGTACCTCAGGTTACATACGCTTCAGGTTACATATGCTTCAGGTTACAGACTCCGCTAACCCAGAAATAGTGCTTCAGGTTAAGAACTTTGCTTCAGGACGAGAACAGAAATTGTGCTCCAGCGGCATCAGGGCGTCAGCAGGAGGCCCCATTAGCTAAAGTGGTCCCTCAGATTAAGAACAGTTTCAGGTTAAGAACGGGCCTCCGGAACGAATTAAGTACTTAACCTGAGGTACCACTGTATATGGTGAATGGAATTGTATAAAAACAATTGCTATGGAGTAGTGGTCATAAAGTTATGTAACCACTGCTACTGACTGCATGTTGCAAGAAACCATCAAGAGAGCATATTTTGTGACTTTCAGAGATTTATAAGATTTTCAGCTGGGGCTGGTTATAGCCTGGGGAACATACGACTCCCTCATTACAACAGCTCCACCAAGAGTACCAGTCTGTTTTGGGCACAAGTGCTGGTTTTGAACTATATATGACTCATGTCCAAGCTATCTGAATGACTGTGTTCCCTCATTTGAAACTGCCCGGGTTCTGAGGTCTTCAAGGGATGCCCTTCTCTTGGCTCCACCAGCCTCACAGGCTCCTTGGAGAGGGCCTTCTCAGTGGTTGCTCCCTATCTTTGGAACTCCCTTCCTGGAGAAGTTAGACTGGCTCCCTCCTCCTTGTCCTGCAGGCAGGCGAAGACTTTCCAGCAGGCTTTTGGAAAGCGCTGTTTTAATGAAAAGCTGTCGCCATACTGTTTTTATTGCAATTATTTGTTTCGTTTTAATGGATGTGCTAGATGTACACACACTTATCAGTGTTTATTTTTTTTAAAAAATTGTTTTTTCCTATGTTTTTAGTGATTCTTATTATTATATGTAAACTGCCTTGAGTCCCATCAAGGTAATGATGATGATGATGATAATAATAATAATAATAATAATAATAATAATGATGATGATTATTTCACTTCTGGAAATGCAGCAGAATGTAGTGGAAGTTTATGGTGGGACTGCCCAGAGGTATTTAAATTGTGGGAAATGGTTTGTGAAGAAATTGCCAAAAATACTCAAATACAGTGGTACCTTGGTTTACAGCCATAATCCGTTCTGGAGGTCCGGTTGTAAACTAAAACAGGTTGTAACCCAAGGCACGCTTTTGGGTCTCCAAAAAGGGGGGGGGGTGTAATTTTTAAAAAAGGTTGTAATCCAAAAAAAGGGACACACACTTCCGGGTTTGACGTGGTTGTAATCCTAAATGGTTGTAATCCTAAACGGTTACAAACCAAAGTACCACTGTATCCCACCCCAACTTTACCACAGATTTGTTTACAAAATCTATGGCACAATCAGCTGAAAGGGTTCAGCTCCCAGGAACTTTTAATGTGGATGCTTTTGATGGCCAGAATTTCATTCGCCCCCAAATGGAAAAGTTTATGGGACTGGCAACTTTTAATTTGGTCTGAAGTTTAGCGCTAACTGGAAAAAATAGCACGTGCCAATGGCTCCGAGGGTCATGCATGGTTTGATATGATTTTTATCATGCATACAACAAATACAGATACAGTGGTACCTCATGTTACAGACGCTTCAGGTTACAGAGTCCGCTAACCCAGAAATAGTGCTTCAGGTTAAGAACTTTGCTTCAGGATGAGAACAGAAATCGTGCTCCAGCGGTGCGGCGGCAGCAGCAGAAGGCACAATTAGCTAAAGTGGTGCTTCAGGTTAAGAACAGTTTCAGGTTAAGAATGGACCTCCGGAACGAACTAAGTACTTAACCTGAGGTACCACTGTACACAGGACTCCCATCTCTAGAAGACTGGCATTTCTCATGGTCCTAACCTGATTTAAGTCTCTTCCAGATATACTGTGCTGCCTTTTTTGTATTTGTACTTCCATTATTATTATTATTTAAATCTTTATTAATTTAAATTACACACATATACCAAGAATTTACAATATCAACTACAAAAAGAAAATTAAAGAAAAAACAATTAAGAAAAAAGAAGAAAATACAGAAAAAAGACGAAAAAACAAATTTACATGCATAAAAAAACCTTAATCTTCCTAATTAATAGTTAAATAAACACTTAAATAAAAAAGACTTCTGACAAAACAAGTCTTCCAATCATTCTCATTGTACTGTTTATACTGTCGTTGTTTTCCCCACACAGTTTTATATTCTTTAATATTGTTCCCGTCTACTCCACAAACAGTATTTGTTGTGTTTACAAGTATCACTCAGGTTCTGCTAATATGGTGTGGTTGGTACAATATGATCTTCTATAATCCTTAAATATTCTCCATTCTCCAATCATTTTGTGGTTCAATTCTCCCCTAACTCTTCCCGTCAGTTTTGCTAGTTGTAAATATTCTAACAGGAGTATCTGCCAATTTGTGATTGTCGATATTGTTTCGTTTTCCCACTTCCTTGCCACAAGAAGACTTGCTGCTGTATAAACAGTATAATGAGAATGATTATAAACAGTGGTCTTGTGTCTTTTTTAATTTCTAATGGTAAAATGCCTAAAAGAAAGATCTCTGTGATGTTTTTTTAAAAAGTGAGTCTGAATAATTTCTTGAATTCATTATAGATATTATCCCAGAATTCCCTAACTTCCATTATTTTTATTGTGTCGATTTCTTTGACTTCCATTATAATCATAATAAATTCGTACCTGTACAATATTCACTTCCCAGACACAACTAAGGAACTTTAGCAGCAAGAGGAATCCAAGCTTAGATTGGCAATGTCAATCACAGCTGAGAGGAGGAGGGAGGGCGCTTGGGAGACGCCCCCCCCCAGCCTCAATTACCTGCCGCCTGATTTTAAAAAGACAGGCCAGCCTGCCTCCTGCTGACAATTAGGAATTATGTAATAATAATTTATTATTTATACCCTTCCCATCTGGCTGTGCTTCCCCAGTCACTCTGGGTGGCTTCCAACAAAATATTAAAAGAGAGTAATGCATCAAACAAGTGGATTCCAGAAGGAAAAAAGCTGGGAAGAACGGGGTGCACAATATATGGGGTGGGGGTGGACAGAGGCGTAGCGTGGGTTGTCAGCACCCGGGGCAAGGCAAGTAATTTGCGCCCCCTAGAGTAGGGGCAGAGAGCTGCGAGTGCGAGCACGCCCCCCCGATCTTGCGCCCGGTGCAGCCAGCCCCCCCTGCACCCCCCACGCTGCGCCACTGGGGGTGGAGACCGCCAGACAAACACAGGTGAAACTAGGCTTTCTTTCACCCGGGTCAAAGACTCAGTTCAGCACCCCTAGCCCATGTTCTTTTGCACACAGAAAGGTTTTCCATGCACCCATCCACACCGCTAAATAAATTCGGTCTTAAAGGGCATAAAAAGTAGGCAGTGTATTGTTCGAGTTCAAAGTTTTATTTTTTTAAAAAATAGTGTTTTTTTGATCTCCACAATAACAAAATATCCAACATAACTTATATATATATATTAGAAAACAATTTTCATTTTCACCTTTTACAAATCTTTCAACAAGAAAAACAAAATATTTTTATTTCTGCATATCCAGTTCAGATACTAATTTCCCCTTATCTTCCCCTTCATTATTTATTACTGCATGTGTTTATATCAGTCCCACTAATGTTTCAATTTGTTTCTCCCCTGTGAGTGTTCTGTAATGTATAGTAATCTGCGGTCAGAAGCTCTTTCAATACTCCATGCACTTAAGTGGTTTCTCCACTGTGTGTGTCCTTGTAATGCCTGTTTAGGTGTGAGTCACACCTAAATATTTTCCCACACGTGAGACACATTCTCTGGCTGTTTCCTTGTTCATCTTCCTGCAGGATTTGGGGTTCAAGGACATTAGCACCCTGAGAAAGTGAGGATTTCTCTTTTCCATGCTTTATAGGTTTTCTTTGATTTGCAACCATTTCGTTTCCTTCTTCCACCGCAGGAGTTTCTGACGATAGCATAGAATCCCCATTATTCTGCCCATCATCTGGGGTGAGGGTTGAGAAAAAGAAAACATTTTTGAATTTCCAGCAGAAAACAAAGGATTTTGCGCTTGTTTGACCGTTTGTATGGGTATATTAGTGTGACGCGGCAGCTAAAAAAGCCAATGCAATTCTGGGCTGCATCAATAGGAGTATAGCATCTAGATCAAGGGAAGTAATAGTGCCACTGTATTCTGCTCTGGTCAGACCTCACCTGGAGTACAGTTCAAGAAGGACACTGACAAACTGGAACATGTCCAGAGGAGGGCAACCAAAATGGTCAAAGGCCTGGAAACGATGCCTTATGAGGAACGGCTAAGGGAGCTGGGCATGTTTAGCCTGGAGAAGAGGTTAAGGGGTGATATGATAGCCATGTTCAAATATATAAAAGGATGTCACATAGAGGAGGGAGAAAGGTTGTTTTCTGCTGCTCCAGAGAAGCGGACACGGAGCAATGGATCCAAACTACAAGAAAGAAGATTCCACCTAAACATTAGGAAGAACTTCCTGACAGTAAGAGCTGTTCGACAGTGGAATTTGCTGCCAAGGAGTGTGGTGGAGTCTCCTCCTTTGGAGGTCTTTAAGCAGAGGCTTGACAACCATATGTCAGGAGTGCTCTGATGGTGTTTCCTGCTTGGCAGGGGGTTGGACTCGATGGCCCTTGTGGTCTCTTCCAACTCTATGATTCTATGCTTCTATGCTTCTATGATTATTGCATATCTACATTCCCCACTTTTATTTATGCACACCTGAAACTGAGTTTTCCTTCTGAATATGCTGCCCTCCAGGAGGACAATATGAATTCTATGCTGGCCAATATCCCATTCGACAGATGTGCCTTCATATCCCTTTGCAGGGTTTCAGAACGGGACTTTGGTGATCACAAGGACAGGACTGAACCTAGGAATTTCTACCTGCAAAGATGGTGGTCTAAACACTGAACTCTGGGTTTTCCCCAAAGGCAGCGGTGGGGGTGGAGTGCAGATCTCCTGACTCTTCAGCCAGTTATCCTTGCCTGGCCTTTGGGAGCAGTGCCAATAGCGAGGGTAGTGTTTGGTCCAGGGACAGTGGCGGATGATGGCTGGAATGGGCATATTTCAAGAGTTTGCATCAAAAAGCCCTCAAGTCCAGAGGAAACTCATCTCTCAGGGGTGACGTTTTGTACCTCCAGACCAGCCACAGCTGCTCAGATTAGGAGCTGAATGTCCAGGATACGAGCCAGAGAAAGGCCTTTCCCACTAGCAACTGAACCTTCTGCATGCAGAGCAGCTGTTCTCCCACTGAGCTAGACTCCCCAAACATCCAGAGCGATACGATACGATATCTTTATTGTCATTGTCCCATACAGAACAATGAAATTGGGAAATCTACATAAGACATTCAAAACCCCTAAAAACTCTGAAACCCCATTTTAAATTACAATATACTCCTGTAGAGACTCCTTATACTGCGTTTAAAACCAGAATTGCGTTTGGGTAGAAACTGTTTCTCAGGCAGCTAGTCCTAGTCTTTATAATCCTGTACCTTCTTCTAGAAGGCAAAAGCTGAAAGAGATCATTTCCGGGGTGCGCACTATCCTGCGCTATCTCTGCAGCTTTCTTATGGCACCTGGCAGCACAATTTGATCCAAGGTGGGAAGAGTGCACCCAGTTATTCTCTCTGCAGTCTTTACAACCCTGGGCAGCACTGTTTTTTCCCTGACCCTGCAGCTCCCAAACCACACACACACAGACCATAAGTTAATAACACTCTCCACAGTACAATGGTAAAATGCCATCAACAGGTCCTTTGAGAGATTGCTTTTCTGGAGCCAGTGTTGCAAAGGGTGTTAAAACACTCACAAGGCAACGAACACAGACAATTGAAGAAGTGGAAAAATTGCTTTTAATATGGATAACTGAAAAACAGCTGTCCGGTGACAGCATTTCTCCAAGCATAATTTGTGAAAAAGCTTTAAGCTTGCATGCCGACCTCATCAAAAACATCCCTGGAGCAAGTGCCGAGGGTGAGATTTTCAAGGCAAGCAGAGGGTGGTTTGAAAAGTTTAAGACGAGAAGTGGCATCCACAGTGCGGTGAGACATTGTGAAGCCGCCAGTGCCAACAAATTAGATGCCGACCGGTTTGTTTTGGAATTTAAAGATTGAGTCGAGTCGCAGGGCTTCGTTCCCCAGCAAGTTTTTAGCTGTGACTAGACAGGTCTCTTTTGGAGAAAATGAGGAGGAGAAAATGCCAAAGAGGACCTACATAACAAAGGAGGAGAAAGCATTGCCAGGGCACAAGCCCATGAAAGATAGGTTGACCCTTTTATTTTGTGTGAATGCAAGCGGAGATTTTAAGCTGAAGCCTTTGCTAGTCTACCATTCTGAGAACCCCAGGGCGTTTAAGAAAAACAACGTCCCTTCCAACCAGGCAATTCTATGATGCTACCTGGAGACAGTGGCGTAGCATGGGGGGTGCAGGGGGAGCCGGCCTCACCGGGCGCAACATCTGGGGGCGCTCGCTCGCACTCGCAGCTCTCTGCCCCTACCTGGCTCACTCACTCTCTCTCACTGCAGTGCTGGCTGTGCGAATCTGATCCGAGCCGCTGGGTCGCCGCCCACTGTGGAGGGGGTGGGTGCCAGGTGTGCGGTGCGGAGAGAGGGCGAGGGACTATCTGGGGGAGGGACAGTGCAGCGGCCGCCCAGCGCAGCGCTGAGCGCGGGAGAGAACCACACCAGACCAGCCCAGGCAGCAGCAAGAAGAAGCTGGCAGCGGCGGCAGGTTAGGGGGCGAAAATTACTTGCCTTGCCCCGGGTGCTGACAACCCACGCTCCATCACTGCCTGGAGACCCCAGGAGGTGAGCCAGAGACTTTCTGCACGCAGAGCAGAGGCTCCACCACCAGTCCTTTTCTTATGCGTGCTAGAAGGGACCAAATTCTGGGTGGTCTCCTGCCCTCCCCACCCAGCACAGACTCCCCCTCCTTTCCCAACCAGCACCTGCTTTCCTCCTTCCTCCCAGAGCCATCCTGCTTCGCCTTCCGTCGGCTGCGCATCCTCTCCCGCCTTCCCTCCCAAATCCGTTTCTCCAGCCTCGCCTCGTTTCCTGGGGAGCCACTGCACGACCATCCTTCACGCCCACTGCAACTTTCTTTGAGCAGAATTTTTGGGGGATGGTCCCATGCATCTCCCCCACCCCCCTCCAAGATCCCCTTTCTGGAACCGTCCCTTTCCTTCCCCTCTTTTCCTAACCTTGGGCGGGCGGAAACAGCATCTCCTGCGCGCAGCACAATCGCATTCTTCCCAGTTTTTCAAATGGAGAAGGGGACGCGCGCTCTTTCACGTTCCTGCCCCTCCCTCGGAAGTCCCCTCTAAGACTGCAAAGAGGAAGGGGAGGGGACCCGGCTAAAAGAGAAGGGGAGATTCTAATCTAAGAGTTTATTTAGGGATCCCTCTGTTGTGCAAAGAAGCAACTAAAAGCAGGGAATTGCATGGATTCCGTGATCTCCTTTATGACGCAGGAATAAGTCCTATTCTTTTGTCATCCATCTACAAGTTGCAAGGAGAATGTGGGACGCCGTTGGGACAAAGGAAGGCAATGCACAATGACTAAAAACATTTCTAAACAAATTTCTAAACAAATGCCATGAATCCTAGCGCACTAGAAACGGCCAAGGGTCTGTGCAAAGGAGCCATCTATGGCTCAAAACTTATATCGCATCAACTAATCCAGTGTTCCCCAACCTTGGGTCTCCAGCTGTTTTCAGACTACAATTCCCATCATCCCTGACCACTGGTCTTGGTAGTGAGGGATGATGGGAGTTGTAGTCCAAAAACAGCTGGAGACCCAAGGTTGGGGAACACTGAACTAATCCACACAGGAGAGAAATCATATAGATGTTTGGAGTGCAGAAGGAACTTTGCCCATGGAATTAGCCTTACTTTACGCAAGATGCTTGGAATATGGAAAGAGTTTCCGCCAGAACTCATATTGGTGAAAAGCCATATAAAAGTTTGGAGTGTGGAAAGAGCTCCAGCAACGCTTGGACTGCGGATGGGGGGCGGGCTCTTCCCTCCTTGACGTCAACCGCCCCTCCCCCAAATGCAAATCCTCCTTCTCCCGCCCCGCATCTCCCAGTCCCATTTTATTGCACCTTTCCGTGCCCTACGCGCCGCAGGCTCCTTCTCTCCACTTCCCATAAATATCTCTGTGACGTTTTCTTTTCTTCACAAGCCAGGGAGCAAGCAAGTAAGACACGTTTGCATTTTGGAAATCCCCCAGGTCCCCACCCTGGCGCAGTTAGAGGGGACTTCCAGGGAGGGGCAGAAGCGTGCGCGCAAGAGAGAGAGCGCGTGTCCCTTCCACCCATATTTGAAAAGCTGCGAGGGAGGCGGTTGTGCTGCGCGCAGGAGATACTGCTTCCCCCCCTCCCGCCCCAAGGTTAGGAAAGGGGCAGTTCCAGAAAGGGGATCTTGGAGGAGGGGGGAGGTGCTGGTTGGGAAAGGAGGGGGGTCTGTGCTGGGTGGGGAGGGCAGGAGACCCACCCAGGATTTGGTCCCTGCTAGCACGCATAAGAAAAGGACTGGTGGTGGAGCCTCTGCTCTGCGTGCAGAAAGTCTCTGGCTCACCTCCTGGGGTCTGCAAGAAGCATGATAGAATTGCCTGGTTGGAAGGGACCTTGAGGGTCATCTAGCTCAACCCCCTGCAGTGCAGGAAAGTTTGGCCCAACATGGAGCTCAAACCCCATGCTCCTGAGATTAAGAGTTGGATGCTCTGCAGACTGGGCCACACATCAGGGCTGGGGGAATGTCCTCAGGCTGAAACCCTGGACGCCCGCTGCCAGTGAGGGGAAAGAGGAGGAGGAATGGAAGGGAGGCAGCCGTGTTACAGCTCCAGGGTGGCAGAGGGAAAAGGAAAGGGGTGTTTTTAAAGGTGGTGGGAAGAATATCTTCTTTCAGGCGTGACTCCACTGTCCTCGCATGGTGGGGTTCAGGATGGAGGCACTTCTCTTTTATCATGGAAACTGCAAGTGGGAGCTCCACACCTAGGGAGGCTTATCATTCGCCAAGAAAATATCTTGGGCGGGAAAATGCCTGCAGGCCCTTTGAGGCTCCCTTTGCTTCTATCTCCTTCCCAGGAACCTGCAGCTTCTGAGCTCCTCAGGAAGGGTGGAAGAGGCTGATCCTACAAACCTAGCAAGGATGGAAGGGGGAAGATGGACAGTTGACCTGGTCAGGCTGCCTCCTGCATTCCTCCCAACGACCTCCAAGCTTTCCCTCCCAGGACCCTCAGAGAGATCTGGTGAGTGGCAGGGAATGGAGAGGGGGGCATGGGGAGATGTTAGGAGTGAGGGACTTCCTCTGGCAAGAAAACAAGGGAGGCTGCAGGTCAAGAACAGAGACAAACGGTGGAAAGAAAGGAGAGGAATGTTTTTTAATGGTGGTGCAAAGAAGATTCTGTTGGGGACTGTTGCAGAGGGGATGCCCCATTTGGGCTTCTTCAGGGGCAGGAGAATCCCTGCAGGTACTCTGAGGCTCCTTTTGCTTATTTTTCCGTCCCAGGAAAATGCCTTCTGAGCTCCTCAGCAAGGATAAAAGAGGCTGATCCCGCAATCCTAGCGAGGATGGAAGGGGGAAGATGGACAGTTGACCTGGTCAGGCTGTCTCCCACAACCTTTGACCGATCCTCTCCAGGACCCTCAGAGAGATCTGGTGAGTGGCAGGGAATGGAGATGGGGACCTGGGGAGATGTTGGGAGTGAGGAAGCTCCTTTGGCAATAAAACGAGGAAGGCTGCAGGGCCAAAGCTCCAGGCTAGCAGAGATAAAAGGTAAGAAGAAAGGAAAAGAATGATTTAATAGTGATGTGTAGAAGATTCATTTTCAGGCATGAGTCCTTCTTTTTTCTCTGGTGGGGATCAGGAAGAAGACACCCCACTTTTACCATGGAAACTGCGAGTGGGAGCTCCACACATGGGGAGGCTCCCACAGCCTAGTTGGTAGCCCCACCTTGGACAATAGATTGCAGTATTGCAGGGGGTTGGACTAGATGACCCTCGTGGTCCCTTCCAACTCTCTGATTTTATGATTCATCCAGGATTGGTTTGACCCATTGGGGTGAGAATCTGTGTCCGTTTCCACAGCCCACAGCATCTCTCCTGCAAGCTTTCTTTGTAGGAGCTTAGCTGGGATGTTGAATCAGTCCCACCCCCCACTAGACGAAGCACATCAAATGCCCACGATCATCTCAGAATTAATGGCCATTCTGGAATTAATATTAAAAAGTAAAGTGAAGGGAACCCCCTTTTTTTTAAAAAAAAAGATATTTATTAAAGGTTTTAAACAATGAATCACCAGACACATAAAATACCATCACCAACATAAAACAAACGAAGAAAAAAAAGCAAAAAGCAAAAAGGTTAACACAGAATAAATAAAATACAACATAATCAAGTGTCAAAAAACCATATTTCCATAACCTTTCGGACTTCCTCGCATCTCCCTTTCCTGCGTTCCCAGTTATAGAGTTATAAACAGCAATTCATCACCTTCTTTCAACTCTTATTTTGTAGTTTTCAAATATTATGTCTCCAACTTTAGATATTTTTATCAAATACTTAGGTATTTAAATTTGACATAATATTAATCAAAATTTCATCTTTGTTCTTATACATCACTTATTCTCATACTTCTTTCAACTAAAGTACTGATGTCATGTTGTTTTCTGTCCTGCATCATCTTAACATTCATACAGTTTACAATATTTTTGTAAATAGTCCTTAAACTTTTTCCAGTCCTCTTCCACTGTCTCTTCTCCCAGGTCTCGGATTCTGCCAGTCATTTCTGCCAATTCCATGTAGTCTATCAGTTACGTCTGCCATTCTTCCAGTGGGCAAGTCTTGGGTCTTCCAATGTTTTGCGATGAGTATTCTTGCTGCTGTTGTTGCATACATAAAGAAAGTTCGGTCCTTCTTTAACACCCTTTGGCCGACAATGCCCAAAAGGAAGGCCTCTGGTTTCTTGGGGAAGGTGTACTTAAACACCTTTTTAAACTCATTATAGATCATTTCCCAGAAAGCCTTAACCCTTGGGCAAGTCCACCAGAGGTGAAAGAATGTTCCTTCAGTTCCCTTACATTTCCAACATTTATTGTCTGGCAAATGATATATTTTTGCAAGCTTGACTGGGGTCATGTACCACCTATATATCATTTTCATAATATTTTCTTTCAAGGCATTACATGCCGTGAACCTCACACCGGTGGTCCATAACCTTTCCCAGTCAGCAAACATAATATTGTACCCAATGTCCTGTGCCCATTTTATCATAGCTGATTTAACCGTTTCATCTTGAGTGTTCCATTTTAACAGCAAGTTGTACATTTTTGAAAGTACCTTAGTCTTGGGTTCTAACAGTTCTGTTTCTAGTTTCGATTTTTCCACCTGGAAACCTGTCTTTTTGTAAAATTAAAAACCTCCCTGATCTGAGCATAGTGTAACCAATCTCGCACTTTATCCTTTAATTTCTCAAAACTCTGCAATCTCCAAGTATCTCCATCTTTTTCTAATATTTCCCAATATTTCGGCCATTTGGCCTCCATATTGAGTCTCTTCTGAGCCTTAGCTTCCATCGGTGACAACCACCTTGGGGTCTTATTTTCTAATAAGTCTTTGTATTTTATCCAGACATTAAACACTGCTTTCCTGACAATATGGTTCTTGAAAGCCTTATGAACTTTTACCTTGTCGTACCACAAATATGCATGCCAACCAAAAGCATTGTTGAACCCTTCCAAATCCAGGATATCGGTGTTCTCAAGAAGCAGCCAATCTTTCAGCCAGCAGAAAGCTCCTGATTCATAATACAACCTTAAGTCTGGCAGGGCAAACCCCCCTCTTTCCTTAGCGTCAGTTAATATTTTAAATTTTATTCTGGGCTTTTTGCCCTGCCAGACAAATTTAGAAATGTCTCTCTGCCACCTCCTGAAACACACCACCCTGTCCACAATCTGTAGGGTCTGAAACAAAAACAGCATTTTTGGCAGTACATTCATCTTTATAGCAGCAATTCGGCCCAACAAGGAAAGCTTCAATCTTGACCAGCTTTCTAAATCCTTTTTAATTTCTGACCAGCACTTTTCATAATTGTCCTTAAATAAGTTCAGATTTTTAGCTGTCATATTTACCCCTAGGTATTTCACCTTTTTAACCACATTTAAATCTGTCTCTTTCTGAAACCTTTCTGATTCCAAAGTTGTCAATTTCCCCCCCCAAAACCTTAGGTTTTTGCTTGTTTAATTTGAAACCCGCCACCCGACCAAACTCATGAATCAATTCTAAGACCCTTTTCGTACTAGATTCTGGCTCCTGTAGTGTCAAAACCAAGTCATCTGCAAAAGCTTTAAGTTTATACTGTTTAGCTCCGACCTGGATTCCTTCAACCAACCGGTCCCCTCTGATCATGTTCAAGAGCACCTCCAGGACCGAAATAAATAACAAAGGGGAGATAGGGCAACCTTGTCGTGTTCCTTTCTCAATCTTAAACTCTTCTGTCACCACATTGTTAACTATCAATTTAGCTTTTTGTTCTGAATAAATTGCATCTATACCATTTATACCATTTTCAAACCCCCGTCCCACTTCCATCCCTTCAAGATTTTTCTTCATAAACTTCCATGAGATGTTGTCAAAGGCCTTCTCCGCATCTATAAAAATCAACACTGCTTTTGTATTAATGTTCGTTTGCAAAGTTCCAGAATGTCAATAATGTTCCTTGTGTTGTCAAACAAATGTCTACCTGGGAGAAAACCTGCCTGATCTTTATGAATCACTTCATTTAGCACTCTTTTGAATCTATTTGCTAAAATGTCTGCAAAAATTTTGTAATCCAAATTTAGAAGAGAGATGGGACGGTAGTTCTTAAGTTGTGTCTTTTCAGTTTCCAATTTAGGTATCAATGTGATGAAAGCTTCTTTCCACGATTCCGGTGCTTTCTTCCCCTCCATAATCTCATTGCAAACCTCCATTAATGGTTGTATCAAATAATCTTTCAATATCTTATAGTACTTGGAGGTGAGCCCATCTGGCCCTGGAGATTTGCCCAATTGCATATTCTGAATGGCACCTTCAATTTCTTATTGTGTTATTTTATAATTCAACATTGTCCTATTTTCTTGAGACAATTTTGGTAATCCATTACTTTTTAAAAATTGGTCTATCTCAGTCTCTTTTTGCGGCCCTTGAGTATGAAGTTGTTTAAAGTATCTCTGGAAACACTTTCTAATCTCCACAGGATTCTGGATATTTCTCCCTTCAATCTCTAGGTTAGTAACCGTGTTCAGTTTTTGTCTCTTTTTCAACTGCCATGCTAGCAGTTTTCCACATTTGTTTGCCGATTCAAATGTCCTTTGTTTCATTAATTTGATTTTCCACTCAACTTCCTGGTTTATCAGTTTGGAATATTGTGCTTGATGAAGTTTAATTTCTCTCAGAATCTCCTGTGACTTTGGTTTCGATCTTAGCTTTTTCTCGCATTCCTTTATTTTCTCCAGAATCTTGTCCTTTTTCTCATTCTGCACTCTTTTCTTTATCGTATTCTGTTGTATCAGAAACCCCCTCATAACAGCTTTGCTTGCGTCCCAGATTACTCTTTTTTCCACTGTGGTGTTCAAATTTATTTCAAAATAGTCCTTCAAAGTCTTTTGGGCCTTCTTAATAATCTCCTGGTCTCTTAACAAGGTGTCATTCATCTTCCATCTAAAGGAGCCGGTTGGAGTTAGTCTCATATCCATCTTTACTGCATTGTGGTCGGAGCAGGTTTTTGGGCAGATTTCCACCTTTCTAGTCTTAGGTGCCAGTCCTCTAGTTATCCATATTTGGTCGATTCTTGTCCATGTCAGTTGGGCTTCAAAAAAGAATGTTCCTTCTCTTCCTAGGGGGTTCTTTGTCCTCCAAATGTCAATCAAGTCCATATTGTCAGTTAGTTCAAAAAAGGTTTTTGGTAGCCTGCCGTCTTTTGTCACACTTTGACTTTGCGCTTTGTCCATGTTTGTAGATACCACCCCATTCATATCACCCATCATAATGATGTTGCTATAGTCCAGATAGTCCAGCATTGTCTCATGCAGTTTCTTGTAAAATTCCGATTTCCCCTCATTCGGTGCATAAATTCCCAATATCAAAAACTTTTCCCCTTGTGTTTGTATTTCAATTGCCAAAATTCTTCCTTGCTCATCTTTAAAAAGGAATTTTGGTGATAGGCTCTACTTTGCATATATCACCACTCCTCTTTTCTTCACTCGGTCCGATGAAATAAATTCTTGGCTTAGTCTCTTATTAATTATCACTTTTCTGTGGAGCCTAGTCACGTGTGTTTCCTGCAAGCAAATAATGTCCAATTGTTCTTTCTTTAATAAGTGAAATATCCTTCTCCTTTTTTCCGGGGAGTTACAGCCGTTAATATTCCAGTTTAAGAGCTGCAGAGACATCCTGGACAAATCTGTTATTCCTTTGGTGGTGGCGTCTCTTTCTTCTGTTCTTCAGGCCCCAAAGGTGTAGGTACAGGCAATGGCCCAGACCCTGGAATTCCTACAGTCCCTTTCTGAAGGTCTTCTCCGTAGTCACTCAGAAACTTTTCTTTATCCTCGGCTGTTTTGATTTTCACCTTCTTCCCTCTAAATGTAAAAGATAGTCCTTGAGGAAATTCCCACCTAAATACGATTGAATTACTCCTCAGCAGTTTCGCCAACTCTGTGTAACTAGATCTGAGTTCCAGTAGTTGTTTAGGGATATCTTTGTAAATTTCCGCTCTCAAATCTTGAATTTCAAGTGACTTTTTGAAATGTGCACTCAATATCTTGTCTCTTTCCTCCTTTGTTCTCAAAGCAATCAAACAGTCTCTGGGCCTGTCTCTCCTCGCTACTTTTCCAAGTCTGAAAGCACTCACAATTTTAAAGTCCTTATCTTCTTCCAGAGGCCAAAATTTTGTAAATTCTTTTGTCAGGTATTTGATTAAGTCCCCTTGTTCAAGTTCTAAGATTGACCTCAGTCTCAAGTTGTTTTCCCTGCTTCGTAGTTCTATCATAGACAGATAGGCCTGCTGTTCACCAATCTGCTTGTGCAATGGTTTTACCTCCTCCTTTAGTGCTTCAGCTTTTTGGTTAGCTTCCTCAGCCAATTTACCATTTTCTGTGGTGGCTTCAAATAGTTTCCCAATTGATTGTGCATTCAGAGCAACTTGTTCGGTCAATTTATTAACACTGGCTGTATTTTGGTCAATCTTAGCCGATTGCTCATCCACTTTTTTATTCAAACTTTCCAATTTTTCAAAGATTTTGTCCAATACTGAAGAAGATCCTCCTGCAGCCATACCTTCCGGCAAAGTTTGCTCAGTTTCTTCCTCTTGTGTCACCAAAATAGCAGGAACAGATGATCTACGCAGCTGTGAGGTTAAAGTTGTTTGTTTAGCTTTAGCTTTGGCTGATCTTGTTTTCCCAGTGCCGCTCATTCCACTTCTGTCTACGTGCCAAGGTCAAACTGTATACGATTCCCATGGGAATCCACAAGCCCAGAGAGTAAACAAAGGGAGAGGAGAAAAGAAAGAAAAACAAGTCCCAAAGAGTTGTAAATCCAAAATCCTCTAGGGGGAGTTCGAACGTATCTTGAGGGAAACAGCAAGTTTGTTGTTCATAAAAAGTTTTTCTCAAGTTGTTCCAAAGCTTCAAAACTTTTAAAACTATGTCAAAACAGCCTCAAAATTCCAAAATTCCAAAAAGCCTTCAGGCCTCTTATGATTAGCAGAGTTATCCTTAAAAGTAAAACAATGTCTCCAAAAAGTGCCTGAAACAGTATTTCAATGTAACAGATCAGGTAGCACTCAGAAGTAACAGTCCAAAGTAACAAAAGTCCACAATCTGACAGTTCTAAAAGTCTGGCAGTCCGACTGCCTAGGTTCCTTTATCAGTTTATAAATCCAAGGGAAGAGGTAAACACAAAGTCCATAACTAGAAGAGTTAAATCCACTAATAACAACAAAGTCAGTTCAGGTAGTGCACGGATTAGTTCCTTTAGGTGCAACTTCAAAGGCACCAGACAGATCAAAGTCTTTTCTTTGAGCCTTTAAACAGAGCCGGGAGACGGACTTCCTGGTTGCGTCTCCCGCTTTGGCCGAATTTTAGATTAATTTAGTCCCAAATTCATTCAGTCCCTCTTACTCACGGGTTGTTACTTTTCTAGTCGAATGTTCCCAGGAAAAGAGGTCAGCGCTCACTGACAGCAGCTATGCGGCTTCACTCCACAGAAAGAGTGATCGACTCACAGCACCGCGCCAGCCCCTCCATGTTCCGGAGCCCCTTACGAGGTCCCTTCTTCGTTTCGGGGGGCGCTTCTGGTACCCGCCGAGTCCCATGACCACAGGCTTTCGCTGCCTGTGGGTTTCTGACTTGGGTCTCCGCTTCGCCGTAGCGGACGACCCGTTCCTGCGGAGCTTCCCCTTCACAGCGCGAAGGAGACCGCCATTGCCGTTCGCGCCGCCTCCGGAAGTCTGGGGAACCCTGACCATTAGGTCTAGTCATGACCGACTCTGGGGTTGATATTATAATGCATTTATTAGGAAGAGAGAGAAAAATGCCACCACGGGGAGTTTGCCATTATTAAAAAGCTTTGCTTTGCTTTGTCCTCCTTTGGCCGATGATGGACTGAAAAGACTCCTTCTCAGTTTGCATTTTGCAGCAACCAGCCACAAGGGGCTTGCAAGTCTTGCTGGGATTGTAATGGGGATTACACTCTTAATTTGGATCCTCTCTTAGTTTCTGCAGGTGGTGGACAGGACAGTCATTGTTCCCGGGTCTCATCAGAAGCAACCGGGCATGATAAAGGCATTCTTACACAGCCTGATGACAGCCAGCAAATCCCAGTCCAGGAGAAGCACCGCCAGGGAGAGAAAACAAATCAGTGCCCATCGTGTGGGAAAGTGTTCAGAAGCAAATCTGCCCTCAACTCACATTGCAGAATCCACACGGAGGAGAAAGCACACAGATGCTTGGAGTGTGGAAAGAGCTTCCTTGAGCGTTCACAACTTACTGAACATGAGCGAATCCACACAGGAGAAAAACCATTTATATGCTCAGAGTGTGGAAAGGGCTTTTATCGTAGCAGCTCCTGCAATAGACATTATGAAATTCACAGGCCAGGGAAACCCTATAAATGCTTGGAATGTGGAAAAGGCTTCCGTTGCCGCTCACACCTTAAAAAACATCAAAACATTCACACTGGGAAGAAATCATATGCCTGTCTGGAGTGTGGAAAGGCCTTCAGTAACAACTCAGGCCTTGTATATCATAAAAAAATTCACACAGGGGAGAAACCGTATACCTGTTTTGACTGTGGAAAGAGCTTCCGTAATAGCCAAGGTCTTCTAACTCATCAAAAAATCCACACAGGGGAGAAGCCGTATAAATGTATGGAGTGCGGAATGAGCTTCGCTTATGGTTCAAGCCTTACATCACATCAAAAAATCCACACCGGAGAAAAATCATATAGCTGTTTGGAGTGCGGAAGAAACTTTGCCCATCTAATTAGCCTTACTTTACACAAGAGAACCCACACAGGAGAGAAACCATATAAATGCTTGGAATGTGGAAAGAGTTTCCGTCAGAGTGCACATCTCAGTTCACATCGGAGAACTCATACCGGTGAGAAGCCATATAAATGCTCGGAGTGTGGAAAGAGCTTCAGTCAGAGTTCACACCTTAAAGTGCATGTGCGATACCATACAGGTGAAAAACCATATAAGTGTGTGACGTGTGGAAAGGGTTTCTGCACTAACACAGAACTTATTTGCCATCGCAGGATCCATACAGGGGAGAAGCCATACGAGTGCTTTGAGTGTGGAAAGAGCTTCAGCCAGGGTATAAGCCTTCATATACATAAAAAAATTCACAGAGGAGAAAGACCATATGCATGTTTTGAATGTGGAAAGAGCTTTGGCCAGAGTTCAAGCCTTAGCACACATCTGCGAATTCACAGAGGGGAAAAGCCGTATTCTTGTTTTGAATGTGGAAAGACCTTTACTTGCAGCTCAGCCCTTCGTTCTCATCACAAAATCCACGAGGGAAAGAAACCATAAAGATGCTTGCAATATAGTGGAAAATTTGGTTTATAACTATTCAAAGAATTCATAGAAGCAAGAAGCCACAACAAACTCACACCAAGTTAAAAGTATTCATATTTTTATCTGAAAATATAAGAGGGTGTGTCTGTTCTAGCCAGCAGCAAAGCTCAAGACCTGTTTCTTTCTTGGGTGTCTGTAGTGCATCTCAAAAGCCCCTGCAGGCCATTGTGACAACATTTCAAATCCTGTGAGTCGTCCTTCTGTTCTTTTCTCAAAAGAGGAATTCAAGAAGCTGAGCAAGTCACAAAAGAACTGGAGGATGTTGACTGTAAGGAACAGCTTTGAATATAGACGAAAGGAAGGACTAATATTTTCATACTCTGTATGAAAGTATCTAATCTGGAAAAAGAACATGGGTAGGCCATGTTCACGAGCTGCTTGTCAACTCCAGCAGGCTTTTGGCTGGTGCTCCCTGGAGACAAGATGGCTCCTTCACAAAGACCCTTGGTCGTTTCCAGTGAACTAGCTCATTAAGTAAAGAGGGCCAGGATTAATTGATTTGTTTTGTAATAGCCGGGTAGCTTAGAAATGTTTTTAGTGATTGTGCATTCCCTTTCTTTGTTCCAGCGGTGTCCCACATTCTCCTTGCAAATGGATGACAAAGGAGTAGGACTTATTCCTGTATTATTAAGGGGATCACAGAATCCATAGAGTTCCCCGTTTTGCAGATTTAACCGGTCTGATCTTTTAAAACCTTAAGATGTTTAAGGGCTTCTCGAAATTTTGGTTGTTTCTTTGCTCAACGGAGGGATCTGTAAATAAACTCTTAGAACCGCCCCTTCCATTTTAGCCAGGGTTCTTTGAATCAGACAAATCTTCAGGATAAACTTTGGTAGGAGTCGGAGGCCTGCATGCCTGGAGTTTATTACAGGCACAATTAGTGCCAGCTAATTTAGATTAACTCAATTGGCAGCTGTCTAGGCAATGTGTTAAAATATATCTAATGGATTATCACAGGAAGGAAGGGGGGAATCCAGTTCAATAAGTGTTTTCATTTTGGAAATTTTAACCCACTTCTGGTCATACCATCGGGTGCCTCTGGTTTTTAGGCCAGGGAAGAATTGAAGCAATGCATGGCTCCATTTTGAGAACTGGATTTGGTGTTCATCCCAAAGTGAAGAAAAGTTACTTAAAAGTGTGTGTGTGTGTTAAAATTTTGATTTTGAAATACAGTAGACACTAATAGCTAAAGAAATAAAGGAATTTCTACAATAAGCAATCATTGTGTGCCTGTGCGTATTTGGGGACAGGGGGGAGGAGGTTACTTGAAGGAAGGACTGGGGGGGGGGTCTCAAGGAAAATAGCTGCTCCCTCTAGAGCTCAGACAGAAGGATAAGCAGCTCAGCCTACACAGAAAGAGCACTTGGAAAGAAAAGCTTTGCAGGGGTGGATTGGGACCGCTGCTGTTTATTTTGAACATTTAATACTTCTCCGTTCAGTCAACACCAGTCAGATGGCTGGTGTTTTAAGGAAGCCCCTTGATGGCTGCGCAAAGGGGGAAATTGAGTATCTCCTTCGCCGAGGAAGCAATTTGGATTCTCTCTTGCTGTCTGCCACAATATTCCATCTAACTATTCCATCTGCCTTACCAGGACAATCCGCACTGCCTCTTGGTCTGAGGGATTGTTTGTGGTGTTTTGACCAGAGAGAGCAGAGATTGGGTTGAGGGCACTGAAATAAAAAAAAAATTAAGGCCTTATATATATATAATAAATGTTCATAAATGTACCAAGCAAACACGTACATAAATATATAAACCACATGTCTGAAGCAGCACAGGAAAATAGCCCTGGAGCCATTTTTTACTCCCAAACTGACCAAATGTTTTCTCTGCAAAGTCAAAGGAAAATGGAAAAGCCTCCCCATTGTCTTTTCCTTCACAAATCCTCTCTTAAGGGTATGTCTGTGTATGAATAGTGTGAGCCTGTGAACTGGCTCAGGAACTAAGTATTTATCATTACAAAAGACTGGCCAGGCTCCCCAGGGTATCCAATCAAGTAAGCATTAACAGGTAACTTGCCAGACAGGAGGTAAACAAAACACTCAGATTTCTGCTGTTGACCGCCCTTTCTGTGATGTAGGTATGATGTATCTGGGTTGGTGGTCTTGGACTCCAAGGCGGGCAATTTAAAATGTCTATATAAGGGCGGACACACCTTGGTTCTGGGTCCTCCTGCGTGTGAAGGGGGCACCCTGTTGCAACAGTTCAAGAAAGATCAGGCTTACTAGCTGCTTTGCTTCTCAATATTCTCTGGTTGGCCTCTGTACTATTCTCCGACCGATGGAGAACCTACAAAAGGACTCTATAAGGGCTCTTGTGTCCCTCATAATGGAATAAGGGCAGATTTTCGTTTATTACAGCACCATGCTGCACTTCATCTTCCCTCACTGAGCTGAGGGATGTGGTCGTTTTGGAGAACCCCCTCACGATGGTGTTTGGCGTGGCATCCATGCTGAGGCTGCCTCAAATAGGCCTAGTTACAGGTAGGTAGCCGTGTTGGTCTGCCGTAGTTGAAACTGTAGCAGGAACCCCCCCACCCCAATCATTCTGTTTGCACAAACTTCACACACACTCACACACTACATACGCCACATTTCTGTTATAAATTCATAGAAAATCAACCATACATCGGATTTGCACTGTTCCATTTTTTTTTTACTCCATGTGACAAGGACTATCAAAGGGGGGTGGCTTGGTTTCTGGTCAGCCATAATCCCTTCACCATCCCAGCACATCCACAGGAGCCCTGCCCAGTTGCTATGTCAACCCTGATAATCCCAGACAGAAGACAATCAAAATCACAAAGAACAGTGGATTCACCAAAGACTGAAACAAAGGACAATGATCAGATCTTCCCTCTGGGGGCAGGAAACTGCAAACTCCCCATTGTCACCTGGAAAGTACTCATGGGGAGGGGGAAAGGAGGAACCAGCTGGGTGACAGGACACTCAGGTTACCACCACAACTCCTCCCTCAACCCCTCCTTTCTGTAACGTATGCATGATGTCAACCCCTCCTTTCTGAAATGTATGCATGATGTTTCTGGGGGTGGGCTTGAGCTAGAGGAGGGGAATTTCAAAAGTTTTTATAAGGTCTTGCAGCCCATTGTTCTGAGTCTTTCCTCTCTCCTGCAAGTGAGGGGAATACCCTGTTGCAACAGTTCAATAAAGGCCAAGCCTACAGGCTGCTGTTTTGCTCCAAGTTATCCTGGTTGGTGTCTTTACTTTTTGTCCAAGGGAGCCCTCAGATTTTTCCGTTAACAAAACCAACAAACGAATTCCTTCCAGTAGCACCTTAGAGGCCAACTAAGTTTGTTACTGGTATGAGCTTTCATGTGCATGCACACTTCTTCAGGTGCCTGTGTGGGACTTCATAGCCTTCTCGACAACCATGGGGCTGTCTCGGGATCCCAGTGGCCCAACACATATGTCTGAACCAGGGCTTTTTTCCCCAGCTAGAACACGCGGGAACTCAGTCACGGCTCCTCTCAGGTAGGTGCCATTGCCATTATAAGAGAACGAGGGAGGGTTCATGGAGAGTTCTGGTGCCTCTTTTTCTGGAAAAATAGCCCTGGGCTGAACAAGTGCTCAATTTGTCGTCCTCCCACAAAAAGAGTGGATTGGAAGCCACCTAGAGTGGCTGGAGGAACACAGTCAAGATAGGCGGCATGTAAATTTATTATTATTATTATTATTATTATTATTATTAGTGATATAGAAAATATAGGAATATTTTGTATGCATTCTGAATAATTTATCCAGATTTCAGTGCTAACCGGTACATTATACTATGTTTTTTAAAAAGAAAAATAGGTCAGGATCAGGCCCAAAATAGATGATCCCCTTGTTGCTCCTTCCACCTTCTGGAAAATGAAATTGTTGGAGAAGTGATGGAGGAAATTGTTGGAACGATGAGAGAAAAATAAGAGAAATTTCAGAGGGGGCATCCTATTAGGCTGCAAAAGATTGTAATGGATTGCTTTGAAATAATTTCAGCAACAGATTGGGGGAGGGGGGAATCACCCCCCCAACTGCCCTGTATTTTGCCAGAACAAAGGTAGTAACCCTACTTTATGGGGTCCCATGAAGCAGAATCGCAATGACCCCAGCGCATTACAGGTTTTTTTTTGCGGGGGGCGGAACACTGGCTGTTCAAGGGTTAAAGGCAGCGATTATATTGCTAGAGAGGACTTCCTGGGGAAGAGGGGAAGCGTCACTTCCTACCTTTGTTACATTTGAAAAGCTGCGAGGGAGCAGATTCTGCAGCGCGGAGGACGGTGCCTTTTGCAAGGTAGGAAAAGAGGGATATATTTGGGGGGGCGGAGGGGGGGGGCTCCCGTGCCAGAGCAGGAGAGAAGCCCTCCGGGAGAGGAGCATGCATGGGGCTGCACCCCACATTTGAGCCCCGAAAGAGCTGTGGGGAGAGCAAAGGACCTCGAGGGCTGCAGGGGCGCCCCAGGAGGGGAGAGCAAGGCAAGAAGGCGAGGCGGGGGGGGGGGGAGAGAGGGAATTTTAGGGTGGGGTAGGAACCCCCCCCCAAAAAAAGGAAAGGGGGCAGGATGGCTCTGGGGAGAGGAGGAGGGAGGCATGGATGTTTTGGAGAGAAAGGGGTCGAGTAGAGAGGGCAGGATTAGACCAAAGGGGGGGTCTTGGATGGGGGACTTTCTGCCTGCCCCTTCCCCTAGAGTGGGGTTGGGGGAGGAGGGGGGAGGGAGTTTTAGGGTGGGGTAGGAAACCCCCCAAAGGAAAGGGGGCAGGATGGCTCTGGGGAGAGGAGGACGGAGGCATGGATGTTTTGGAGAGAAAGGGGTCGAGTAGAGAGGGCAGGATTAGACCAAAGGGGGGGTCTTGGATGGGGGACTTTCTGCCTGCTTAGGAGATGCTCCGCTCTTGAGCTGCAGCCCCTTCCCCTAAAGTGGGGCTGGGGGAGGAGGTGGAATGGAGGGAGGCAGCCAGGTCACAGCTCCAGGCTGGCAGAGAGAGAGAAGGGAGCCAAAAAAGGAATGTTTTGAATGGTGGTGGGAAGAAGATCCTCTTTCAGGCATGACTCCACTTTCCTCGCATGGTGGGGTTCAGGAGGGGGGACACTCCTCTTTTATCATGGGAGCTCCACACCTAGGCAGGCTTATCATTCACCAAGAAAATATCTTGGACGGGAAAATGCCTGCAGGCCCTCTGAGGCTGCCTTTGCTTCTATCTCCCTCCCAGGAACCTGCAGCTTCTGAGCTCCTCAGGAAGGGTGGAAGAGGCTGATCCTGCGAACCTAGCGAGGATGGAAGGGGGAAGGTGGACGGTTGACCTGGTCCGGCTGCCTCCCACAACCTCTGACCGATCCTCTCCAGGACCCTCAGAGAGATCTGGTGAGTGGCAGGGAATGGAGATGGGGGCATGGGGAGATGTGGGGGGTGAAGAAGCTCCCCTGGCAAGAAAACAAGGAGGGCTGCAGGGCCAGAGCTCTGGACTGGCAGAGATAAAAGGTAAAAACAAAGGAAAGGAATGACTTAATGGTGATGTGTAGAAGATTCATTTTCACGCGTGACACCTTTCTTGTGGGGGTCAGGAGGAAGACACCCCACTTTTACCATGGAAACTGTGACTGGGAGCTCCACGCATAATGAGGCTTTTCCTTGAGACCTTCCCTTCTGCAAGTCCCATTTCCACCTGGCCAAGGGGGCGGAGCCCAGACTCACATTGAACAGCCTAAAGAGGCTCCTGGGAGGCCACTGGGACATTGCTGGAACATCTCTTGGGTTGGGGGCAAATGAGAAAAATGTTTTATAATGTTAAAAACAGTTCTCATTTTGGTTCCTCTGTTTTGTTTTCGTTGAGTTGGTGTTGGTTAAATGTTTATATGGGGTTAGTGGTTATTTTAATTTGGGTATAACTGTAAACCGTTTATTACTGCTATTGTTATTGTTGTTGGTTTGTTTGTTGCCTGTATAGGATATTTCTGTTTTTTTCTGTTTGATGTTTTGTTCTGTTTTTATATATGCTCTTAGCCACACTGGGTGGCTGTGAGAAGCCCACCAGATTGGGGGATATAAATTTGTAATATATGCCCCATTTGGGCTTCTGCAGGGGCTGGAGAATATCAAGGGCAGAGGAATCCCTGCAGCTTCTCTGAGGCTCCTTTTACTTCTTCCTCCCTCCCTCCCTCCCAAGGAACCTGCAGCTTCTTTAGGCTTCTGAGCTCCTCAGGAAGGATGAAAGAGGCTGATCCTCTTTGACCCTCTTTCTGCTAATAACAACACCTTGAAGATCCCGGGCCCCAGGGAAATTAGACTGGCCTTGACTAGAGCCAGGGCCTTTTCAGCCGTGGCCCCGGCCTGGTGGACTGCTCTCCCACAAGAGACCAGGGCCCTGCGGGATTGGACATCTTTCCGCAGGGCCTGCAAGACGGAGCTGTTCCGCCAGGCCTTTGGGCAGGATGGAGTTTGACTTACTTTCCTTTGTATAAAACAAGCCCGAAAGAGGCCCCCAACTTGCTCACAGGTCCTTGTATGATCAGTGGAAACAGTTGGTCCTGGCAAGTATTAACCACTCTCAATTCCAACCTGATAATTGCCAACTGCTTAGATTTTAACTTGTCTGAATTAATTTTAAGATGTATTTTAATTAATTGATGTCTGTTTTTATGCATATTGTGTTGTTTTTATGATGCTAGCCACTCTGGGCCCTGCCTCGGCCGGAGAAGGCAGGATACAAAAATTATTATTATTATTATTATTATTATTATTATTATTATTATTATTATTATTTATTCTCCTGCAGATCTAGCGAGGATGGAAGGAGGAAGATGGACAGTTGACCTGGTCAGGCTGTCTCCCACCACCTCTGACTGTTCTCTCCCAGGACCCTCAGAGAGATCTGGTGAGTTCCAGGGAATGGAGATGGGGACCTGGGGAGATGTTGGGGTTGAGGAAGCTCCCCTGGCGAGAAAACGAGAAAGGCTGCAGGGCCAGAGTTCTGGGCTGTGAGAGATGAAAGGTAGAAAAGGAATGTTTTTCAGTGGTGGCATGGGCGCAAGATTTTTGGTGGGGGCGGCAGGCCTTTTGTTAGGGGGGCAGCACTGGCATGATTGGCCAGTTAGTTAAGTATTTCTAAAGTTTTACCTGATCTGGGGGGCTGCCCCCCACCCCTCCTTGGCTATGCCCATGAATGGTGGTGTGAAGAAAATTCTTTTTCAGAGTATAATATTGTGTTGGGTCCTGAATGTTCCGACACTCGCTGGTATAGCTGCAGCAATTGCCAGATGAGGGACTGAATGGGCTTCATCTCAGTATGGAGACAGATTTCCCCCCAGTTTGCAGCAGCCAAGCTGCCAGGTCAGCAGTGAGAAACTTGTGGGTCATGGCAGCAGTCCCTCTCTAGCTCATGAAGCCATTTTCCTCAAACCGTGTTCTGCTGCCCTACATATCAGAGGTCAGGGGCCAGGATGTGACTGCAAAGGATATGTATCAGGATCCCGAAAGTGCACCGCTGATTGTTCCTTGGCACCTGAGACTTTCTGTCAGTGCAGGTCAGCTGATGAAACCTTATGATTATGATGCAGCACTTTGGGATCTTCACTAGTTGCAGATCTTGCAAAAATCCCTGTAATTGCTCTTATAAGTCTTATTAGAGGAACGTCTTTTTCAAGAGTGCAAAATTTTTATTCACCAGCTGATGTCGCTGTTTGAGTCACTTCCTCTCTGTGATTTTTGACCCCCTTCTCAATCTATGTCCGTCTATGTCAGTCTTATGCAATTCATTTCCGTTCCTCAAACCAGGAAATGTCGGTCTAAGAAAATGTCGGAGCGCGTGAGTCAGCAGAGGTACCGTATTTTTCGTCCCATAGGACGCTCCGTCCCATAGGACGCACCTAGTTTTTTGGGGGGGAAATAAAGAAAAAAAAATTCCTTTATTTCCCTCGCAAAAGCAGGTCGGGGAAACCGAACAAGGTCGAGGAACAGCGGGATGGCGATGCTGCGCCTCCCTGCTGTCCCCCGAGCTTGTGGGGCTGGCCGATGTCTGCCCGGCGCGAGGGGCACTCTGCTTCAGCGCACTCCGCCCCCCCGGGTGGCATTCTGCTATCCGCAGCGTGGGGAGCCCTGGGGGCCTGTGTTTTAAATATGTTGTTAGCTGCATCGAGCCCGGTTTTCTGAACCAGGAAGGGTGGAGTATAAATAACAAAATATTTATTTATTTATTTATTTATTTATTATTCTGCAAACCTAGCGAGGATGGAAGGAGGAAGATGGACAGTTGACCTGGTCAGGCTGTCTCCCACCACCTCTGACTGTTCTCTCCCAGGACCCTCAGAGAGATCTGGTGAGTTCCAGGGAATGGAGATGGGGACCTGGGGAAATGTTGGGATTGAGGAAGCCCACCTGGCAAGAAAACGAGGAAGGCTGCAGGGCCAGAGCTCCGGGCTAGCAGTGATAAAAGGTAGAAAGAAAGGACATGAATGTTTTTTAATGGTGACATGGGCATAGTCAGAGTTTTGGGGCTGTTGTCTACCAGCTCCATCACAGGCTAAGTCCCTACCTGCACACAGACTGTGGTACATGCTATGGTTCTCTCCCGCTTGGATTGCTACAATGCGCTCTAGGTGGGGCTGCCTTTGAAGGTGACTCGGAAACTACAATTAATCCAGAAAGCAGCAGCTCAACTGGTGACTGGGAGCAGTTGCCAGGAGCATATAACACTGGTCTTAAAGGATCTACATTGGCTCAGAGTATGTTTCCAAGCACAATTCAAAGTGTTGGTGCTGACCTTTAAAGCTCAAAACGGCCTCGGCCCTGTAGAGCTGAATGAGCATCTCCACCTCCTTCCTTCTGCCCGGACAATGAGGTCCAACTCTGAGGGTCTTCTGCTGGTTTCGTCACAGTAAGAAGTGAAGTAGTGGGACCAGCCCTGTGGAACACCCTCCCTTCAGATGTCAAGGAGATAAAGAACTACGTAGCTTTTAGAAGACGTCCGAAGGCAGCCCTGTATTGGGAAGTTTTTAATGTTTGCTGTTTTCCCTTAATTTTAGCAGGTGATGACCAGGGCAATAATGGTTCTCGGGGCTCATCAGAAAGAAATAGGCATGAAGCGAAGAGAACAAATGATAGCCCTTCATGTGGCAAAACGTTCAAAGGTAAATCGAGCCTCAACCCACACTGCAGAATCCACTCAGAGGAGATACTGTGTAAATGCTTGGTGTGTGGAAAGAGCTTCAATGACCGCTCAGGCCTAAAATCACATCAAAGAATTCACGCAGGACAGGAATCATACCAATGCCTAGAATGTGGAAAGAGTTTCAAGCGCCACTTAAACCTTAAAATACATCAGGAAGTCCACAGCAGGGAGAAACCACATAGGTGCTCTGAGTGTGGAAAGAGCTTCATTCGCAGGAGAACCCTTACAGAACATCAAAAACTTCACACAGGGGAGAAACCGTATACCTGTTTGGACTGTGGAAAGACCTTCCGTCACAGCGCAAGCCTTGCTTCGCATCAAAAAACCCACACAGGGGAGAAGCCGTATAAATGTTTGGAGTGCGGAATGAGCTTCGCTCACGGCTCAAGTCTTATATCGCACCAAAGAATTCACACAGGAGAGAAATCTTATAAATGTACAGAGTGCGGAAGGAGCTTTGCTCACAGCGCTAGCCTTACTTCACATAAGAGAACCCACACAGGGGAAAAACCATATAAATGCTTGGAATGTGGAAAGAGCTTCAGCCAGAGTTCAAACCTTAGTTCACATAAGAGAACTCACACTGGGGAAAAGCGATATAAATGCTTGGAATGTGGAAAGAGCTACAGTGTGAGTTCACACCTTACTGTGCATGAGCGAATCCATACAGGGGAAAAACCATATAAATGTGTGACATGTGGAAAGAGCTTTAGTAACCGCACATACCTTGTTTGCCATCGCAGAATCCATACAGGAGAGAAGCCATATAAGTGCTTTGAGTGTGGAAAGAGCTTCAGCCAGGGTACAAGCCTTCATATACATCAAAAAATTCACAGAGGTGAAAAACCGTATGCATGTTTTGAGTGTGGAAAGAGCTTCACTCAAAGCTCAAGCCTTGAACGTCATCAAAGAATTCACACAGGGGTGAAACCATATACCTGTTTTGAGTGTGGAAAGAACTTCAGTCACAGCATAAGCCTTACATCGCACCAAAGAATTCACACAGGGGAGAAACCATATAAATGTTTGGAGTGTGGAAAGAGATTTGCACATGGATCTACGCTTACTTCTCATAAAAGAACTCACATGGGGTAAACCATATATATACATGGAATGTGGGAAAAGATTTCGTCAGATTTCACAACTCATTTTGCATAAGTGAATCAAGATGGGGAAAATATTTCGATTCTTGTAATGAGGAAAGCACTTTAAGTGGAGCACCGCTAATTTGCAATAAATAAGTTTGTTGGATTGGGAGGGATATAATAACCGTTGGGCTTGGCACGCTTATTGAATTTATGGAAAGGCAAAAATACACAGATTTCTCAAATCATATTATAAGGAGATCACTTCTTAAAGTTTGGGAGAAATACAAAGATCGGTTGGAGCCTAAAATCCCATGGTGGGACTCTCCAGCAGAGGCCACAGTGTTGAAGAAAAAAAATACATTGTGAAATTGGCCTACTTATAAAATAATTTTAAAAGAAGATAACCAACTGAAAGTTAAAGGTTTTGAGGAATTAAGAGATATTATGACAGATTGGTTCCAATGTTATCCAATATTCGAAAAATTTAAAGTAGAAAAAAAGAGTTTGCCAAGGAAACCTCAAGATTTGAATCCAACGTAATACACTCAAAAAGTAAAACTCTCTCTAAAGCTTATCGCCTCCTCCTCCACTGGGAAGTCGAGGAGGAAGAAGTTCCTTCCAAACAGGAGTAGATTCAAAAATTGACTGAATATGCTGAATTAGATAGCTTATCAGGAAAAAAATAAACTGAGAGCTGAATTTGTATCAAAATGGGAGGCCTTTAGAATATATATTAATGATATATATTTAATGATAATGAGATTTTTTTTATTGTAACATGAAATTGCAATCTCAAATTTATGTATTACTCTTTATCTTAATAATAACAATAGTGTAAGTTTTCTTTCACTTCTTTCATTTAAATCCATGTAAATACAGAGATTACAATTACTTCCTGGCCTTCCGACTCTTCCTGCATCTGTATTTTATGTAAGGAGTAAAAATACATCTAAACCTAAACTTTAGGAAGAAATTTCTGACTGCAAGTGAGATGAGCTACCTTGGAAGGTGATGAACTCTCCATTTTTTTAGGTTTTTCAGCAGAGGTCGGGTTGTTTTTCCTGCATTGCAGGGGGTTGGACTAGATCAGGGATTGTCGACCTGGTCCCTACCACACACTAGTGGGCATTTCAGGATTCTAATTAGGCGGTAGGGGGTTCTACGGCACAAGCTGAATCCTCCTTCCATTAAGTCATGGTGGGCGGTAAGGAAATTGTACCATTAAGAAAGATGCATTAGAGGGCAGTAGGTATAAAAATGTTGACTACCCCTGGACTGGAACGCGGGTGGCGCTGTGGTCTAATTCACAGAACCTAGGGCTTTCCAATCAGAACGTCGGCGGTTCGAATCCCTGCAATGGGGTGAGCTGCCGTTGTTCAGTCCCTGCTCCTGCCAACCTAGCAGTTTGAAAGCACATCAAAGTGCAAGTAGATAAATAGGTACCGCTCTGGCGGGAAGGTAAACGGTGTTTCCGTGCGCTGCTCTGGTTCGCCAGAAGCGGCTTAGTCATGCTGGTCACATGACCCGGAAGCTGTGCGCTGGCTCCCTTGGCCAGTAAAGCGAGATGAGCGCCGCAACCCCAGAGTCATCCGCAACTGGACCTAATGGTCAGGGGTCCCTTTACCCTTACCCCTGGACTAGATAATTCGTGTGGTCCCTTCCAACACTACATTTGTATTATTCTTTGACCTGCAGTTTCCGGTTCTGGTCTTGCACTATGGCGAGAGCTCTCTCAAAATTGGAGGGAGGCACAAATGAAGGGGTAGGGAGCGAAAAGGTTTAAGCATTCCTGGAAACCTCCTGGGGTACGAGGGAGCAGGCTGACCGAAGGTCGCCTCAACGGCTCGCTCCCTTATAGATCAGCATGGGGGCAGATGGAGGAGTTGGGTCACCACCTTTGCCATGATGCAACACCCTTGGACCACCATCAAAAGTGGAGGTTCTCCTTATTATTGGATTTTAATTGGCATTAAGTAATGGCGTGCACTGGAGGAGATGTGGACACTAGAACTTTGCACTATCCAGCTGCATGTTACTGGAAGTCCCTAAGTTTATGATTTGGCAAACCTCTCCAAACACAAGGTTTGTAGAGTTACACGTGTGGATGATTCGATGTACTGTGTACTTTGACATTTAAAAGAAGATTTAAAGCTGTGGTTTGAAAGGATTGAAGGTGGGGAGAACCTTGTTGTTCTGACCGATGTCGTTGGGAAACTAGAGGTTAACCCCACTACCACCCAAAAAAGAGTGTGGGTTTAAGAAGGTGTTGACATACAACCTATTTTTAAGAGGAAGGACATTGGCTAAACCAGGGGTGTCAAACTCAAATTCATTGGGGGCCGCATCAGCAGTTTGGTCACCCTCAAAGGGCCGGTTGTATCAGCCTAAAATATTTGAGCAGGCTGTGACCCCCGAAGTTGATGGGCTCTGACATTTAAATGGGGTGTGTGTGGCATGTGATAAATGATGTGAGGTTCGAGCTGGTCTTTGACCAGTAATAAATTATGATGATGATGATGATGGTGGTGGTGGTGATGTGAGGTGGGGCCTACCTGCCCCCCCTCAATGTTTTATTCAGGCTGACACCCCTGTTATGAAAGATTACTAAAGTCTGTCCCTGTGGTGATGTGTCATAACATTGTGCAGGCCCAGTCTGAGGGCACCTTTCCTGGACTGCGTCTTGTGGCTGGGGCTTGTCTGCGCCTTCTCTTCCTTCTCCGCCTGTTGCTGCCTCCTCCCTGTGCCAGGCGCTGGTGGGGGGGGAGATGTGCCGGTTGCACCCCAGTTTCTGACGGGGGGCCAATGCTGCTTGTTCCTCCCTCTACTTTTCAACACTGCAATATATTGCTACCATATCACAACATCACTATCACAATGTTGAAAAGTTGGTATCGTCTGCTTTTAGGGGTCAGTACGGACAGGGGCACTCCTAGGAATGTATTGGATTTCAAATCCCTGGATTTCAAATCCCATTGAGGGGGGGCAGGGGCGGACTTTGGTAATATGGCACCCACCATTAGTGAGGACAAAATTTGGTGCCCCCCCATAGAATAAATGGGCATCGTTATCATTATTTTGTGCTCCCTTGGCTCGGGGCGGGTGAGGCGCCCGCGCGGCCCCAAATCTGGCGCTGGTGGAGGAAGCACATTTCCACAACGGGCCGAGCTGCCCCTGTGGATCCTGCTGCCTGAGGCAGCCGCCTCCCCTTGCCCTTCGTGGCAAGCCGAAGCTGAGGGGGACGTTCGCTTGCCCAGGCGCCGGGCTCCCGTCCACTTGCTCCGGCGCGCCCGCTGCAGCCCTGCTGCCAGCAGCCGTCGGGGAAAGCAGCCGGCTGGGCTCTAGGGCTCGGTGGGGCCGGCCGGCAGAGGGCGGCGCTGCGCCTCGCCTGGGCGTGGAAGCCCTGCAGGCACGTTGTTTCCCGCGGCGCGCATCCACGCCGCGCTCCCGCCTCCATCTCAGCTCGCTCCCTACCGTCCTCTGCCTCTGCGCCTCACCTGCCAGACTTGCATCCCTGCCCGGCGGCGGCGCCGCAGCGGAGGCCGAGCATAGCGCCAGCAGCGGCTGCCGGGGCGCGCGGAGGAGCGTCCGGCTGGGCAGCTCCGCTCCGCTTGCTGCTGCTGCTCACGCTGGGCGCCTCCTGGGCGGCACGCCCGCCGGACCGGAGCAGCCACCAGAGACGCGGCAGCCCGTGGAACGAGGCGGGCGGCCGGCGGGGTCGCGCTGGCGGGGGAGCTCCGGAGGCGGCCTCTCTGCTCACCACCTTCTTCGCACTGAAAGGCGACGCGGCGAGAACAGCAGCGAGAAAGGCGGCTACGCGGGCCACATGACGAAGCCTGGCGGGCCGGATTTGGCCCGCGGGCCTTGTGTTTGACACCCGTGGGCTAAACAGCAAAATGCTACCATGGAGGTGAGAAGAATTTCACAAGGGCACGTGAAAAGCAGTGGTCCCTGAATGCTTGTCTAAGGCAAAGGAAGAAAATGGTGAATGTTTGAAAGTTGTTGATCAGCTGAAAGGAGAGGCCTGTTGTTTATCTTGAAGTGGGATGGAGGGGGAGCTGAGTTGAGGAGGATGGGACTTCATCTTGTGACTTCAGGTCCGCCCTGAACCACGCTGGAATGACAACATTGGGACAACATTCCTACTGCCCAAGGTCGCAGTAGGAAAAACATCAGCGGCAGAGATATACTCATTTTGACTCTCCTGCACCCTATCTGCGTAACTTAGCAATTATAAAATATAGATGTGCATTTACTCTCACAAGGTTGAATATACTGCCTTCGGTTGTACTTGAGGGACGATTCCAACAAATTCCACACGAAAAACTATTATGTCCCTGTGGAGATGGCAGTACTGAATCAGTGGCGCATGTCCTTCCTGTTTGAACTCTTTATAAAGATTTGGAGAGTGAGGTTATCACCCCTATTTTATTGTCCATTCCGGGTCACCCAGCCCCTGTCACAGTGTTTTTTCTCTCAGCAGACCAAGATGAACAGGTGACATCAAAGGTTGCAAGGTTTTTAGCTCAGGCAATTAGAATAATATCCACTATCTGACTATTGATTCAAAACCCCGAAATGTATTTTATATAATTGAGTTTTTATCTTTTCGCTGCTTCTGCACATGTGTGTGACATCATTTTGAGCGCCTGCGCATACGCGAGCGGTGAAACGTGGAAGGATAGAGAGCTGACTGCACCTGTGATTTTATGCTGCACCATTTTGATCAATGTGTGCCTATTTCCAACGTGTGTTTGGAGGCCCAGTGATGCCACCCACCCACCCACCCACACACCTGTTAGGCCACATTCATACCACATATCCAAAGCCCCATGAAACCCCCTAAGATTTCTGGGAGCTTGTTTTGCTGGTTAAGGGTGCTGAGAGTTGTGACAATAAACAATTGTATGGGGTGCAGAGTTTGACACACAACTTTTGCAGGGGTTACATTTCGGTGATAGGTGTGTAAAGTCGAAATCACATATGGTCAGGACAAACCCCTGGGAATGAATGCATCGGACCATCCTTGCCTTCTGGAACCAGCAGCCGGATGGCTCTTAGACCCCCGTCATGTCCCCCCCCCAAGTTTTTAAAACTCTCTGCCTTCTGTGCCTGCAAGTCAATTGTATATATTTTTACTTTTCGGTGTTTTCTTCCCCGTGTAAAGGATCAGGACTGTGCAGTTTTGCAGTTAAGCGATTGTGATGGAGCAGGGTGAGCTTGGCACCAGTTTTGTGTCTCTGCTGGGTCTGTGAAGCTGAAATGAAACATTTGCACCAGCCGCATCTTGCTGGCTTCTCCTCTCGCCTCTTACCTTTGCAACAACAACAACAACCCTGTGAGGTGGGCTAAGCTGTGACCAAAACTGCACATCCTTATAGTGTTTTTCTGTGCCCATCCCGCCCTTTATATCTTCTCAGTAACCTTGTGAGGTGGGCATGGCTTCAATATGGTTTTTCCAGCACCATGGTTTTGAAATTGCAGAAAACAGCCTTAGGAGGTCTGGGGTGGGGTGCTTATTTTTCTTTCTCAGGGATGAGAAAGAATTCTTTTGCATTTGCCATAAAATATCTGAAACGTCCCTTGATATCCAGAGGGGCACTCTAACCACTATGCCACAACTGCCTCATGTGAACCTTGGAGCGGACCCCCTGCAGAATGCAAATCCCACCGCCCTGAAAAGGCAGGAGGAAAAGGAGAGCGTGCCCTCCAAGGGAGGGGGGGCGCGCTTTGAGGGGTCCCCATAGGCAGAATCCGCAATGTCTCCAGCACCACGCAGTTTGGGTGGGGGTGGGAGAGACGCTGGTTCTTTAAGGGCTAAAAGCAGCGATTATATTATGAGAGAGGACTTGCTGGGGGGAGGAGAGGGAAAGCGTCGCTTCCTCCTCCTTTGGTCAAGGTAGGAAGAAAGAGGGAGATGTGGGGTTTTTTGTGGGGGGGGGGGGGCTCCCGTGTCAGAGCAGCTGCTTCGCAGGAGAGAAGCCCTCCAGGAGAGGGAACTTTTGCAAAGGGGCAGCGGTGGGAGGGCGCATCCGTGGGGTTGCACCCCCAATTCAGCCCCCCAAGGGCTGCGATGAGTGCAAAAGGCTTTTAGGGGTGCAGGGGCGCCCCAGGAGGAGAGCAGGCGGGGGAAGAGGCAGTTTTAGGGTGGGCTAGGAAACCCCCCCCTCCCTAAAAGGAAAGGAGGCAGGATGGCTCTGGGAAGAGGAGGAGGGAGACATTCATGCTTTGGAAAAGCTCATTTCAGCTCTACACGGCGTGGGCTATTCCCCCCCCCCTTAGATGCCTTCCCTGTCTGGGGGGGGGGCGTTCAGGAGGAAAGCCCCCAAGGAGGGCACAGTCTCTCTGTATAGCAGACCAGCCCTAGGAAGGAACCAAGGTGCTGGGAGAGATGGAGGAGGGAAGACTTTAAGGATGGGAAGAGGATAACCACTGGCCATAAAATGTCATCAGTTTCTCACCACCAGCAACTTGTGCAGCAGCAGAACTGGGGGCGCCAAGCGCAGTCAGCTGCCTATACAGTGATACCCTTGCTCCACCTGGGCTACTATTGTCCACACGGACCGGCAGCAATTGCTCTTCGGGGTTTTCAGACGCGGAGTCTCAGCCCTGCCTGGGGACTGAATCTGGGGCTTCCTGCCTGCTGAGAAGATGCTCTGCCCTCGAACTGCAGCCCCTTCCCCTAAAGTGGGGTTGCAGGACGAGGCGGAACAGAGGGAGGCAGCAGTGTCACAGTTCCAGGTTGGCAGAAAAGGAAAGGGATGTTTTTAATGGTGGTGGGAAGAAGATCTTATTTCAGGCATGGTTCCAGTTTTCAGGCATGGCTTCACATTCACCAGGAAAACGTCTTGGGCAGGAAACTGACTGCAGGGCCTCTGAGGCTGCCTTTGCTTCTTCCTCCCTCCCAGGAACCTGCAGCTTCTGAGCTCTTCAATCCAAGCGAGGATGGAAGGAGGAAGATGGACGGTTGACCTGGTCAGGCTGTCTCCTGTATCCCTCCAAGCAACCTCTGAGCGTTGTCCTCCAGGACCCTCAGAGACATCTTGTGAGTTCCTAGGAAGTGGAGATAGGGACTTGGGGGGATGGAGAGTGGAAGCAAGGAATAAGATAAAGGGGGGAGATTTTACTGTGGAGGCTGTGGGTGGGCCCCCAATATATTGGGAGGCATCCCCTCCGGCAGGAAAATCCCTGGAGGGGCTCTGAAGCCGCCTTTGCTTCTCTCCCACCCCCAAAATCTGCAGCTTGTTCAAACTTCTGAGTCCTGCAAAATAGTTCCAAAGAGGCTGGATTTGTGGTCCTGAGCTGGAGCTCCCCACCTCTGAGGCTGGGAGAGGTTGGCTGAGTTTCAGAGGGTTGGGGGTGGAGAAGAAGAAATGGATGAAAAACCACCCTCAAGCAAGCAGAAAGGACAGGAGAACAAAAAATGCAAGAAGGTCTTGACTTGGAGGAAGGCAGGGGAGAGGTCTTCTCCAAAGTCTCTCACCTGGAGCATGCACCAATATGTTGCCAGAAGAGGAGAAATAGGCAGAGGATCCCTATATAGATATAAAAACAACTGAGTTCAATGGGATCTACTTTCAGGTCAATACTGTGCCCCCCATGCCATGAGGCCTGGGTGCAAGGCCCATTCCACCTGGCCAAGGGGGTGGAGCCCAGGCTCACCTTGAACAGCTGAAAGAGGCTCCTGGGAGGCCACTGGGACATTGCTGGAAGAACTCTTGGGTTGGGGCAACTGGCTAAAATGCTTTAAAACGTTCTGATTTTTGTTCCTCTATTTTGTTTTCGTCGGGTTGGTGTTGGTTAATTGTTTAGTTGGGGGTCGGTGGTTATTTTAATTTGGGTATAGCTGTAAACATGTTGTTATTATTGTTGCTATTTTTATTATTGGTTTGTTTGTTGCCTGTATAGGATATTTCTGTTTTTTATGTTTGATGTTTTGGTCTTTTTATAAATGCTGTTAGCTGCTCAGGGTGGCTGGGGAAACCCAACAGATGGCAGGGATATAAATTTTACATATATGCCCCATTTGGGCTTCTGCAGGGGCAGGAGAATATCTAGGGCAGAGGAATCCCTGCAGCTTCTCTGAGGCTCCTTTTACTTCTCCCTCCCTCCCTCCCTCCCTCCCAAGGAACCTGCAGCTTCTTTAGGCTTCTGAGCTCCTCAGGAAGGATGAAAGAGGCTGATCCTCTTTCAGCCTCTTTCTGCTAACAACAACCCCTTGAAGATCCCGGGCCCCAGGGAAATTAGACTGGCCTTGACTAGAGCCAGGGCCTTTTCAGCCGTGGCCCCGGCCTGGTGGACCGCTCTCCCACAAGAGACCAGGGCCCTGCGGGATTGGACATCTTTCCGCGGGGCCTGCAAGACGGAGCTGTTCCGCCAGGCCTTTGGGCAGGATGCAGTTTGACTTACTTTCCTTTGTATAAAACAAGCCCTAAGGAGGCACCCAACCTGCTCACAGGTCCTTGTATGATCAGTGGAAACAGTGGGTCCTGGCAAGTATTAACCACTCTCAATTCCAACCTGATAATTGCCACCTGTTTAGATTTTAACTTGTCTGAATTAATTTTAAGATGTATATTAATTAATTGATGTCTGTTTTTATGCATATTGTGTTGTTTTTATGATGCTAGCCACTCTGGGCCCTGCCTCGGCCAGAGAGGGCAGGATACAAAAAATATTATTATTATTATTATTATTATTATTATTATTATTATTATTATTATTATTATTCTCCTGCAGACCTAGCAAGGATGGAAGGGGGAAGATGGACAGTTGACCTGGTCAGGCTGTCTCGCACCACCTCTGACTGTTCTCTCCCAGGACCCTCAGAGAGATCTGGTGAGTTCCAGGGAATGGGGATGGGGAAATAAGAGTCAGAGTTTTGGGGCTGTTATCTACCAGCTCCATCTGGTACACAGACTAAGACCCTACCTGCACACAGACTGTGATACATGCTATGGTTATCTCCCGCTTGGATCGCTACAATGCGCTCTAGGTGGGGCTGCCTTTGAAGGTGACTCGGAAACTACAATTAATCCAGAAAGCAGCAGCTCAACTGGTGACTGGGAGCAGTTGCCAGGAGCATATAACGCCGGCCTTAAAGGCTCTACATTGGCTCAGAGTATGTTTCTGAGCATTATTCAAAGTGTTGGTGCTGACCTTTAAAGCTCAAAACGGCCTCGGCCCTGTAGACCTGAATGAGCATCTCCACCTCCTTCCTTCTGCCTGGACAATGAGGTCCAACTCTGAGGGTCTTCTGCTGGTTTCGTCACAGTAAGAAGTGAAGTAGTGGAACCAGCCCTGTGGAACACCCTCCCGTCAGATGTCAAGGAGATAAAGAACTACGTAGCTTTTAGAAGACATCTGAAGGCAGCCCTGTATTGGGAAGTTTTTAATGTTTGCTGTTTTCCCTTAATTTTAGCAGGTGATGACCAGGGCAATAATGGTTCTCGGGGCTCATCAGAAAGAAATAAGCATGAAGCGAAGAGAACAAATGATAGCCCTTCGTGTGGCAAAACGTTCAAAGGTGAATCGAGCCTCAGACCACACTGCAGAATCCACTCCGAGGAGACACTGTGTAAATGCTTGGTGTGTGGAAAGAGCTTCAGTGACAGCTCAGGCCTAAAATCACATGAAAGAATTCACGCAGGACAGGAATCATACAAATGCCTAGAATGTGGAAAGAGTTTCAAGCGCCACTTAAACCTTAAAATACATCAGGAAGTCCACAGCAGGGGAAAATCTCATAGGTGCTTTGAGTGTGGAAAGAGCTTCACTCGAAGCTCAAACCTTAAATCTCATCAAAGAATTCACACAGGGGAGAAACCATATACCTGTTTTGAGTGTGGAAAGACCTTCTGTGAGAGCTCTAACCTTGCATCACATCAAAAAATCCACACAGGGGAGAAGCCGTATAAATGTTTGGAGTGCGGAATGAGCTTCGCTCACGGATCAAGTCTTATATCGCACCAAAGAATTCACACAGGAGAGAAATCTTATAAATGTACGGAGTGCGGAAGGAGCTTTGCTCACAGCTCTAACCTTACTTCACATAAGAGAACCCACACTGGGGAGAAACCATATAAATGCTTGGAATGTGGAAAGAGCTTCAGCCAGAGTTCAAACCTTAGTTCACATAAGAGAACTCACACTGGGGAAAAGCGATATAAATGCTTGGAATGTGGAAAGAGCTACAGTGTGAGTTCACACCTTACTGTGCATGAGCGAATCCATACAGGGGAAAAACCATATAAATGTGTGACATGTGGAAAGAGCTTTAGTAACCGCACATACCTTGTTTGCCATCGCAGAATCCATACAGGAGAGAAGCCATATAAGTGCTTTGAGTGTGGAAAGAGCTTCAGCCAGGGTACAAGCCTTCATATACATCAAAAAATTCACAGAGGTGAAAAACCGTATGCATGTTTTGAGTGTGGAAAGAGCTTCACTCACAGCTCCAGCCTTGAATGTCATCAAAGAATTCACACAGGGGTGAAACCATATACCTGTTTTGAGTGTGGAAAGAGATTTGCTCGCAGTGATTACCTTACTTCTCATAAAAGAACACACACAGGGGAGAAACCATATAAATGTTTGGAGTGTGGAAAGAGATTTGCACAGGGATCTAAGCTTACTTCTCATAAAAGAACTCACACAGGGGAGAAACCATATATATGTTTGGAGTGTGGAAAGAGATTTCCACACGGATCTGGCCTTACTTCTCATAAAAGAACACACACAGGGGAGAAACCATATAAATGTTTGGAGTGTGGAAAGAGATTTGCTCACAGTGCTAACCTTACTTCTCATAAAAGAACTCACATAGGATAAACCATATATATACTTGGAATGTGGGAAAAGATTTGGTCAGATTTCACAACTCATTTTGCATAAGCGAATCAAGAGGGGGGAAGTATTTAGATTCTTGTAAAGAGGAAAGCAGTTTAATTAGAGCACCGCTAATTTGGAAGATATAGGTTTATTGGATTTGGAGGGATATAATAAGCGTTGGGGTTAGCACGCTTATTGAATTTATGGGAAGGCAAAAATACACAGATTTCTCAAATCATATTATAAGGAGATCACTTCTTAAAGTTTGGGAGAAATACAAAGATTGGTTGGAGCCTAAAATCCCGTGGTGGGCCTCTCCAAGCAGAGGCCACAGTGGTGAAGGAAAAAAATATGTTGTGAAATTGGCCTACTTATAAAATAATTTTAAAATAAGATAACAAACTGAAACTTAAAAGTTTTGAGGAATTAAGAGATATTATTACAGATTGGTTCCAATATTATCCAATATTTGAAAAATTTAAAGTAGAAAAAAAGAGTTCACCAAGGAAACCTCGAGTTTTGAATCCAATGTAATAAACTCAAAAAGTAAAACTCTCTCTAAAGCTTATCATCTCCTCCACTTGGAAGTTGAGGAGGAAGAAGTTACATCAGCCGTGATAAAGCGGTCTCACAACTTTGGGTATGTTATAACAATGTCCCAATGGGAAAATCTGTGGAAGAATAATTGGAAATTTACCACGTGCTATGCCATAAGGGAAAACTTTTTAAAAATGCAGCACCGGTGGTATTTAACTCCATGGAAATTAGCCAAAATGTACAAAGGAGCCAAAATTTACTGTTGTGGAGATCAAACAGGCTCACTGTATCCTATATGGTGGCAATGTAGCAAAAGAAAGAAATTTTGGGAGGAAATCCATTCAGAATTAGAAAAAAATGTTAAGAATTTCCTTTACAGTGGGATCTTGGGTTAAGAACTTAATTTGTTCTGGAGGTCCGTTCTTAACCTGAAATTGTTCATAACCCGAGGTACCACTTTAGCTAATGTGGCCTCCCGCTGCCGTGCTATTTCTGTTCTCACCCTGAGACAAAGTTCTTAACCCAAGGTACTATTTATGGGTTAACTGAGTCTGTAACCTGAAGTGTCTGTAACCTGAAGCGTCCGTAACCTGAGGTACCACTGTAATAAAAAAGCCAGAGGCATATCTGTTGGGGATCACGGACTCAGATATTCAAAAAAATATTAAAGGTATTTTTTTGTATGCAACGGTGGCACCGAGAATCCTTATAGCCATCAAGGTGGAAAAGCGACATAATTATTTCCAGACAGGAGTGGATTCAAAAATTGACTGAATATGCTGAATTAGATAGCTTATCAGGAAAAAATAAACTGAGAGCTGAATTTGTATCAAAATGGGAGGCCTGTAGAATATATCTTAAACAAAACTATACCATGTTGAAATCTATAGCTACTTTTGAGTGATCTCAGCAGTCTTTATTAATTGCTTATATAAATATTACTAAACTGTGGAAAAATAATATAAAAAATAGTATTTTGGTATGGCAGTAAAGTTATAGAGAAAGAACAAAGGAATAAATGGGAGCTTGGGTTTAATGATAATGAGATTTTTTTTTACTGTAACATGAAATTGCAATCTCAAATTTATGTCATATTCTCTACCTTAATAATAACAATAGATAGTGTAAGTTTTCTTTTCCTTCCCCCCTTCTTAATTTGTACTCTTTATCGGTATTGCCTTTTTGTAATATTTTTCTCCAGTTATGTAATAAGCATGGAAAATATAATGAATTTTTTAAAAATAATAATAATAATTGGAGCACCGCTGTTGTGAAATCAGTGGTGTGGAAAGCTTCTTTCATTTCTTTCATTTAAATCCACGTAAATACAGAGATTACAATTACTTCCTGGTTGTTTTTCCTACATTGCAGGGGGTTGGACTAGATCAGGGATTATTGACCTGGTCCCTACCGCCCACTAGTGGGCATTTCAGGATTCTAACTGGGCGGTAGAGGGTTCTGAATCCTCCTTCCATCAAGTCCTGGTGGGCGGTAAGGAAATTTTACCATCAAGAAAGATGCATTAGTGGGCGTTAAGTATAAAAAGGTTGACTACCCCTGGACTGGGACGCGGGTGGTGCTGTGGTCTAATCCACAGAGCCTAGGGCTTTCCGATCAGAAGGTCGGCGGTTCGAATCGCCGCAACAGGTTGAGCTGCCATTGCTCGGTCCCTGCTCCTGCCAACCTAGCAGTTCGAAAGCACATCAAAGTGCAAGTAGATAAATAGGTACCGCTCTGGTGGGAAGGTAAACGGCGTTTCCATGCGCTGCTCTGGTTTGCCAGAAGCGGCATAATCATGCTGGCCACATGACCCAGAAGCTAGATGTACGCTGGCTCCCTTGGGCAGTAAAGCGAGATGAGCGCCACAACCCCAGAGTCGTCCGTGACAGGACCTAATGTTCAGGCGTCCCTTTACCTTTTCCCCTGGACTAGATGATTCTTGTTGTCCCTTCCAACACTATATTTGTATTATTCTTTGACCTTGAGTTTCCAGTTCTGGTCTTGCACTGTGGCGGCAGCTCTCTCAACAGTGGAGGGAGGCACAAATGAAGGGGTAGGAAACGAAAGGGTTTAAGCATTCCTGGAAACCTCCTGGGTTACGAGGGAGCAGGCTGACCCGCAGTCGCCTCAACAGCTCGCTCCCGTGCAGATCAGCATGGGGGCAGATGGAGGAGTTGGGTCATCTCCTTTGCCATGATGCAACCCCCTCGGACCGCCAACAAAAGCAGACGTTCTCCTTATAATAGGATTTTAATTGGTATTACTGTATTTTTCGCCTCATAGGACGCTCCGTCCCATAGGACGCACCTAGTTTTTTTTTTGGGGGGGGAAATAAAGGGAAAAAAATTCCCTTTATTTCCCCCCCCCAAAGCAGGTCGGGGAAACAACCAGGTTGAGGAACAGCGGGATGGCGGCGCTGCGCCTCCCTGCTGTCCCCCGAATTTGTGGGGCTGGCCGATGACTGCCCCGCGCGAGGGGCGCTCTGCATCAGGGCGCCCCCCCCTGCGGGGCCGGCATGCTGTGTAGCAGGAACCCCCCACCCCAATCATTCTGTTTGTACAAACTTCACACACACTCACACTCACACATTACACACGCCACATTTCTGTTATAAATTCATAGAAAAATCAACCATACATCGGATTTGCACTGTTCCATTTTTATTTTTACTCCATATGACAAGGACTATCAAAGGGGGGGGGGTGGCTTGGTTCTGGTCAGCCATAATCCCTTCACCATCCCAGCACATCCACAGGAGCCCTGCCCAGTTGCTATGTCAACCCTGATAATCCCAGACAGAAGACAATCAAAATCACAAAGAACCTGCATATGGTAGTGGATTCAGCATGGACTGAAACAAAGGACAATAATCAGATCTTCCCTCTGGGGGCAGGAAACTGCAAACTCCCCTTTGTCTCCTGGAAGTGACTCATGGGCAGGGGGAAAGGAGGAACTAGCCAGGTGACAGGACACTCAGGTTACCACCACAACTCTTCCCTCAACCCCTCCTTTCTGTAATGTATGCATGATGTTTCTGGGGGTGGGCTTGATCTAGAGGAGGGGAATTTCAAAAGTTTTTATAAGGTCTTGCACACCATCTTTCTGGGTCTTTCCTCTCACCTGCAAGTGAGGGGAGCACCCTGTCGCGACAGTCTTTCTTCAATAAAGACCAAGCCTACAGGCTGCTCATTTGCTTCAATTTACTCTGGTTGGTGTCTTTACTTTTTGTCCAAGGGAGCACTCAGATTTTTCCGGTAACAGTTTTGGCGACCATTCTCAGGGACACTTGGTTCTCCTGCAGAGGTGAGGAGGGAGATAGAGGGGATCAGGCGCCACTGGGCAACCTTAGCCCAGAGATCCTTCTTCCTCTCCCTGCCTCCTCTTTGCGGGCGGTAATCAATCGTCACCAAAAGCTCAACCAGGGGAAGCAAAGGCGAGGTTAAGCCGGCTAAAAAGAAAAGGATCCCGGGATCCACGGGGGACATCTTCGAACGTGAGTATGGTTTGAAGTAAATACATTGGGAGGGGGGTGGAAAAGGAACATCTCCACGACAGCCAGACTTTCCTTCTTTCATTTCTGACGTTACCCCTCGGAGTCGTCCGGGTACGTTCTCTCTCTCCCCTTTTCTCCCCCGATTTTCCCTTTCGGAAAGTGGCCAGGAAATCGCGGAACTTTACTGCCTGACGTTACCTCTCGGAGTTGCCCAGGGACGTCAAAAACTTACCCTTTCTCTCCCCCAATTTCATTTTTTCGGAGTGTGGCCGGGGAAATTGTGGCACCTTTACTGTTTTCCGACGTTACCTCTCGGAGTCGCCCAGGGACGTCTTAATCTCTCTCCTTTTCTCCCCCGTTTTCCGTCTTGGAATTGAGTCCGGGAAAGCGTGGCTCTTTTACTGTTTCTCTGACGTCCTTCCCTCGGAGTCGTCCGGTGGTGTCTTTTCAAAAGTATTTTAACGCAAGGTCATTTGCTTCCTTTCAAACCTTGGTTGTTTTCTCGGACCCCGATCTGGCACTGCATTGCACAGGCGTTCAGTAGGGGACTCCAAACTTAGTCTCAAAGGCTAGGCAGGAGGCTGTCGTGGAGGGTAGAGGGGGAAATTGGGGCCCCACACTAGGATTAGTCTTGTAAACAGCGCTGAGGTAAAGGAATTCCGGGCAGAGGGACCCGTGGTTTGAGTTTCCGGGCAGAGGGACCCGTGGTTTGAGTTTCCGGGCAGAGAGACCCGTGGTTTTGTTTCAGGTTCAGGTTTGAGATTTCCAGAAATTAATTCGTGGTTTATAGATAAGTAGGAATTGTGTTAGTCAAGGGTACTTTGAGTACTGAAAGGATCTTTTATCTGTCCCCCCTTTCTTTCCCATTGCCCCTCCTCCCTTGTGTGTGTGTTTCCACTCTTTCTGTCTTTAGCGTACTTCGTTAACGAAAAAAAAAGCCCAATAATAACATATGAGAGAATGGGAGCTCACTAAACACCCTAGCTGGACTCCTCCTGGCAACAAAGCTTCCATGAAGCCTTTTTGCCCCAGGGAGGATTCTAATATGCCCCTCCAGCATCTCCAATTGGAAAAAAATAAAAATAAAAATATAAAATAAAGGGGCAAAAAATGGTCAAATTTGTGTTGTTAAACTATAACCTAAAGCTAGAACATGAAACTGTAAACTTAATGGTGCTCAGAAGGCAGTACATATAATAACAGCCCAGCCTGAGAGCCCATGCATTAGAGATCTTAGTTTCTCTTAAAAAAAAAAGAAGAATAAGAGATGTACTCAAAGATTTAGAAATATTTCAAGGGTTTGTATTTACATTGGCCTTGGCATCCACAGACTGTTCTTAAATGCACATAGTTTTAAATTGCAAGCTTGCTTCAAAAATCTTAAATCTAAGGAAGCCATGTTGCGCCTTATCAGTCTTAAAACAAAACAAAATGGAGAATGGAGTTTGCAAATGTTTGTTATTTGAGAGAGGCTCTAAAAGAGAGTTTTCCTCCCAAGTGGTAAAATCCTGTATACGTGCTACTTGCGTTCTGAAAGGGGGATTACCCCACCTCCTTACTCTAGTTTAAGTGAGGAGGGTTATTTAAGTCTAATGGTAAATGATGTTTTGTTGTAACTTTTGAGTTTGTGAGTACACCTGTGTTCCAGTCTATTTTGGAAGGTGAAGTTAACCTAATGTTTCTGCTGCAAAAGCCTAGTTGAGCCAATTGCTCTCTCAAGCTAAAATGCAGTGTATGTATTTCATTAAGCATATGCCTATGAAAGTATGGTGTTCATTCTAAGAAAAATATGTGAGTCCAGTTTTAACTTTGATTTGGTTGGACAGAAGAGTTATTGTAAGGCTCCTGATATCAGTCTCTATAAGACTTCCTGGCCTCTTTTGTTAGAAAATGCCCCCCCCCCCTTGTTTCACTCTGCCTCTCTCAGTTGTTTTCTCCCTTCTTACTTCTGTGCCAGGTAAATTTACTCCCGAGTAAGCTTCCTTTAAAGGAAACTGCAAAGAGGGGAGGGGGGCAACACTTGTGTATTCTCTTTAAAATCAAATCTAGGGCTGTTTTAACTATGCTTTATAAGAGATCCTCTCCCTATCTTACGAAAGCTGCTCACTTCAATCTTCCTTTAAATATCATTTCAAACTCACTCAAACTATCTCAAGATCTGCAAAAAGGGTTCTGTGTAAAGTTGGGTACTTTTATTTTCCTCTTCCTTAGTACATGATAGGAGCATAGATGTTTCCTTTCCCAGCTGTAAATCTGTACTTAAATGTGTATGCCTCTTTCGTAGTACAAATCTTGCTGTGAAATCTTGCTGTGAACCCTATGTTTTGGAGGGTTGGACTAGATGACCCCAGGGTCCCTTTCAACTCTCCCAATTTGTGGCTGTGTGGAAGGACATGTGTCTGCAAGCATTGGAAGGTAATTCTTAAATTCTGGTGTGGTGATGGAGTTGAAATTCAGCCTAGCTTTGCTCTTTAGTTTTAAGAGGTGCGAGATGAAGCCATGATGGTTTTGAAGCACAACTAGTGACATCAAGCATTTGGGTGATTACAGTGTTTATCATTTTGTCTACTATTTAAAAATCAGACTTCAAAGTCAATTCAAAGTTTCAGCACATACAAATACATAGGTGCCTTGACCAATCCTGTAAATAAAGGGCAGGGGAAATTTTTTTTGTGTGTGTGTCTGCAAATGGTAAGGCTGAAATGACTGAGAATGTTAAAAAAAATCCTATGAATTCTGACTCTGGCCATTTCCCCCATATATAAGGGCGTGGCATTGTTCCGCGAATGGCCAGAGGGATATTAGCCCTTTCCTGTACATAAAGGAAGCAGTCTCTATTGCTTGGGCTGAAATTGCTAGTTTTGGTGAATACTTAAATTGCTGAGTTTCTCTTTTTTGTTTAAAATCTAACCCTATTTTCAAAATCTACTCCTTACCCTTCCCTTCCCTTACTCAAATGGTAATTTAGCCAAAAGAGTCAACATTTCCAATAGTATAAAACGTTTGCTGAGACATGAACTCTGCACATGCACAGAGGCTAGATCAGATAAAGAGAGAGAGAGAGAGAGAGAGAGGGAGGAAGGGGGAACTGTAAGGGGGGAGAGGAGGTTTCTTCGAGAACTGCAGAGAGAAACTTATCCAAATGTAAAAGAAAACTTGGAACCATTGAGGGAAATCACCCTTAATGTGTCTTTGCTCCAGGGGCTACGTAAGACAAAAGGCTTAAAAAAACAAAACAAAACAAAAAACTAGCCCATCAAAAGTCAAGAGCTTTCCAGGTTCCAAATCTTAGCATGCCAAATTCTTTTCACAGGTAAATATCAAAGCATTCCCCCCCTCAATGGGAATTTTAGGAACAGCATTTCCTGACAGGCTTCTCACATGAAATAATTTTCCCTTTTAACAGGATATGTGAACCCCGATAACAAAGTGTTTGTCCCTTTTTTCCCCTCCCACAGCAACTTTCTTTCTGTTCTGTGAAACAAGTCTGAATCCCTGCTATATTAGTGACTTCCATCTCTTTGTGGCTTTGACACTTTTTAAAGTTACAAATAATCTGTTTTCATTTATTTAATCCGTTTCTCCATGATGTCTATGAAGTTAATCGAAGCACAACCAAACATTGTTTGTGGAATGGTACTTGTTTACCTTTGGCCCGAGCATCTCTTATTAATTCTGTCATTTTGGCTAGTGCAAGGTACTTGCACAACTTTAAATTGCCATTCATTTCCCCCCCCCCTTGGTATTAAGTCATTTTCCAGTATTTTGCTATTAACATTCTAGCCGATGTTGTCACATCAAGAAACACTCTTTTATTTTCATTGTTACTTCAGATTTCTTAAAATTGTGTGTCTTAGCATTTATTTATTTTTCGTTCCTCATAAGTCAGTGTGTGTGTTTCATTATTATTTTAACCTTGTATTTTTTACAGTTCTCTTTCTCTCCAAAGTGAAGGAAAGCAAACAAACTTGGCAGATAATAACAGTAATTATATGAAAATGTGATAATAATATTGGAATGAATGAAATGCTTAATTCGCTAAGATTTTTATTATTTGCAGCTTCCAACAGAAACCGAAGGACATCCTTTTTGCCTTTTGCCCCCTCCTTTTTCTAACTCTGTCTTTAAGCCCCCAAAACCCTGCCCCTTACAGGATATCACCTATACAGATGTGCAATGATGAAAAGCAGCAACAACCCCTCAACTCAGTTCTTCGCCATCACAAGACCAGCAACAACAGACACCAGAGTTTTCAAAGCGCCCACAGCTATCTCTTTCAAAAGCTATAGACTGATGGGGGAGTGGGGCTGACAAAGGGGGGAGGAGTTGAATTACAAGGACATTTTTTCACTTGAACCTCAAGCCTCTGTGCTCCAGGATTCAAAAGATACATGCGTAAAAGATCACAATTGTGTCAAAGATATGCAACTGATATTTGATTAGTTTGTTTTGTATTACGTGTTATTGCGTAGGAATGTTGACAGTGTGTTATTTCCACAAAAGGGGGGCTATTTTTGCGTGTAATTGTTTTTATGTTTAATGTCTTATTCCTTACACCCCAGTGGAGGATTCTCATACATTTTATGCTTTTTAATAGGTCAGGCTATTATGTAGTCCAATGTTTAGAATTAGATAAATTTATAACCACATTTCGTTGTTCCACCTGGCACTCTGCCAACTACCCTACCCATTTTAAAATGTGCTAAAACTCACTTTACCAAAGAGAAGCTGATAAGATACATGAAGGTGCATATGCTTTGGTTTAGCAGGAATGATCCCTTATAGAGTTAAATTGTCTTATTTGGACAAAGTGCCCTTTTAAGAACGGTTTTCCTTTAACAGACTGGTTTGAAAGGTTGAGAACCATGGGCACATAAATTCAAATTGGACTCAGTTTGAATTGGGCAAGTGTATCCAGGCTGCAATTAGCTTTTTGGTCCTTAAAGTGCAAGTGAGCAACTTCCCATGACTGCAAGACCAGAGACCATAAATCCCATGGAATGGCCAAGGCGAGGACATTTCACTCATGACGTGTCCGAAACCTGTGCCAGCTGTGGTGGGTGCCAGGCAACATGGTAAATATGAAAGCCCTAAGTGGATTCACCAGGGATTGCCACTACTGCGACACCATGCCGATGTGAGACCCCAGAAGAGCTACTTTGACACCTGAGAACACAAAAATGGCGGGGGGGAAGCAAACTGCACTTTTCAGTCATTACTGGACCTTCCTGCTAAATGTAAAGCATAGACCACTATTGAGAAAATATTTCTTCCAAGGTACTAGAATACCACAAGTAACTGAGCAACAAAATATTAATTTTACGTGATATCCTATGTCTAACTATGTGCACTGTTACACCATTATATTTCTATGCAAATATCCTTAAAGAGGCATGATATCCAAGTCTCTTTCAGGTTCACATGGACACACGCATCGGGGACGGAGAATAGCAGGTTAATCTTTACCACCTTAAATTGTGCGGAGAAAAGGATTGCAAAAATGCCACCTTTGCAATCTTATCTCCGAAGGGGGGAACTGTAGCAGGAACCCCCCACCCCAATCATTCTGTTTGTACACACACTCACACATTACACACACCACATTTCTGTTATAAATTCATAGAAAAATCAACCATACATCGGATTTGCACTGTTCCATTTTTATTTTTACTCCATATGACAAGGACTATCAAGGGGGGGGTGGCTTGGTTCTGGTCAGCCATAATCCCTTCACCATCCCAGCACATCCACATGAGCCCTGCCCAGTTGCTATGTCAACCCTGATAATCCCAGACAGAAGACAATCAAAATCACAAAGAACCTGCATATGGTAGTGGATTCAGCATGGACTGAAACAAAGGACAATAATCAGATCTTCCCTCTGGGGGCAGGAAACTGCAAACTCCCCTTTGTCTCCTGGAAAGTACTCATGGGCAGGGGGAAAGGAGGAACCAGCCAGGTGACAGGACACTCAGGTTACCACCACAACTCTTCCCTCAACCCCTCCTTTCTGTAATGTATGCATGATGTTTCTGGGGGTGGGCTTGATCTAGAGGAGGGGAATTTCAAAAGTTTTTATAAGGTCTTGCACACCATCTTTCTGGGTCTTTCCTCTCACCTGCAAGTGAGGGGAGCACCCTGTCGCGACAGTCTTTCTTCAATAAAGACCAAGCCTACAGGCTGCTGATTTGCTTCAATTTACTCTGGTTGGTGTCTTTACTTTTTGTCCAAGGGAGCCCTCAGATTTTTCCGGTAACAGCTGCTATCCGCAGCGTGGGCAGCCTTGTCGGGAAGTCCGGCAAGGCTCTCCACGCTGCAGAGGTCTGCCTGGCGAGGGGGGCGCTCTGCTTCAGGGCGCCCCGCCCGCCGGGCGGCAGGCTGCTATCCGCAGCCTAGACATCCCTGCCGGACCTCCCATAGGGCTGCCTAGGCTGCGGGTGTATTCCAAGCTTCAGCAAAAGCCTGCATTCGCCCCATAGGACGCACCCAGATTTCCCCTTCATTTTTGGAGGGGAAAAAGTGCGTCCTATAGGGCGAAAAATACGGTATGTCTTATTCTTCATCTTAATAATAACAAAAGATAGTGTAAGTTATCTTTTCCTCCCCCCCTTCTTAATTTGTACTCTTTATCGGTATTGTCTTTTTGTATTTTTTTCCCCCCGGTTCTGTAATAAGCATGGAAAATGTAATAAAATTTAAATAATAATAATAATTGGAGCACCGCTGTTGTGAAATCTGTGGTGTGGAGAGCTTCTTTCATTTCTTTCTTTTAAATCCATGTAAATACAGAGATTACAATTACTTCCTGGCTTTCCGACTCTTCCTGCATCTGTATTTTATGCAAGGAGTAAAAATACACCTAATCCTAAACTTTAGGAAGAAATTTCTGACTGCAAGTGAGATGAGCTACCTTGGAAGGTGGTGAACTCTCTTTCCTTTTTTTAGGTTTTTCAGCAGAGGTCGGGTTGTTTTTCCTGCATTGCAGGGGGTTGGACTAGATCAGGGATTGTCGACCTGGTCCCTACCGCACACTAGTGGGCATTTCAGGATTCTAACTGGGCAGTAGGGGGTTCTAAATCCTCCTTCCATCAAGTCCTGGTTTGTGGTAAGGAAATTTTACCATCAAGGAAGATGCATTAGTGGGTGGTAAGTATAAAAAGGCTGACTACCCCTGGACTGGGACGTGGGTGGTGCTGTGGTCTAATCCACAGAACCTAGGACTTTCCGATCGGGTGGTCGGTGGTTTGAATCCCTGCGACGGGGTGACCTCCCGTTGCTCGGTCCCAGCTCCTGCCAACCTAGCAGTTCAAAAGCACATAAAAGTGCAAGTAGATAAAAAGGTACCGCTCCGGCGGGAAGGTAAACGGCATTTCCATGCGCTGCTCTGGTTTGCCAGAAGTGGCTTAGTCATGCTGGCCACATGACCTGGAAGCTGTACGCCGGCTCCCTTGGCCAGTAAAGCGAGATGAGCGCCGCAGCCCCAGAGTCATCCGCAACTAGACTTAACGGTCAGGGGTCCCTTTACCTTTACCCCTGGACTAGATGATTCTTGTGGTCCCTTCCAACACTACATTTGTATTATTCTTTGACCTTGAGTTTCTGGTTCTGGTCTTGCACCATGGTGGCAGCTCCCTCGACATTGGAGGGAGGCACAAATGAAGGGGTAGGGAATGAAAGGGTTTAAGCATTCCTGGAAACCTCCTGGGGTATGAGGGAGCAGACTGACTCGCAGTCGCCTCAACGGCTCACTCCCATGCAGATCAGCATGGGGGCAGATGGAGAAGTTGGGTAATCACCTTTGCCATGATGCAACCCCCTCGGACCGCCATCAAAAGTGGAGGTTCTCGTTATAATTGGATTTTATTGGCTGTGCACTGGAGGAGATGTGGACACTAGAAGCTATATGTGGTTTGAAAGGAGTGAAGGTGGGGAGAACCTTGTTTTGACCGATGTCGTTGGGAAACTAGAGCTTAACCTCACCACCACCAAAAAAAGAGTGTGGATTTAAGGAGGTGTTGACATACAACCTATTTTTAAGAGGAAGGACATTGGCTAAACAAAAAAACGCTACCATGGAGGTGAGAGAAATTTCACAAGGGCACATGAATAGCAGTGGTCCCCGAATGCTTGGAGAGAAAAACCCTTCCCGTCTAAGGCAAGGAAGAAAATGGTGAATGTTTGAAAGTTGTTGATCAGCTGAAAGGAGAGGCCTGTTGTTTATCTGGAAGTGGGATGGAGGGGGAGCTGAGTTGAGGAGGACGGGACTTCATCTTGTGACTTCAGGTCCGCCCTGAACCACGCTGGAATGACAACACTGGGACAACATTCCTACTGCCCAAGGTTGCGGTAGGAAAAACATCAGCGGCAGAGATATACCCATTTTGACTCTCCTGCACCCTATCTGCATAACGTAGCAATTATAAAATATAGATGCGCATTTACTCTCACAAGATTGAATATACTGCCTTCGGTTGTACTTGAGGGACAATTCCAACAAATTCCACACGAAAAACGATTATGTCCCTGTGGAGATGGCAGTACCGAATCAGTGGCGCATGTCCGTCTGGTTTGCATTCTTTATAAATATTTTAAGAGTGAGGTTATCACCCCTATTTTATTGTCCATTCCTGGTCTCCCAGCCACTGTCACAGTGTTTTTTTCTCTCAGCAGACCAAGATGAGCAAGTGACATCAAAATTTGCAAGGTTTTTAGCTGAGGCAATTAGAATAAGATCCACTATCTGACTATTGATTCAAAACCCCAAAATGTATTTTATATAATTGCGTTTTTATCTTTTCGCTGCTTCCGCGCATGCGTTTGACATCATTTTGAGCACCTGCACATATGTGAGCGGCGAAACGTGGAAGTAACGCACTCCGTTACTTCCAGGTCGCTGCGGAGCGCAACCTGAAAATATTTAAGCTGAAGCATATTCATCCCGAGGTATGACTGTACTAGGATAGAGAGCTGACTGCACCTGTGATTTTACAGTGGTACCTTGGGTTACATACGCTTCACGTTACATACGCTTCAGGTTACAGACTCCGCTAACCAAGAAATATTGCATCAGGTTAAGAACTTTGCTTCAGGATGAGAACAGAAATTGTGCTCCAGCGGCACAGCGGCAGCAGGAGGCCCCATTAGCTAAAGTGGTGCTTCAGGTTAAGAACAGTTTCAGGTTAAGAACGGACCTCCAGAACGAATTAAGTACTTACCCGAAGTACCACTTTATGATGCACAATTTTAATCAATGTGTGCCTCTTTCCAATGTGTGTATGGAGGCCAAGTGATGCTAGACACACACACACACACACACACACACACACACACACAGCACAAATCTGCTAGGCCACATTCACACCACATATCCAAAGCCCCATGAAACCCCCTAAGATTTCTGGGAGCTTGTTTTGCTGGTTAAGGGTGCTGAGAGTTGTGACAATAAACAATTGTATGGGGTGCAGAGTTTGACACACAACTTTTGCAGGGGTTACATTTCGGTGATAGGTGTGTAAAGTCGAAATCACATATGGTCAGGACAAACCCCTGGGAATGAATCCATCGGACCATCCTTGCCTTCTGGAACCAGCAGCCGGATGGCTCTTAGACCCCCGTCCTGCCCCCACCCCCACCCAAGTTTTTTAAAGCTCTCTGCCCTGTGCAAAAAGAGCTTTAAAACTCTCTACCTTCTTTGCCTGCAAGTCAGTTGTATATATTTTTACTTTTTCGGTGTTTTCTTCCCCCTGTAAAAGATCAGGACTGTGCAATTTTGCAGCTAAGCGATTGTGATGGAGCAGGGTGAGCTTGGCACCAGTTTTGTGTCTCTGCTGGGTCTGTGAAGCTGAAATGATACATTTGCACCAGCCACTTCTTGCTGGCTTCTCCTCTCGCCTGTTACTTTTGCAGCAACAACAACCCTGTGAGGTGGGCTAAGCTGTGACCAAAACTGCACACCCTTATAGTGTTTTTCTGTGCCCCTCCCGCCCTTTATATCTTCTCAGTAACCTTGTGAGGGAGGGAGGGGCGCTTGGAGGGGTCCCCATAAGCAGAATCCGCAATGTCTCCAGCACCACGCAGTTTGGGTGGGGGTGGGAGGGACGCTGGTTCTTTAAGGGTTAAAAGGAGCGATTATATTATGAGAGAGGATTTCCTGGGGGGAGGAGGGGAAAAGCGGCACTTCCTCCCCCCTTTGTCACATTTGACAAGCTGCGAGGGAGGAGATTTCGCAGCGCGGAAGACTGTGCTTTTTGCAAGGTAGGAAAAATAGGGATATATTTGGGGGGGGGGAAGGGGGCTCCCGTGTCAGAGCAGCTCCTTTGCAGGAGAGAAGCCCTCCGGGAGAGGGAACTTTTGCAAAGGGGCAGCGGTGGGAGGGCGCATGCGTGGGGTTGCCCCCCCCAATTCAGCCCCCCAAGAGCTGCGATGAGTGCAAAAGGCTTTTAGGGGTGCAGGGGCGCCCCAGGAGGAGAGCAGGCGGGGGAAGAGGCAGTTTTAGGGTGAGCGTGGAAACCCCCCACCCAAAAGGAAAGGAGGCAGGATGGCTCTGGGAAGAGGGAGACATTCATGTTTTGGGGAAAGAGGGGGGGGGGAGGGCAGGGTCAGCTGGAAACTCATTTCAACACATGGGCTCTTTTATCTTCGATGCCTTCCCTGTCTGGGGTGGGGGCGTTCAGGAGGAAAGCCCCCAAGGAGGGCGCAGTCTCTCTGTATAGCAGACCAGCCCTAGGAAGGAACCAAGGTGTTGGGAGAGATGGAGGAGGGAAGACTTTAAGGAAGGGAAGAGGAGAACCACTGGCCATAAAATGTCATCAGTTTCTCACCACCAGCAACTTGTGCAGCAGCAGAACTGGGGGCGCCAAGCGCAGTCAGCTGCCTATACAGTCATACCCTTGCTCCACCTGGGCTACTATTGTCGACACGGACCGGCGAAGTCCCGGCAGACTGGAAGAGGGCAAATGTTGTCCCTATTTTCAAAAAGGGGAAAAGAGAGGACCCAAATAATTACCGCCCAGTCAGTCTGACATCAATAGCAGGGAAGATTCTGGAGCAGATCATTAAGCAAACAGTCTGTGAGCACCTAGAAAGGAATGCTGTGATCACCAATAGTCAGCATGGATTTCTGAAAAATAAGTCATGTCAGACTAATCTGATCTCGTTTTTTGACAGAATTACAAGCCTGGTAGATGAAGGGAACGCAGTGGATGTAGCCTACCTTGATTTCAGCAAGGCATTTGACAAGGTGCCCCATGATATTCTTGTAAAGAAGCTGGTAAAATGTGGTCTTGACTATGCTACCACTCAGTGGATTTGTAACTGGCTGACTGACCGAACCCAAAGGGTGCTCATCAATGGTTCCTCTTCATCCTGGAGAAGAGTGACTAGTGGGGTGCCACAGGGTTCTGTCTTGGGCCCGGTCTTATTCAACATCTTTATCAACGACTTGGATGATGGACTCAAGGGCATCCTGATCAAATTTGCAGATGACACCAAACTGGGAGGGGTGGCTAACACCCCAGAGGACAGGATCACACTTCAAAACGACCTTGACAAATTAGAGAACTGGGCCAAAACAAACAAGATGAATTTTAACAGGGAGAAATGTAAAGTATTGCACTTGGGCAAAAAAAATGAGAGGCACAAATACAAGATGGGGGACACCTGGCTTGAGAGCAGTACATGTGAAAAGGATCTAGGAGTCTTGGTTGACCACAAACTTGACATGAGCCAACAGTGTGACACGGCAGCTAAAAAAGCCAATGCAATTCTGGGATGCATCAATAGGAGTATAGCATCTAGATCAAGGGAAGTAATAGTGCCACTGTAATCTGCTCTGGTCAGACCTCACCTGGAGTACTGTGTCCAGTTCTGGGCACCACAGTTCAAGAAGGACACTGACAAACTGGAACGTGTCCAGAGGAGGGCAACCAAAATGGTCAAAGGCCTGGAAACAATGCCTTATGAGGAACGGCTAAGGGAGCTGGGCATGTTTAGCCTGGAGAAGAGGAGGTTAAGGGGTGATATGATAGCCATGTTCAAATATATAAAAGGATGTCACATAGAGGAGGGAGAAAGGTTGTTTTCTGCTGCTCCAGAGAAGCGGACATGGAGCAATGGATCCAAACTACAAGAAAGAAGATTCCACCTAAACATTAGGAAGAACTTCCTGACAGTAAGAGCTGTTGGACAGTGGAATTTGCTGCCAAGGAGTGTGGTGGAGTCTCCTACTTTGGAGGTCTTTAAGCAGAGGCTTGACAACCATATGTCAGGAGTGCTCTGATGGTGTTTCCTGCTTGGCAGGGGGTTGGACTCTATGGCCCTTGTGGTCTCTTCCAACTCTATGATTCTATGATTCTATGATTCAATTGCTCTTCGGGGTTTTCAGACGTGGTTTCTCAGCCCTGCCTGGGGACTGAATCCGGGGCTTCCTGCCTGCGGAAGAGATGCTCTGCCCTCGAACTGCAGCCCCTTCCCCTAAAGCAGGGGTCTGCAACTCGCGGCTCCGGAGCCGCATGTGGCTCTTTTACACCTTTGCTGCGGCTCCAGGGCTGATACAAGCGAGGGGAGGAGGCGCATTGTGCGCCCCGACACTCCCCACTGTGGCGGGCGCTGTACTGGCTGTGACGTCGCATGGGGGCGGTGCATGCGTTAGTCACGCACTGTCCCAACGTCACCTTCCCGCCCGCTGTCAGATCACGGCTCCGGAGATCTATTTGTTTTAAATGTCGCAGTGGTTTTGCGGCTCCCAGTTCTTTTTTCCCTTCGGAAACGGGTCCAAGTGGCACTTTATGTCTCAAAGGTTGCAGACCCCTGCCCTAAAGTGGGGGTGGGGGAAAGGAAATAAATGTTTTTAATGGTGGTGGGAAGAAGATCCACTTTCAGGCATGACTCCACTTTTCATGCATGGCTTCACATTCACCAGGAAAATGTCTTGGGCAGGAAACTGACTGCAGGGCCTCTGAGGCTCTCTTTTCTTCTTCGGGAACTTCTGAGCTCTTCAATCCAAGCAAGGATGGAAGGAGGAAGATGGACGGTGGACCTGGTCAGGCTGTCTCCTGCATCCCTCCAAGCAACCTCTGAGCGTTGCCTCCCAGGACCATCAGAGACATCTGGTGAGTTCCAGGAGAGAGGGACTTGGAGGGATGGAGAGTGGAAGCAAGGAATAAGATAAAGGGGGGAGGTTTTACTGTGGAAACTGTGGGTGGGCTTCCCCTCCAAATATATCCAGGGAAGAAAATCCCTGGAGGGGCTCTGAGGCCGCCTTTGCTTCTCCCTCACCCCCCAAAACCTGCAGCTTGTTTAAACTTCTGAGTCCTGCAATATAGTTCCAAAGAAGCTGGATTTGTGGGGCTAGAAAGGACCTGAGCTGGGGCTCCCCACCTCTGAGGCTGGGAGAGGTTGGCTGAGTTTCAGGGGGTCGGGAGTGGAGAAGGAGAAATGGATGGGTGGGGGCTGGAGGGAACCCCTCCCTCCAGCAAGCAGAAAAGAGAGGAGAACATAGAATGCAAGAAGGTCTTGACTTGGAGGAAGGCAGGGAAGAGGTCTTCTCCAAAGTCTATCCCCTGGAGCATGCACCAATATGTTGCCAGAAGAGGAGGACTAGGCAGAGGAGCCCTATCTAGATATAAAAACCACTGCGGTCAATGGGAACCACTTTCAGGTCAATACTGTGTCCCCCATGCCATGAGGCCTGGGTGCAAGGCCCATTCCACCTGGCCAAGGGGGTGGAGCCCAGGCTCACCTTGAACAGCCAAAACAGGCTCCTGGGAGGCCACTGGGACATTGCTGGAACAACTCTTGGGTTGGGGCAACTGGCTAAAATGCTTTAAACGGTTCTGATTTTGGTTCCTCTGTTTTGTTTTCATCGGGTTGGTGTTGGTTAATTGTTTAGTTGGGGCGAAGCCTTATTTCACCAGGGAATCGTTTTGCCTGCGTCCCCAGGACCGAAGAAAGAGTAAAATAGCACCCCCTCCCACCTCCTTCGTACACGTGTCTCTTTGCTACCTAAGCACCCCCTTCGTGTCTTTTCTTATCTTGCATTACTAAAGCAGAAGCGCTAGGCAGGAAACAGCTTGCCTGGTCGGTTTTCAGTTAACAGCAGCAGTTTCTGTTAGCTGGCTAGGCAGGAAACGACCTCTTGACCTGTCTGATTTAGATTTTGCATGCAACTGCAGTCTTTGTTAGTTGCTTAACCACAACAGGAGAAGTAAGCTTAGTGCAGGAATTTACTATGTGCAGATAATATTAATGATTAACCCTTCCCCTCTCCCTTCAGGGGGCGGTGGTTATTTTAATTTGGGTATAACTGTAAACATGTTGTTGTTGCTATTCATATTATTGGTTTGTTTGTTGCCTGTATAGGATATTTCTGTTTTTTATGTTTGATGTTTTGGTCTGTTTTTATATATGCTGTTAGCTGCACTGGGTGGCTGGGGAAACCCAACCAGATGGCAGGGAAATAAATTTTACATATATGCCCCATTTGGGCTTCTGCAGGGACTGGAGAATGTCTAGGGCAGAGGAATCCCTGCAGCTTCTCTGAGGCTCCTTTTACTTCTCCCTCCCTCCCTCCCTCCCTCCCTCCCTCCCTCCCAAGGAACCTGCAGCTTCTTTAGGCTTCTGAGCTCCTCAGGAAGGATGAAAGAGGCTGATCCTCTTTGACCCTCTTTCTGCTAACAACAACCCCTTGAAGATCCCGGGCCCCAGGGAAATTAGACTGGCCTTGACTAGAGCCAGGGCCTTTTCAGCCGTGGCCCCGGCCTGGTGGACCGCTCTCCCACAAGAGACCAGGGCCCTGCGGGATTGGACATCTTTCCGTGGGGCCTGCAAGACGGAGCTGTTCCGCCAGGCCTTTGGGCAGGATGCAGTTTGACTTACTTTCCTTTGTATAAAACAAGCCCAAAGGAGGCCCCTAACCTGCTCACAGGTCCTTGTATGATCAGTGGAAACAGAGAGTGGCAAGTATTAACCACTCTCAATTCCAACCTGATAATTGCCAACGGCAGAGACTTCCGGGGTTGGCGCGATCCGGGAATGGCGGATTCCCTCCGAGCTCCGGAGGGAATCGGCTCAGCAGGGGATGGGTCTTTGCCGTGCCGGCGACACAGGGACCCTTAAAACCGCAGGCGCGGAAGCCTGCGGACTGAAGACTCGGTGGGTGCCTTAAGCGCCCCCCCTGATTCACGAAGAGCCTTTTTAAAGGCTGCGGAGGGGATACGGGGGGTGGCGCGGCACCGAGAGTCCATCGCTACCTCTGCTGAGCGAAGCCGCGAACCATGACCGAAGAGCGCTGACTTCCTTCCTTGAAATTCGGCTGAAAAAACAACCCGTGAGTAAATTGGACTTGGATTTTAAGAAATTTATCCACTGAATTTGAGACGATCGGGGGATGCGCTAAAGGGAAGTCCGCGCCCCCACCTTGCAGACGATCCAGAGCAACGATAAAAAAAAACTAAGCTGGAGTGCCTACCCTGTAAAGGGTGAGTTTTAAAAAGACATTAACTTCTAAGATTTGGAAATTTTGAGCAGGAGAGAGGAGTGTTGGATGCTTTGTGTTTTGTTGTAAACAACCCCCCTCCCGGGCCCGGGAGCGTCCTGCTTTGGAGCTTGTTTAAGAAGTGCAGAGTTTGACAGCTGTCAAAGCTGTCAAACGGACTGTGAATAGTGGAAAAATTGCTACCTAAGTTACCTCTGGATTAAAAAGAGTTACAACTGAATTAAAATTGTTGGAAATAAAGAAACAATAACAAGACAAAGGACTGTTGGAGAAAAGAATACTAAGTAACCAGATTCCCTCTAGGGGGAACTCTGTGGAATTACAATGGCTGTGGATGGAAAGATACTGGGACAAATCGAAAGGGAGGGGGTGGGGGGAAGTCAACGACCAGGGTGAAAATAACATTTTTTGAAAGTATATATGTTTGTAGTTGTTGTTTGTTTTTTCTTTGTTTATTTGTTTGTTTTTGTGTTTGTCTATATAAAATGTGAAAACCCAATAAAAATTTTATAAAAAAAAAAAAAGATAATTGCCAACGGCTTAGATTTTAACTTGTCTGAATTAATTTTAAGATGTATTTTAATTAATTGATGTCTGTTTTTATGCATATTGTGTTGTTTTTATGATGCTAGCCACTCTGGGCCCTGCCTCGGCCGGAGAAGGCAGGATACAAAAATTATTATTATTATTATTATTATTATTATTATTATTATTATTATTATTATTATTATTCTCCTGCAGATCTAGCAAGAATGGAAGGGGGAAGATGGACAGTTGACCTGGTCAGGCTGTCTCCCACCACCTCTGACTGTTCTCTCCCAGTACCCTCAGAGAGATCTGGTGAGTGGCAGGGAATGGAGATGGGGACCTGGGGAGATGTTGTGGGTGAGGAAGCCCCCCTGGCAAGAAAACGAGGAAGGCTGCAGGGCCAGAGTTCTGGGCTGTGAGAGATGAAAGGTAGAAAAGGAAAGGAATGTTTTTCAGTGGTGGCATGGGCGCAATATTTTTGGTGGGGGCGGCAGGCCTTTTGTTAGGGGGGCAGCACTGGCATGATTGGTCAGTTAGTTAAGTATTTCTAATGTTTTACCTGATCTGGGGGGCTGCCCCCCACCTCTCCGTGGCTACGCCCATGAATGGTGGTGTGAAGAAAATTCTTTTTCAGAGTATAATGTTGTCTTGGGTCCTGAATCTTCCGACACTCGCTGGTATAGCTGCAGCAATTGCCAGATGAGGCACTGAATGGGCTTCATCTCAGTATGGAGACAGATTTCCCCCCAGTTTGCAGCAGCCAAACTGCCACGTCAGCAGTGAGAAACTTGTGGGTCATGGCAGCAGTCCCTCTCTAGCTCATGAAGCCATTTTCCTCAAACCGTGTTCTGCTGCCCTACATATCAGAGGTGGGGGGCCAAGATGTGACTGAAAAGGATATGTATCAGGTTCCCGAAAGTGCACCGCTGATTGTTCCTTGGCACCTGAGACTTTCTGTCAGTGCAGGTCAGCTGATGAAACCTTATGATTATGATGCAGCACTTTGGGATCTTCACTAGTTGCAGATCTCGCAAAAATCCCTGTAATTGCTCTTAAAAGTCTTATTAGAGGAACGTCTTTTTCAAAAGAGTGCCGAATTTTTATTCACCAGCTGATGTCGCTGTTTGAGTCACTCCCTCTCTGCGATTTTCGACCCCCTTCTCAATCTATGTCCGTCTATGTCAGTCTTATGCAATTCATTTCCGTTCCTCAAACCAGGAAATGTCAGTCTAAGAAAATGTCGGAGCGCGTGAGTCAGCAGAGGTACTGTATTTTTCGTCCCATAGGACGCTCCGTCCCATAGGACGCACCTAGTTTTTTGGGGGGGAAATAAAGAAAAAAAATTCCTTTATTTCCCTCGCAAAAGCAGGTCGGGGAAACCGAACAAGGTCGAGGAACAGCGGGATGGTGGTGCTGCGCCTCCCTGCTGTCCCCCGAGCTTGTGGGGCTGGCCGATGTCTGCCCGGCGCGAGGGGCACTCTGCTTCAGGGCACTCCGCCCCTCCGGGTGGCATTCTGCTACCCGCAGCGTGGGGAGCCCTGGGGGGAACTCCTGCAGGGCTCCCCATGCTGTTTTTTGTTGCATCAATTAAGTGTTTTAAATTTGTTGTTAGCTGCATTGAGCCCGGTTTTCTGAACCAGGAAGGGTGGAGTATAAATAAAACATTATTTATTTATTTATTTATTTATTTATTTATTTATTTATTTATTTATTATTCTGCAAACCTAGCGAGGATGGAAGGAGGAAGATGGACAGTTGACCTGGTCAGGCTGTCTCCCACCACCTCTGACTGTTCTCTCCCAGGACCCTCAGAGAGATCTGGTGAGTTCCAGGGAATGGAGATGGGGACCTGGGGAAATGTTGGGATTGAGGAAGCCCACCTGGCAAGAAAACGAGGAAGGCTGCAGGGCCAGAGCTCTGGGCTAGCAGAGATAAAAGGTAGAAAGAAAGGACATGAATGTTTTTTAATGGTGACATGGGCATAGTCAGAGTTTTGGGGCTGTTGTCTACCAGCTCCATCACAGGCTAAGTCCCTACCTGCACACAGACTGTGGTACATGCTATGGTTATCTCCCGCTTGGATTGCTACAATGCGCTCTAGGTGGGGCTGCCTTTAAGGTGACTCCGAAACTACAATTAACCCAGAAAGCAGCAGCTCAACTGGTGACTGGGAGCAGTTGCCAGGAGCATATAACACTGGTCTTAAAGGATCTACATTGGCTCAGAGTATGTTTCCAAGCACAATTCAAAGTGTTGGTGCTGACCTTTAAAGCTCTAAACGGCCTCGGCCCTGTAGACCTGAATGAGCATCTCCATCTCCTTCCTTCTGCCTGGACAATGAGGTCCAACTCTGAGGGTCTTCTGCTGGTTTCGTCACAGTAAGAAGTGAAGTAGTGGAACCAGCCCTGTGGAACACCCTCCCGTCAGATGTCAAGGAGATAAAGAAGTACGTAGCTTTTAGAAGACGTCCGAAGGCAGCCCTGTATTGGGAAGTTTTTAATGTTTGCTGTTTTCCCTTAATTTTAGCAGGTGATGACCAGGGCAATAATGGTTCTCGGGGCTCATCAGAAAGAAATAGGCATGAAGCGAAGAGAACAAATGATAGCCCTTCGTGTGGCAAAACGTTCAAAGGTAAATCGAGCCTCAGCCCACACTGCAGAATCCACTCAGAGGAGATACTGTGTAAATGCTTGGTGTGTGGAAAGAGCTTCAATGACCGCTCAGGCCTAAAATCACATCAAAGAATTCACGCAGGACAGGAATCATACCAATGCCTAGAATGTGGAAAGAGTTTCAAGCGCCACTCAAACCTTACAACACATCAGGTAGTCCACAGCAGGGAGAAACCACATAGGTGCTCTGAGTGTGGAAAGAGCTTCATTCGCAGGATAAACCTTACAGAACATCAAAAACTTCACACAGGGGAGAAACCGTATACCTGTTTGGACTGTGGAAAGACCTTCCGTCACAGCGCAAGCCTTGCTTCGCATCAAAAAACCCACACAGGGGAGAAGCCGTATAAATGTTTGGAGTGCGGAATGAGCTTCGCTCACGGCTCAAGTCTTATATCGCACCAAAGAATTCACACAGGAGAGAAATCTTATAAATGTACAGAGTGCGGAAGGAGCTTTGCTCACAGTGCTAGCCTTACTTCACATAAGAGAACCCACACAGGAGAGAAACCATATAAATGCTTGGAATGTGGAAAGAGCTTCAGTCAGGGTTCACACCTTAGTTCACACAAGAGAACTCACACTGGTGAGAAGCCGTATAAATGCTTTGAGTGTGGGAAGAGCTTCAGTCAGAGTTCACACCTTAATGTGCATGAGCGAATCCATACAGGGGAAAAACCATATAAATGTGTGACATGTGGAAAGAGCTTTAGTAACTGCACATACCTTGTTTGCCATCGCAGAATCCATACAGGAGAGAAGCCATATAAGTGCTTTGAGTGTGGAAAGAGCTTCAGCCAGGTTACAAGCCTTCATATACATCAAAAAATTCACAGTGGTGAAAAACCGTATGCATGTTTTGAGTGTGGAAAGAGCTTCACTCAAAGCTCAAGCCTTGAACGTCATCAAAGAATTCACACAGGGATGAAACCATATACCTGTTTTGAGTGTGGAAAGAGCTTCACTCACAGCTCAAGCCTTACATCGCACCAAAGAATTCACACAGGGGTGAAACCATATACCTGTTTTGAGTGTGGAAAGAACTTCAGTCACAGCACAAGCCTTACATATCATCAAAGAACTCACACGGGAGAAACCATATAAATGTTTGGAGTGTGGAAAGAGATTTGCACATGGCTATAAACTTACTATTCATAAAAGAACACACACAGGGGAGAAACCATATAAATGTTTGGAGGGTGGAAAGAGATTTGCACAGGGATCTAAGCTGACTTCTCGTAATACACTCAAAAAGTAAAACTCTCTCTAAAGCTTATCGCCTCCTCCTCCACTGGGAAGTCGAGGAGGAAGAAGTTACATCAGCCATGATAAAGCGGTCTCACGACTTTGGGTATGTTATAACAATGTCCCAATGGGAAAATCTGTGGAAGAATAATTGGAAATTTACCACGTGCTATGCCATAAGGGAAAACGTTTTAAAAATGCAGCACCAGTGGTATTTGACTCCATGGAAATTATCCAAAATGTACAAAGGAGCCAAAAGTAACTGTTGGAGATGTGGAGATCAAACGGGCTCACTGTATCATATATGGTGGCAATGTAGCAAAATAAAGAAATTTTGGGAGGAAATCCATTTAGAATTAGAAAAAATGTTAAGACTTTCGTTTACAGTGGGACCTCGGGTTAAGAACTTAATTTGTTCTGGAGGTCCGTTCTTAACCTGAAACTGTTCTTAACCTGAGGTACCACTTTAGCTAATGGGGCCTCCTGCTGCTACCGCGCGATTTCTGTTCTCATCCTGAAACAAAGTTCTTAACCGAGGTACTATTTCTGAGTTAGTGGAGTCTGTAACCTGAAGCATCTGTAACCTGAGGTGTCTGTAACAAGAGGTACCACTGTAATAGAAAGCCAGAGGCACATTTGTTGGGGATCACTGACTCAGATATTCCAAAACAAATTAAAGGTATTTTTTTTGTATGCAACAGTGGCAGCGAGAGTCCTTATAGCCATCAAGGTGGAAAAGCGACATAATTCCTTCCAGACAGGAGTGGATTCGAAAATTGACTGAATATGCTGAATTAGATAGCTTATCAGGAAAAAATAAACCGAGAGCTGAATTTGTATCAAAATGGGAGGCCTTCAGAATATATCTTAAACAAAACTATTCCATGTTAAAATCTGTAGCTACTTTTGAGTGATCTCACCGGTCTTTATTAATTGCGTATATAAATATTACTAAACTGTGTAATAATAGACAAAAATAATAAGGACCTAACAGAAGCAGAAGACATCAAGAGGAGGTGGCAAGAATACACAGAGGAACTATACCAGAAAGAAATGGATGTATCGTACACCCCAGGTAGTGTAGTTGCTGACCTTGAGACATCCTGGAGAGTGAAGTCATATGGGTCTTAGAAAGCACTGCTAATAACAAGGCCAGTGGAAGTGATGACATTTCAGCTGAACTATTTAAAATTTTAAAAGATGATGCTGTTAAGGTGCTACACTCAATATGCCAGCAAGTTTGGAAAACCCAGCGGTGGCCAGAGGACTGGAGAAGATCAGTCTACATCCCAATCCCAAAGAAAGGCAGTGCCAAAGAATGCTCCAACTACCGCACAATTGCACTCATTTCACACGCTAGCAAGGTTATGCTTAAAATTCTACAAGGAAGGCTCAAGCAGTATGTGGACCGAGAACTCCCAGAAGTGCAAGCTGGATTTAGAAGAGGCAGAGGAACCAGAGACCAAATTGCAAACATGCGCTGGATTATGGAGAAAGCTAGAGAGTTCCAGAAAGACATCTACTTCTGCTTCATTGACTATGCAAAAACCTTTGACTGTGTCGACCACAGCAAACTATGGCAAATTCTTAAAGAAATGGGAGTGCCTGATCACCTCATCTGTCTCCTGAGAAATCTCTATGTGGGACAAGAAGCTACAGGTAGAACTGGATATGGAACAACTGATTGGTTCAAAATTGGGAAAGGAGTACGACAAGGCTGTATATTGTCTCCCTGCTTATTTAACTTATATGCAGAATTCATCATGCGAAAGGCTGGGCTGGATGAATCCCTAGCCGGAATTAAGATTGCTGGAAGAAATATCAACAACCTCAGATATGCAGATTACACAACCTTGATGGCAGAAAGTGAGGAGGAATTAAAGAACCTTTTATTGAGGGTGAAAGAGAAGAGCGCAAAATATGGTCTGAAGTTGAACATCAAAAAAACGAAGATCATGGCCACTGGGCCCATCACCTCCTGGCAAATAGAAGGAGAAGAAATGGGGGCAGTGAGAGATTTTACTTTCTTGGGCTCCATGATCACTGCAGATGGTGACAGCAGTCACGAAATTCAAAGACGCCTGCTTCTTGGGAGAAAAGCGATGGCAAACCTAGACAGCATCTTAAAAAGCAGAGAAATCACCTTGCCAAAAAAGGTCCATATAGTTAAAGCTATGGTTTTCCTAGTAGTGATGTATGGAAGTGAGAGCTGGACCATAAAGAAGGCTGATCGCCAGAGAATTGATGCTTTTGAATTATGGTGCTGGAGGAGACTCTTGAGAGTCCCATGGACTGCAAGAAGATCAAACCTCTCCATTCTGAAGGAAATCAGCCCTGAGTGCTCACTGGAAGGACAGATCCTGAAGCTGAGGCTCCAATACTTTGGCCACCTCATGAGAAGAGAAGACTCCCTGGAAGAGACCCTGATGTTGGGAAAGATGGAGGGCACAAGGAGAAGGGGACGACAGAGAACGAGATGGCTGGACAGTGTTTTTTAAGCTACTAGCATGAGTTTGACCAAACTGCGGGAGGCAGTGGAAGACAGGAGTGCCTGGCGTGCTGTGTTCCATGGGGTCACAAAGAGTCGGACACGCCTAAACGACTAAACAACAACACATTGACGCCGAGGTATATTTACAGCAAATACCAGGTTATGAGCTAGAAAAAGACAGCATGGTCTTTTTCTAAACAACAAAAAACTGTAAAAATAATATAAAGAATAATATTTTGGTATGGCAGTAAAGTTATTTAGATAGAACTAAGGAATAAATGGGAGGTTGGGTTTAATGATAATGAGATTTTTTTTTTACTGTAACATGAAATTGCAATCTCAAATTTATGTCATATTCTTTATCTTTATCTTAATAATAACAATAGATAGTTTAAGTTTTCTTTTCCTTCCCCCCTTCTTAATTTGTACTCTTGATTGGTATTGTCTTTTTGTAATATTTTTTCCAGTTATGTAAGAGAGCTTCTTTCACTTCTTTCATTTAAATCCACGTAAATACAGAGATTACAATTACTTCTTGGCTTTCCGACTCTTCCTGCATCTGTATTTTATTCAAGGAGTAAAAATATATCTAATCCTAAGCTTTAGGAAGAAATTTCTGACTGCAAGTGAGATGAGCTACCTTGGAAGGTGGTGAACTCTCCTTCATTTTTTTAGGTTTTTCAGCAGAGGTTGGGTTGTTTTTCCTGCATTGCAGGGGGTTGGACTAGATCAGGGATTGTGGACCTGGTCCCTACCGCACACTACTGGGCATTTCAGGATTCTAACTGGGCAGTAGGGGGTTCTGAATCCTCCTTCCATCAAGTCCTGGTGGGCGGTAAGGAAATTTTACCATTAAGAAAGGACGGTAAGTATAAAAAGGTTGACCACCACAGGACTGGGATGCGGGTGGTGCTGTGGTCTAATCCACAGAACCTAGGGCTTTCCTATCAGAAGGTTGGCGGTTTGAATCCCTGCGACGGGGTGAGCTGCCGTTGCTCGGTCCCTGCTCCTGCCAGCCTAGCAGTTCGAAAGCACATCAAAGTGCAAGTAGATAAATAGGTACTGCTCCGGCGGGAAGGTAAACGGCGTTTCCGTGCACTGCTGTGGTTTGCCAGAAGCGGCTTAGTCATGCTGGCCACATGACCTGGAAGCTGTACGCTGGTTCCCTTGGCCAGTAAAGCGAGATGAGCGCCGCAGCCCCAGAGTTATCCGCAACTAGACTTAACGGTCAGGGGTCCCTTTACCTTTACCCCTGGACTAGATGATTCTTGTGGTCCATTCCAACACTACATTTGTATTATTCTTTGACCTTGAGTTTCCAGTTCTGGTCTTGCACCATGGCGGTAGCTCCCTCGACATTGGAGGCAGGCACAAATGAAGGGGTAGGGAACGAAAGGGTTTAAACATTCCTGGAAACCTGGGGTACGAGGGAGCAGGCTGACCCGAGGGAGCAGGCTGACCCCGGTCGCCTCAACAGCTCACTCCCGTGCAGATCAGCATGGGGGCAGATGGAGGAGTTGGGTAATCACCTTTGCCATGATGCTGTCGCGTATTCAACGCGGCGTTTTCAGCAAAACACTTAAGAGTTCCAGGTTTTTCAGTGCAGTCCTTTTTTAATGTGAGCTTTATACAGGCTATATACAAAAGAAACAGTCCATACAGAGTACTTACAAACGAATACTCTGCACCACAGCACCACCACACTACAGCACAACCACCACACCTCCTGTTAAACAGGCTTTCCTTTTTAAAACAGGTGATAGCCAATTACACTAATCACACTCCTGCTGAGTCACTCTGACCCAGCAGAGTATTGCATCATCCTGTTGAAGCCTGCAGACTTATCCAGTATCCTGCGAATCCCAACACTCCTCCTTAAGTCAAAGGCTTGAGACCCAATAATTCTCTTAAGTCTCGAAATTTAGGAGCATCTAAACATTTTGTATACAAATCTGCCACATTGCATTTTGTGTTACAGTGCTGTACCTTTAACACATTTCTTTCCAAAGCATTTTTCACATTTCCGTATCTTATCGCAATATGTTTACTCTTGCTCTTAAAGTTCTGTTGGTTGGCAAGCTGTTGTGCAGCCAGGTTGTCACTTAGCACAGTGATTGGCATTTCAGAAGGTATTCCAAGCTCTTTTGTTAGGCAAGCAAACCACTCTATTTGTGATACACATTCGCTTATGGCTGAGTACTCTGCTTCACAAGTACTTGTGGCAACAAATGTTTGTTTCTGGGATTTCCACTGAACCAGGGCATTTCCAATATATATGGCATAGCCAGTGGTAGACTTTCCATTTTCTCTGTCCCCCCAGCTGGCATCAGCGTATGCATACACTTGCTGATCATATCCTGTATCCAGCACCAGTTCGTAATCTTTTGTGCCTTTCAGATACCTTAGGATTCTTTTAAGTGCTACCCAATCTCTCTGAGCCGGGTCTGCACTTCTTTGGTTTAACATGTGCACTGCCAATGTTATGTCGGGTCTTGTCCAACAACTTAAATATAACAAAGAACCCAACAGAGAATGAAACGCTGTTGCATTCTCACATTTTTGCCCTTCTGGTTCATTTTTGTACTGGGTAGTTATGGGAGTGTCAACCTCATTTGCCCTCTCCATTCCATAGGTCTTCAGTAACTTTTCGATTTTTTCCTTCTGACTCAGAGAGTAAACACCCTCTTCATTTCTCTGAACCTCTACTCCTAAGTAATTCTGAATCTCTCCCAAATACTTCAGTTTGTATTTGTTACCTAGGCTGTTTATAAACCAAGACACTTGCTTTTGTGCAGTTGTTATTAGACAGATATCATCAACATACAAAAGTAAATAACAAACACTTCCTTGCACCATTGCTGAATATAAACAGGAATTAGCCAGGCTTTGTTTGAATCCCATCTTTTTCAAAGTTGTGTCTATGCATTCATGCCATAGACGTGCACTTTGGTGCAAACCGTATAGTGCCCTTTGCAGTTTTAACACCATGCTGTCTTTTTCTAGCTCATAACCTGGTATTTGCTGTAAATATACCTCGGCGTCAATGTGTTGTTGTTTAGTCGTTTAGTCGTGTCTGACTCTTCGTGACCCCATGTACCAGAGCACGCCAGGCACTTCTGTCCTCCACTGCCTCCCGCAGTTTGATCAGACTCATGCTGGTAGCTTCAAGAACACCATCCAACCATCTCATTCTCTGTCGTCCCCTTCTCCTTGTGCCCTCCATCTTTCCCAACATCAGGGTCTTTTCCAGGGAGTCTTCTCTTCTCATGAGGTGGCCAAAGTATTGCAGCCTCAGCTTCACGATCTGTCCTTCCAGTGAGCGCTCAGGGCTGATTTCCTTCAGAATGGAGAGGTTTGATCTTCTTGCAGTCCATGGGACTCTCAAGAGTCTCCTCCAGCACCATAATTCAAAAGCATCAATTCTTCGGCGATCAGCCTTCTTTATGGTCCAGCTCTCACTTCCATACATCACTACTGGGAAAACCATGGCTTTTACTATACGGACCTTTGTTGGCAAGGTGATTTCTCTGCTTTTTAAGATGTTGTCTAGGTTTGCCATCGCCTTTCTCCCAAGGAGCAGGCGTCTTTTAATTTCGTGACTGCTGTCACCATCTGCACTGATCATGGAGCCCAAGAAAGTAAAATCTCTCACTGCCTCCATTTCTTCCCCTTCTATTTGCCAGGAGGTGATGGGCCCAGTGGCCATGATCTTCGTTTTTTTGATGCTGAGCTTCAGACCATATTTTGCGCTCTCCTCTTTCACCCTCATTAAAAGGTTCTTTAATTCCTCTTCACTTTCTGCCATCAAGGTTGTGTCATCTGCATATCTGAGGTTGTTGATGTTTCTTCCGGCAATCTTAATTCCGGCTTGGGATTCATCCAGCCCAGCCTTTCGCATGATGAATTCTGCATATAAGTTAAATAAACAGGGAGACAATATACAGCCTTGCCGTACTCCTTTCCCAATTTGGAACCAATCAGTTGTTCCATATCCAGTTCTAACTGTAGCTTCTTGTCCCACATAGAGATTTCTCAGGAGACAGATGAGGTGATCAGGCACTCCCATTTCTTTAAGAACTTGCCATAGTTTGCTGTAGTCAACACAGTCAAAGGCTTTTGCATAGTCAATGAAGCAGAAGTAGATGTCTTTCTGGAACTCTCTAGCTTTCTCCATTATCCAGCGCATGTTTGCAATTTGGTCTCTGGTTCCTCTGCCTCTTCTAAATCCAGCTTGCACTTCTGGGAGTTCTCGGTCCACATACTGCTTGAGCCTTCCTTGTAGAATTTTAAGCATAACCTTGCTAGCGTGTGAAATGAGTGCAATTGTGCGGTAGTTGGAGCATTCTTTGGCACTGCCTTTCTTTGGGATTGGGATGTAGACTGATCTTCTCCAATCCTCTGGCCACTGCTGAGGATCAATAGGAGCATTTAAATATGCTGAGGCAACATCAAAATGATTAACTTTTAACCCTCTCAGACTTGCCATTGCTAAAACTGATTTTACTGTTTCAGCCTTTGCTGTTGGGGCAAACACTTCATCATAATGTATCATTTTCCTCTGTGTAAAGCCCCGTGCCACCAACCTGGCTTTCCTCTGACAACTACCATCAGCCAGCTTTTTCACTTTAAAAACCCACTTACAGCTTATGGGCTTTTTACCTTTAGGCAATTCTGTAGGTACAAACACATTGTTGTTTAGCAGAGAGTTATACTCTGCCTGCATTGCCTTTAACCACGCCTCTTTCTCTAGAGTAGGTAACTCTTGCACTTCTTCAAAGTTTTCTGGCTCAGTTACACAAACCTGGTTTATGGTGGCTGGGAACCCATAACGGTCTGGAGGTTGACCTTTATTACTTCTTGCAGACCTCCTTGGTTCATTAATCTCACCCCCTGGGCTACCTTCAGGACTGCTTTTGGGGTGGATAGACTCTGGAGATCTACCTCCTCCTGTCCCTGTTGCACTTTCTTCTCTCACCTGCTCCATGCTAGCAGCTGGAGAAAAATGCTCAACCTTTACTTCCTCCCTTTCAGTTTCTCTGGGAGAGCTGCCAGTTCTTAGCTTTGTTTCAGCTGCCTTATCAGGTATGCTCGGCAGTAAAACTTTCTGGCAGCAGGTTTGCATGTATCTTGGGCCAATTTCTTTGCTCATTAAAGCTGGCTGATCGACTATAACTCAAAAGGTTTTTATCATCTTCAAACCTGTAGGCTTTCGTACCACTTTCATACCCAAGAAATAGCAACTGCTGTGCCCTTTTCCCACCTTTTCTCCGGTTTTTCACAGGTATGTCAACCCATGCCTTAGTCCCAAAGATTTTTAAATGTTGCAAACTGGGACTTTTGTTATAGAGAATTTTATAGGGTATGTCATCTAGTACCCTTGACCACAAGCGATTCCCAATATAATTCGCGGTCTTAATACTTTCAGCCCAGTACTTAATTGGAAGATTTGCATCTGCTAACAATGCTTTCATTTGTGTCTGCAAGACACCTCCCCTACGCTCTGCTACTCCGTTCTCCTGAGGCGTGGCCACATTGGTAAGCCTATGTTTAATCCCTTGGGTACGCAACCAGTTTCTTAGGGAGCTTGCCATAAACTCCCCTCCCCTGTCTGATTGAATAGAGCACACCTTTTCACCAAGTTGCCTTTCTACCCTTCTTACACAGAACTTCAAAGTTTGGGCAACGTCAGACTTTTGCTTTAATGGATAGACCCAGCCAAATCTAGAAAAATCATCCACTAGGATCAAACAGTACTTGTTGTGGGAGACAATTGGTGGAAAAGGACCAGTTACATCAGCATGAATTAACTCCAGTGGTTTTTTGGTTTCTCTCTGGCTTGCTCTTGCTACTGGGCAAGCCCTGCTTTTAACCTCCTTGCAGATATTACAGTCCAAGTAATTATCACAATTTTTTATGTTTTTCATCCCCCCACACAACTCCAATGTTTTGTTTAGCACCTTATAGCTAGCATGAGCTAGACGCCTGTGCAGGAGATGAATACACATATCATGGGTCGGGACATTTTGCACATTTGCAACCTTAGATTCACACTGCAGTACATACATATTAGTTCTAAGGCTAGCATTTGCCAACACTGCCCCATTTTTGCTTTATCTGGCACTGATCTCCCACAAAATTTACTTCAAAGCCTGCTTTTGCCAAATCAGGAATGCTCAGGAGATTGTTTTGCAAACTAGGCACACACAACACATTCCTGAATGTATGTCCCAGCTGTGGGAACACAACCTCCCCCTCACAAACCACATTAGCTTCCTGGCCCGTAGCAAGACTTACATGTTTTTTGTTTGAAGCCCTAGCATCAGTTAGCAATCCTTTTCTTTTACAAAAGGTTTGTGAAGCTCCACTGTCCAGAACCCACAGCTCCTCATTTTCTTGACCATCTGCAGACACCCAAGCGGTAGACTCTCTCTGCTGCCTCCTGTGCTTCTGCTGTTTTTGTTGTTTCCTCGGGCAGTCCCGAAGCAGATGTCCACTGGACTTACAGCAAAAACACCTTTTTACTTTGTTGACCACCGGCTGGTCTGCAGCAGCTCCTCCTGGCTGTTTCTCCAGCTCCCGACACCTCTGCTCTTCCCGGCTGTTGTTCCCTCTGGGATGCTCCAACAGCTGGGCTGAGGTCATCTTTCGCTCTGCACGCCTGTCCTCCTCTGCATACAACCGTCCGGTCACGTATTCCAGAGTCAGCTTATCAGTCTCTACAGACTCGAGGGAGTTGACCAGCATATCATAGCTGTCATCAAGGGAACTCAGGACTATAAAGACTTTGTCCTCTTCCCCCACAGGCCTCCCTCTTAAGGCTAGCTCCTGGAAACAGCCTGTTAGGAATTTTAGGTGGTTTACCAGGGAGTCCCCCGGTTTCTTCCGACACCGGTACAGTCTCCTGGTCAGTGTTATCAGTGAGCCAGCTGTCTCTCGCACATGGACAGCCTTGAGCGCATTCCACGCCTCACTTGCCGTCACCTTATCAGCTACGTAGACTAGCTGGCTGTCGTCCACTCCAAGGATGATCGTAGCCAAAGCTTTCTCATCCTTTTGAAGCTGGGCCTCTGCTAGTGCCAGCTTTTCATCGTCGTCCTCATCCTCCTCAGGGGGCTGCGGTGGCTCTTCCACCACTTTCCACAGGCCTTCACGCTTGAGGAAGTGTTGCATGCGGACCGACCAGATGCTGTAGTTCGTGGCCGTCAGCTTCTCTAACAACACACCAGTTCTGGACTGCTCCATCCCTGTAGTTCACCTCCAGCACCCACGGCTAGATAACTGCCACCTGTACTCTTGCGCAGCGGAAGCGTGCTGGGCCCATAACCCTGTCGCATATTCCACACGGCGTTTTCAGCAAAACACTTAAGAGTTCCAGGTTTTCCAGTGCAGTCCTTTTTTAATGTGAGCTTTGTACAGGCTATATAGCCAGTGTGGTGTAGTGGTTAAGAGCGGTAGTCACGTAATCTGGGTAACCGGGTTCGCGTCTCCGCTCCTCCACATGCAGCTGCTGGGTGACCTTGGGCCAATCACACTTCTGTGAAGTCTCTCAGCCCCACTCACCTCACAGAGTGTTTGTTGTGGGGGAGGAAGGGAAAGGAGAATGTTAGCCGCTTTGAGACTCCTGAAGGGGAATGAAAGGTGGGATATCAAATCCAAACTCTTCTTCTTCTTCTATATACAAAAGAAACAGTCCATACAGAGTACTTACAAACGAATACTCTGCACCACAGCACCACCACACTACAGCACAACCACCACACCTCCTGTTAAACAGGCTTTCCTTTTTAAAACAGGTGATAGCCAATTACACTAATCACACTCCTGCTGAGTCACTCTGACCCAGCAGAGTATTGCATCATCCTGTTGAAGCCTGCAGACTTATCCAGTATCCTGCGAATCCCAACAGATGCAACCCCCTTGGACCGCCATCAAAAGCGGAGGTTCTTCTTATAATTGGATTTTATTGGCTGTGCACTAGAGGAGATGTGGACACTAGAAGCTATATGTGGTTTGAAAGGTGTGAAGGTGGGGAGAACCTTGTTTTGACCGATGTCGTTGGGAAACTAGGGCTTAACCTCACCACCACCAAAAAAAGAGTGTGGATTTAAGGAGGTGTTGACATACAACCTATTTTTAAGAGAAAGGACATTGGCTAAACAAAAAAACGCTACCATGGAGGTGAGAGGAATTTCACAAGGGCACATGAATAGCAGTGGTCCCCGAATGCTTGGAGAGAAAAACCCTTCCCGTCTAAGACAAGGAAGAAAATGGTGAATGTTTGAAAGTTGTTGATCAACTAAAAGGAGAGGCCTGTTGTTTATCTTGAAGTGGGATGGAGAGGGAGCTGAGTTGAGGAGGACTTCATCTTGTGACTTCAGGTCCGCCCTGAACCACGCTGGAATGACAACACTGGGACAACATTCCTACTGCCCAAGGTTGCGGTAGGAAAAACATCAGCGGCAGAGATATACCCATTTTGACTCTCCTGCACCCTATCTGCATAACGTAGCAATTATAAAATATAGATGCGCATTTACTCTCACAAGATTGAATATACTGCCTTCGGTTGTACTTGAGGGACAATTCCAACAAATTCCACACGAAAAACGATTATGTCCCTGTGGAGATGGCAGTACCGAATCAGTGGCGCATGTCCGTCTGGTTTGCATTCTTTATAAATATTTTAAGAGTGAGGTTATCAGCCCTATTTTATTGTCCATTCCTGGTCTCCCAGCCACTGTCACAGTGTTTTTTTCTCTCAGCAGACCAAGATGAGCAAGTGACATCAAAATTTGCAAGGTTTTTAGCTGGGGCAATTAGAATAAGATCCACTATCTGACTATTGATTCAAAACCCCAAAATGTATTTTATATAATTGCGTTTTTATCTTTTCGCTGCTTCCGCGCATGCGTTTGACATCATTTTGAGCACCTGCACATATGTGAGCGGCGAAACGTGGAAGTAACGCACTCCGTTACTTCCAGGTCGCTGCGGAGCGCAACCTGAAAATATTTAAGCTGAAGCATATTCATCCCGAGGTATGACTGTACTAGGATAGAGAGCTGACTGCACCTGTGATTTTACAGTGGTACCTTGGGTTACATACGCTTCACGTTACATACGCTTCAGGTTACAGACTCCGCTAACCAAGAAATATTGCATCAGGTTAAGAACTTTGCTTCAGGATGAGAATAGAAATTGTGCTCCAGCGGCACAGCGGCAGCAGGAGGCCCCATTAGCTAAAGTGGTGCTTCAGGTTAAGAACAGTTTCAGGTTAAGAACGGACCTCCAGAACGAATTAAGTACTTACCCGAAGTACCACTTTATGATGCACAATTTTAATCAATGTGTGCCTCTTTCCAATGTGTGTATGGAGGCCAAGTGATGCTAGACACACACACACACACACACACACACACACACACAGCACAAATCTGCTAGGCCACATTCACACCACATATCCAAAGCCCCATGAAACCCCCTAAGATTTCTGGGAGCTTGTTTTGCTGGTTAAGGGTGCTGAGAGTTGTGACAATAAACAATTGTATGGGGTGCAGAGTTTGACACACAACTTTTGCAGGGGTTACATTTCGGTGATAGGTGTGTAAAGTCGAAATCACATATGGTCAGGACAAACCCCTGGGAATGAATCCATCGGACCATCCTTGCCTTCTGGAACCAGCAGCCGGATGGCTCTTAGACCCCCGTCCTGCCCCCACCCCCACCCAAGTTTTTTAAAGCTCTCTGCCCTGTGCAAAAAGAGCTTTAAAACTCTCTGCCTTCTTTGCCTGCAAGTCAGTTGTATATATTTTTACTTTTTCGGTGTTTTCTTCCCCCTGTAAAGGATCAGGACTGTGCAATTTTGCAGCTAAGCGATTGTGATGGAGCAGGGTGAGCTTGGCACCGGTTTTGTGTCTCTGCTGGGTCTGTGAAGCTGAAATGATACATTTGCACCAGCCACTTCTTGCTGGCTTCTCCTCTCGCCTGTTACTTTTGCAGCAACAACAACCCTGTGAGGTGGGCTAAGCTGTGACCAAAACTGCACATCCTTATAGTGTTTTTCTGTGCCCCTCCCGCCCTTTATATCTTTTCAGTAACCTTGTGAGGGAGGGGGGCGCTTGGAGGGGTCCCCATAGGCAGAATCCGCTATGTCTCCAGCACCACGCAGTTTGGGTGGGGGTGGGAGGGACGCTGGTTCTTTAAGGGTTAAAAGCAGCGATTATATTATGAGAGAGGATTTCCTGGGGGGGGAGGGGAAAAGCGTCACTTCCTCCCCCCTTTGTCACATTTGACAAGCTGCGAGGGAGGAGATTTTGCAGCGCGGAAGACTGTGCTTTTTGCAAGGTAGGAAAAATAGGGGTATATTGGGGGGGGGGAAAGGGGCTCCCGTGTCAGAGCAGCTCCTTTGCAGGAGAGAAGCCTTCCAGGAGAGGGCAGTTTTGCAAAGGGGCAGCGGTGGGAGGGCGCATGCGTGGGGTTGCCCCCCCTCCAATTCAGCCCCCCAAGAGCTGCGATGAGTGCAAAAGGCTTTTAGGGGTGCAGGGGCGCCCCAGGAGGAGAGCAGGCGGGGGAAGAGGCAGTTTTAGGGTGGGCTAGGAAACCCCCCTCCCTAAAAGGAAAGGAGGCAGGATGGCTCTGGGAAGAGGGAGACATTCATGTTTTGGGGAAAGAGGGGGGGGGGAGGGCAGGGTCAGCTGGAAACTCATTTCAACACATGGGCTCTTTTATCTTCGATGCCTTCCCTGTCTGGGGGCGTTCAGGAGGAAAGCCCCCAAGGAGGGCGCAGTCTCTATGTATAGCAGACCAGCTCTAGGAAGGAACCAAGGTGCTGGGAGAGATGGAGGAGGGAAGACTTTAAGGAAGGGAAGAGGAGAACCACTGGCCATAAAATGTCATCAGTTTCTCACCACCAGCAACTTGTGCAGCAGCAGAACTGGGGGCTCCAAGCGCAGTCAGCTGCCTATACAGTCATACCCTTGCTCCACCTGGGCTACTATTGTCGACACGGACCGGCAGCAATTGCTCTTCCGGGTTTTCAGTCGCGGAGTCTCAGCCCTGCCTGGGGACTGAATCTGGGGCTTCCTGCCTGCGGAAGAGATGCTCTGCCCTCGAACTACAGCCCCTTCCCCTAAAGTGGGGGTGGGGGAAAGGAAATAAATGTTTTTAATGGTGGTGGGAAGAAGATCCTCTTTCAGGCATGACTCCACTTTTCATGCATGGCTTCACATTCACCAGGAAAATGTCTTGGGCAGGAAACTGACTGCAGGGCCTCTGAGGCTCTCTTTTCTTCATCGGGAACTTCTGAGCTCTTCAATCCAAGCGAGGATGGAAGGAGGAAGATGGACGGTTGACCTGGTCAGGCTGTCTCCTGCATCCCTCCAAGCAACCTCTGAGCGTTGCCTCCCAGGACCATCAGAGACATCTGGTGAGTTCCAGGAGAGAGGGACTTGGAGGGATGGAGAGTGGAAGCAAGGAATAAGATAAAGGGGGGAGGTTTTACTGTGGAAACTGGGGGTGGGCTTCCCCTCCCAATATATCCATGGAGGAAAATCCCTGGAGGGGCTCTGAGGCCGCCTTTGCTTCTCCCTCACCCCCCAAAACCTGCAGCTTGTTTAAACTTCTGAGTCCTGCAAAATAGTTCCAAAGAAGCTGGATTTGTGGGGCTAGAAAGGACCTGAGCTGGGACTCCCCACCTCTGAGGCTGGGAGAGGTTGGCTGAGTTTCAGGGGGTTGGGGGTGGAGAAGGAGAAATGGATGGGTGGGGGCTGGAGGGAACTCCTCCCTCCAGCAATCAGGAAAGACAGGAGAACATACAATGCAAGAAGGTCTTGACTTGCAGGAAGGCAGGGAAGAGGTCTTCTCCAAAGTCTATCCCCTGGAGCATGCACCAATATGTTGCCAGAAGAGGAGGACTAGGCAGAGGAGCCCTATATAGATATAAAAACCACTGCGTTCAATGGGATCTACTTTCAGGTCACTACTGTGCCCCCCATGCCATGAGGCCTGGGTGCAAGGCCCATTCCACCTGGCCAAGGGGGTGGAGCCCAGTCTCACCTTGAACTGCCGAAAGAGGCTCCTGGGAGGCCACTGGGACATTGCTGGAACATCTCTTGGGTTGGGGCAACTGGCTAAAATGCTTTAAACGGTTCTGATTTTGGTTCCTCTGTTTTGTTTTCGTCGGGTTGGTGTTGGTTAAATGTTTATTTGGGGTTAGTGGTTATTTTAATTTGGGTATAACTGTAAACATGTTGTTGTTGCTATTCTTATTATTGGTTTGTTTGTTGCTGTATAGGATATTTCTGTTTTTTATGTTTGATGTTTTGTTCTGTTTTTATATATGCTCTTAGCCGCACTGGGTGGCTGTGAGAAGCCCACCAGATTGGGGGATATAAATTTGTAATATATGCCCCATTTGGGCTTCTGCAGGGGCTGGAGAATATCTAGGGCAGAGGAATCCCTGCAGCTTCTCTGAGGCTCCTTTTACTTCTCCCTCCCTCCCTCCCTCCCTCCCTCCCTCCCTCCCAAGGAACCTGCAGCTTGTTTAGGCTTCTGAGCTCCTCAGGAACGATGCAAGAGACTGATCCTCTTTCAGCCTCTTTCTGCTAACAACCCCTTGAAGATCCCGGGCCCCAGGGAAATTAGACTGGCCTTGACTAGAGCCAGGGCCTTTTCAGCCGTGGCCCCGGCCTGGTGGACCACTCTCCCACAAGAGACCAGGGCCCTGCGGGATTTGACATCTTTCCGCAGGGCCTGCAAGACGGAGCTGTTCCGCCAGGCCTTTGGGCAGGATGCAGTTTGCCTTACTTTCCTTTGTATAAAACAAGCCCGAAGGAGGCCCCAACCTGCTCACAGTGGTGGTGCTGCCTTTGAAAGTGACTCGGAAACTACAATTAATCCAGAAAGCGGCAGCTCAACTGGTGACTGGAAGCAGTTGCCAGGAGCATATAACACTGGTCTTAAAGGATCTACATCGGCTCAGAGTTTGTTTCTGAGCATCATTCAAAGTGTTGGTGCTGACCTTTAAAGCTCTAAACAGTCTTGACCCTGTAGACCTGAAGGAGCATCTCTAACCCCAGACACTGAGGTCCAGCTCTGGTTCCCTGATTGCCAGAAGTGAAGTTACAGGGAACCAGGCAGAGGGCCTGCTCAGTGGTGGCACCCTTCAGATGTCTTCCTGGTGCAACTGGACTTCTCCGCAACCCTTCCCCTCCGCAGGGAGGTGGGACCGATTCGGATGGTCCGCCCCCGCCACTTAATGGATCCAATTGGCTTCCAGAGAGTGGTAGGGGATGCTTTATCCCAAGTTGATGGCCTTTCAGTTGATTCCCTGGTGGCACGCTGGAATGCGGAGTTAACCAGGGCTATTGACTGTCTGGCTCCGAAGCGCCCTCTCCGATTGCATGGAGCCCGGACAGCCCCGTGGTTTTCCCCGGAGCTGAGGGTGATGAAACAATCGTTGAGACGGCTAGAGCGCCGGTGGCGGAAAACTCATTCTGAATCAGACCGGACACGGGTTAGAGCTCAACGTCGAGCCTACCAAGTGGCAATGGCGACGGCGAAGAGGGCCTTCTTCGCTGCCTCCATTGCATCTGCAGAAAACAGCAGCAGGAGACTTTTTCAGGTGGTTCGCAGTTTATCGGAACCACCTGTACCACCGGGGCCTGGTAGGGACCCCAAGATCTCCTGCAATGCTTTTGCAAAGTTTTTTGCAGATAAAATTGCTCAGATTCAGAAGGAGGTAGACTCCACAGTGGGAGCAGGGCCAGGGCGGGAGAGTGCTAGAGTTCTGTCTGGTCCTGTTATATGGGATCAATTCCAATCTGTTACCTCCGAGGATGTGGACAGGCTGCTTGGACGAGTGAAACCGACCACCTGTCTCCTTGATCTTTGCCCATCCTGGCTGATAAAAGCGAGCTGGGAAGGGCTGGGCGATGGGCTCTGCGGGGTGGTGAATGCTTCCCTCTGTGAGGGAGCCTTCCCAGACCCGCTGAAAGAGGCGGTCATTAAACCGCTTCTTAAAAAAACATCTTTAGACCCGGCCAATTTGGCCAACTATCGCCCAGTCTCAAATCTGCCATTCTTGGGCAAGGTGATTGAGCGGGTGGTTGCTGAGCAACTCCAAACACGCCTGGAGGAAACGGACCATTCGGATCCCTTCCAATCGGGATTCAGGCCTCACCATGGGACTGAAACTGCCTTGGTCGCGCTGGTTGATGATCTCCGGCGGGCTAGGGACAAAGGTGAGAGCTGTTTCCTAGTTCTGCTGGATCTCTCAGCGGCCTTTGACACCATCGACCATAACATCCTTCTGGACCGTCTAGAGGGGCTGGGAGCTGGGGGCACTGTCATACAGTGGTTCCGCTCCTTCCTCCTGGGCCGTGTCCAGAAAGTGGTGGTGGGGGGTGAGTGTTCAGACCCCTGGGCTCTCACTTGTGGGGTGCCTCAGGGTTCTGTCCTCTCCCCCATGCTTTTTAATATCTATATGAAGCCGCTGGGAGAGATCATCAGGGGGTTTGGACTGGGTGTTCATCAGTATGCAGATGACACCCAGCTTTACCTCTCCTTTAAATCAGAACCAGTGAAGGCGGTGAAGGTCCTGTGTGAGTGCCTGGAGGCGGTTGGAGGTTGGATGGCGGCTAACAGATTGAGGTTGAATCCTGACAAAACAGAAGTACTGTTTTTGGGGGACAGGAGGCGGGCAGGTGTGGAGGATTCCCTGGTCCTGAATGGTGTAACTGTGCCCCTGAAGGACCAGGTGCGCAGCCTGGGAGTCATTTTGGACTCACAGCTGTCCATGGAGGCGCAGGTTAACTCTGTGTCCAGGGCAGCTGTCTACCAGCTCCACCTGGTACGCAGGCTAAGACCCTACCTCCCCGCGGACTGTCTCGCCAGAGTGGTGCATGCTCTGGTTATCTCACGCTTGGACTACTGCAATGCGCTCTACGTGGGGCTACCTTTGAAGGTGACCCGGAAACTGCAATTAATCCAGAATGCGGCAGCTAGACTGGTGACTGGGAGTGGCCGCCGGGACCACATAACACCGGTTCTGAGAGATCTGCACTGGCTCCCAGTACGTTTCCGAGCACGATTCAAAGTGTTGGTGCTGACCTGTAAAGCCCTAAACGGCCTCGGTCCTGTATACCTGAAGGAGCGTCTCCACCCCCATCGTTCAGCCCGGACACTGAGATCCAGCGCCGAGGGCCTTCTGGCGGTTCCCTCATTGCGAGAAGTGAGCCTACAGGGAACCAGACAGAGGGCCTTTTCGGTGGTGGCCCCCGCCCTGTGGAACGCCCTCCCATCAGATGTCAAAGAGATAAACAACTACCTGACATTCAGAAGACATCTTAAGGCAGCCCTGTTCAGGGAAGTTTTTAATATGTAATGCTGTACTGTTTTTAACACTGATTGGGAGCCGCCCAGAGTGGCTGGGGAAACTCAACCAGATGGGCGGGGTATAAATAAATTATTATTATTATTATTATTATTATTATTATTATTATTATTATGTCAAGCAGATAAAGAACTATGTAGCTTTTAGAAGACATCTGAAGGCAGTCCTGTATTGGGCAGTTTGATGTTTTATATATGCTGTGGCTGAGGAAATCCAGCCAGATGGGCGGGGTATAAATAATAAAATCACCATCATCATCATCAGATGTTACAGAAAGTCTCACTAGGATGGTGATTTGGATTACATTTTTAATTGTCATCTTCCCTTAACTTTAGCAGGTGATGAACACGACAGTCATTGTTCTTGGGTCTCATCAGAAAGAACCAAGAATGAAGTCAAAGGAAAGACCTTTCAAGATCAAGAGGAAACAAGACCACAAGAGAAAAAGCAAGAAGAAAATAGGAGGTATGAAGGCCTTCTAATGCAGACTGATAACGACCATCAAATCCCAGTCCAGAAAAAACATCAGAAGGGGAAGAGAACAAATGAGAGACCTTTATGTGGCAAAACATTCCAAAGTAAATCTAGGTTCAATTCACACTGCAGAATCCAGACAGAGGAGAAAGCGTGTGAATGCTTGGTGTGTGGAAAGAACTTCAGTGACAGCTCAGGCCTAAAATCACATGAAAAAATTCACGCAGGACAGGAATCATACAAATGCCTAGAATGTGGAAAGGGTTTCAATCGCCACTCATACCTTAAAAGACATTACAAAGTCCACACTGAGGAGAAACCATATACCTGTTTAGAGTGTGGAAAGGCCTTCACTAGCAGATCAAGCCTTGTATATCATAAAAAAATCCACACAGGGGAGAAACCATATACCTGTTTTGAGTGTGGAAAGGCCTTCACTAGCAGCTCAGGCCTTGCAATGCATCAAAAAATCCACACAGGGGAGAAGCCATATAAATGTTTGGAGTGCGGAATGAGCTTCGCTCATGGCTCAAGTCTTACATTGCATCAAAGAATTCACACTGGGGAGAAATCTTATAAATGTTTGGAGTGCGGAAGGAGCTTTGCTCACAGTGTTAGCCTTACTACACATAAGAGAACCCACACAGGGGAGAAACCATATAAATGCTTGGAATGTGGAAAGTGCTTCAGCCAGAGTTCACACCTTAGTTCACATAAGAGAACTCACACTGGTGAGAAGCCGTATAAATGCTTTGAGTGTGGGAAGAGCTTCAGTCATAGTTCACATCTTACTGTGCATGAGCGAATCCATACAGGGGAAAAACCATATAAATGTGTGACATGTGGAAAGAGCTTTAGTAACTCCACATCACTTGTTATCCACCGCAGAATCCATTCAGAAGAGAAGCCATATAAGTGCTTTGAGTGTGGAAAGAGCTTCCGGCATGGTACAGGCCTTCATAAACATCAAAAAATTCACAGAGGTGAAAAACCGTATGCATGTTTTGAGTGTGGAAAGAGCTTCACTCACAGATCACAGCTTAAATGTCATCAAAGAATTCACACAGGGGTGAAACCATATACCTGTTTTGAGTGTGGAAAGAACTTCACTGAAAGCTCAAGCCTTAGATCTCATCACAAAGTTCACACAGGGGAGAAACGATATAAATGTTTGGACTGTGGAAAGAGATTTGCACATGGATCTGGCCTTACTTCTCATAAAAGAATTCACACAGGGGAGAAACCATATATATGTTTGGAGTGTGGAAAGAGATTTGCACAGGGATCTGCCCTTACTTCTCATAAAAGAACTCACACAAGGGAGAAACCATATAAATGTTTGGAGTGTGGAAAGAGATTTGCACAGGGATCTACGCTTACTTCTCATAAAAGAACTCACACAGGGGAGAAACCATATAAATGTTTGGAGTGTGGAAAGAGATTTGCACATGGATCTACGCTTACTTCTCATAAAAGAACTCACATGGGATAAACCATATATATACTTGGAATGTGGGAAAAGATTTGGTCAGATTTCACAACTCATTTTGCATAAGTGAATCAAGATGGGGAAAATATTTCGATTCTTGTAATGAGGAAAGCACTTTAAGTTGAGCACTGCTAATTTGCAAGATATAGGTTAATTGGATTTGGAGGGACATAATAACCGCTGGGGTTAGCACGCTTATTGAATTTATGGAAAGGCAAAAATACACAGATTTCTCAAATCATATTATAAGGAGATCAGTTCTTAAAGTTTGGGAGAAATACAAAGATCAGTTGGAGCCTAAAATCCCATGGTGGGCCTCTCCAGCAGAGGCCACAGTGGTGAAGAAAAAAAATACGTTGTGAAATTGGCCTGCTTATAAAATAATTTTAAAAGAAGATAACCGACTGAGATTTAAAAGTTTCGAGGAATTAAGAGATATTATTACAGATAGGTTCCAATATTATCAATTATTCAAAAATTTAAAGTAGAAAAAAATAGTTCACCAAGAACCTCAAGATTTGAATCCAACGTAATACACTCAAAAAGTAAAACTCTCTCTAAAGCTTATCGCCTCCTCCTCCACTGGGAAGTCGGGGAGGAAGAAGTTACATCAGCCATGATAAAGTGGTCTCAAGACTTTGGGTATGTTATAACAATGTCCCAATGGGAAAATCTGTGGAAGAATAATTGGAAATTTACCACGTGCTATGCCATAAGGGAAAACTTTTTAAAAATGCAGCACCAGTGGTATTTGACTCCATGGAAATTAGCCAAAATGTACAAAGGAGCCAAAAGTAACTGTTGGAGATGTGGAGATCAAACAGGCTCACTGTATCATATATGGTGGCAATGTAGCAAAAGAAAGAAATTTTGGGAGGAAATCCATTTAGAATTAGAAAAAATGTTAAGACTTTCCTTTACAGTGGGACCTTGGGTTAAGAACTTAATTTGTTCTGGAGGTCCGTTCTTAACCTGAAACTGTTCTTAACCTGAGGTACCACTTTAGCTAATGTGGCCTCCTGCTGCTACCGCGCGATTTCTGTTCTCATCCTGAAACAAAGTTCTTAACCGAGGTACTATTTCTGAGTTAGTGGAGTCTAACCTGAAGCATCTGTAACCTGAGGTGTCTGTAACAAGAGGTACCACTGTAATAGAAAGCCAGAGGCACATTTGTTGGGGATCACTGACTCAGATATTCCAAAACAAATTAAAGGTATTTTTCTGTATGCAACAGTGGCAGCGAAAGTCCTTATAGCCATCAAGGTGGAAAAGCAACATAATTCCTTCCAGTCAGGAGTGGATTCAAAAATTGACTGAATATGCTGAACTAGATAGCTTATCAGGAAAAAATAAACCGAGAGCTGAATTTGTATCAAAATGGGAGGCCTTTAGAATATATCTTAAACAAAACTATTCCATGTTAAAATCTGTAGCTACTTTAGAGTGATCTTAGCAGTCTTTATTAATTGCGTATATAAATATTACTAAACTGTGTAATAATAAAGGACAAAAATAATAAGGACCTAACAGAAGCAGAAGACATCAAGAGGAGGTGGCAAGAATACACAGAGGAACTATACCAGAAAGAAATGGATGTCTCGTACACCCCCGGTAGTGTAGTTGCTGACCTTGAGACATCCTGGAGAATGAAGTCATATGGGCCTTAGAAAGCACTGCTAATAACAAGGCCAGTGGAAGTGATGACATTTCAGCTGAACTATTTAAAATGTTAAAAGATGATGCTGTTAAGGTGCTACACTGAACAAGCCAGAAAGTTTGGAACACTCAGCAGTGACCAGAGAATTGGAGAAGATCAGTCTACATCCCAATCCCAAAGAAGGGCAGTGCCAAAGAATGCTCCAACTACCGCACAATTGCACTCATTTCACACACTATCAAGGTTATGCTTAAAATTCTACAAGGCAGGCTTAAGCAGTATGTGGACTGAGAGCTCCCAGAAGTGCAAGCTGGATTTAGAAGAGGGAGAGGAACCAGAGACCAAATTGCAAACATGCGCTGGATTATGGAGAAAGCTAGAGAGTTCCAGAAAGACATCTACTTCTGCTTCATTGACTATGCAAATGCCTTTGACTGTGTCGACCACAGCAAACTATGGCAAGTTCTTAAAGAAATGGGAGTGCCTGATCACCCCATCTGTCTCCTGAGAAATCTCTATGTGGGACAAGAAGTGACAGTTAGAACTGGATATGGAACAACTGATTGGTTCAAAATTGGGAAAGTAGTACGACAAGGCTGTATATTGTCTCCCTGCTTATTTAACTTATATGCAGAATTCATCATGCGAAAGGCTGGGCTGGATGAATCCCAAGCCGGAATTAAGATTGCCGGAAGAAATATCAACAACCTCAGATATGCAGATGACACAACCTTGATGGCAGAAAGTGAGTAGGAATTAAAGAACCTTTTATTGAGGGTGAAAGAGGAGAGCGCAAAATATGGTCTGAAGTTGAACATCAAAAAAACGAAGATCATGGCCACTGGGCCCATCACCTCCTGGCAAATAGAAGGGGAAAAAATGGAGGCAGTGAGAGATTTTACTTTCTTGGGCTCCATGATCACTGCAGATGGTGACAGCAGTCACGAAATTAAAAGACACCTGCTTCTTGGGAGAAAAGCGATGGCAAACCTAGACAGCATCTTAAAAAGCAGAGAAATCACCTTGCCAATAAAGGTCCATATAGTTAAAGCTGTGGTTTTCCCAGTAGTGATGTATGGAAGTGAGAGCTGGACCATAAAAAAGGCTGATCGCTGAAGAATTGATGCTTTTGAATTATGGTGCTGGAGGAGACTCTTGAGAGTCCCATGGACTGCAAGAAAATCAGACCTCTCCATTCTTAAGGAAATCAGCCCTGAGTGCTCACTGGAAGGACAGATCATGAAGCTGAGGCTCCAATACTTTGGCCACCTCAAGAGAAGAGAAGACTCCCTGGAAAAGACCCTGATGTTGGGAAAGATGGAGGGCACAAGGAGAAGGGGACGAAAGAGGACGAGATGGCTGGACAGTGTTCTTTAAGCTACCAGCATGAGTTTGACCAAACTCTGGGAGGCAGTGGAAGACAGGAGTGCCTGGCGTGCTCTGTTCCATGGGGTCACAAAGAGTCGGACACGACTAAACGACTAAACAACAAAAAAACTGTAAAAATAATATAAAAAATAATATTTTGGTATGGCAGTAAAGTTATTTAGAAAGAACTAAGGAATAAATAGGAGGTTGGGTTTAATGATAATGAGATTTTTTTTTACTTTAACATGAAATTGCAATCTCAAATTTATCTCATATTCTTCATCTTTATCTTTATCTTAATAATAACAATAGATAGTTTAAGTTTTCTTTTCTTTCCCCCTTCTTAATTTGTACTCTTTATTGGTATTGTCTTTTTGTAATATTTTTTTCCAGTTATGTAATTTTTTTCCAGTTATGTAAGAGAGCTTCTTTCACTTCTTTCACTTAAATTCACGTAAATACAGAGATTACAATTACTTCCTGGCTTTCCGACTCTTCCTGCATCTTTATTTTATGCAAGGAGTAAAAATACATCTAATCCTAAGCTTTAGGAATAAATTTCTGAGTGCAAGTGAGATGAGCTACCTTGGAAGGTGGTGAACTCTCCTTCATTTTTTTAGGTTTTTCAGCAGAGGTCGGGTTTTTCCTGCATTGCAGGGGGTTGGTCTAGATCAGGGATTGTCGATCTGGTTCCTACCGCACACTAGTGGGCATTTCAGGATTCTAACTGGGCAGTAGGGGGTTCGGAATCCTCCTTCCATCAAGTCCTGGTGGGCGGTAAGGAAATTTTACCATTAAGAAAGATGCATTAGTGGGCGGTAAGTATAAAAAGGCTGACTACCCCTGGACTGGGAAGCGGGTGGCGCTGTGGTCTAATCCACAGAACCTAGGACTTTCCGATCGGGTGGTCGGTGGTTCGAATCCCTGCGACGGGGTGACCTCCCGTTGCTCGGTCCCAGCTCCTGCCAACCTAGCAGTTCAAAAGCACATAAAAGTGCAAGTAGATAAATAGGTACTGCTCCGGCGGGAAGGTAAACGGCGTTTCCGTGCACTGCTGTGGTTTGCCAGAAGCGGCTTAGTCACGCTGGCCACATGACCCGGAAGCTGTACGCTGGCTCCCTTGGTCAGTAAAGCGAGATGAGCGCCGCAGCCCCAGAGTCATCCGCAACTAGACTTAACGGTCAGGGGTCCCTTTACCTTTCCCCAGGACTAGATGATTCTTATGTTCCCTTCCAACACTACATTTGTATTATTCTTTGACCTTGAGTTTCTGGTTCTGGTCTTGCACCATGGTGGCAGCTCCCTCGACATTGGAGGGAGGCACAAATGAAGGGGTAGGGAACGAAAGGGTTTAAGCATTCCTGGAAACCTCCTGGGGTATGAGGGAGCAGACTGACTCGCAGTCGCCTCAACGGCTCACTCCCACGCAGATCAGCATGGGGGCAGATGGAGGAGTTGGGTAATCACCTTTGCCATGATGCAACCCCCTCGGACCGCCATCAAAAGCGGAGGTTCTCCTTATAACTGTATTTTATTGGCTGTGCACTGGAGGAGATGTGGACACTAGAAGCTATATGTGGTTTGAAAGGAGTGAAGGTGGGGAGAACCTTGTTTTGACCGATGTCGTTGGGAAACTAGAGCTTAACCCCACCACCACCAAAAAAGAAGTGTGGATTTAAGGAGGTGTTGACATACAACCTATTTTTAAGAGGAAGGACATTGGCTAAACAAAAAAAACGCTACCATAGAGGTGAGAGGAATTACACAAGGGCACATGAGTAGCAGTGGTCCCCGAATGTTGGAGAGAAAAACCCTTCCCGTCTAAGACAAGGAAGAAAATGGTGAATGTTTGAAAGTTGTTGATCAACTGAAAGGAGAGGCCTGTTGTTTATCTTGAAGTGGGATGGAGGGGGAGCTGAGTTGAGGAGGACTTAATCTTGTGACTTCAGGTCCGCCCTGAACCACACTGGAATGACAACATTGGGACAACATTCCTATTGCCCAAGGTTGCGGTAGGAAAAACATCAGCAGCAGAGATATACCCATTTTGACTCTACTGCACCCTATCTGCATAACGTAGCAATTATAAAATATAGATGCGCATTTACTCTCACAAGATTGAATATACTGCCTTCGGTTGTACTTGAGGGACAATTCCAACAAATTCCACACGAAAAACGATTATGCCCCTGTGGAGATGGCAGTACCGAATCAGTGGTGCATGTCCTTCTGGTTTGAATTCTTTATAAATATTTTAAGAGTGAGGTTATCACCCCTATTATATTGTCCATTCCTGGTCTCCTAGCCACTGTCACAGTGTTTTTTTCTCTCAGCAGACCAAGATGAGCAAGTGACATCAAAATTTGCAAGGTTTTTAGCTGGGGCAATTAGAATAAGATCCACTATCAGACTATTGATTCAAAACCCCAAAATGTACTTTATATAATTGCGTTTTTATCTTTTCGCCGCTTCCGCGCATGCATTTGACATCATTTTGAGCACCTGCACATATGTGAGCGGCGAAACGTGGAAGTAACGCGCTCCGTTACTTCCAGGTCGCTGCGGAGCGCAACCTGAAAATATTTAAGCTGAAGCGTATTCATCCCGAGGTATGACTGTACTAGGATAGAGAGCTGACTGCACCTGTGATTTTACAGTGGTATACGCTTCAAGTTACATACGCTTCAGGTTACAGACTCCGCTAACCAAGAAATATTGCATCAGGTTAAGAACTTTGCTTCAGGATGAGAACAGAAATTGTGCTCCAGCGGCACAGTGGCAGCAGGAGGCCCCATTAGCTAAAGTGGTGCTTCAGGTTAAGAACAGTTTCAGGTTAAGAACGGACCTCCAGAACGAATTAAGTACCACTTTATGATGCACAATTTTAATCAATGTGTGCCTCTTTCCAACGTGTGTATGGAGGCCAAGTGATGCTAGACACACACACACACACAGCACAAATCTGTTAGGCCACATTCACACCACATATCCAAAGCCCCATGAAACCCCCTAAGATTTCTGGGAGCTTGTTTTGCTGGTTAAGGGTGCTGAGAGTTGTGACAATAAACAATTGTATGGGGTGCACAGTTCGACACACAACTTTTGCAGGGGTTACATTTCGGTGATAGGTGTGTAAAGTCGAAATCACATATGGTCAGGACAAACCCCTGGGAATGAATCCATCAGACCATCCTTGCCTTCTGGAACCAGCGGCCGGATGGCTCTTAGACCCCCGTCCTGCCCCCACCCCACCCAAGTTTTTAAAGCTCTCTGCCCTGTGCAAAAAGAGCTTTAAAACTCTCTGCCTTCTTTGCCTGCAAGTCAGTTGTATATATTTTTACTTTTTCGGTGTTTTCTTCCCCCTGTAAAGCATCAGGACTGTGCAATTTTGCAGCTAAGCGATTGTGATGGAGCAGGGTGAGCTTGGCACCGGTTTTGTGTCTCTGCTGGGTCTGTGAAGCTGAAATGATACATTTGCACCAGCCACTTCTTGCTGGATTCTCTTCTCGCCTCTTACTTTTGCAACAACAACAACCCTGTGAGGTGGGCTAAGCTGTGACCAAAACTGCACACCCTTATAGTGTTTTTCTGTGCCCCTCCCGCCCTTTATATCTTCTCAGTAACCTTGTGAGGGAGGGGGGCGCTTTGAGGGGTCCCCATAGGCAGAATCCGCTATGCCTCCAGCACCACGCAGTTTGGGTGGGGGTGGGAGAGACGCTGGTTCTTTAAGGGTTAAAAGGAGCGATTATATTATGACAGAGGATTTCCTGGGGGGGGGAGGGGAAAAGCGGCACTTCCTCCCCCCTTTGTCACATTTGACAATCTGCGAGGGAGGAGATTTTGCAGCGCGGAAGACTGTGCCTTTTGCAAGGTAGGAAAAATAGGGATATATTTGGGGGGGGGGGAAGGGGGCTCCCGTGTCAGAGCAGCTCCTTTGCAGGAGAGAAGCCCTCCGGGAGAGGGAACTTTTGCAAAGGGGCAGCGGTGGGAGGGCGCATGCGTGGGGTTGCCCCCCCCCCCCAATTCAGCCCCCCAAGAGCTGCGAAGAGTGCAAACGCTTTAAGGGGTGCAGGGGCGCCCCAGGAGGAGAGCAGGCGGGGGAAGAGGCCGTTTTAGGGTGAGCGTGGAAACCCCCCACCCAAAAGGAAAGGAGGCAGGATGGCTCTGGGAAGAGGGAGACCTTCATGTTTTGGGGAAAGAGGGGGGGAGGGCAGGGTCAGCTGGAAACTCATTTCAACACATGGGCTCTTTTATCTTCGATGCCTTCCCTGTCTGGGGGGGGGGCGTTCAGGAGGAAAGCCCCCAAGGAGGGCGCAGTCTCTCTGTATAGCAGACCAGCCCTAGGAAGGAACCAAGGTGTTGGGAGAGATGGAGGAGGGAAGACTTTAAGGAAGGGAATAGGAGAACCACTGGCCATAAAATGTCATCAGTTTCTCACCACCAGCAACTTGTGCAGCAGCAGAACTGGGGGCGCCAAGCGCAGTCAGCTGCCTATACAGTCATACCCTTGCTCCACCTGGGCTACTATTGTCGACACGGACCGGCGAAGTCCCGGCAGACTGGAAGAGGGCAAATGTTGTCCCTATTTTCAAAAAGGGGAAAAGAGAGGACCCAAATAATTACCGCCCAGTCAGTCTGACATCAATAGCAGGGAAGATTCTGGAGCAGATCATTAAGCAAACAGTCTGTGAGCACCTAGAAAGGAATGCTGTGATCACCAATAGTCAGCATGGATTTCTGAAAAATAAGTCATGTCAGACTAATCTGATCTCGTTTTTTGACAGAATTACAAGCCTGGTAGATGAAGGGAACGCAGTGGATGTAGCCTACCTTGATTTCAGCAAGGCATTTGACAAGGTGCCCCATGATATTCTTGTAAAGAAGCTGGTAAAATGTGGTCTTGACTATGCTACCACTCAGTGGATTTGTAACTGGCTGACTGACCGAACCCAAAGGGTGCTCATCAATGGTTCCTCTTCATCCTGGAGAAGAGTGACTAGTGGGGTGCCACAGGGTTCTGTCTTGGGCCCGGTCTTATTCAACATCTTTATCAACGACTTGGATGATGGACTCAAGGGCATCCTGATCAAATTTGCAGATGACACCAAACTGGGAGGGGTGGCTAACACCCCAGAGGACAGGATCACACTTCAAAACGACCTTGACAAATTAGAGAACTGGGCCAAAACAAACAAGATGAATTTTAACAGGGAGAAATGTAAAGTATTGCACTTGGGCAAAAAAAATGAGAGGCACAAATACAAGATGGGGGACACCTGGCTTGAGAGCAGTACATGTGAAAAGGATCTAGGAGTCTTGGTTGACCACAAACTTGACATGAGCCAACAGTGTGACACGGCAGCTAAAAAAGCCAATGCAATTCTGGGATGCATCAATAGGAGTATAGCATCTAGATCAAGGGAAGTAATAGTGCCACTGTAATCTGCTCTGGTCAGACCTCACCTGGAGTACTGTGTCCAGTTCTGGGCACCACAGTTCAAGAAGGACACTGACAAACTGGAACGTGTCCAGAGGAGGGCAACCAAAATGGTCAAAGGCCTGGAAACAATGCCTTATGAGGAACGGCTAAGGGAGCTGGGCATGTTTAGCCTGGAGAAGAGGAGGTTAAGGGGTGATATGATAGCCATGTTCAAATATATAAAAGGATGTCACATAGAGGAGGGAGAAAGGTTGTTTTCTGCTGCTCCAGAGAAGCGGACATGGAGCAATGGATCCAAACTACAAGAAAGAAGATTCCACCTAAACATTAGGAAGAACTTCCTGACAGTAAGAGCTGTTGGACAGTGGAATTTGCTGCCAAGGAGTGTGGTGGAGTCTCCTACTTTGGAGGTCTTTAAGCAGAGGCTTGACAACCATATGTCAGGAGTGCTCTGATGGTGTTTCCTGCTTGGCAGGGGGTTGGACTCTATGGCCCTTGTGGTCTCTTCCAACTCTATGATTCTATGATTCTATGATTCAATTGCTCTTCGGGGTTTTCAGACGTGGTTTCTCAGCCCTGCCTGGGGACTGAATCCGGGGCTTCCTGCCTGCGGAAGAGATGCTCTGCCCTCGAACTGCAGCCCCTTCCCCTAAAGCAGGGGTCTGCAACTCGCGGCTCCGGAGCCGCATGTGGCTCTTTTACACCTTTGCTGCGGCTCCAGGGCTGATACAAGCGAGGGGAGGAGGCGCATTGTGCGCCCCGACACTCCCCACTGTGGCGGGCGCTGTACTGGCTGTGACGTCGCATGGGGGCGGTGCATGCGTTAGTCACGCACTGTCCCAACGTCACCTTCCCGCCCGCTGTCAGATCACGGCTCCGGAGATCTATTTGTTTTAAATGTCGCAGTGGTTTTGCGGCTCCCAGTTCTTTTTTCCCTTCGGAAACGGGTCCAAGTGGCACTTTATGTCTTAAAGGTTGCAGACCCCTGCCCTAAAGTGGGGGTGGGGGAAAGGAAATAAATGTTTTTAATGGTGGTGGGAAGAAGATCCACTTTCAGGCATGACTCCACTTTTCATGCATGGCTTCACATTCACCAGGAAAATGTCTTGGGCAGGAAACTGACTGCAGGGCCTCTGAGGCTCTCTTTTCTTCTTCGGGAACTTCTGAGCTCTTCAATCCAAGCAAGGATGGAAGGAGGAAGATGGACGGTGGACCTGGTCAGGCTGTCTCCTGCATCCCTCCAAGCAACCTCTGAGCGTTGCCTCCCAGGACCATCAGAGACATCTGGTGAGTTCCAGGAGAGAGGGACTTGGAGGGATGGAGAGTGGAAGCAAGGAATAAGATAAAGGGGGGAGGTTTTACTGTGGAAACTGTGGGTGGGCTTCCCCTCCAAATATATCCAGGGAAGAAAATCCCTGGAGGGGCTCTGAGGCCGCCTTTGCTTCTCCCTCACCCCCCAAAACCTGCAGCTTGTTTAAACTTCTGAGTCCTGCAATATAGTTCCAAAGAAGCTGGATTTGTGGGGCTAGAAAGGACCTGAGCTGGGGCTCCCCACCTCTGAGGCTGGGAGAGGTTGGCTGAGTTTCAGGGGGTCGGGAGTGGAGAAGGAGAAATGGATGGGTGGGGGCTGGAGGGAACCCCTCCCTCCAGCAAGCAGAAAAGAGAGGAGAACATAGAATGCAAGAAGGTCTTGACTTGGAGGAAGGCAGGGAAGAGGTCTTCTCCAAAGTCTATCCCCTGGAGCATGCACCAATATGTTGCCAGAAGAGGAGGACTAGGCAGAGGAGCCCTATCTAGATATAAAAACCACTGCGGTCAATGGGAACCACTTTCAGGTCAATACTGTGTCCCCCATGCCATGAGGCCTGGGTGCAAGGCCCATTCCACCTGGCCAAGGGGGTGGAGCCCAGGCTCACCTTGAACAGCCAAAACAGGCTCCTGGGAGGCCACTGGGACATTGCTGGAACAACTCTTGGGTTGGGGCAACTGGCTAAAATGCTTTAAACGGTTCTGATTTTGGTTCCTCTGTTTTGTTTTCATCGGGTTGGTGTTGGTTAATTGTTTAGTTGGGGCGAAGCCTTATTTCACCAGGGAATCGTTTTGCCTGCGTCCCCAGGACCGAAGAAAGAGTAAAATAGCACCCCCTCCCACCTCCTTCGTACACGTGTCTCTTTGCTACCTAAGCACCCCCTTCGTGTCTTTTCTTATCTTGCATTACTAAAGCAGAAGCGCTAGGCAGGAAACAGCTTGCCTGGTCGGTTTTCAGTTAACAGCAGCAGTTTCTGTTAGCTGGCTAGGCAGGAAACGACCTCTTGACCTGTCTGATTTAGATTTTGCATGCAACTGCAGTCTTTGTTAGTTGCTTAACCACAACAGGAGAAGTAAGCTTAGTGCAGGAATTTACTATGTGCAGATAATATTAATGATTAACCCTTCCCCTCTCCCTTCAGGGGGCGGTGGTTATTTTAATTTGGGTATAACTGTAAACATGTTGTTGTTGCTATTCATATTATTGGTTTGTTTGTTGCCTGTATAGGATATTTCTGTTTTTTATGTTTGATGTTTTGGTCTGTTTTTATATATGCTGTTAGCTGCACTGGGTGGCTGGGGAAACCCAACCAGATGGCAGGGAAATAAATTTTACATATATGCCCCATTTGGGCTTCTGCAGGGACTGGAGAATGTCTAGGGCAGAGGAATCCCTGCAGCTTCTCTGAGGCTCCTTTTACTTCTCCCTCCCTCCCTCCCTCCCTCCCTCCCAAGGAACCTGCAGCTTCTTTAGGCTTCTGAGCTCCTCAGGAAGGATGAAAGAGGCTGATCCTCTTTGACCCTCTTTCTGCTAACAACAACCCCTTGAAGATCCCGGGCCCCAGGGAAATTAGACTGGCCTTGACTAGAGCCAGGGCCTTTTCAGCCGTGGCCCCGGCCTGGTGGACCGCTCTCCCACAAGAGACCAGGGCCCTGCGGGATTGGACATCTTTCCGTGGGGCCTGCAAGACGGAGCTGTTCCGCCAGGCCTTTGGGCAGGATGCAGTTTGACTTACTTTCCTTTGTATAAAACAAGCCCAAAGGAGGCCCCTAACCTGCTCACAGGTCCTTGTATGATCAGTGGAAACAGTTGGTCCTGGCAAGTATTAACCACTCTCAATTCCAACCTGATAATTGCCAACGGCAGAGACTTCCGGGGTTGGCGCGATCCGGGAATGGCGGATTCCCTCCGAGCTCCGGAGGGAATCGGCTCAGCAGGGGATGGGTCTTTGCCGTGCCGGCGACACAGGGACCCTTAAAACCGCAGGCGCGGAAGCCTGCGGACTGAAGACTCGGTGGGTGCCTTAAGCGCCCCCCCTGATTCACGAAGAGCCTTTTTAAAGGCTGCGGAGGGGATACGGGGGGTGGCGCGGCACCGAGAGTCCATCGCTACCTCTGCTGAGCGAAGCCGCGAACCATGACCGAAGAGCGCTGACTTCCTTCCTTGAAATTCGGCTGAAAAAACAACCCGTGAGTAAATTGGACTTGGATTTTAAGAAATTTATCCACTGAATTTGAGACGATTGGGGGATGCGCTAAAGGGAAGTCCGCGCCCCCACCTTGCAGACGATCCAGAGCAACGATAAAAAAAAACTAAGCTGGAGTGCCTACCCTGTAAAGGGTGAGTTTTAAAAAGACATTAACTTCTAAGATTTGGAAATTTTGAGCAGGAGAGAGGAGTGTTGGATGCTTTGTGTTTTGTTGTAAACAACCCCCCTCCCGGGCCCGGGAGCGTCCTGCTTTGGAGCTTGTTTAAGAAGTGCAGAGTTTGACAGCTGTCAAAGCTGTCAAACGGACTGTGAATAGTGGAAAAATTGCTACCTAAGTTACCTCTGGATTAAAAAGAGTTACAACTGAATTAAAATTGTTGGAAATAAAGAAACAATAACAAGACAAAGGACTGTTGGAGAAAAGAATACTAAGTAACCAGATTCCCTCTAGGGGGAACTCTGTGGAATTACAATGGCTGTGGATGGAAAGATACTGGGACAAATCGAAAGGGAGGGGGTGGGGGGAAGTCAACGACCAGGGTGAAAATAACATTTTTTGAAAGTATATATGTTTGTAGTTGTTGTTTGTTTTTTCTTTGTTTATTTGTTTGTTTTTGTGTTTGTCTATATAAAATGTGAAAACCCAATAAAAATTTTATATAAAAAAAAAAGATAATTGCCAACGGCTTAGATTTTAACTTGTCTGAATTAATTTTAAGATGTATTTTAATTAATTGATGTCTGTTTTTATGCATATTGTGTTGTTTTTATGATGCTAGCCACTCTGGGCCCTGCCTCGGCCGGAGAAGGCAGGATACAAAAATTATTATTATTATTATTATTATTATTATTATTATTATTATTATTATTCTCCTGCAGATCTAGCAAGAATGGAAGGGGGAAGATGGACAGTTGACCTGGTCAGGCTGTCTCCCACCACCTCTGACTGTTCTCTCCCAGTACCCTCAGAGAGATCTGGTGAGTGGCAGGGAATGGAGATGGGGACCTGGGGAGATGTTGTGGGTGAGGAAGCCCCCCTGGCAAGAAAACGAGGAAGGCTGCAGGGCCAGAGTTCTGGGCTGTGAGAGATGAAAGGTAGAAAAGGAAAGGAATGTTTTTCAGTGGTGGCATGGGCGCAATATTTTTGGTGGGGGCGGCAGGCCTTTTGTTAGGGGGGCAGCACTGGCATGATTGGTCAGTTAGTTAAGTATTTCTAATGTTTTACCTGATCTGGGGGGCTGCCCCCCACCTCTCCGTGGCTACGCCCATGAATGGTGGTGTGAAGAAAATTCTTTTTCAGAGTATAATGTTGTCTTGGGTCCTGAATCTTCCGACACTCGCTGGTATAGCTGCAGCAATTGCCAGATGAGGCACTGAATGGGCTTCATCTCAGTATGGAGACAGATTTCCCCCCAGTTTGCAGCAGCCAAGCTGCCACGTCAGCAGTGAGAAACTTGTGGGTCATGGCAGCAGTCCCTCTCTAGCTCATGAAGCCATTTTCCTCAAACCGTGTTCTGCTGCCCTACATATCAGAGGTGGGGGGCCAAGATGTGACTGAAAAGGATATGTATCAGGTTCCCGAAAGTGCACCGCTGATTGTTCCTTGGCACCTGAGACTTTCTGTCAGTGCAGGTCAGCTGATGAAACCTTATGATTATGATGCAGCACTTTGGGATCTTCACTAGTTGCAGATCTCGCAAAAATCCCTGTAATTGCTCTTAAAAGTCTTATTAGAGGAACGTCTTTTTCAAAAGAGTGCCGAATTTTTATTCACCAGCTGATGTCGCTGTTTGAGTCACTCCCTCTCTGCGATTTTCGACCCCCTTCTCAATCTATGTCTGTCTATGTCAGTCTTATGCAATTCATTTCCGTTCCTCAAACCAGGAAATGTCAGTCTAAGAAAATGTCGGAGCGCGTGAGTCAGCAGAGGTACTGTATTTTTCGTCCCATAGGACGCTCCGTCCCATAGGACGCACCTAGTTTTTTTGGGGGGAAATAAAGAAAAAAAATTCCTTTATTTCCCTCGCAAAAGCAGGTCGGGGAAACCGAACAAGGTCGAGGAACAGCGGGATGGCGGTGCTGCGCCTCCCTGCTGTCCCCCGAGCTTGTGGGGCTGGCCGATGTCTGCCCGGCGCGAGGGGCACTCTGCTTCAGGGCACTCCGCCCCTCCGGGTGGCATTCTGCTACCCGCAGCGTGGGGAGCCCTGGGGGGAACTCCTGCAGGGCTCCCCATGCTGTTTTTTGTTGCATCAATTAAGTGTTTTAAATTTGTTGTTAGCTGCATTGAGCCCGGTTTTCTGAACCAGGAAGGGTGGAGTATAAATAAAACAATATTTATTTATTTATTTATTTATTTATTTATTTATTATTCTGCAAACCTAGCGAGGATGGAAGGAGGAAGATGGACAGTTGACCTGGTCAGGCTGTCTCCCACCACCTCTGACTGTTCTCTCCCAGGACCCTCAGAGAGATCTGGTGAGTTCCAGGGAATGGAGATGGGGACCTGGGGAAATGTTGGGATTGAGGAAGCCCACCTGGCAAGAAAACGAGGAAGGCTGCAGGGCCAGAGCTCTGGGCTAGCAGAGATAAAAGGTAGAAAGAAAGGACATGAATGTTTTTTAATGGTGACATGGGCATAGTCAGAGTTTTGGGGCTGTTGTCTACCAGCTCCATCACAGGCTAAGTCCCTACCTGCACACAGACTGTGGTACATGCTATGGTTATCTCCCGCTTGGATTGCTACAATGCGCTCTAGGTGGGGCTGCCTTTAAGGTGACTCCGAAACTACAATTAACCCAGAAAGCAGCAGCTCAACTGGTGACTGGGAGCAGTTGCCAGGAGCATATAACACTGGTCTTAAAGGATCTACATTGGCTCAGAGTATGTTTCCAAGCACAATTCAAAGTGTTGGTGCTGACCTTTAAAGCTCTAAACGGCCTCGGCCCTGTAGACCTGAATGAGCATCTCCATCTCCTTCCTTCTGCCTGGACAATGAGGTCCAACTCTGAGGGTCTTCTGCTGGTTTCGTCACAGTAAGAAGTGAAGTAGTGGAACCAGCCCTGTGGAACACCCTCCCGTCAGATGTCAAGGAGATAAAGAAGTACGTAGCTTTTAGAAGACGTCCGAAGGCAGCCCTGTATTGGGAAGTTTTTAATGTTTGCTGTTTTCCCTTAATTTTAGCAGGTGATGACCAGGGCAATAATGGTTCTCGGGGCTCATCAGAAAGAAATAGGCATGAAGCGAAGAGAACAAATGATAGCCCTTCGTGTGGCAAAACGTTCAAAGGTAAATCGAGCCTCAGCCCACACTGCAGAATCCACTCAGAGGAGATACTGTGTAAATGCTTGGTGTGTGGAAAGAGCTTCAATGACCGCTCAGGCCTAAAATCACATCAAAGAATTCACGCAGGACAGGAATCATACCAATGCCTAGAATGTGGAAAGAGTTTCAAGCGCCACTCAAACCTTACAACACATCAGGTAGTCCACAGCAGGGAGAAACCACATAGGTGCTCTGAGTGTGGAAAGAGCTTCATTCGCAGGATAAACCTTACAGAACATCAAAAACTTCACACAGGGGAGAAACCGTATACCTGTTTGGACTGTGGAAAGACCTTCCGTCACAGCGCAAGCCTTGCTTCGCATCAAAAAACCCACACAGGGGAGAAGCCGTATAAATGTTTGGAGTGCGGAATGAGCTTCGCTCACGGCTCAAGTCTTATATCGCACCAAAGAATTCACACAGGAGAGAAATCTTATAAATGTACAGAGTGCGGAAGGAGCTTTGCTCACAGTGCTAGCCTTACTTCACATAAGAGAACCCACACAGGAGAGAAACCATATAAATGCTTGGAATGTGGAAAGAGCTTCAGTCAGGGTTCACACCTTAGTTCACACAAGAGAACTCACACTGGTGAGAAGCCGTATAAATGCTTTGAGTGTGGGAAGAGCTTCAGTCAGAGTTCACACCTTAATGTGCATGAGCGAATCCATACAGGGGAAAAACCATATAAATGTGTGACATGTGGAAAGAGCTTTAGTAACTGCACATACCTTGTTTGCCATCGCAGAATCCATACAGGAGAGAAGCCATATAAGTGCTTTGAGTGTGGAAAGAGCTTCAGCCAGGTTACAAGCCTTCATATACATCAAAAAATTCACAGTGGTGAAAAACCGTATGCATGTTTTGAGTGTGGAAAGAGCTTCACTCAAAGCTCAAGCCTTGAACGTCATCAAAGAATTCACACAGGGATGAAACCATATACCTGTTTTGAGTGTGGAAAGAGCTTCACTCACAGCTCAAGCCTTACATCGCACCAAAGAATTCACACAGGGGTGAAACCATATACCTGTTTTGAGTGTGGAAAGAACTTCAGTCACAGCACAAGCCTTACATATCATCAAAGAACTCACACGGGAGAAACCATATAAATGTTTGGAGTGTGGAAAGAGATTTGCACATGGCTATAAACTTACTATTCATAAAAGAACACACACAGGGGAGAAACCATATAAATGTTTGGAGGGTGGAAAGAGATTTGCACAGGGATCTAAGCTGACTTCTCGTAATACACTCAAAAAGTAAAACTCTCTCTAAAGCTTATCGCCTCCTCCTCCACTGGGAAGTCGAGGAGGAAGAAGTTACATCAGCCATGATAAAGCGGTCTCACGACTTTGGGTATGTTATAACAATGTCCCAATGGGAAAATCTGTGGAAGAATAATTGGAAATTTACCACGTGCTATGCCATAAGGGAAAACGTTTTAAAAATGCAGCACCAGTGGTATTTGACTCCATGGAAATTATCCAAAATGTACAAAGGAGCCAAAAGTAACTGTTGGAGATGTGGAGATCAAACGGGCTCACTGTATCATATATGGTGGCAATGTAGCAAAATAAAGAAATTTTGGGAGGAAATCCATTTAGAATTAGAAAAAATGTTAAGACTTTCGTTTACAGTGGGACCTCGGGTTAAGAACTTAATTTGTTCTGGAGGTCCGTTCTTAACCTGAAACTGTTCTTAACCTGAGGTACCACTTTAGCTAATGGGGCCTCCTGCTGCTACCGCGCGATTTCTGTTCTCATCCTGAAACAAAGTTCTTAACCGAGGTACTATTTCTGAGTTAGTGGAGTCTGTAACCTGAAGCATCTGTAACCTGAGGTGTCTGTAACAAGAGGTACCACTGTAATAGAAAGCCAGAGGCACATTTGTTGGGGATCACTGACTCAGATATTCCAAAACAAATTAAAGGTATTTTTTTTGTATGCAACAGTGGCAGCGAGAGTCCTTATAGCCATCAAGGTGGAAAAGCGACATAATTCCTTCCAGACAGGAGTGGATTCGAAAATTGACTGAATATGCTGAATTAGATAGCTTATCAGGAAAAAATAAACCGAGAGCTGAATTTGTATCAAAATGGGAGGCCTTCAGAATATATCTTAAACAAAACTATTCCATGTTAAAATCTGTAGCTACTTTTGAGTGATCTCACCGGTCTTTATTAATTGCGTATATAAATATTACTAAACTGTGTAATAATAGACAAAAATAATAAGGACCTAACAGAAGCAGAAGACATCAAGAGGAGGTGGCAAGAATACACAGAGGAACTATACCAGAAAGAAATGGATGTATCGTACACCCCAGGTAGTGTAGTTGCTGACCTTGAGACATCCTGGAGAGTGAAGTCATATGGGTCTTAGAAAGCACTGCTAATAACAAGGCCAGTGGAAGTGATGACATTTCAGCTGAACTATTTAAAATTTTAAAAGATGATGCTGTTAAGGTGCTACACTCAATATGCCAGCAAGTTTGGAAAACCCAGCGGTGGCCAGAGGACTGGAGAAGATCAGTCTACATCCCAATCCCAAAGAAAGGCAGTGCCAAAGAATGCTCCAACTACCGCACAATTGCACTCATTTCACACGCTAGCAAGGTTATGCTTAAAATTCTACAAGGAAGGCTCAAGCAGTATGTGGACCGAGAACTCCCAGAAGTGCAAGCTGGATTTAGAAGAGGCAGAGGAACCAGAGACCAAATTGCAAACATGCGCTGGATTATGGAGAAAGCTAGAGAGTTCCAGAAAGACATCTACTTCTGCTTCATTGACTATGCAAAAACCTTTGACTGTGTCGACCACAGCAAACTATGGCAAATTCTTAAAGAAATGGGAGTGCCTGATCACCTCATCTGTCTCCTGAGAAATCTCTATGTGGGACAAGAAGCTACAGGTAGAACTGGATATGGAACAACTGATTGGTTCAAAATTGGGAAAGGAGTACGACAAGGCTGTATATTGTCTCCCTGCTTATTTAACTTATATGCAGAATTCATCATGCGAAAGGCTGGGCTGGATGAATCCCTAGCCGGAATTAAGATTGCTGGAAGAAATATCAACAACCTCAGATATGCAGATTACACAACCTTGATGGCAGAAAGTGAGGAGGAATTAAAGAACCTTTTATTGAGGGTGAAAGAGAAGAGCGCAAAATATGGTCTGAAGTTGAACATCAAAAAAACGAAGATCATGGCCACTGGGCCCATCACCTCCTGGCAAATAGAAGGAGAAGAAATGGGGGCAGTGAGAGATTTTACTTTCTTGGGCTCCATGATCACTGCAGATGGTGACAGCAGTCACGAAATTCAAAGACGCCTGCTTCTTGGGAGAAAAGCGATGGCAAACCTAGACAGCATCTTAAAAAGCAGAGAAATCACCTTGCCAAAAAAGGTCCATATAGTTAAAGCTATGGTTTTCCTAGTAGTGATGTATGGAAGTGAGAGCTGGACCATAAAGAAGGCTGATCGCCAGAGAATTGATGCTTTTGAATTATGGTGCTGGAGGAGACTCTTGAGAGTCCCATGGACTGCAAGAAGATCAAACCTCTCCATTCTGAAGGAAATCAGCCCTGAGTGCTCACTGGAAGGACAGATCCTGAAGCTGAGGCTCCAATACTTTGGCCACCTCATGAGAAGAGAAGACTCCCTGGAAGAGACCCTGATGTTGGGAAAGATGGAGGGCACAAGGAGAAGGGGACGACAGAGAACGAGATGGCTGGACAGTGTTTTTTAAGCTACTAGCATGAGTTTGACCAAACTGCGGGAGGCAGTGGAAGACAGGAGTGCCTGGCGTGCTGTGTTCCATGGGGTCACAAAGAGTCGGACACGCCTAAACGACTAAACAACAACACATTGACGCCGAGGTATATTTACAGCAAATACCAGGTTATGAGCTAGAAAAAGACAGCATGGTCTTTTTCTAAACAACAAAAAACTGTAAAAATAATATAAAGAATAATATTTTGGTATGGCAGTAAAGTTATTTAGATAGAACTAAGGAATAAATGGGAGGTTGGGTTTAATGATAATGAGATTTTTTTTTTACTGTAACATGAAATTGCAATCTCAAATTTATGTCATATTCTTTATCTTTATCTTAATAATAACAATAGATAGTTTAAGTTTTCTTTTCCTTCCCCCCTTCTTAATTTGTACTCTTGATTGGTATTGTCTTTTTGTAATATTTTTTCCAGTTATGTAAGAGAGCTTCTTTCACTTCTTTCATTTAAATCCACGTAAATACAGAGATTACAATTACTTCTTGGCTTTCCGACTCTTCCTGCATCTGTATTTTATTCAAGGAGTAAAAATATATCTAATCCTAAGCTTTAGGAAGAAATTTCTGACTGCAAGTGAGATGAGCTACCTTGGAAGGTGGTGAACTCTCCTTCATTTTTTTAGGTTTTTCAGCAGAGGTTGGGTTGTTTTTCCTGCATTGCAGGGGGTTGGACTAGATCAGGGATTGTGGACCTGGTCCCTACCGCACACTACTGGGCATTTCAGGATTCTAACTGGGCAGTAGGGGGTTCTGAATCCTCCTTCCATCAAGTCCTGGTGGGCGGTAAGGAAATTTTACCATTAAGAAAGGACGGTAAGTATAAAAAGGTTGACCACCACAGGACTGGGATGCGGGTGGTGCTGTGGTCTAATCCACAGAACCTAGGGCTTTCCTATCAGAAGGTTGGCGGTTTGAATCCCTGCGACGGGGTGAGCTGCCGTTGCTCGGTCCCTGCTCCTGCCAGCCTAGCAGTTCGAAAGCACATCAAAGTGCAAGTAGATAAATAGGTACTGCTCCGGCGGGAAGGTAAACTGCGTTTCCGTGCACTGCTGTGGTTTGCCAGAAGCGGCTTAGTCATGCTGGCCACATGACCTGGAAGCTGTACGCTGGTTCCCTTGGCCAGTAAAGCGAGATGAGCGCCGCAGCCCCAGAGTTATCCGCAACTAGACTTAACGGTCAGGGGTCCCTTTACCTTTACCCCTGGACTAGATGATTCTTGTGGTCCATTCCAACACTACATTTGTATTATTCTTTGACCTTGAGTTTCCAGTTCTGGTCTTGCACCATGGCGGTAGCTCCCTCGACATTGGAGGCAGGCACAAATGAAGGGGTAGGGAACGAAAGGGTTTAAACATTCCTGGAAACCTGGGGTACGAGGGAGCAGGCTGACCCGAGGGAGCAGGCTGACCCCGGTCGCCTCAACAGCTCACTCCCGTGCAGATCAGCATGGGGGCAGATGGAGGAGTTGGGTAATCACCTTTGCCATGATGCTGTCGCGTATTCAACGCGGCGTTTTCAGCAAAACACTTAAGAGTTCCAGGTTTTTCAGTGCAGTCCTTTTTTAATGTGAGCTTTATACAGGCTATATACAAAAGAAACAGTCCATACAGAGTACTTACAAACGAATACTCTGCACCACAGCACCACCACACTACAGCACAACCACCACACCTCCTGTTAAACAGGCTTTCCTTTTTAAAACAGGTGATAGCCAATTACACTAATCACACTCCTGCTGAGTCACTCTGACCCAGCAGAGTATTGCATCATCCTGTTGAAGCCTGCAGACTTATCCAGTATCCTGCGAATCCCAACACTCCTCCTTAAGTCAAAGGCTTGAGACCCAATAATTCTCTTAAGTCTCGAAATTTAGGAGCATCTAAACATTTTGTATACAAATCTGCCACATTGCATTTTGTGTTACAGTGCTGTACCTTTAACACATTTCTTTCCAAAGCATTTTTCACATTTCCGTATCTTATCGCAATATGTTTACTCTTGCTCTTAAAGTTCTGTTGGTTGGCAAGCTGTTGTGCAGCCAGGTTGTCACTTAGCACAGTGATTGGCATTTCAGAAGGTATTCCAAGCTCTTTTGTTAGGCAAGCAAACCACTCTATTTGTGATACACATTCGCTTATGGCTGAGTACTCTGCTTCACAAGTACTTGTGGCAACAAATGTTTGTTTCTGGGATTTCCACTGAACCAGGGCATTTCCAATATATATGGCATAGCCAGTGGTAGACTTTCCATTTTCTCTGTCCCCCCAGCTGGCATCAGCGTATGCATACACTTGCTGATCATATCCTGTATCCAGCACCAGTTCGTAATCTTTTGTGCCTTTCAGATACCTTAGGATTCTTTTAAGTGCTACCCAATCTCTCTGAGCCGGGTCTGCACTTCTTTGGTTTAACATGTGCACTGCCAATGTTATGTCGGGTCTTGTCCAACAACTTAAATATAACAAAGAACCCAACAGAGAATGAAACGCTGTTGCATTCTCACATTTTTGCCCTTCTGGTTCATTTTTGTACTGGGTAGTTATGGGAGTGTCAACCTCATTTGCCCTCTCCATTCCATAGGTCTTCAGTAACTTTTCGATTTTTTCCTTCTGACTCAGAGAGTAAACACCCTCTTCATTTCTCTGAACCTCTACTCCTAAGTAATTCTGAATCTCTCCCAAATACTTCAGTTTGTATTTGTTACCTAGGCTGTTTATAAACCAAGACACTTGCTTTTGTGCAGTTGTTATTAGACAGATATCATCAACATACAAAAGTAAATAACAAACACTTCCTTGCACCATTGCTGAATATAAACAGGAATTAGCCAGGCTTTGTTTGAATCCCATCTTTTTCAAAGTTGTGTCTATGCATTCATGCCATAGACGTGCACTTTGGTGCAAACCGTATAGTGCCCTTTGCAGTTTTAACACCATGCTGTCTTTTTCTAGCTCATAACCTGGTATTTGCTGTAAATATACCTCGGCGTCAATGTGTTGTTGTTTAGTCGTTTAGTCGTGTCTGACTCTTCGTGACCCCATGTACCAGAGCACGCCAGGCACTTCTGTCCTCCACTGCCTCCCGCAGTTTGATCAGACTCATGCTGGTAGCTTCAAGAACACCATCCAACCATCTCATTCTCTGTCGTCCCCTTCTCCTTGTGCCCTCCATCTTTCCCAACATCAGGGTCTTTTCCAGGGAGTCTTCTCTTCTCATGAGGTGGCCAAAGTATTGCAGCCTCAGCTTCACGATCTGTCCTTCCAGTGAGCGCTCAGGGCTGATTTCCTTCAGAATGGAGAGGTTTGATCTTCTTGCAGTCCATGGGACTCTCAAGAGTCTCCTCCAGCACCATAATTCAAAAGCATCAATTCTTCGGCGATCAGCCTTCTTTATGGTCCAGCTCTCACTTCCATACATCACTACTGGGAAAACCATGGCTTTTACTATACGGACCTTTGTTGGCAAGGTGATTTCTCTGCTTTTTAAGATGTTGTCTAGGTTTGCCATCGCCTTTCTCCCAAGGAGCAGGCGTCTTTTAATTTCGTGACTGCTGTCACCATCTGCACTGATCATGGAGCCCAAGAAAGTAAAATCTCTCACTGCCTCCATTTCTTCCCCTTCTATTTGCCAGGAGGTGATGGGCCCAGTGGCCATGATCTTCGTTTTTTTGATGCTGAGCTTCAGACCATATTTTGCGCTCTCCTCTTTCACCCTCATTAAAAGGTTCTTTAATTCCTCTTCACTTTCTGCCATCAAGGTTGTGTCATCTGCATATCTGAGGTTGTTGATGTTTCTTCCGGCAATCTTAATTCCGGCTTGGGATTCATCCAGCCCAGCCTTTCGCATGATGAATTCTGCATATAAGTTAAATAAACAGGGAGACAATATACAGCCTTGCCGTACTCCTTTCCCAATTTGGAACCAATCAGTTGTTCCATATCCAGTTCTAACTGTAGCTTCTTGTCCCACATAGAGATTTCTCAGGAGACAGATGAGGTGATCAGGCACTCCCATTTCTTTAAGAACTTGCCATAGTTTGCTGTAGTCAACACAGTCAAAGGCTTTTGCATAGTCAATGAAGCAGAAGTAGATGTCTTTCTGGAACTCTCTAGCTTTCTCCATTATCCAGCGCATGTTTGCAATTTGGTCTCTGGTTCCTCTGCCTCTTCTAAATCCAGCTTGCACTTCTGGGAGTTCTCGGTCCACATACTGCTTGAGCCTTCCTTGTAGAATTTTAAGCATAACCTTGCTAGCGTGTGAAATGAGTGCAATTGTGCGGTAGTTGGAGCATTCTTTGGCACTGCCTTTCTTTGGGATTGGGATGTAGACTGATCTTCTCCAATCCTCTGGCCACTGCTGAGGATCAATAGGAGCATTTAAATATGCTGAGGCAACATCAAAATGATTAACTTTTAACCCTCTCAGACTTGCCATTGCTAAAACTGATTTTACTGTTTCAGCCTTTGCTGTTGGGGCAAACACTTCATCATAATGTATCATTTTCCTCTGTGTAAAGCCCCGTGCCACCAACCTGGCTTTCCTCTGACAACTACCATCAGCCAGCTTTTTCACTTTAAAAACCCACTTACAGCTTATGGGCTTTTTACCTTTAGGCAATTCTGTAGGTACAAACACATTGTTGTTTAGCAGAGAGTTATACTCTGCCTGCATTGCCTTTAACCACGCCTCTTTCTCTAGAGTAGGTAACTCTTGCACTTCTTCAAAGTTTTCTGGCTCAGTTACACAAACCTGGTTTATGGTGGCTGGGAACCCATAACGGTCTGGAGGTTGACCTTTATTACTTCTTGCAGACCTCCTTGGTTCATTAATCTCACCCCCTGGGCTACCTTCAGGACTGCTTTTGGGGTGGATAGACTCTGGAGATCTACCTCCTCCTGTCCCTGTTGCACTTTCTTCTCTCACCTGCTCCATGCTAGCAGCTGGAGAAAAATGCTCAACCTTTACTTCCTCCCTTTCAGTTTCTCTGGGAGAGCTGCCAGTTCTTAGCTTTGTTTCAGCTGCCTTATCAGGTATGCTCGGCAGTAAAACTTTCTGGCAGCAGGTTTGCATGTATCTTGGGCCAATTTCTTTGCTCATTAAAGCTGGCTGATCGACTATAACTCAAAAGGTTTTTATCATCTTCAAACCTGTAGGCTTTCGTACCACTTTCATACCCAAGAAATAGCAACTGCTGTGCCCTTTTCCCACCTTTTCTCCGGTTTTTCACAGGTATGTCAACCCATGCCTTAGTCCCAAAGATTTTTAAATGTTGCAAACTGGGACTTTTGTTATAGAGAATTTTATAGGGTATGTCATCTAGTACCCTTGACCACAAGCGATTCCCAATATAATTCGCGGTCTTAATACTTTCAGCCCAGTACTTAATTGGAAGATTTGCATCTGCTAACAATGCTTTCATTTGTGTCTGCAAGACACCTCCCCTACGCTCTGCTACTCCGTTCTCCTGAGGCGTGGCCACATTGGTAAGCCTATGTTTAATCCCTTGGGTACGCAACCAGTTTCTTAGGGAGCTTGCCATAAACTCCCCTCCCCTGTCTGATTGAATAGAGCACACCTTTTCACCAAGTTGCCTTTCTACCCTTCTTACACAGAACTTCAAAGTTTGGGCAACGTCAGACTTTTGCTTTAATGGATAGACCCAGCCAAATCTAGAAAAATCATCCACTAGGATCAAACAGTACTTGTTGTGGGAGACAATTGGTGGAAAAGGACCAGTTACATCAGCATGAATTAACTCCAGTGGTTTTTTGGTTTCTCTCTGGCTTGCTCTTGCTACTGGGCAAGCCCTGCTTTTAACCTCCTTGCAGATATTACAGTCCAAGTAATTATCACAATTTTTTATGTTTTTCATCCCCCCACACAACTCCAATGTTTTGTTTAGCACCTTATAGCTAGCATGAGCTAGACGCCTGTGCAGGAGATGAATACACATATCATGGGTCGGGACATTTTGCACATTTGCAACCTTAGATTCACACTGCAGTACATACATATTAGTTCTAAGGCTAGCATTTGCCAACACTGCCCCATTTTTGCTTTATCTGGCACTGATCTCCCACAAAATTTACTTCAAAGCCTGCTTTTGCCAAATCAGGAATGCTCAGGAGATTGTTTTGCAAACTAGGCACACACAACACATTCCTGAATGTATGTCCCAGCTGTGGGAACACAACCTCCCCCTCACAAACCACATTAGCTTCCTGGCCCGTAGCAAGACTTACATGTTTTTTGTTTGAAGCCCTAGCATCAGTTAGCAATCCTTTTCTTTTACAAAAGGTTTGTGAAGCTCCACTGTCCAGAACCCACAGCTCCTCATTTTCTTGACCATCTGCAGACACCCAAGCGGTAGACTCTCTCTGCTGCCTCCTGTGCTTCTGCTGTTTTTGTTGTTTCCTCGGGCAGTCCCGAAGCAGATGTCCACTGGACTTACAGCAAAAACACCTTTTTACTTTGTTGACCACCGGCTGGTCTGCAGCAGCTCCTCCTGGCTGTTTCTCCAGCTCCCGACACCTCTGCTCTTCCCGGCTGTTGTTCCCTCTGGGATGCTCCAACAGCTGGGCTGAGGTCATCTTTCGCTCTGCACGCCTGTCCTCCTCTGCATACAACCGTCCGGTCACGTATTCCAGAGTCAGCTTATCAGTCTCTACAGACTCGAGGGAGTTGACCAGCATATCATAGCTGTCATCAAGGGAACTCAGGACTATAAAGACTTTGTCCTCTTCCCCCACAGGCCTCCCTCTTAAGGCTAGCTCCTGGAAACAGCCTGTTAGGAATTTTAGGTGGTTTACCAGGGAGTCCCCCGGTTTCTTCCGACACCGGTACAGTCTCCTGGTCAGTGTTATCAGTGAGCCAGCTGTCTCTCGCACATGGACAGCCTTGAGCGCATTCCACGCCTCACTTGCCGTCACCTTATCAGCTACGTAGACTAGCTGGCTGTCGTCCACTCCAAGGATGATCGTAGCCAAAGCTTTCTCATCCTTTTGAAGCTGGGCCTCTGCTAGTGCCAGCTTTTCATCGTCGTCCTCATCCTCCTCAGGGGGCTGCGGTGGCTCTTCCACCACTTTCCACAGGCCTTCACGCTTGAGGAAGTGTTGCATGCGGACCGACCAGATGCTGTAGTTCGTGGCCGTCAGCTTCTCTAACAACACACCAGTTCTGGACTGCTCCATCCCTGTAGTTAACCTCCAGCACCCACGGCTAGATAACTGCCACCTGTACTCTTGCGCAGCGGAAGCGTGCTGGGCCCATAACCCTGTCGCATATTCCACACGGCGTTTTCAGCAAAACACTTAAGAGTTCCAGGTTTTCCAGTGCAGTCCTTTTTTAATGTGAGCTTTGTACAGGCTATATAGCCAGTGTGGTGTAGTGGTTAAGAGCGGTAGTCACGTAATCTGGGTAACCGGGTTCGCGTCTCCGCTCCTCCACATGCAGCTGCTGGGTGACCTTGGGCCAATCACACTTCTGTGAAGTCTCTCAGCCCCACTCACCTCACAGAGTGTTTGTTGTGGGGGAGGAAGGGAAAGGAGAATGTTAGCCGCTTTGAGACTCCTGAAGGGGAATGAAAGGTGGGATATCAAATCCAAACTCTTCTTCTTCTTCTATATACAAAAGAAACAGTCCATACAGAGTACTTACAAACGAATACTCTGCACCACAGCACCACCACACTACAGCACAACCACCACACCTCCTGTTAAACAGGCTTTCCTTTTTAAAACAGGTGATAGCCAATTACACTAATCACACTCCTGCTGAGTCACTCTGACCCAGCAGAGTATTGCATCATCCTGTTGAAGCCTGCAGACTTATCCAGTATCCTGCGAATCCCAACAGATGCAACCCCCTTGGACCGCCATCAAAAGCGGAGGTTCTTCTTATAATTGGATTTTATTGGCTGTGCACTAGAGGAGATGTGGACACTAGAAGCTATATGTGGTTTGAAAGGTGTGAAGGTGGGGAGAACCTTGTTTTGACCGATGTCGTTGGGAAACTAGGGCTTAACCTCACCACCACCAAAAAAAGAGTGTGGATTTAAGGAGGTGTTGACATACAACCTATTTTTAAGAGAAAGGACATTGGCTAAACAAAAAAACGCTACCATGGAGGTGAGAGGAATTTCACAAGGGCACATGAATAGCAGTGGTCCCCGAATGCTTGGAGAGAAAAACCCTTCCCGTCTAAGACAAGGAAGAAAATGGTGAATGTTTGAAAGTTGTTGATCAACTAAAAGGAGAGGCCTGTTGTTTATCTTGAAGTGGGATGGAGAGGGAGCTGAGTTGAGGAGGACTTCATCTTGTGACTTCAGGTCCGCCCTGAACCACGCTGGAATGACAACACTGGGACAACATTCCTACTGCCCAAGGTTGCGGTAGGAAAAACATCAGCGGCAGAGATATACCCATTTTGACTCTCCTGCACCCTATCTGCATAACGTAGCAATTATAAAATATAGATGCGCATTTACTCTCACAAGATTGAATATACTGCCTTCGGTTGTACTTGAGGGACAATTCCAACAAATTCCACACGAAAAACGATTATGTCCCTGTGGAGATGGCAGTACCGAATCAGTGGCGCATGTCCGTCTGGTTTGCATTCTTTATAAATATTTTAAGAGTGAGGTTATCAGCCCTATTTTATTGTCCATTCCTGGTCTCCCAGCCACTGTCACAGTGTTTTTTTCTCTCAGCAGACCAAGATGAGCAAGTGACATCAAAATTTGCAAGGTTTTTAGCTGGGGCAATTAGAATAAGATCCACTATCTGACTATTGATTCAAAACCCCAAAATGTATTTTATATAATTGCGTTTTTATCTTTTCGCTGCTTCCGCGCATGCGTTTGACATCATTTTGAGCACCTGCACATATGTGAGCGGCGAAACGTGGAAGTAACGCACTCCGTTACTTCCAGGTCGCTGCGGAGCGCAACCTGAAAATATTTAAGCTGAAGCATATTCATCCCGAGGTATGACTGTACTAGGATAGAGAGCTGACTGCACCTGTGATTTTACAGTGGTACCTTGGGTTACATACGCTTCACGTTACATACGCTTCAGGTTACAGACTCCGCTAACCAAGAAATATTGCATCAGGTTAAGAACTTTGCTTCAGGATGAGAATAGAAATTGTGCTCCAGCGGCACAGCGGCAGCAGGAGGCCCCATTAGCTAAAGTGGTGCTTCAGGTTAAGAACAGTTTCAGGTTAAGAACGGACCTCCAGAACGAATTAAGTACTTACCCGAAGTACCACTTTATGATGCACAATTTTAATCAATGTGTGCCTCTTTCCAATGTGTGTATGGAGGCCAAGTGATGCTAGACACACACACACACACACACACACACACACACACACACACACACAGCACAAATCTGCTAGGCCACATTCACACCACATATCCAAAGCCCCATGAAACCCCCTAAGATTTCTGGGAGCTTGTTTTGCTGGTTAAGGGTGCTGAGAGTTGTGACAATAAACAATTGTATGGGGTGCAGAGTTTGACACACAACTTTTGCAGGGGTTACATTTCGGTGATAGGTGTGTAAAGTCGAAATCACATATGGTCAGGACAAACCCCTGGGAATGAATCCATCGGACCATCCTTGCCTTCTGGAACCAGCAGCCGGATGGCTCTTAGACCCCCGTCCTGCCCCCACCCCCACCCAAGTTTTTTAAAGCTCTCTGCCCTGTGCAAAAAGAGCTTTAAAACTCTCTGCCTTCTTTGCCTGCAAGTCAGTTGTATATATTTTTACTTTTTCGGTGTTTTCTTCCCCCTGTAAAGGATCAGGACTGTGCAATTTTGCAGCTAAGCGATTGTGATGGAGCAGGGTGAGCTTGGCACCGGTTTTGTGTCTCTGCTGGGTCTGTGAAGCTGAAATGATACATTTGCACCAGCCACTTCTTGCTGGCTTCTCTTCTCGCCTCTTACTTTTGCAACAACAACAACCCTGTGAGGTGGGCTAAGCTGTGACCAAAACTGCACACCCTTATAGTGTTTTTCTGTGCCCCTCCCGCCCTTTATATCTTCTCAGTAACCTTGTGAGGGAGGGGGGCGCTTGGAGGGGTCCCCATAGGCAGAATCCGCAATGTCTCCAGCACCACGCAGTTTGGGTGGGGGTGGGAGAGACGCTGGTTCTTTAAGGGTTAAAAGGAGCGATTATATTATGAGAGAGGATTTCCTGGGGGGGGGGGAGGGGAAAAGCGTCACTTCCTCCCCCCTTTGTCACATTTGACAAGCTGCGAGGGAGGAGATTTTGCAGCGCGGAAGACTGTGCTTTTTGCAAGGTAGGAAAAATAGGGATATATTTGGGGGGGGGGAAGGGGGCTCCCGTGTCAGAGCAGCTCCTTTGCAGGAGAGAAGCCTTCCAGGAGCGGGCAGTTTTGCAAAGGGGCAGCGGTGGGAGGGCGCATGCGTGGGGTTGCCCCCCCAATTCAGCCCCCCAAGGGCTGCGATGAGTGCAAAAGGCTTTAAGGGGTGCAGGGGCGCCCCAGGAGGAGAGCAGGCGGGGGAAGAGGCAGTTTTAGGGTGGGCTAGGAAACCCCCCCTCCCCAAAAGGAAAGGAGGCAGGATGGCTCTGGGAAGAGGGAGACATTCATGTTATGGGGAAAAGGGGGGGAGGGCAGGGTCAGCTGGAAACTCATTTCAACACATGGGCTCTTTTATCTTCGATGCCTTCCCTGTCTGGGGGGGGGGGATCAGGAGGAAAGCCCCCAAGGAGGGCGCAGTCTCTCTGTATAGCAGACCAGCTCTAGGAAGGAACCAAGGTGTTGGGAGAGATGGAGGAGGGAAGACTTTAAGGAAGGGAAGAGGAGAACCACTGGCCATAAAATGTCATCAGTTTCTCACCACCAGCAACTGCTGCAGCAGAACTGGGGGCTCCAAGCGCACTGAGCTGCCTACACATAGCCTTGCTCCACCTGGGCTACTATTGTCGACACGGACCGGCAGCAATTGCTCTTCCGGGTTTTCAGACGCGGAGTCTCAGCCCTGGCTGGGGACTGGATCTGGGGCTTCCTGCCTGCGGAAGAGATGCTCTGCCCTCGAACTGCAGCCCCTTCCCCTAAAGTGGGGTTGCAGGACAAGGCGGAACAGAGGGAGGCAGCCGTGTCACAGTTCCAGGTTGGCAGAAAAGGAAAGGGATGTTTTTAATGGTGGTGGGAAGAAGATCTTATTTCAGGCATGGTTCCAGTTTTCAGGCATGGCTTCACATTCGCCAGGAAAATGTCTTGGGCAGGAAACTGACTGCAGGGCCTCTGAGGCTCTCTTTGCTTCTTCCTCCCTCCCAGGAACCTGCAGCTTCTGAGCTCTTCAATCCAAGTGAGGATGGAAGGAGGAAGATGGACGGTTGACCTGCTCAGGCTGTCTCCTGCCTCCCTCCAAACAATCTCTGAGCGTTGTCCTCCAGGACCCTCAGAGACATCTTGTGAGTTCCTAGGAAGTGGAGATAGGGACTTGGGGGGATGGAGAGTGGAAGCAAGGAATAAGATAAAGGGGGGAGATTTTACCGTGGAGGCTGTGGGTGGGCCCCCGATATATTGGGAGGCTTCCCCTCCGGCAGGAAAATCCCTGGAGGGGCTCTGAGGCCGCCTCGCTTCTCTCTCACCCCCAAAACCCTCAGCTTCTTTAAACTTCTGAGTCCTGCAAAATAGTTCCAAAGAAGCTGGATTTGTGGTCCTAGGAAGGACCTGAGCTGGGACTCCCCACCTCTGAGGCTGGGAGAGGTTGGCTCAGTTTCAGGGGGTTGGGGTGGAGAAGGAGAAGGAGAAATGGATGGGTGGGGGCTGGAGGAAAACCCTCCCTCAAGCAAGCAGAAAAGACAGGAGAACATAAAATGCAAGAAGGTCTTGACTTGGAGGAAGGCAGGGAAGAGGTCTTCTCCAAAGTCTCTCACCTGGAGCATGCGCCAATATGTTGCCAGAAGAGGAGGAATAGGCAGAGGATCCCTATATAGATATAAAAACAACTGAGTTCAATGGGATCTACATTCAGGTCACTACTGTGCCTCCCATGCCGTGAGGCCTGGGTGCAAGGCCCATTCCACCTGGCCAAGGGGGTGGAGCCCAGGCTCACCTTGAACAGCCGAAAGAGGCTCCTGGGAGGCCACTGGGACGTTGCTGGAACATCTCTTGGGTTGGGGCAACTGGCTAAAATGCTTTAAAACGTTCTGATTTTGGTTCCTTTGTTTTGTTTTCGTCGGGTTGGTGTTGGTTAATTGTTTAGTTGGGGTCGGTGGTTATTTTAATTTGGGTATAGGTGTAAACATGTTGTTATTATTATTATTGGTTTGTTCTTATTATTGGTTTGTTTGTTGCCTATTCTTATTATTGGTTTGTTTGTTGCCTGTATAGGATATTTCTGTTTTTTATGTTTGATGTTTTGTTCTGTTTCTATATATGCTCTTAGCCGCACTGGGTGGCTGGGAGAAGCCCACCAGATTGGGGGATATAAATTTGTAATATATTTGTAATATATATATTGGGCTTCTGCAGGGGCTGGAGAATATCAAGGGCAGAGGAATCCCTGCAGCTTCTGTGAGGCTCCTTTTACTTCTTCCTCCCTCCCTCCCTCCCTCCCTCCCTCCCTCCCTCCCTCCCTCCCAAGGAACCTGCAGCTTCTTTAGGCTTCTGAGCTCCTCAGGAAGGATGAAAGAGTCTGATCCTCTTTCACCCTCTTTCTGCTAATAACAACACCTTGAAGATCCCGGGCCCCAGGGAAATTAGACTGGCCTTGACTAGAGCCAGGGCCTTTTCAGCCGTGGCCCCGGCCTGGTGGACCGCTCTCCCACAAGAGACCAGGGCCCTGCGGGATTGGACATCTTTCCGCAGGGCCTGCAAGACGGAGCTGTTCCGCCAGGCCTTTGGGCAGGATGCAGTTTGCCTTACTTTCCTTTGTATAAAACAAGCCCGAAAGAGGCCCCCAACTTGCTCACTGGTCCTTGTATGATCAGTGGAAACAGTTGGTCCTGGCAAGTATTAACCCCTCTCAATTCCAACCTGATAATTGCCAACTGCTTAGATTTTAACTTGTCTGAATTAATTTTAAGATGTATTTTAATTAATTGATGTCTGTTTTTATGCATATTGTGTTGTTTTTATGATGCTAGCCACTCTGGGCCCTGCCTCGGCCGGAGAGGGCAGGATACAAAAATTATTATTATTATTATTATTATTATTATTATTATTATTATTATTATTCTCCTGCAGACCTAGCAAGGATGGAAGGGGGAAGATGGACAGTTGACCTGGTCAGGCTGTCTCCCACCACCTCTCACCGTTCCCCTCCAGGACCCTCAGAGAGATCTGGTGAGTTCCAGGGAATGGAGATGGGGACCTGGGGAGATGTTGGGGTTGAGGAAGCTCCCCTGGCGAGAAAACGAGGAAGGCTGCAGGGCCAGAGTTCTGGGCTGTGAGAGATGAAAGGTAGAAAAGGAATCTTTTTCAGTGGTGGTATGGGCGCAATATTTTTTTTTTGGGGGGGGCAGGCCTTTTGTTAGGGGGGCAGAAGTGGCATGATTGGCCAGTTAGTTAAGTATTTCTAATGTTTTACCTGATCTGGGGGGCTGCCCCCCACCCCTCCGTGGCTATGCCCATGAATGGTGGTGTGAAGAAAATTCTTTTTCAGAGTATAATGTTGTCTTGGGTCCTGAATCTTCCGACACTCACTGGTATAGCTGCAGCAATTGCCAGATGAGGGACTGAATGGGCTTCATCTCAGTATGGAGACAGATTTCCCCCCAGTTTGTATCAGCCAAGCTGCCACGTCAGCAGTGAGAAACTTGTGGGTCATGGCAGCAGTCCCTCTCTAGCTCATGAAGCCATTTTCCTCAAACCGTGTTCTGCTGCCCTACATATCAGAGGTGGGGGGCCAGGATGTGACTGAAAAGGATATGTATCAGGTTCCCGAAAGTGCACCGCTGATTGTTCCTTGGCACCTGAGACTTTCTGTCAGTGCAGGTCAGCTGATGAAACCTTATGATTATGATGCAGCACTTTGGGATCTTCACTAGTTGCAGATCTCGCAAAAATCCATGTAATTGCTCTTAAAAGTCTTATTAGAGGAACGTCTTTTTCAAAAGAGTGCCGAATTTTTATTCACCAGCTGATGTCGCTGTTTGAGTCACTCCCTCTCTGCGATTTTCGACCCCCTTCTCAATCTATGTCCGTCTATGTCAGCCTTATGCAATTCATTTCCGTTCCTCAAACCAGGAAATGTCAGTCTAAGAAAATGTCGGAGCGCGTGAGTCAGCAGAGGTACCGTATTTTTCATCCCATAGGACGCTCCGTCCCATAGGACGCACTTAGTTTTTTTGGGGGGGAAATAAAGAAAAAAAAATTCCTTTATTTCCCTCGCAAAAGCAGGTCGGGGAAACCGAACAAGGTCAAGGAACAGCGGGATGGCGGTGCTGCGCCTCCCTGCTGTCCCCCGAGCTTGTGGGGCTGGCCGATGTCTGCCCGGCGCGAGGGGCGCTCTGCTTCAGGGCACTCCGCCCCCCGGGTGGCATTCTGCTACCCGAGGCGTGGGGAGCCCTGGGGGGAACTCCTGCAGGGCTCCCCATGCTGTTTTTTGTTGCATCAATTAAGTGTTTTAAATTTGTTGTTAGCTGTATTGAGCCCGGTTTTCTGAACCAGGAAGGGTGGAGTATAAATAAAACAATATTTATTTATTTATTTATTTATTTATTATTCTGCAAACCTAGCGAGGATGGAAGGAGGAAGATGGACGGTTGACCTGGTCAGGCTGTCTCCCACCACCTCTGACTGTTCTCTCCCAGGACCCTCAGAGAGATCTGGTGAGTTCCAGGGAATGGAGATGGGGACCTGGGGAAATGTTGGGATTGAGGAAGCCCACCTGGCAAGAAAACGAGGAAGGCTGCAGGGCCAGAGCTCCGGGCTAGCAGAGATAAAAGGTAGAAAGAAAGGACATGAATGTTTTTTAATGGTGACATGGGCATAGTCAGAGTTTTGGGGCTGTTGTCTACCAGCTCCATCACAGGCTAAGTCCCTACCTGCACACAGACTGTGGTACATGCTATGGTTATCTCCCGCTTGGATTGCTACAATGCGCTCTAGGTGGGGCTGCCTTTGAAGGTGACTCGGAAACTACAATTAACCCAGAAAGCAGCAGCTCAACTGGTGACTGGGAGCAGTTGCCAGGAGCATATAACACTGGTCTTAAAGGATCTACATTGGCTCAGAGTATGTTTCCAAGCACAATTCAAAGTCTTGGTGCTGACCTTTAAAGCTCAAAACGGCCTCGGCCCTGTAGACCTGAATGAGCATCTCCACCTCCTTCGTTCTGCCCGGACAATGAGGTCCAACTCTGAGGGTCTTCTGCTGGTTTCGTCACAGTAAGAAGTGAAGTAGTGGGACCAGCCCTGTGGAACACCCTCCCGTCAGATGTCAAGGAGATAAAGAACTACGTAGCTTTTAGAAGACGTCCGAAGGCAGCCCTGTATTGGGAAGTTTTTAATGTTTGCTGTTTTCCCTTAATTTTAGCAGGTGATGACCAGGGCAATAATGGTTCTCGGGGCTCATCAGAAAGAAATAGGCATGAAGCGAAGAGAACAAATGATAGCCCTTCGTGTGGCAAAACGTTCAAAGGTAAATCGAGCCTCAGCCCACACTGCAGAATCCACTCAGAGGAGACACTGTGTAGATGCTTGGTGTGTGGAAAGAGCTTCAGTGACAGCTCAGGCCTAAAAGCACATCAAAGAATTCACGCAGGACAGGAATCATACAAATGCCTAGAATGTGGAAAGAGTTTCAAGTGCCACTCAAACCTTACAAGACATTACAAAGTCCACAGCAGGGAGAAACCACATAGGTGCTCTGAGTGTGGAAAGAGCTTCAGTTGCAGGAGAAACCTTACAGAACATCAAAAACTTCACACAGGGGAGAAACCGTATACCTGTTTGGACTGTGGAAAGACCTTCCGTCACAGCTCAAGCCTTGCTTCGCATCAAAAAATCCACACAGGGGAGAAGCCGTGTAAATGTTTGGAGTGCGGATTGAGCTTTGCTCACAGCTCAAGTCTTATATCGCACCAAAGAATTCACACAGGAGAGAAATATTATAAATGTACGGAGTGCGGAAGGAGCTTTGCCCATGAATGTAACCTTACTTCACATAAGAGAACCCACACAGGGGAGAAACCATATAAATGCTTGGAATGTGGAAAGAGCTTCAGCCAGAGTTCACACCTTACTTCACACAAGAGAACTCACACTGGTGAGAAGCCATATAAATGCTTTGAGTGTGGGAAGAGCTTCAGTCAGAGTTCACACCTTACTGTGCATGAGCGAATCCATACAGGGGAAAAACCATATAAATGTGTGACATGTGGAAAGAGCTTTAGTAACTGCACATACCTTGTTTGCCATCGCAGAATCCATACAGGAGAGAAGCCATATAAGTGCTTTGAGTGTGGAAAGAGCTTCAGCCAGGTTACAAGCCTTCATATACATCAAAAAATTCACAGAGGTGAAAAACCGTATGCATGTTTTGAGTGTGGAAAGAGCTTCACTCAAAGCTCAAGCCTTGAATGTCATCAAAGAATTCACACAGGGGTGAAACCATATACCTGTTTTGAGTGTGGAAAGAACTTCAGTCACAGCACCAGCCTTACATCGCACCAAAGAACTCACACAGGGGAGAAACCATATAAATGTTTGGAGTGTGGAAAGAGATTTGCACATGGATATAAACTTACTATTCATAAAAGAACACACACAGGGGAGAAACCATATAAATGTTTGGAGTGTGGAAAGAGATTTGCACATGGATCTAAACTTACTATTCATAAAAGAACACACATGGGAGAAACCATATAAATGTTTGGAGTGTGGAAAGAGATATGCACAGGGATCTAAGCTGACTTCTCGTAATACACTCAAAAAGTAAAACTCTCTCTAAAGCTTATCACCTCCTCCTCCACTGGGAAGTCGAGGAGGAAGAAGTTACATCAGCCATGATAAAGCGGTCTCACGACTTTGGGAATGTTATAATAATGTCCCAATGGGAAAATCTGTGGAAGAATAATTGGAAATTTACCACGTGCTATGCCATAAGGGAAAACCTTTTTAAAAATGCAGCACCGGTGGTATTTAAATTCATGGAAATTAGCCAAAATGTACAAAGGAGCCAAAAGTTACTGTTGTGGAGATCAAACAGGCTCACTGTATCATATATGGTGGCAATGTAGTAAAATAAAATTTTGGGAGGAAATCCATTCAGAATTAGAAAAAAAATTAAGACTTTCCTTTACAGTGGTACCTTGGGTTAAGAACTTAATTTGTTCTGGAGGTCCGTTCTTAACCTGAAACCGTTCTTAACCTGAGGTACCACTTAAGCTAATGGGGCCTCCCGCTGCTACCATGCGATTTCTGTTCTCATCCTGAAGCAAAGTTCTTAACCCGAGGTACTATTTCTGAGTTAGCACAGTCTGCAACCTGAAGGGTCTGTAACCTGAGGCACCACTGTAATAGAAAGCCAGAGGCACATCTGTTGGGGATCACTGACTCAGATATTCCAAAAAAAATTAAAGGTATTTTTTTCTATGCAACAGTGGCAGCGAGAGTCCTTATAGCCATCAAGGTGGAAAAGCAACTTAATTCCTTCCAGACAGGAGTAGATTCAAAAATTGACTGAATATGCTGAATTAGATAGCTTATCAGGAAAAAATAAACCGAGAGCTGAATTTGTATCAAAATGGGAGGCCTTCAGAATATATCTTAAACAAAACTATACCATGTTAAAAGCTATAGCTACTTTTGAGTGATCTCAGCAGTCTTTATTAATTGCTTATATAAATATTACTAAACTGTGTAAAAATAATATAAAAAATTTTATTTTGGTATGGCAGTAAAGTTATGTAGAAAGAGCAAAGGAATAAATGGGAGGTTGGGTTTAATGATGAGTTTTTTTTTACTGTAACATGAAATTGCAATCTCAAATTTATGTCATATTCTTTATCTTAATAATAGATAGTGTAAGTTTTCTTTTCCTCCCCCCTTCTTAATTTGTACTCTTTATCGGTATTGCCTTTTTGTAATACTTTTCTCCAGTTATGTAATAAGCATGGAAAATATAATAATTTTTTTTTAAAAAAATAATAATAATAATTGGAGCACCGCTGTTGTGAAACTTCATGGAATTCATACAAGAATTCACATGGGAGAAATCATACGCCTGCTGTCACGGGGGGCTGTCAACTGCTCACTGGGCTAGCTGCCTGGTGAAATCAGTGGTGTGGAGATCTTCTTTCACTTAAATCCATGTAAATACAGAGATTACAATTACTTCCTGGCTTTCCGACTCTTCCTTCATCTGTATTTTATGCAAGGAGTAAAAATACCTCTAATCCCAAGCTTTAGGAAGAAATTTCTGACTGCAAGTGAGATGAGCTACCTTGGAAGGTGGTGAACTCTCCTTCATTTTTTTAGCTTGTTCAGCAGTGGTCGGGTTGTTTTTGCTGCATTGCAGGGGGTTGGTCTAGATCAGGGATTGTCGACCTGGTCCCTACCGCCCACTAGTGGGCATTTCAGGATTCTAACTGGGCGGTAGAGGGTTCTGAATCCTCCTTCCATCAAGTCCTGGTGGGCGGTAAGGAAATTTTACCATCAAGAAAGAGGCATTAGTGGGCGGTAAGTATAAAAAAGGTTGACTATCCCTGGACTGGGAAGCGGGTGGCGCTGTGGTCTAATCCACAGAACCTAGGACTTTCCGATCGGGTGGTCGGTGGTTCGAATCCCTGCGACGGGGTGACCTCCCGTTGCTCGGTCCCAGCTCCTGCCAACCTAGCAGTTCAAAAGCACATAAAAGTGCAAGTAGATAAAAAGGTACCGCTCCGGCGGGAAGGTAAACGGCGTTTCCATGCGCTGCTCTGGTTTGCCAGAAGTGGCTTAGTCATGCTGGCCACATGACCTGGAAGCTGTACGCCGGCTCCCTTGGCCAGTAAAGCGAGATGAGCGCCGCAGCCCCAGAGTCATCCGCAACTAGACTTAACAGTCAGGGGTCCCTTTACCTTTACCCCTGGACTAGATGATTCGTGTGGTCCCTTCCAACACTACATTTGTATTATTCTTTGACCTTGAGTTTCTGGTTCTGGTCTTGCACCATGGCGGTAGCTCCCTCAACACTGGAGGCAGGCACAAATGAAGGGGTAGGGAACGAAAGGGTTTAAGCATTCCTGGAAACCTCCTGGGGTATGAGGGAGCAGACTGACTCGCAGTCGCCTCAACGGCTCACTCCCATGCAGATCAGCATGGGGGCAGATGGAGAAGTTGGGTAATCACCTTTGCCATGATGCAACCCCCTCGGACCGCCATCAAAAGTGGAGGTTCTCGTTATAATTGGATTTTATTGGCTGTGCACTGGAGGAGATGTGGACACTAGAAGCTATATGTGGTTTGAAAGGAGTGAAGGTGGGGAGAACCTTGTTTTGACCGATGTCGTTGGGAAACTAGAGCTTAACCCCACCACCACCTAAAAAAAGAGTGTGGATTTAAGGAGGTGTTGACATACAACCTATTTTTAAGAGGAAGGACATTGGCTAAACAAAAAAACGCTACCATGGAGGTGAGAGAAATTTCACAAGGGCACATGAATAGCAGTGGTCCCCGAATGCTTGGAGAGAAAAACCCTTCCCGTCTAAGGCAAGGAAGAAAATGGTGAATGTTTGAAAGTTGTTGATCAGCTGAAAGGAGAGGCCTGTTGTTTATCTGGAAGTGGGATGGAGGGGGAGCTGAGTTGAGGAGGACGGGACTTCATCTTGTGACTTCAGGTCCGCCCTGAACCACGCTGGAATGACAACACTGGGACAACATTCCTACTGCCCAAGGTTGCGGTAGGAAAAACATCAGCGGCAGAGATATACCCATTTTGACTCTCCTGCACCCTATCTGCATAACGTAGCAATTATAAAATATAGATGCGCATTTACTCTCACAAGATTGAATATACTGCCTTCGGTTGTACTTGAGGGACAATTCCAACAAATTCCACACGAAAAACGATTATGTCCCTGTGGAGATGGCAGTACCGAATCAGTGGCGCATGTCCGTCTGGTTTGCATTCTTTATAAATATTTTAAGAGTGAGGTTATCACCCCTATTTTATTGTCCATTCCTGGTCTCCCAGCCACTGTCACAGTGTTTTTTTCTCTCAGCAGACCAAGATGAGCAAGTGACATCAAAATTTGCAAGGTTTTTAGCTGGGGCAATTAGAATAAGATCCACTATCTGACTATTGATTCAAAACCCCAAAATGTATTTTATATAATTGCGTTTTTATCTTTTCGCTGCTTCCGCGCATGCGTTTGACATCATTTTGAGCACCTGCACATATGTGAGCGGCGAAACGTGGAAGTAACGCACTCCGTTACTTCCAGGTCGCTGCGGAGCGCAACCTGAAAATATTTAAGCTGAAGCATATTCATCCCGAGGTATGACTGTACTAGGATAGAGAGCTGACTGCACCTGTGATTTTACAGTGGTACCTTGGGTTACATACGCTTCACGTTACATACGCTTCAGGTTACAGACTCCGCTAACCAAGAAATATTGCATCAGGTTAAGAACTTTGCTTCATGATGAGAACAGAAATTGTGCTCCAGCGGCACAGCGGCAGCAGGAGGCCCCATTAGCTAAAGTGGTGCTTCAGGTTAAGAACAGTTTCAGGTTAAGAACGGACCTCCAGAACGAATTAAGTACTTACCCGAAGTACCACTTTATGATGCACAATTTTAATCAATGTGTGCCTCTTTCCAATGTGTGTATGGAGGCCAAGTGATGCTAGACACACACACACACAAACACACACACACAGCACAAATCTGCTAGGCCACATTCACACCACATATCCAAAGCCCCATGAAACCCCCTAAGATTTCTGGGAGCTTGTTTTGCTGGTTAAGGGTGCTGAGAGTTGTGACAATAAACAATTGTATGGGGTGCAGAGTTTGACACACAACTTTTGCAGGGGTTACATTTCGGTGATAGGTGTGTAAAGTCGAAATCACATATGGTCAGGACAAACCCCTGGGAATGAATCCATCGGACCATCCTTGCCTTCTGGAACCAGCAGCCGGATGGCTCTTAGACCCCCGTCCTGCCCCCACCCCCACCCAAGTTTTTTAAAGCTCTCTGCCCTGTGCAAAAAGAGCTTTAAAACTCTCTGCCTTCTTTGCCTGCAAGTCAATTGTATATATTTTTACTTTTTCGGTGTTTTCTTCCCCCTGTAAAGGATCAGGACTGTGCAATTTTGCAGCTAAGCGATTGTGATGGAGCAGGGTGAGCTTGGCACCGGTTTTGTGTCTCTGCTGGGTCTGTGAAGCTGAAATGATACATTTGCACCAGCCACTTCTTGCTGGATTCTCCTCTCGCCTGTTACTTTTGCAACAACAACAACCCTGTGAGGTGGGCTAAGCTGTGACCAAAACTGCACACCCTTATAGTGTTTTTCTGTGCCCCTCCCGCCCTTTATATCTTCTCAGTAACCTTGTGAGGGAGGGGGGCGCTTGGAGGGGTCCCCATAGGCAGAATCCGCTATGTCTCCAGCACCACGCAGTTTGGGTGGGGGTGGGAGAGACGCTGGTTCTTTAAGGGTTAAAAGGAGCGATTATATTATGAGAGAGGATTTCCTGGGGGGGAGGGGAAAAGCGGCACTTCCTCCCCCCTTTGTCACATTTGACAAGCTGCGAGGGAGGAGATTTTGCAGCGCGGAAGACTGTGCCTTTTGCAAGGTAGGAAAAATAGGGGTATATTGGGGGGGGGGAAGGGGGCTCCCGTGTCAGAGCAGCTCCTTTGCAGGAGAGAAGCCCTCCGGGAGAGGGCAGTTTTGCAAAGGGGCAGCGGTGGGAGGGCGCATGCGTGGGGTTGCCCCCCCCAATTCAGCCCCCCAAGAGCTGCGATGAGTGCAAAAGGCTTTTAGGGGTGCAGGGGCGCCCCAGGAGGAGAGCAGGCGGGGGAAGAGGCAGTTTTAGGGTGAGCGTGGAAACCCCCCACCCAAAAGGAAAGGAGGCAGGATGGCTCTGGGAAGAGGGAGACCTTCATGTTATGGGGAAAAGGGGGGGGGGAGGGCAGGGTCAGCTGGAAACTCATTTCAACACATGGGCTCTTTTATCTTCGATGCCTTCCCTGTCTGGGGTGGGGGCGTTCAGGAGGAAAGCCCCCAAGGAGGGCGCAGTCTCTCTGTATAGCAGACCAGCCCTAGGAAGGAACCAAGGTGTTGGGAGAGATGGAGGAGGGAAGACTTTAAGGAAGGGAAGAGGAGAACCACTGGCCATAAAATGTCATCAGTTTCTCACCACCAGCAACTTGTGCAGCAGCAGAACTGGGGGCGCCAAGCGCAGTCAGCTGCCTATACAGTCATACCCTTGCTCCACCTGGGCTACTATTGTCGACACGGACCGGCGAAGTCCCGGCAGACTGGAAGAGGGCAAATGTTGTCCCTATTTTCAAAAAGGGGAAAAGAGAGGACCCAAATAATTACCGCCCAGTCAGTCTGACATCAATAGCAGGGAAGATTCTGGAGCAGATCATTAAGCAAACAGTCTGTGAGCACCTAGAAAGGAATGCTGTGATCACCAATAGTCAGCATGGATTTCTGAAAAATAAGTCATGTCAGACTAATCTGATCTCGTTTTTTGACAGAATTACAAGCCTGGTAGATGAAGGGAACGCAGTGGATGTAGCCTACCTTGATTTCAGCAAGGCATTTGACAAGGTGCCCCATGATATTCTTGTAAAGAAGCTGGTAAAATGTGGTCTTGACTATGCTACCACTCAGTGGATTTGTAACTGGCTGACTGACCGAACCCAAAGGGTGCTCATCAATGGTTCCTCTTCATCCTGGAGAAGAGTGACTAGTGGGGTGCCACAGGGTTCTGTCTTGGGCCCGGTCTTATTCAACATCTTTATCAACGACTTGGATGATGGACTCAAGGGCATCCTGATCAAATTTGCAGATGACACCAAACTGGGAGGGGTGGCTAACACCCCAGAGGACAGGATCACACTTCAAAACGACCTTGACAAATTAGAGAACTGGGCCAAAACAAACAAGATGAATTTTAACAGGGAGAAATGTAAAGTATTGCACTTGGGCAAAAAAAATGAGAGGCACAAATACAAGATGGGGGACACCTGGCTTGAGAGCAGTACATGTGAAAAGGATCTAGGAGTCTTGGTTGACCACAAACTTGACATGAGCCAACAGTGTGACACGGCAGCTAAAAAAGCCAATGCAATTCTGGGATGCATCAATAGGAGTATAGCATCTAGATCAAGGGAAGTAATAGTGCCACTGTAATCTGCTCTGGTCAGACCTCACCTGGAGTACTGTGTCCAGTTCTGGGCACCACAGTTCAAGAAGGACACTGACAAACTGGAACGTGTCCAGAGGAGGGCAACCAAAATGGTCAAAGGCCTGGAAACAATGCCTTATGAGGAACGGCTAAGGGAGCTGGGCATGTTTAGCCTGGAGAAGAGGAGGTTAAGGGGTGATATGATAGCCATGTTCAAATATATAAAAGGATGTCACATAGAGGAGGGAGAAAGGTTGTTTTCTGCTGCTCCAGAGAAGCGGACATGGAGCAATGGATCCAAACTACAAGAAAGAAGATTCCACCTAAACATTAGGAAGAACTTCCTGACAGTAAGAGCTGTTGGACAGTGGAATTTGCTGCCAAGGAGTGTGGTGGAGTCTCCTACTTTGGAGGTCTTTAAGCAGAGGCTTGACAACCATATGTCAGGAGTGCTCTGATGGTGTTTCCTGCTTGGCAGGGGGTTGGACTCTATGGCCCTTGTGGTCTCTTCCAACTCTATGATTCTATGATTCTATGATTCAATTGCTCTTCGGGGTTTTCAGACGTGGTTTCTCAGCCCTGCCTGGGGACTGAATCCGGGGCTTCCTGCCTGCGGAAGAGATGCTCTGCCCTCGAACTGCAGCCCCTTCCCCTAAAGCAGGGGTCTGCAACTCGCGGCTCCGGAGCCGCATGTGGCTCTTTTACACCTTTGCTGCGGCTCCAGGGCTGATACAAGCGAGGGGAGGAGGCGCATTGTGCGCCCCGACACTCCCCACTGTGGCGGGCGCTGTACTGGCTGTGACGTCGCATGGGGGCGGTGCATGCGTTAGTCACGCACTGTCCCAACGTCACCTTCCCGCCCGCTGTCAGATCACGGCTCCGGAGATCTATTTGTTTTAAATGTCGCAGTGGTTTTGGGGCTCCCAGTTCTTTTTTCCCTTCGGAAACGGGTCCAAGTGGCACTTTATGTCTTAAAGGTTGCAGACCCCTGCCCTAAAGTGGGGGTGGGGGAAAGGAAATAAATGTTTTTAATGGTGGTGGGAAGAAGATCCACTTTCAGGCATGACTCCACTTTTCATGCATGGCTTCACATTCACCAGGAAAATGTCTTGGGCAGGAAACTGACTGCAGGGCCTCTGAGGCTCTCTTTTCTTCTTCGGGAACTTCTGAGCTCTTCAATCCAAGCAAGGATGGAAGGAGGAAGATGGACGGTTGACCTGCTCAGGCTGTCTCCTGCATCCCTCCAAGCAACCTCTGAGCGTTGCCTCCCAGGACCATCAGAGACATCTGGTGAGTTCCAGGAGAGAGGGACTTGGAGGGATGGAGAGTGGAAGCAAGGAATAAGATAAAGGGGGGAGGTTTTATTGTGGAAACTGTGGGTGGGCTTCCCCTCCAAATATATCCAGGGAAGAAAATCCCTGGAGGGGCTCTGAGGCCGCCTTTGCTTCTCCCTCACCCCCCAAAACCTGCAGCTTGTTTAAACTTCTGAGTCCTGCAATATAGTTCCAAAGAAGCTGGATTTGTGGGGCTAGAAAGGACCTGAGCTGGGGCTCCCCACCTCTGAGGCTGGGAGAGGTTGGCTGAGTTTCAGGGGGTCGGGAGTGGAGAAGGAGAAATGGATGGGTGGGGGCTGGAGGGAACCCCTCCCTCCAGCAAGCAGAAAAGAGAGGAGAACATAGAATGCAAGAAGGTCTTGACTTGGAGGAAGGCAGGGAAGAGGTCTTCTCCAAAGTCTATCCCCTGGAGCATGCACCAATATGTTGCCAGAAGAGGAGGACTAGGCAGAGGAGCCCTATCTAGATATAAAAACCACTGCGGTCAATGGGAACCACTTTCAGGTCAATACTGTGTCCCCCATGCCATGAGGCCTGGGTGCAAGGCCCATTCCACCTGGCCAAGGGGGTGGAGCCCAGGCTCACCTTGAACAGCCAAAACAGGCTCCTGGGAGGCCACTGGGACATTGCTGGAACAACTCTTGGGTTGGGGCAACTGGCTAAAATGCTTTAAACGGTTCTGATTTTGGTTCCTCTGTTTTGTTTTCATCGGGTTGGTGTTGGTTAATTGTTTAGTTGGGGCGAAGCCTTATTTCACCAGGGAATCGTTTTGCCTGCGTCCCCAGGACCGAAGAAAGAGTAAAATAGCACCCCCTCCCACCTCCTTCGTACACGTGTCTCTTTGCTACCTAAGCACCCCCTTCGTGTCTTTTCTTATCTTGCATTACTAAAGCAGAAGCGCTAGGCAGGAAACAGCTTGCCTGGTCGGTTTTCAGTTAACAGCAGCAGTTTCTGTTAGCTGGCTAGGCAGGAAACGACCTCTTGACCTGTCTGATTTAGATTTTGCATGCAACTGCAGTCTTTGTTAGTTGCTTAACCACAACAGGAGAAGTAAGCTTAGTGCAGGAATTTACTATGTGCAGATAATATTAATGATTAACCCTTCCCCTCTCCCTTCAGGGGGCGGTGGTTATTTTAATTTGGGTATAACTGTAAACATGTTGTTGTTGCTATTCATATTATTGGTTTGTTTGTTGCCTGTATAGGATATTTCTGTTTTTTATGTTTGATGTTTTGGTCTGTTTTTATATATGCTGTTAGCTGCACTGGGTGGCTGGGGAAACCCAACCAGATGGCAGGGAAATAAATTTTACATATATGCCCCATTTGGGCTTCTGCAGGGACTGGAGAATGTCTAGGGCAGAGGAATCCCTGCAGCTTCTCTGAGGCTCCTTTTACTTCTCCCTCCCTCCCTCCCTCCCTCCCAAGGAACCTGCAGCTTCTTTAGGCTTCTGAGCTCCTCAGGAAGGATGAAAGAGGCTGATCCTCTTTGACCCTCTTTCTGCTAACAACAACCCCTTGAAGATCCCGGGCCCCAGGGAAATTAGACTGGCCTTGACTAGAGCCAGGGCCTTTTCAGCCGTGGCCCCGGCCTGGTGGACCGCTCTCCCACAAGAGACCAGGGCCCTGCGGGATTGGACATCTTTCCGTGGGGCCTGCAAGACGGAGCTGTTCCGCCAGGCCTTTGGGCAGGATGCAGTTTGACTTACTTTCCTTTGTATAAAACAAGCCCAAAGGAGGCCCCTAACCTGCTCACAGGTCCTTGTATGATCAGTGGAAACAGTTGGTCCTGGCAAGTATTAACCACTCTCAATTCCAACCTGATAATTGCCAACGGCAGAGACTTCCGGGGTTGGCGCGATCCGGGAATGGCGGATTCCCTCCGAGCTCCGGAGGGAATCGGCTCAGCAGGGGATGGGTCTTTGCCGTGCCGGCGACACAGGGACCCTTAAAACCGCAGGCGCGGAAGCCTGCGGACTGAAGACTCGGTGGGTGCCTTAAGCGCCCCCCCTGATTCACGAAGAGCCTTTTTAAAGGCTGCGGAGGGGATACGGGGGGTGGCGCGGCACCAAGAGTCCATCGCTACCTCTGCTGAGCGAAGCCGCGAACCATGACCGAAGAGCGCTGACTTCCTTCCTTGAAATTCGGCTGAAAAAACAACCCGTGAGTAAATTGGACTTGGATTTTAAGAAATTTATCCACTGAATTTGAGACGATCGGGGGATGCGCTAAAGGGAAGTCCGCGCCCCCACCTTGCAGACGATCCAGAGCAACGATAAAAAAAAACTAAGCTGGAGTGCCTACCCTGTAAAGGGTGAGTTTTAAAAAGACATTAACTTCTAAGATTTGGAAATTTTGAGCAGGAGAGAGGAGTGTTGGATGCTTTGTGTTTTGTTGTAAACAACCCCCCTCCCGGGCCCGGGAGCGTCCTGCTTTGGAGCTTGTTTAAGAAGTGCAGAGTTTGACAGCTGTCAAAGCTGTCAAACGGACTGTGAATAGTGGAAAAATTGCTACCTAAGTTACCTCTGGATTAAAAAGAGTTACAACTGAATTAAAATTGTTGGAAATAAAGAAACAATAACAAGACAAAGGACTGTTGGAGAAAAGAATACTAAGTAACCAGATTCCCTCTAGGGGGAACTCTGTGGAATTACAATGGCTGTGGATGGAAAGATACTGGGACAAATCGAAAGGGAGGGGGTGGGGGGAAGTCAACGACCAGGGTGAAAATAACATTTTTTGAAAGTATATATGTTTGTAGTTGTTGTTTGTTTTTTCTTTGTTTATTTGTTTGTTTTTGTGTTTGTCTATATAAAATGTGAAAACCCAATAAAAATTTTATAAAAAAAAAAAAAGATAATTGCCAACGGCTTAGATTTTAACTTGTCTGAATTAATTTTAAGATGTATTTTAATTAATTGATGTCTGTTTTTATGCATATTGTGTTGTTTTTATGATGCTAGCCACTCTGGGCCCTGCCTCGGCCGGAGAAGGCAGGATACAAAAATTATTATTATTATTATTATTATTATTATTATTATTATTCTCCTGCAGATCTAGCAAGAATGGAAGGGGGAAGATGGACAGTTGACCTGGTCAGGCTGTCTCCCACCACCTCTGACTGTTCTCTCCCAGTACCCTCAGAGAGATCTGGTGAGTGGCAGGGAATGGAGATGGGGACCTGGGGAGATGTTGTGGGTGAGGAAGCCCCCCTGGCAAGAAAACGAGGAAGGCTGCAGGGCCAGAGTTCTGGGCTGTGAGAGATGAAAGGTAGAAAAGGAAAGGAATGTTTTTCAGTGGTGGCATGGGCGCAATATTTTTGGTGGGGGCGGCAGGCCTTTTGTTAGGGGGGCAGCACTGGCATGATTGGTCAGTTAGTTAAGTATTTCTAATGTTTTACCTGATCTGGGGGGCTGCCCCCCACCTCTCCGTGGCTACGCCCATGAATGGTGGTGTGAAGAAAATTCTTTTTCAGAGTATAATGTTGTCTTGGGTCCTGAATCTTCCGACACTCGCTGGTATAGCTGCAGCAATTGCCAGATGAGGCACTGAATGGGCTTCATCTCAGTATGGAGACAGATTTCCCCCCAGTTTGCAGCAGCCAAACTGCCACGTCAGCAGTGAGAAACTTGTGGGTCATGGCAGCAGTCCCTCTCTAGCTCATGAAGCCATTTTCCTCAAACCGTGTTCTGCTGCCCTACATATCAGAGGTGGGGGGCCAAGATGTGACTGAAAAGGATATGTATCAGGTTCCCGAAAGTGCACCGCTGATTGTTCCTTGGCACCTGAGACTTTCTGTCAGTGCAGGTCAGCTGATGAAACCTTATGATTATGATGCAGCACTTTGGGATCTTCACTAGTTGCAGATCTCGCAAAAATCCCTGTAATTGCTCTTAAAAGTCTTATTAGAGGAACGTCTTTTTCAAAAGAGTGCCGAATTTTTATTCACCAGCTGATGTCGCTGTTTGAGTCACTCCCTCTCTGCGATTTTCGACCCCCTTCTCAATCTATGTCCGTCTATGTCAGTCTTATGCAATTCATTTCCGTTCCTCAAACCAGGAAATGTCAGTCTAAGAAAATGTCGGAGCGCGTGAGTCAGCAGAGGTACTGTATTTTTCGTCCCATAGGACGCTCCGTCCCATAGGACGCACCTAGTTTTTTGGGGGGGAAATAAAGAAAAAAAATTCCTTTATTTCCCTCGCAAAAGCAGGTCGGGGAAACCGAACAAGGTCGAGGAACAGCGGGATGGCGGTGCTGCGCCTCCCTGCTGTCCCCCGAGCTTGTGGGGCTGGCCGATGTCTGCCCGGCGCGAGGGGCACTCTGCTTCAGGGCACTCCGCCCCCCCGGGTGGCATTCTGCTACCCGCAGCGTGGGGAGCCCTGGGGGGAACTCCTGCAGGGCTCCCCATGCTGTTTTTTGTTGCATCAATTAAGTGTTTTAAATTTGTTGTTAGCTGCATTGAGCCCGGTTTTCTGAACCAGGAAGGGTGGAGTATAAATAAAACAATATTTATTTATTTATTTATTTATTTATTTATTTATTTATTTATTATTCTGCAAACCTAGCGAGGATGGAAGGAGGAAGATGGACAGTTGACCTGGTCAGGCTGTCTCCCACCACCTCTGACTGTTCTCTCCCAGGACCCTCAGAGAGATCTGGTGAGTTCCAGGGAATGGAGATGGGGACCTGGGGAAATGTTGGGATTGAGGAAGCCCACCTGGCAAGAAAACGAGGAAGGCTGCAGGGCCAGAGCTCTGGGCTAGCAGAGATAAAAGGTAGAAAGAAAGGACATGAATGTTTTTTAATGGTGACATGGGCATAGTCAGAGTTTTGGGGCTGTTGTCTACCAGCTCCATCACAGGCTAAGTCCCTACCTGCACACAGACTGTGGTACATGCTATGGTTATCTCCCGCTTGGATTGCTACAATGCGCTCTAGGTGGGGCTGCCTTTAAGGTGACTCCGAAACTACAATTAACCCAGAAAGCAGCAGCTCAACTGGTGACTGGGAGCAGTTGCCAGGAGCATATAACACTGGTCTTAAAGGATCTACATTGGCTCAGAGTATGTTTCCAAGCACAATTCAAAGTGTTGGTGCTGACCTTTAAAGCTCTAAACGGCCTCGGCCCTGTAGACCTGAATGAGCATCTCCATCTCCTTCCTTCTGCCTGGACAATGAGGTCCAACTCTGAGGGTCTTCTGCTGGTTTCGTCACAGTAAGAAGTGAAGTAGTGGAACCAGCCCTGTGGAACACCCTCCCGTCAGATGTCAAGGAGATAAAGAAGTACGTAGCTTTTAGAAGACGTCCGAAGGCAGCCCTGTATTGGGAAGTTTTTAATGTTTGCTGTTTTCCCTTAATTTTAGCAGGTGATGACCAGGGCAATAATGGTTCTCGGGGCTCATCAGAAAGAAATAGGCATGAAGCGAAGAGAACAAATGATAGCCCTTCGTGTGGCAAAACGTTCAAAGGTAAATCGAGCCTCAGCCCACACTGCAGAATCCACTCAGAGGAGATACTGTGTAAATGCTTGGTGTGTGGAAAGAGCTTCAATGACCGCTCAGGCCTAAAATCACATCAAAGAATTCACGCAGGACAGGAATCATACCAATGCCTAGAATGTGGAAAGAGTTTCAAGCGCCACTCAAACCTTACAACACATCAGGTAGTCCACAGCAGGGAGAAACCACACAGGTGCTCTGAGTGTGGAAAGAGCTTCATTCGCAGGATAAACCTTACAGAACATCAAAAACTTCACACAGGGGAGAAACCGTATACCTGTTTGGACTGTGGAAAGACCTTCCGTCACAGCGCAAGCCTTGCTTCGCATCAAAAAACCCACACAGGGGAGAAGCCGTATAAATGTTTGGAGTGCGGAATGAGCTTCGCTCACGGCTCAAGTCTTATATCGCACCAAAGAATTCACACAGGAGAGAAATCTTATAAATGTACAGAGTGCGGAAGGAGCTTTGCTCACAGTGCTAGCCTTACTTCACATAAGAGAACCCACACAGGAGAGAAACCATATAAATGCTTGGAATGTGGAAAGAGCTTCAGTCAGGGTTCACACCTTAGTTCACACAAGAGAACTCACACTGGTGAGAAGCCGTATAAATGCTTTGAGTGTGGGAAGAGCTTCAGTCAGAGTTCACACCTTAATGTGCATGAGCGAATCCATACAGGGGAAAAACCATATAAATGTGTGACATGTGGAAAGAGCTTTAGTAACTGCACATACCTTGTTTGCCATCGCAGAATCCATACAGGAGAGAAGCCATATAAGTGCTTTGAGTGTGGAAAGAGCTTCAGCCAGGTTACAAGCCTTCATATACATCAAAAAATTCACAGTGGTGAAAAACCGTATGCATGTTTTGAGTGTGGAAAGAGCTTCACTCAAAGCTCAAGCCTTGAACGTCATCAAAGAATTCACACAGGGATGAAACCATATACCTGTTTTGAGTGTGGAAAGAGCTTCACTCACAGCTCAAGCCTTACATCGCACCAAAGAATTCACACAGGGGTGAAACCATATACCTGTTTTGAGTGTGGAAAGAACTTCAGTCACAGCACAAGCCTTACATATCATCAAAGAACTCACACGGGAGAAACCATATAAATGTTTGGAGTGTGGAAAGAGATTTGCACATGGCTATAAACTTACTATTCATAAAAGAACACACACAGGGGAGAAACCATATAAATGTTTGGAGGGTGGAAAGAGATTTGCACAGGGATCTAAGCTGACTTCTCGTAATACACTCAAAAAGTAAAACTCTCTCTAAAGCTTATCGCCTCCTCCTCCACTGGGAAGTCGAGGAGGAAGAAGTTACATCAGCCATGATAAAGCAGTCTCACGACTTTGGGTATGTTATAACAATGTCCCAATGGGAAAATCTGTGGAAGAATAATTGGAAATTTACCACGTGCTATGCCATAAGGGAAAACGTTTTAAAAATGCAGCACCAGTGGTATTTGACTCCATGGAAATTATCCAAAATGTACAAAGGAGCCAAAAGTAACTGTTGGAGATGTGGAGATCAAACGGGCTCACTGTATCATATATGGTGGCAATGTAGCAAAATAAAGAAATTTTGGGAGGAAATCCATTTAGAATTAGAAAAAATGTTAAGACTTTCGTTTACAGTGGGACCTCAGGTTAAGAACTTAATTTGTTCTGGAGGTCCGTTCTTAACCTGAAACTGTTCTTAACCTGAGGTACCACTTTAGCTAATGGGGCCTCCTGCTGCTACCGCGCGATTTCTGTTCTCATCCTGAAACAAAGTTCTTAACCGAGGTACTATTTCTGAGTTAGTGGAGTCTGTAACCTGAAGCATCTGTAACCTGAGGTGTCTGTAACAAGAGGTACCACTGTAATAGAAAGCCAGAGGCACATTTGTTGGGGATCACTGACTCAGATATTCCAAAACAAATTAAAGGTATTTTTTTTGTATGCAACAGTGGCAGCGAGAGTCCTTATAGCCATCAAGGTGGAAAAGCGACATAATTCCTTCCAGACAGGAGTGGATTCGAAAATTGACTGAATATGCTGAATTAGATAGCTTATCAGGAAAAAATAAACCGAGAGCTGAATTTGTATCAAAATGGGAGGCCTTCAGAATATATCTTAAACAAAACTATTCCATGTTAAAATCTGTAGCTACTTTTGAGTGATCTCACCAGTCTTTATTAATTGCGTATATAAATATTACTAAACTGTGTAATAATAGACAAAAATAATAAGGACCTAACAGAAGCAGAAGACATCAAGAGGAGGTGGCAAGAATACACAGAGGAACTATACCAGAAAGAAATGGATGTATCGTACACCCCAGGTAGTGTAGTTGCTGACCTTGAGACATCCTGGAGAGTGAAGTCATATGGGTCTTAGAAAGCACTGCTAATAACAAGGCCAGTGGAAGTGATGACATTTCAGCTGAACTATTTAAAATTTTAAAAGATGATGCTGTTAAGGTGCTACACTCAATATGCCAGCAAGTTTGGAAAACCCAGCGGTGGCCAGAGGACTGGAGAAGATCAGTCTACATCCCAATCCCAAAGAAAGGCAGTGCCAAAGAATGCTCCAACTACCGCACAATTGCACTCATTTCACACGCTAGCAAGGTTATGCTTAAAATTCTACAAGGAAGGCTCAAGCAGTATGTGGACCGAGAACTCCCAGAAGTGCAAGCTGGATTTAGAAGAGGCAGAGGAACCAGAGACCAAATTGCAAACATGCGCTGGATTATGGAGAAAGCTAGAGAGTTCCAGAAAGACATCTACTTCTGCTTCATTGACTATGCAAAAACCTTTGACTGTGTCGACCACAGCAAACTATGGCAAATTCTTAAAGAAATGGGAGTGCCTGATCACCTCATCTGTCTCCTGAGAAATCTCTATGTGGGACAAGAAGCTACAGTTAGAACTGGATATGGAACAACTGATTGGTTCAAAATTGGAAAAGGAGTACGACAAGGCTGTATATTGTCTCCCTGCTTATTTAACTTATATGCAGAATTCATCATGCGAAAGGCTGGGCTGGATGAATCCCTAGCCGGAATTAAGATTGCTGGAAGAAATATCAACAACCTCAGATATGCAGATTACACAACCTTGATGGCAGAAAGTGAGGAGGAATTAAAGAACCTTTTATTGAGGGTGAAAGAGAAGAGCGCAAAATATGGTCTGAAGTTGAACATCAAAAAAACGAAGATCATGGCCACTGGGCCCATCACCTCCTGGCAAATAGAAGGAGAAGAAATGGGGGCAGTGAGAGATTTTACTTTCTTGGGCTCCATGATCACTGCAGATGGTGACAGCAGTCACGAAATTAAAAGACGCCTGCTTCTTGGGAGAAAAGCGATGGCAAACCTAGACAGCATCTTAAAAAGCAGAGAAATCACCTTGCCAAAAAAGGTCCATATAGTTAAAGCTATGGTTTTCCTAGTAGTGATGTATGGAAGTGAGAGCTGGACCATAAAGAAGGCTGATCGCCAGAGAATTGATGCTTTTGAATTATGGTGCTGGAGGAGACTCTTGAGAGTCCCATGGACTGCAAGAAGATCAAACCTCTCCATTCTGAAGGAAATCAGCCCTGAGTGCTCACTGGAAGGACAGATCCTGAAGCTGAGGCTCCAATACTTTGGCCACCTCATGAGAAGAGAAGACTCCCTGGAAGAGACCCTGATGTTGGGAAAGATGGAGGGCACAAGGAGAAGGGGACGACAGAGAACGAGATGGCTGGACAGTGTTTTTTAAGCTACTAGCATGAGTTTGACCAAACTGCGGGAGGCAGTGGAAGACAGGAGTGCCTGGCGTGCTGTGTTCCATGGGGTCACAAAGAGTCGGACACGCCTAAACGACTAAACAACAACACATTGACGCCGAGGTATATTTACAGCAAATACCAGGTTATGAGCTAGAAAAAGACAGCATGGTCTTTTTCTAAACAACAAAAAACTGTAAAAATAATATAAAGAATAATATTTTGGTATGGCAGTAAAGTTATTTAGATAGAACTAAGGAATAAATGGGAGGTTGGGTTTAATGATAATGAGATTTTTTTTTTACTGTAACATGAAATTGCAATCTCAAATTTATGTCATATTCTTTATCTTTATCTTAATAATAACAATAGATAGTTTAAGTTTTCTTTTCCTTCCCCCCTTCTTAATTTGTACTCTTGATTGGTATTGTCTTTTTGTAATATTTTTTCCAGTTATGTAAGAGAGCTTCTTTCACTTCTTTCATTTAAATCCACGTAAATACAGAGATTACAATTACTTCTTGGCTTTCCGACTCTTCCTGCATCTGTATTTTATGCAAGGAGTAAAAATATATCTAATCCTAAGCTTTAGGAAGAAATTTCTGACTGCAAGTGAGATGAGCTACCTTGGAAGGTGGTGAACTCTCCTTCATTTTTTTAGGTTTTTCAGCAGAGGTTGGGTTGTTTTTCCTGCATTGCAGGGGGTTGGACTAGATCAGGGATTGTGGACCTGGTCCCTACCGCACACTACTGGGCATTTCAGGATTCTAACTGGGCAGTAGGGGGTTCTGAATCCTCCTTCCATCAAGTCCTGGTGGGCGGTAAGGAAATTTTACCATTAAGAAAGGACGGTAAGTATAAAAAGGTTGACCACCACAGGACTGGGATGCGGGTGGTGCTGTGGTCTAATCCACAGAACCTAGGGCTTTCCTATCAGAAGGTTGGCGGTTTGAATCCCTGCGACGGGGTGAGCTGCCGTTGCTCGGTCCCTGCTCCTGCCAGCCTAGCAGTTCGAAAGCACATCAAAGTGCAAGTAGATAAATAGGTACTGCTCCGGCGGGAAGGTAAACGGCGTTTCCGTGCACTGCTGTGGTTTGCCAGAAGCGGCTTAGTCATGCTGGCCACATGACCTGGAAGCTGTACGCTGGTTCCCTTGGCCAGTAAAGCGAGATGAGCGCCGCAGCCCCAGAGTTATCCGCAACTAGACTTAACGGTCAGGGGTCCCTTTACCTTTACCCCTGGACTAGATGATTCTTGTGGTCCCTTCCAACACTACATTTGTATTATTCTTTGACCTTGAGTTTCCAGTTCTGGTCTTGCACCATGGCGGTAGCTCCCTCGACATTGGAGGCAGGCACAAATGAAGGGGTAGGGAACGAAAGGGTTTAAACATTCCTGGAAACCTGGGGTACGAGGGAGCAGGCTGACCCGAGGGAGCAGGCTGACCCCGGTCGCCTCAACAGCTCACTCCCGTGCAGATCAGCATGGGGGCAGATGGAGGAGTTGGGTAATCACCTTTGCCATGATGCTGTCGCGTATTCAACGCGGCGTTTTCAGCAAAACACTTAAGAGTTCCAGGTTTTTCAGTGCAGTCCTTTTTTAATGTGAGCTTTATACAGGCTATATACAAAAGAAACAGTCCATACAGAGTACTTACAAACGAATACTCTGCACCACAGCACCACCACACTACAGCACAACCACCACACCTCCTGTTAAACAGGCTTTCCTTTTTAAAACAGGTGATAGCCAATTACACTAATCACACTCCTGCTGAGTCACTCTGACCCAGCAGAGTATTGCATCATCCTGTTGAAGCCTGCAGACTTATCCAGTATCCTGCGAATCCCAACACTCCTCCTTAAGTCAAAGGCTTGAGACCCAATAATTCTCTTAAGTCTCGAAATTTAGGAGCATCTAAACATTTTGTATACAAATCTGCCACATTGCATTTTGTGTTACAGTGCTGTACCTTTAACACATTTCTTTCCAAAGCATTTTTCACATTTCCGTATCTTATCGCAATATGTTTACTCTTGCTCTTAAAGTTCTGTTGGTTGGCAAGCTGTTGTGCAGCCAGGTTGTCACTTAGCACAGTGATTGGCATTTCAGAAGGTATTCCAAGCTCTTTTGTTAGGCAAGCAAACCACTCTATTTGTGATACACATTCGCTTATGGCTGAGTACTCTGCTTCACAAGTACTTGTGGCAACAAATGTTTGTTTCTGGGATTTCCACTGAACCAGGGCATTTCCAATATATATGGCATAGCCAGTGGTAGACTTTCCATTTTCTCTGTCCCCCCAGCTGGCATCAGCGTATGCATACACTTGCTGATCATATCCTGTATCCAGCACCAGTTCGTAATCTTTTGTGCCTTTCAGATACCTTAGGATTCTTTTAAGTGCTACCCAATCTCTCTGAGCCGGGTCTGCACTTCTTTGGTTTAACATGTGCACTGCCAATGTTATGTCGGGTCTTGTCCAACAACTTAAATATAACAAAGAACCCAACAGAGAATGAAACGCTGTTGCATTCTCACATTTTTGCCCTTCTGGTTCATTTTTGTACTGGGTAGTTATGGGAGTGTCAACCTCATTTGCCCTCTCCATTCCATAGGTCTTCAGTAACTTTTCGATTTTTTCCTTCTGACTCAGAGAGTAAACACCCTCTTCATTTCTCTGAACCTCTACTCCTAAGTAATTCTGAATCTCTCCCAAATACTTCAGTTTGTATTTGTTACCTAGGCTGTTTATAAACCAAGACACTTGCTTTTGTGCAGTTGTTATTAGACAGATATCATCAACATACAAAAGTAAATAACAAACACTTCCTTGCACCATTGCTGAATATAAACAGGAATTAGCCAGGCTTTGTTTGAATCCCATCTTTTTCAAAGTTGTGTCTATGCATTCATGCCATAGACGTGCACTTTGGTGCAAACCGTATAGTGCCCTTTGCAGTTTTAACACCATGCTGTCTTTTTCTAGCTCATAACCTGGTATTTGCTGTAAATATACCTCGGCGTCAATGTGTTGTTGTTTAGTCGTTTAGTCGTGTCTGACTCTTCGTGACCCCATGGACCAGAGCACGCCAGGCACTTCTGTCCTCCACTGCCTCCCGCAGTTTGATCAGACTCATGCTGGTAGCTTCAAGAACACCATCCAACCATCTCATTCTCTGTCGTCCCCTTCTCCTTGTGCCCTCCATCTTTCCCAACATCAGGGTCTTTTCCAGGGAGTCTTCTCTTCTCATGAGGTGGCCAAAGTATTGCAGCCTCAGCTTCACGATCTGTCCTTCCAGTGAGCGCTCAGGGCTGATTTCCTTCAGAATGGAGAGGTTTGATCTTCTTGCAGTCCATGGGACTCTCAAGAGTCTCCTCCAGCACCATAATTCAAAAGCATCAATTCTTCGGCGATCAGCCTTCTTTATGGTCCAGCTCTCACTTCCATACATCACTACTGGGAAAACCATGGCTTTTACTATACGGACCTTTGTTGGCAAGGTGATTTCTCTGCTTTTTAAGATGTTGTCTAGGTTTGCCATCGCCTTTCTCCCAAGGAGCAGGCGTCTTTTAATTTCGTGACTGCTGTCACCATCTGCACTGATCATGGAGCCCAAGAAAGTAAAATCTCTCACTGCCTCCATTTCTTCCCCTTCTATTTGCCAGGAGGTGATGGGCCCAGTGGCCATGATCTTCGTTTTTTTGATGCTGAGCTTCAGACCATATTTTGCGCTCTCCTCTTTCACCCTCATTAAAAGGTTCTTTAATTCCTCTTCACTTTCTGCCATCAAGGTTGTGTCATCTGCATATCTGAGGTTGTTGATGTTTCTTCCGGCAATCTTAATTCCGGCTTGGGATTCATCCAGCCCAGCCTTTCGCATGATGAATTCTGCATATAAGTTAAATAAACAGGGAGACAATATACAGCCTTGCCGTACTCCTTTCCCAATTTGGAACCAATCAGTTGTTCCATATCCAGTTCTAACTGTAGCTTCTTGTCCCACATAGAGATTTCTCAGGAGACAGATGAGGTGATCAGGCACTCCCATTTCTTTAAGAACTTGCCATAGTTTGCTGTAGTCAACACAGTCAAAGGCTTTTGCATAGTCAATGAAGCAGAAGTAGATGTCTTTCTGGAACTCTCTAGCTTTCTCCATTATCCAGCGCATGTTTGCAATTTGGTCTCTGGTTCCTCTGCCTCTTCTAAATCCAGCTTGCACTTCTGGGAGTTCTCGGTCCACATACTGCTTGAGCCTTCCTTGTAGAATTTTAAGCATAACCTTGCTAGCGTGTGAAATGAGTGCAATTGTGCGGTAGTTGGAGCATTCTTTGGCACTGCCTTTCTTTGGGATTGGGATGTAGACTGATCTTCTCCAATCCTCTGGCCACTGCTGAGGATCAATAGGAGCATTTAAATATGCTGAGGCAACATCAAAATGATTAACTTTTAACCCTCTCAGACTTGCCATTGCTAAAACTGATTTTACTGTTTCAGCCTTTGCTGTTGGGGCAAACACTTCATCATAATGTATCATTTTCCTCTGTGTAAAGCCCCGTGCCACCAACCTGGCTTTCCTCTGACAACTACCATCAGCCAGCTTTTTCACTTTAAAAACCCACTTACAGCTTATGGGCTTTTTACCTTTAGGCAATTCTGTAGGTACAAACACATTGTTGTTTAGCAGAGAGTTATACTCTGCCTGCATTGCCTTTAACCACGCCTCTTTCTCTAGAGTAGGTAACTCTTGCACTTCTTCAAAGTTTTCTGGCTCAGTTACACAAACCTGGTTTATGGTGGCTGGGAACCCATAACGGTCTGGAGGTTGACCTTTATTACTTCTTGCAGACCTCCTTGGTTCATTAATCTCACCCCCTGGGCTACCTTCAGGACTGCTTTTGGGGTGGATAGACTCTGGAGATCTACCTCCTCCTGTCCCTGTTGCACTTTCTTCTCTCACCTGCTCCATGCTAGCAGCTGGAGAAAAATGCTCAACCTTTACTTCCTCCCTTTCAGTTTCTCTGGGAGAGCTGCCAGTTCTTAGCTTTGTTTCAGCTGCCTTATCAGGTATGCTCGGCAGTAAAACTTTCTGGCAGCAGGTTTGCATGTATCTTGGGCCAATTTCTTTGCTCATTAAAGCTGGCTGATCGACTATAACTCAAAAGGTTTTTATCATCTTCAAACCTGTAGGCTTTCGTACCACTTTCATACCCAAGAAATAGCAACTGCTGTGCCCTTTTCCCACCTTTTCTCCGGTTTTTCACAGGTATGTCAACCCATGCCTTAGTCCCAAAGATTTTTAAATGTTGCAAACTGGGACTTTTGTTATAGAGAATTTTATAGGGTATGTCATCTAGTACCCTTGACCACAAGCGATTCCCAATATAATTCGCGGTCTTAATACTTTCAGCCCAGTACTTAATTGGAAGATTTGCATCTGCTAACAATGCTTTCATTTGTGTCTGCAAGACACCTCCCCTACGCTCTGCTACTCCGTTCTCCTGAGGCGTGGCCACATTGGTAAGCCTATGTTTAATCCCTTGGGTACGCAACCAGTTTCTTAGGGAGCTTGCCATAAACTCCCCTCCCCTGTCTGATTGAATAGAGCACACCTTTTCACCAAGTTGCCTTTCTACCCTTCTTACACAGAACTTCAAAGTTTGGGCAACGTCAGACTTTTGCTTTAATGGATAGACCCAGCCAAATCTAGAAAAATCATCCACTAGGATCAAACAGTACTTGTTGTGGGAGACAATTGGTGGAAAAGGACCAGTTACATCAGCATGAATTAACTCCAGTGGTTTTTTGGTTTCTCTCTGGCTTGCTCTTGCTACTGGGCAAGCCCTGCTTTTAACCTCCTTGCAGATATTACAGTCTAAGTAATTATCACAATTTTTTATGTTTTTCATCCCCCCACACAACTCCAATGTTTTGTTTAGCACCTTATAGCTAGCATGAGCTAGACGCCTGTGCAGGAGATGAATACACATATCATGGGTCGGGACATTTTGCACATTTGCAACCTTAGATTCACACTGCAGTACATACATATTAGTTCTAAGGCTAGCATTTGCCAACACTGCCCCATTTTTGCTTTATCTGGCACTGATCTCCCACAAAATTTACTTCAAAGCCTGCTTTTGCCAAATCAGGAATGCTCAGGAGATTGTTTTGCAAACTAGGCACACACAACACATTCCTGAATGTATGTCCCAGCTGTGGGAACACAACCTCCCCCTCACAAACCACATTAGCTTCCTGGCCCGTAGCAAGACTTACATGTTTTTTGTTTGAAGCCCTAGCATCAGTTAGCAATCCTTTTCTTTTACAAAAGGTTTGTGAAGCTCCACTGTCCAGAACCCACAGCTCCTCATTTTCTTGACCATCTGCAGACACCCAAGCGGTAGACTCTCTCTGCTGCCTCCTGTGCTTCTGCTGTTTTTGTTGTTTCCTCGGGCAGTCCCGAAGCAGATGTCCACTGGACTTACAGCAAAAACACCTTTTTACTTTGTTGACCACCGGCTGGTCTGCAGCAGCTCCTCCTGGCTGTTTCTCCAGCTCCCGACACCTCTGCTCTTCCCGGCTGTTGTTCCCTCTGGGATGCTCCAACAGCTGGGCTGAGGTCATCTTTCGCTCTGCACGCCTGTCCTCCTCTGCATACAACCGTCCGGTCACGTATTCCAGAGTCAGCTTATCAGTCTCTACAGACTCGAGGGAGTTGACCAGCATATCATAGCTGTCATCAAGGGAACTCAGGACTATAAAGACTTTGTCCTCTTCCCCCACAGGCCTCCCTCTTAAGGCTAGCTCCTGGAAACAGCCTGTTAGGAATTTTAGGTGGTTTACCAGGGAGTCCCCCGGTTTCTTCCGACACCGGTACAGTCTCCTGGTCAGTGTTATCAGTGAGCCAGCTGTCTCTCGCACATGGACAGCCTTGAGCGCATTCCACGCCTCACTTGCCGTCACCTTATCAGCTACGTAGACTAGCTGGCTGTCGTCCACTCCAAGGATGATCGTAGCCAAAGCTTTCTCATCCTTTTGAAGCTGGGCCTCTGCTAGTGCCAGCTTTTCATCGTCGTCCTCATCCTCCTCAGGGGGCTGCGGTGGCTCTTCCACCACTTTCCACAGGCCTTCACGCTTAAGGAAGTGTTGCATGCGGACCGACCAGATGCTGTAGTTCGTGGCCGTCAGCTTCTCTAACAACACACCAGTTCTGGACTGCTCCATCCCTGTAGTTCACCTCCAGCACCCACGGCTAGATAACTGCCACCTGTACTCTTGCGCAGCGGAAGCGTGCTGGGCCCATAACCCTGTCGCATATTCCACACGGCGTTTTCAGCAAAACACTTAAGAGTTCCAGGTTTTCCAGTGCAGTCCTTTTTTAATGTGAGCTTTGTACAGGCTATATAGCCAGTGTGGTGTAGTGGTTAAGAGCGGTAGTCACGTAATCTGGGTAACCGGGTTCGCGTCTCCGCTCCTCCACATGCAGCTGCTGGGTGACCTTGGGCCAATCACACTTCTGTGAAGTCTCTCAGCCCCACTCACCTCACAGAGTGTTTGTTGTGGGGGAGGAAGGGAAAGGAGAATGTTAGCCGCTTTGAGACTCCTGAAGGGGAATGAAAGGTGGGATATCAAATCCAAACTCTTCTTCTTCTTCTATATACAAAAGAAACAGTCCATACAGAGTACTTACAAACGAATACTCTGCACCACAGCACCACCACACTACAGCACAACCACCACACCTCCTGTTAAACAGGCTTTCCTTTTTAAAACAGGTGATAGCCAATTACACTAATCACACTCCTGCTGAGTCACTCTGACCCAGCAGAGTATTGCATCATCCTGTTGAAGCCTGCAGACTTATCCAGTATCCTGCGAATCCCAACAGATGCAACCCCCTTGGACCGCCATCAAAAGCGGAGGTTCTTCTTATAATTGGATTTTATTGGCTGTGCACTAGAGGAGATGTGGACACTAGAAGCTATATGTGGTTTGAAAGGTGTGAAGGTGGGGAGAACCTTGTTTTGACCGATGTCGTTGGGAAACTAGGGCTTAACCTCACCACCACCAAAAAAAGAGTGTGGATTTAAGGAGGTGTTGACATACAACCTATTTTTAAGAGAAAGGACATTGGCTAAACAAAAAAACGCTACCATGGAGGTGAGAGGAATTTCACAAGGGCACATGAATAGCAGTGGTCCCCGAATGCTTGGAGAGAAAAACCCTTCCCGTCTAAGACAAGGAAGAAAATGGTGAATGTTTGAAAGTTGTTGATCAACTAAAAGGAGAGGCCTGTTGTTTATCTTGAAGTGGGATGGAGAGGGAGCTGAGTTGAGGAGGACTTCATCTTGTGACTTCAGGTCCGCCCTGAACCACGCTGGAATGACAACATTGGGACAACATTCCTACTGCCCAAGGTTGCGATAGGAAAAACATTAGCAGCAGAGATATACCCATTTTGACTCTCCTGCACCCTATCTGCATAACGTAGCAATTATAAAATATAGATGCGCATTTACTCTCACAAGATTGAATATACTGCCTTCGGTTGTACTTGAGGGACAATTCCAACAAATTCCACACGAAAAACGATTATGTCCCTGTGGAGATGGCAGTACCAAATCAGTGGCGCATGTCCGTCTGGTTTGCATTCTTTATAAATATTTTAAGAGTGAGGTTATCAGCCCTATTTTATTGTCCATTCCTGGTCTCCCAGCCACTGTCACAGTGTTTTTTTCTCTCAGCAGACCAAGATGAGCAAGTGACATCAAAATTTGCAAGGTTTTTAGCTGGGGCAATTAGAATAAGATCCACTATCTGACTATTGATTCAAAACCCCAAAATGTATTTTATATAATTGCGTTTTTATCTTTTCGCCGCTTCCGCGCATGCGTTTGATATCATTTTGAGCACCTGCACATATGTGAGCGGCGAAACGTGGAAGTAACGCACTCCGTTACTTCCAGGTCGCTGCGGAGCGCAACCTGAAAATATTTAAGCTGAAGCATATTCATCCCGAGGTATGACTGTACTAGGATAGAGAGCTGACTGCACCTGTGATTTTACAGTGGTACCTTGGGTTACATACGCTTCACGTTACATACGCTTCAGGTTACAGACTCCGCTAACCAAGAAATATTGCATCAGGTTAAGAACTTTGCTTCAGGATGAGAACAGAAATTGTGCTCCAGCGGCACAGCGGCAGCAGGAGGCCCCATTAGCTAAAGTGGTGCTTCAGGTTAAGAACAGTTTCAGGTTAAGAACGGACCTCCAGAACGAATTAAGTACTTACCCGAAGTACCACTTTATGATGCACAATTTTAATCAATGTGTGCCTCTTTCCAATGTGTGTATGGAGGCCCAGTGATGCCACACACACACACACCCCCCTGTTAGGCCACATTCACACCACATATCCAAAGCCCCATGAAACCCCCTAAGATTTCTGGGAGCTTGTTTTGCTGGTTAAGGGTGCTGAGAGTTGTGACAATAAACAATTGTATGGGGTGCACAGTTCGACACACAACTTTTGCAGGGGTTACATTTCGGTGATAGGTGTGTAAAGTCGAAATCACATATGGTCAGGACAAACCCCTGGGAATGAATCCATCGGACCATCCTTGCCTTCTGGAACCAGCAGCCGGATGGCTCTTAGACCCCCGTCCTGCCCCCACCCCACCCAAGTTTTTTAAAGCTCTCTGCCCTGTGCAAAGAGAGCTTTAAAACTCTCTGCCTTCTGTGCCTGCAAGTCAGTTGTATATATTTTTACTTTTTCGGTGTTTCCTTCCCCCTGTAAAGGATCAGGACTGTGCAATTTTGCAGCTAAGCGATTGTGATGGAGCAGGGCGAGCTTGGCACCGGTTTTGTGTCTCTGCTGGTTCTCTGAAGCTGAAATGAAACATTTGCACCAGCCACTTCTTGCTGGATTCTCCTCTCGCCTGTTACTTTTGCAACAACAACAACCCTGTGAGGTGGGCTAAGCTGTGACCAAAACTGCACATCCTTATAGTGTTTTTCTGTGCCCATCCCGCCCTTTATATCTTCTCAGTAACCTTGTGAGGGAGGGGGGCGCTTGGAGGGGTCCCCATAAGCAGAATCCGCTATGTCTCCAGCACCACGCAGTTTGGGTGGGGGTGGGAGAGACGCTGGTTCTTTAAGGGTTAAAAGGAGCGATTATATTATGACAGAGGATTTCCTGGGGGGGGGGAGGGGAAAAGCGGCACTTCCTCCCCCCTTTGTCACATTTGACAAGCTGCGAGGGAGGAGATTTTGCAGCGCGGAAGACTGTGCCTTTTGCAAGGTAGGAAAAATAGGGATATATTGGGGGGGGGGGGGAAGGGGGCTCCCGTGTCAGAGCAGCTCCTTTGCAGGAGAGAAGCCCTCCGGGAGAGGGAACTTTTGCAAAGGGGCAGCGGTGGGAGGGCGCATGCGTGGGGTTGCCCCCCCCCAATTCAGCCCCCCAAGAGCTGCGATGAGTGCAAAAGGCTTTAAGGGGTGCAGGGGCGCCCCAGGAGGAGAGCAGGCGGGGGAAGAGGCAGTTTTAGGGTGAGCGTGGAAACCCCCCACCCAAAAGGAAAGGAGGCAGGATGGCTCTGGGAAGAGGGAGACCTTCATGTTATGGGGAAAAGGGGGGGGGGAGGGCAGGGTCAGCTGGAAACTCATTTCAACACTACGTGGCATGGGCTCTTTTATCTTCGATGCCTTCCCTGTCTGGGGGGGGGGGATCAGGAGGAAAGCCCCCAAGGAAGACGCAGTCTCTATGTATAGCAGACCAGCCCTAGGAAGGAACCAAGGTGCTGGGAGAGATGGAGGAGGGAAGACTTTATGGATGGGAAGAGGAGAACCACTGGCCATAAAATGTCATCAGTTTCTCACCACCAGCAACTTGTGCAGCAGCAGAACTGGGGGCTCCAAGCGCAGTCAGCTGCCTATACCAGGGACGCGGACTTATAAAAAATATTGGGGGGGCCGGGAAAGCTCGCGAAATGTAAATAAGCTCATGAATATGCAAATAAGCTCATGAATATGCAAATAAAGTGGCGCCGCCCCCTCATGAGCGAATAGGAGAGAGCGTGCTGCTGCCTATTTATCAGCTCCGGAACAGCTGATATGCGGGAAACCTGGGGCTAGAGGCAGGAGCCCCCGCCCCCGGGGATTCCCCTGTTCTCGCGGGGGACGGCCGGGGCTCTCCGGCTAGGGCGCGCGGCTGGCTGGCTGGCGAGGGAGCAGGTGGGGAGGAGGCGGGGGACGGCGGCGGCGCCCGAGATTATTGGGGGGGCTGAGCCCCCCCAAAAAATTTTTTGAGGGGGCTCAAGCCCCCTCAAGCCCCATGGAGTCGGCGCCTATGGCCTATACAGTCATACCCTTGCTCTACCTGGGCTACTATTGTCGACACGGACCGGCAGCAATTGCTCTTCCGGGTGTTCAGACGTGGTTTCTCAGCCCTGCCTGGGGACTGAATCTGGGGCTTCCTGCCTGCGGAAGAGATGCGCTGCCCTCAAACTACAGCCCCTTCCCCTAAAGCAGGGGTCTGCAACCCGCGGCTCCGGAGCCACATGTGGCTCTTTTACACCTTTGCTGCGGCTCCAGGGCTGATACAAGCGAGGGGAGGAGGCGCATTGTGCGCCCCGACACTCCCCACTGTGGCGGGCGCTGTACTGGCTGTGACGTTGCATGGGGGCGGTGCATGCGTTAGTCATGCACTGTCCCAACGTCACCTTCCCGCCCGCTGTCAGATCGCGGCTCCGGAGATCTATTTGTTGTAAATGTCGCAGTGGTTTTGCGGCTCCCAGTTCTTTTTTCCCTTCGGAAACGGGTCCAAGTGGCTCTTTATGTCTTAAAGGTTGCAGACCCCTGCCCTAAAGTGGGGGTGGGGGAAAGGAAATAAATGTTTTTAATGGTGGTGGGAAGAAGATCCACTTTCAGGCATGACTCCACTTTTCATGCATGGCTTCACATTCACCAGGAAAATGTCTTGGGCAGGAAACTGACTGCAGGGCCTCTGAGGCTCTCTTTTCTTCTTCGGGAACTTCTGAGCTCTTCAATCCAAGCGAGGATGGAAGGAGGAAGATGGACGGTTGACCTGCTCAGGCTGTCTCCTGCATCCCTCCAAGCAACCTCTGAGCGTTGCCTCCCAGGACCCTCAGAAACATCTGGTGAGTTCCAGGAGAGAGGGACTTGGAGGGATGGAGAGTGGAAGCAAGGAATAAGATAAAGGGGGGAGGTTTTACTGTGGAAACTGTGTATTGGGCCCCCAATATATTGGGAGGCTTCCCCTCCCAAAATATCCATGGAGGAAAATCCCTGGAGTGGCTCTGAGGCCGCCTTTGCTTCTCCCTCACCCATAAAAACCTGCAGCTTGTTTAAACTTCTGAGTCCTGCAATATAGTTCCAAAGAAGCTGGATTTATGGTCTTCTCCAAAGTCTATCCCCTGGAGCATGCACCAATATGTTGCCAGAAGAGGAGGAATAGGCAGAGGATCCCTATATAGATATAAAAACAACTGAGTTCAATGGGATCTACTTTCAGGTCACTACTGTGCCCCCCATGCCATGAGGCCTGGGTGCAAGTCCCATTTCCACCTGGCCAAGGGGGTGGAGCCCAGGCTCACCTTGAACAGCTGAAAGAGGCCACTGGGAGGCCACTGGGACATTGCTGGAACATCTCTTGGGTTGGGGCAACTGGCTAAAATGCTTTAAACGGTTCTGATTTTGGTTCCTCTGTTTTGTTTTTGTCAGGTTGGTGTTGGTTAATTGTTTAGTTGGGGTCGGTGGTTATTTTAATTTGGGTATAGCTGTAAACATGTTGTTATTATTATTATTGGTTTGTTCTTATTATTGGTTTGTTTGTTGCCTATTCTTATTATTGGTTTGTTTGTTGCCTGTATAGGATATTTCTGTTTTTTATGTTTGATGTTTTGTTCTGTTTCTATATATGCTCTTAGCCGCACTGGGTGGCTGTGAGAAGCCCACCAGATTGGGGGATATAAATTTGTAATATATTTGTAATATATATATTGGGCTTCTGCAGGGGCTGGAGAATATCAAGGGCAGAGGAATCCCTGCAGCTTCTCTGAGGCTCCTTTTACTTCTTCCTCCCTCCCTCCCTCCCTCCCTCCTTCCCAAGGAACCTGCAGCTTCTTTAGGCTTCTGAGCTCCTCAGGAAGGATGAAAGAGGCTGATCCTCTTTGACCCTCTTTCTGCTAATAACAACCCCTTGAAGATCCCGGGCCCCAGGGAAATTAGACTGGCCTTGTCTAGAGCCAGGGCCTTTTCAGCCGTGGCCCCGGCCTGGTGGACCACTCTCCCACAAGAGACCAGGGCCCTGCGGGATTGGACATCTTTCCGCAGGGCCTGCAAGACGGAGCTGTTCCGCCTGGCCTTTGGGCAGGATGGAGTTTGACTTACTTTCCTTTGTATAAAACAAGCCCGAAAGAGGCACCCAACCTGCTCACAGGTCCTTGTATGATCAGTGGAAACAGTTGGTCCTGGCAAGTATTAACCACTCTCAATTCCAACCTGATAATTGCCAACGGCTTAGATTTTAACTTGTCTGAATTAATTTTAAGATGTATTTTAATTAATTGATGTCTGTTTTTATGCATATTGTGTTGTTTTTATGATGCTAGCCACTCTGGGCCCTGCCTCGGCCGGAGAGGGCAGGATACAAAAATTATTATTATTATTATTATTATTATTATTATTATTATTATTATTATTATTATTCTCCTGCAGATCTAGCAAGAATGGAAGGTGGAAGATGGACAGTTGACCTGGTCAGGCTGTTTCCCACCACCTCTGACTGTTCTCTCCCAGGACCCTCAGAGAGATCTGGTGAGTGGCAGGGAATGGAGATGGGAACCTGGGGAGATGTTGTGGGTGAGGAAGCCCCCCTGGCAAGAAAACGAGGAAGGCTGCAGGGCCAGAGTTCTGGGCTGTGAGAGATGAAAGGTAGAAAAGGAAAGGAATGTTTTTCAGTGGTGGCATGGGCGCAAGATTTTTGGTGGGGGCGGCAGGCCTTTTGTTAGGGGGGCAGCACTGGCATGATTGGTCAGTTAGTTAAGTATTTCTAATGTTTTACCTGATCTGGGGGGCTGCCCCCCACCCCTCCGTGGCTATGCCCATGAATGGTGGTGTGAAGAAAATTCTTTTTCAGAGTATAATGTTGTCTTGGGTCCTGAATCTTCCGACACTCGCTGGTATAGCTGCAGCAATTGCCAGATGAGGCACTGAATGGGCTTCATCTCAGTATGGAGACAGATTTCCCCCCAGTTTGCAGCAGCCAAGCTGCCAGGTCAGCAGTGAGAAACTTGTGGGTCATGGCAGCAGTCCCTCTCTAGCCCACAAAGCCATTTTCCTCAAACCGTGTTCTGCTGCCCTACATATCAGAGGTCAGGGGCCAGGATGTGACTGCAAAGGATATGTATCAGGATCCCGAAAGTGCACCGCTGATTGTTCCTTGGCACCTGAGACTTTCTGTCAGTGCAGGTCAGCTGATGAAACCTTATGATTATGATGCGGCACTTTGGGATCTTCACTAGTTGCAGATCTCGCAAAAATCCCTGTAATTGCTCTTAAAAGTCTTATTAGAGGAACGTCTTTTTCAAAAGAGTGCCGAATTTTTATTCACCAGCTGATGTCGCTGTTTGAGTCACTCCCTCTCTGCGATTTTCGACCCCCTTCTCAATCTATGTCCGTCTATGTCAGTCTTATGCAATTCATTTCCGTTCCTCAAACCAGGAAATGTCGGTCTAAGAAAATGTCGGAGCGCGTGAGTCAGCAGAGGTACTGTATTTTTTGTCCCATAGAACGCTCCGTCCCATAGGACGCACCTAGTTTTTTGGGGGGGAAATAAAGAAAAAAAAATTCCTTTATTTCCCTCGCAAAAGCAGGTCGGGGAAACCGAACAAGGTCGAGGAACAGCGGGATGGCGATGCTGCGCCTCCCTGCTGTCCCCCGAGCTTGTGGGGCTGGCCGATGTCTGCCCGGCGCGAGGGGCACTCTGCTTCAGCGCACTCTGCCCCCCGGGTGGCATTCTGCTATCCGCAGCGTGGGGAGCCCTGGCGGCCTGTGTTTTAATTTGTTGTTAGCTGCATCGAGCCCGGTTTTCTGAACCAGGAAGGGTGGAGTATTAAAAAAAAAAAATTATTTATTTATTTATTTATTTATTATTCTGCAAACCTAGCGAGGATGGAAGGAGGAAGATGGACAGTTGACCTGGTCAGGCTGTCTCCCACCACCTCTGATTGTTCTCTCCCAGGACCCTCAGAGAGATCTGGTGAGTTCCAGGGAATGGAGATGGGGACCTGGGGAAATGTTGGGATTGAGGAAGCCCACCTGGCAAGAAAACGAGGAAGGCTGCAGGGCCAGAGCTCCGGGCTAGCAGTGATAAAAGGTAGAAAGAAAGGACATGAATGTTTTTTAATGGTGACATGGGCATAGTCAGAGTTTTGGGGCTGTTGTCTACCAGCTCCATCACAGGCTAAGTCCCTACCTGCACACAGACTGTGCTACATGCTATGGTTATCTCCCGCTTGGATTGCTACAATGCGCTCTAGGTGGGGCTGCCTTTGAAGGTGACTCGGAAACTACAATTAACCCAGAAAGCAGCAGCTCAACTGGTGACTGGGAGCAGTTGCCAGGAGCATATAACACTGGTCTTAAAGGATCTACATTGGCTCAGAGTATGTTTCCAAGCACAATTCAAAGTGTTGGTGCTGACCTTTAAAGCTCAAAACGGCCTCGGCCCTGTAGACCTGAATGAGCATCTCCACCTCCTTCGTTCTGCCCGGACACTGAGGTCCAACTCTGAGGGTCTTCTGCTGGTTTCGTCACAGTAAGAAGTGAAGTAGTGGAACCAGCCCTGTGGAACACCTTCCCGTCAGATGTCAAGGAGATAAAGAACTACGTAGCTTTTAGAAGACGTCCGAAGGCAGCCCTGTATCAGGAAGTTTTTAATGTTTGCTGTTTTCCCTTAATTTTAGCAGGTGATGACCAGGGCAATAATGGTTCTCGGGGCTCATCAGAAAGAAATAAGCATGAAGCGAAGAGAACAAATGATAGCCCTTCGTGTGGTAAAACGTTCAAAGGTAAATCGAGCCTCAGCCCACACTGCAGAATCCACTCAGAGGAGACACTGTGTAGATGCTTGGTGTGTGGAAAGAGCTTCAGTGACAGCTCAGGCCTAAGAGCACATCAAAGAATTCACGCAGGACAGGAATCATACCAATGCCTAGAATGTGGAAAGAGTTTCAAGTGCCACTCAAACCTTACAAGACATCAGAAAGTCCACAGCAGGGAGAAACCACATAGGTGCTCTGAGTGTGGAAAGAGCTTCAGTTGCAGGAGAAACCTTACAGAACATCAAAAACTTCACACAGGGGAGAAACCGTATACCTGTTTGGACTGTGGAAAGACCTTCCGCCACAGCTCAAGCCTTGCATCGCATCAAAAAATCCACACAGGGGAGAAGCCGTGTAAATGTTTGGAGTGCGGAATGAGCTTCGCTCACAGCTCAAGTCTTATATCGCATCAAAGAATTCACACTGGGGAGAAATCTTATAAATGTACGGAGTGCGGAAGGAGCTTTGCCCATGAATGTAACCTTACTTCACATAAGAGAACCCACACAGGGGAGAAACCATATAAATGCTTGGAATGTGGAAAGAGCTTCAGCCAGAGTTCACACCTTAGTTCTCATAAGAGAACTCACACTGGTGAGAAGCCGTATAAATGCTTTGAGTGTGGGAAGAGCTTCAGTCAGAGTTCACACCTTACTGTGCATGAGCGAATCCATACAGGGGAAAAACCATATAAATGTGTGACATGTGGAAAGAGCTTTAGTAACTGCACATACCTTGCTTGCCATTGCAGAATCCATACAGGAGAGAAGCCATATAAGTGCGTTGAGTGTGGAAAGAGCTTCAGCCAAGGTACAAGCCTTCATATACATCAAAAAATTCACAGAGGTGAAAAACCGTATGCATGTTTTGAGTGTGGAAAGAGCTTCACTCAAAGCTCAAGCCTTGAATGTCATCAAAGAATTCACACAGGGGTGAAACCATATACCTGTTTTGAGTGTGGAAAGAACTTCAGTCACAGCAGAAGCCTTACATATCATCAAAGTACTCACACAGGGGAGAAACCATATAATTGTTTGGAGTGTGGAAAGAGATTTGCACATGGAGATAAACTTACTATTCATAAAAGAACACACACAGGGGAGAAACCATATAAATGTTTGGAGTGTGGAAAGAGATTTGCACATGGCTATAAACTTACTATTCATAAAAGAACACACACGGGAGAAACCATATAAATGTTTGGAGGGTGGAAAGAGATTTGCACAGGGATCTAAGCTGACTTCTCGTAATACACTCAAAAAGTAAAACTCTCTCTAAAGCTTATCGCCTCCTCCTCCACTGGGAAGTCGAGGAGGAAGAAGTTACATAAGCCATGATAAAGCGGTCTCACGACTTTGGGTATGTTATAACAATGTCCCAATGGGAAAATCTGTCGAAGAATAATTGGAAATTTACCACGTGCTATGCCATAAGGGAAAACTTTTTAAAAATGCAGCACCAGTGGTATTTGACTCCATGGAAATTAGCCAAAATGTAGAAAGGAGCCAAAAGTAACTGTTGGAGATGTGGAGATCAAACAGGCTCACTGTATCATATATGGTGGCAATGTAGTAAAATAAAATTTTGGGAGGAAATCCATTCAGAATTAGAAAAAATGTTAAGACTTTACAGTGTTACCTCGGGTTAAGAACTTAATTTGTTCTGGAGGTCCGTTCTTAACCTGAAACTGTTCTTAACCCGAGGTACCACTTTAGCTAACGGGGCCTCCCGCTGCTACTGTGCCATTTCTGTTCTCATCCTGAAGCAAAGTTCTTAACCCAAGGTACTATTTCTTGGTTAGCGGAGTCTAACCTGCAGCGTCTGTAACCCGAGGTACCACTGTAATAAAAAAGCCAGAGGCATATCTGTTGGGGATCACTGACTCCGATATTCAAAAAAACATTAAAGGTATTTTTTTTTTTTGTATGCAACAGTGGCAGCGAGAGTCCTTATAGCCATCAAGGTGGAAAAGCGACATAATTCCTTCCAGACAGGAGTGGATTCAAAAATTGACTGAATATGCTGAATTAGATAGCTTATCAGGAAAAAATAAACCGAGAGCTGAATTTGGATCAAAATGGGAGGCCTTCAGAATATATCTTAAACAAAACTATACCATGTTAAAAGCTATAGCTACTTTTGAGTGATCTCAGCAGTCTTTATTAATTGCTTATATAAATATTACTGAACTGTGTAAAAATAATATAAAAAATAGTATTTTGGTATGGCAGTAAAGTTATGTAGAAAGAACAAAGGAATAAACGGGAGGTTGGGTTTAATGATAATGAGATATTTTTTACTGTAACATGAAATTGCAATCTCAAATTTATGTCATATTCTTTATCTTAATAATAACAAAAGATAGCGTAAGTTTTCTTTTCCTCCCCCCCCTTCTTAATTTGTACTCTTTATCGGTATTGCCTTTTTGTAACATTTTTCTCCAGTTATGTAATAAGCATGGAAAATATAATAAATTTTTAAAATAATAATTGGAGCTTCGCTGTTGTGAAACTTCATGGAATTCATACAAGAATTCACATGGGAGAAATCATATGCCTGCTGTCACGGGGGGCTGTCAACTGCTCACTGGGCTAGCTGCCTGGTGAAATCAGTGGTGTGGAGAGCTTCTTTCACTTAAATCCACGTAAATACAGAGATTACAATTACTTCCTGGCTTTCCGACTCTTCCTGCATCTGTATTTTATGCAAGGAGTAAAAATACATCTAATCCTCTCTATATATATATATATATTTGCTTTCGTAGATTTTCACGGGTACAGGAATGCAGGTTTTGGTGTCTTCGGGTGTCTTCCCGTGTAAGAGTCGGGGTGTCTGTGCGACGTTTCGACGAGGTCTCACTCGTCATCTTCAGGCTGGTGCTTTCGGCTTCTTGTTACTGGAACAGAGCAGAGTCTGGTGTTTGAGTTCCTATAAATACTGTTGAGGGGTGTGGTGTATAGCCTCCAACGTTCTGGGCAGAGAGGAAGTTCCTAGATTAGTGTTGATCACCCAAGATATCCCTCAAGTAATTAAGGAACAAAAGAAGAAAAGGCACACTAATCTAGGAACTTCCTCTCTGCCCAGAACGTTGGAGGCTATACACCACACCCCTCAACAGTATTTATAGGAACTCAAACACCAGACTCTGCTCTGTTCCAGTAACAAGAAGCCGAAAGCACCAGCCTGAAGATGACGAGTGAGACCTCGTCGAAACGTCGCACAGACACCCCGACTCTTACACGGGAAGACACCCGAAGACACCAAAACCTGCATATATATATATATATATATATATATATATATATATATATATATATATTTGCTTTCGTAGATTTTCACGGGTATAGGAATGCAGGTTTTGGTGTCTTCGGGTGTCTTCCCGTGTAAGAGTCGGGGTGTCTGTGCGACGTTTCGACGAGGTCTCACTCGTCATCTTCAGGCTGGTGCTTTCGGCTTCTTGTTACTGGAACAGAGTCTGTTCCAGTAACAAGAAGCCGAAAGCACCAGCCTGAAGATGACGAGTGAGACCTCGTCGAAACGTCGCACAGACACCCCGACTCTTACACGGGAAGACACCCGAAGACACCAAAACCTGCATATATATATATATATATATATATATATATATATATATATATATATATAATTTTTATTAATTTACAACAAAACAAAACATACATAAAATTTCACATCCAATTTTCACAAATTACTTCTTTTCTGGACTTCCTTCAGCTTCCCCCAAAACCATCCATAGTCATAATTTTCGATACGCATTTCATAATTTATATTGACATTATTTATATCCTTAATTTCCTTCTCTTTAGACAATACTTCTTAGTTTTTTCACAGTGCTTTTTTAAACCCCTCTAGCGTTATCTGTCCCTCACTTATACTTTCCAGATATTCCACAAATTTCCCCCAGTCTTCGATGAACCTTTGGTCTCTTAGGTATCTAATTTTCCCAGTCAGTTTGTCCAACTCAGCATAGTCTAACAGTTTCATTCTCCATTCTTCCACTGTCGGTATTTCCTGTTGTTTCCATTTCTGAGCCAGCAACACTCTTGCTGCAGTCATTGCATATTGGAAAAAATTACAGTATTTTCTCTTTATCTCCTTTCCTAGTATTCCTAACAGAAAGGTCTCAGGTTTCTTTAAAAATGTATATTTTAGAATTTTCTTCATTTCATTATATATCCTTTCCCAGAAACCTTTCACTTTCTTGCATTCCCACCACATATGATAAAAAGAACCTTCTTTGACTTTACATTTCCAACACTTATTACAGGTCTTATACATTTTTGCTAATTTCACCGGTGTTATATACCATCTATAAAACATTTTCATGACATTCTCTTTTAATGTCATACATGCTGTAAATTTTAAATTTTCTTTCCATAGTTTTTCCCAATCCTCAAATTGTATGTTATATCCAATATCCCTGGCCCAGTGTATCATGACCGACTTAACTTCCTCGTCTTTCAAATTCCATTCTAGCAACAATTCATACATTTTGGATAAGATTTTGTAACCATTATTTATTATTTCAATCTGAAATTTTGAATACATCTAATCCTAAGCTTTAGGAAGAAATTTCTGACTGCAAGTGAGATGAGCTACCTTGGAACGTGGTGAACTCTCTTTCCTTTTTTTAGGTTTTTCAGCAGAGGTCGGGTTGTTTTTCCTGCATTGCAGGGGGTTGGACTAGATCAGGGATTGTCGACCTGGTCCCTACCGCACACTAGTGGGCATTTCAGGATTCTAACTGGGCGGTAGAGGGTTCTGAATCCTCCTTCCATCAAGTCCTGGTGGGCGGTAAGGAAATCTTACCATCAAGAAAGATGCATTAGTGGGCGGTAAGTATAAAAAGGTTGACTACCGCTGGACTGGGACGCGGGTGGGGCTGTGGTCTAATGTGGTGTAGTGGTTGAGAGCGGTAGTCTTGTAATCTGGGGAACCGGGTTCTCGTCTCCGCTCCTCCACATGCAGCTGCTGGGTGACCTTGGGCCAGTCACACTTCTTTGAAGTCTCTCAGCCCCACTCACCTCACAGAGTGTTTGTTGTGGGGGAGGAAGGAAAAGGAGAATGTTAGCCGATTTGAGACTCCTTAAAAGGGAGTGAAAGGCGGGATATCAAATCCAAAATCATCTTCTTCTTCTAATCCACAGAACCTAGGGCTTTCCGATCAGGAGGTCGGTGGTTCGAATCCCTGCGACGGTGTGACCTCCCGTTGCTCGGTCCCAGCTCGTGCCAACCTAGCAGTTCAAAAGCACATCAAAGTGCAAGTAGAGATTTGCACATGGATCTAAGCTTACTTCTCATAAAAGAACTCACATGGGATAAACCATATATATGCTTGGAGTGTGGGAAAAGATTTGGTCAGATTTCACAACTCATTTTGCATAAGCGAATCAAGAGGAAAGAAATATTGAGATGCTTGTAATGCGGAAAGCATTTTAATTAGAGCACCGCTGTTGCTAAACTTCATGGAATTCATACAATAATTCTCATGGGAGAAATGGTACACCTGCTGTCACGAAGGTGCCGTCAACTACAGGGCTGGCTGGCTGCCTGTCTGGTGAAATCAGTGGTGCTGTGAGCTTCTTTTGCTTCTTTCATTTAAATCAACAAAAACACACAGAAACATGGAATGTATGTCCTCAAAAACCTGAGCTGTTGCCTAGAGTGAGTGTTCCTGCCCCCAGCAGTTACTTCCTGGCCTTGAGTCCCTTCCTGTTGTCTACGGGGGCCGCTAATGGAAAATCTCTGTGTCTGTTTGGCTTTCTGCTCTGTGAGATGAAGGGCACGCCTGGTTGTAGGGGAAGGAGGGGACTCCAGTATACTAGAGACATCGTGTCGCTTGGCTGCTGTGATATTTCTAACGCAACAGGCTCCTGTCTCTGTTCAGGGCTGGAGCACCTGCTATCTTGCTCCTGTTGATCCACTATTTCCCAGCTCCTTCCTTCCTTCTGCGGTGTGTCCCATCTCAAACCACCGCAATTCTAGGTCCATACTCCCTTCCTCTTCCCCTTCTCTGAAGCCTATTGGAGTGGCAGTCTCCACCACTCTTGCTCATCTCATCTTTGAAAACAGACCAAAGGATGGCCTAATATGGTCACAGTCTTGTCTAAGGAAGCATGTTGTGTGGAAAGGCAGGGACAGGCCTGAGCATCATGCACTGCTTCTGAACTACTGCAGGTTTCTGGCCTGTGCTCTTGGGTACACGATGGTGCCATCCATGGACCTTGGGTCAGATCCTGCAAAACAGTTATTGAAAGCGGACCAGGATTCATTGCTTTTGTTTTGTAGCAGTTGGGTAATTTGATTGTAGTTGGTAATGAGGCATTTCCCTTCTTTCCTCCAGGTGTGTCCCACCTTTTCCTTGTAACTTCTAGATGAATTAAAGCATTATATTTGAGCATAATCATGGGGGTCAGAGTAATACATTTTGTTACATGTGTGCTGTGAGGAGATTTCACCCCTCCCATACCCAAGAATCTCCTGATCATCTCCTGATGGTCTCTGCTGACTCTCCAGAGAGGAGGAGGCGTGTCCTGCCTATCTACTTATTCTGCCCAGCAACATATCATTGTGTGTGTGAGTGAGAGACAGTCAGTCAGTGTATCGGAGAAAGTGAGAGTGTTAGAGATTCTAGAGATAAGATTGCTGCTAAGTGCAGCTGCAGACTCTCAGTGTAGCATTGATTTATGCTTAGAATATTCAGCTCTGTATATAGTTTTGTATCATAGTTGTAGTTATAGAATAAAAGGAAGATATTCTACAGAGCTGCTCTCCGAGTGGTTTATACTCTGCAAGACTCTGCAAAACTCTGCTGCGCAACGACTGTATTATTGAGACAGTGAATCCGGTGCTCTCAGCTCTAAGCTGTGAGTCCACAGCACCGTGACCTGTTCCTGTGACAAAGGAGGTCTCTGGCGGTGCTACCCAGCTCCCCTAGCCCAGTCGGGGTTGAGGTGCAAGAGTCCAGTTGGTGCACTGGCTCTAGGGCGATGCTGACATGCTGTTGTAGTTACCTTTCACTGGAAAGGTGGAATATAATCAGGTATACCTATAAATGCACATGCACAAAAACACATGCATACTCAGAAATAATAAAATTCCTTGCTTATAAACCACTGCAGGAGGAAGCAACGCCTTGAAGCAACATTCCAACATATTGTTAGTTACAAGCAGGCCAACTAATTCAGATTAAGACCATCAGCTTCTGTCCATCTTTATAGAATAAGTAAAAATGCTATATTCTTAACCATATTGGATTATCTTTTTTTAAAAAAGGGAAGGGGGAAATTGAGTTCCCCTAAGTGTTTTCATTTTGAAAATCTTAACGCACTTCTAGTCATGCAAATTCTTCATAGCTTTCCTGAAAGCTCTAATGGAAACTTTTGGAACAGGGCAGAATTAAAGCAGTAAACAGTTCCATTTTAGGAAGAAAGTGAAGAAAACTGCCTTTTAAAAAAATACAGTGGTACCTCAGGTTACAGACGCTTCAGGTTACAGACTCTGCTAAGTCAGAAATTAAAGGAAAGTCCTCCTTCTGAATATAACTACTGCATTATGGGGAAGCATTTCTTCTTTTCTCTTGCATTCTGGGAAGTCTTGCTTGTAGGCTTTTCTCTGCTTTTACACACACACTGCACAACCTGTTCCTGTTCAAAAGACCAAGACATTCCCTCATTTCTTTACACTGACACTATGACCTGTTCTTAATGCACAGCTGACCACATCTACGGAATTCACTTATTATATTCTTTCATGTTATGATCAATCATTAGTAATTGTTTTAGTCATGTTATATTAATCTTTAGTTATAATTTAATTAGGAGGTTTCATGCCTGTCTAGTTCCAGTTTAGTTTCTCAGCCTTTAATCTATAAGTGATTAATGATCACATGTAATTCACGCCTTGTCCAACCTTGTACTTACGTTAACCAATCAGCAACAGGTTGCTTTGTGTTTGTATCAGCCAATCAGCCACAAGCACACCTGTGGCAATGTTTTGTAATATTCAATAAAGGAGAGTTCCCGGGGCTCGCCCCGGCAGACGCCTCTCTCACATGACACCTGCTACTCGTCTGTCGTTATTCCAACCCAACAAGAAATAGTACCTCAGGTTAAGAACTTAGCTTCAGGATGAGAACAGAAATCGTGTGGCGGCGGCAGCGGGAGGCCCCATTAGCTAAAGTGGTACCTCAGGTTAAGAACAGTTTCAGGTTAAGAACGGACCTCTGGAACGAATTAAGTACTTAACCTGAGGTACCACTGTAGAAGACATTGCAATTATTCAGCCTGGAACTTGCCAGCCTCTGGAGTTCAGTTTGCCAAGTCACCTCTGTCCCGAAGGGGGCATAGCTGGCAAACCTGCGGAGGCGAGAAAAGCCATGGGGGGCAACCAGTGGGAGTGGAGAGGAGTCCCTCCGAAGTTTTGGAGAGAAGATCTTGAGAGGCCAGGGGCTGAGCTGGATTGGAAAGCAGTAAATAAAATGGAAACATTTCTTTTAAATAAAAGCATACACGTGCTAGGAACTCCACAAGAGCTGAACTATTGTTTAGAATAGAACAGAATGAATTGTAAGAATACAATTTAAGAACCTATTTATAAACTGAAAACAAGATGAGAAAATAAATATAATCAGCCCAACAGTTACCAATAAAGTGCATGTATTACTCAGCCATAAATAAAACTTTCAGAAATCCAACTTGGTTAGGAAGCACCCTAAATTGACAGCATTCATAGCTGGGATCCAGGGAATCGCTTCTGTCAACCGGAGGGAAAGTTCTGTTGAACAAATGAAATTGTTGGAGAGGAAATTGTTGGAATGCTGATGAGAGAGAGAAATGCAAGATGGGGGGCATCGTGTTGGGCTGCGACAGATTGTAATGGGTTGCTTCCATGTCGGTTCAGCAACAAATTGGGGGGTGGGTGGGAGGAATCACCCCCCCAACCGCCTTGTATTTCGCCAGAAGAAAGGTAGCAACCCTCTTTTATGGGGTACAAAGAATCCCCAGCACCTTATAGTTTGGGGTGGAGGGTGGAGTGGGGAGGGGGGAATACTGGCTCTTCAAGGGTTAAAGGCAGTGATTATATTGCTAGAGAGGACTTCCTGGGGGAGAGGGAAGCGTCACTTCCTCCTCCGTCTGTCACATTTGAACAGCTGCGAGGGAGCAGATTCGGCAGAGCGGATGACTGCCTTTTGCAAGGTAGGAAAAGAGGGGGATTTATTTTTGCGCGGTGAGGGGGCTCCCGTGCCAGAGCAGGAGAGAAGCCCTCCGGGAGAGGAGCATGCATGGGGTTGCACCCCACATTTGAGCCCCGAAAGAGCTGCGGGGAGAGCAAAGGACCTCGAGGGCTGCAGGGGCGCCCCAGGAGGAGAGCAAGGCAAGAAGGCGAGGCGGGGGGGGGGGAGAGAGGGAGTTGTAGGGTGGGGTAGGGAAACCCCCCCCCCAAAAAAAAAAAGAGGAAAGGGGGCAGGATGGCTCTGGGGAGAGGAGGAGGGAGGCATGGATGTTTTGGAGAGAAAGGGGTCGTGTAGAGAGGGCAGGATTAGACCAAAGGGGGGGGGTCTTGGATGGGGGACTTTCTGCCTGCTTAGGAGATGCTCCGCTCTTGAGCTACAGCCCCTTCCCCTAAAGTGGGGCTGGGGGCAGTGGCGTAGCGTGGGTTCTCAGCACCCGGGGCAAGGCAAGTAATTTGCGCCCCCTAACCCGTGGATTTTAGCACTCGAGTCTCTTCCGTGCCCCCCCCAGATGTTGCGCCAGGTGCGGCAGCCCCCCCTTGCACCCCCACGCCACGCCACTGCTCTCACCACAAGTCTTCAGGACAGCCATCCGAAGGCTGGCGGCGGGAGGAGGTCTCTCCCGCCTTGGAGAGGTTCCCGCTTCCTCGAGGGGGGGCAGCCAAACGCGCCCCCCCCCAAATGTTGCGCCCGGTGCGGCTGGCACCCCTGGCACCCCCCACGCTACGCCACTGGCTGGGGAAGGAGGTGGAATGGAGGGAGGCAGCCAGGTCACAACTCCAGGCTGGCAGAGAGAGAGAAGGGAGCCAAAAAAGGAATGTTTTGAATGGTGGTGGGAAGAAGATCTTCTTTCAGGCATGACTCCACTTTCCTCGCATGGTGGGGTTCAGGAGGGGGGACACTCCTCTTTTATCATGGGAGCTCCACACCTAGGCAGGCTTATCATTCACCAAGAAAATATCTTGGGTGGGAAAATGCCTGCAGGGCCTCTGAGGCTGCCTTTGCTTCTATCTCCCTCCCAGGAACCTGCAGCTTCTGAGCTCCTCAGGAAGGGTGGAAGAGGCTGATTCTACAAACCTAGCAAGGATGGAAGGGGGAAGATGGACAGTTCACCTGGTCCGGCTGCCTCCCACAACCTCTGACCGTTCCCCTCCAGGACCCTCAGAGAGATCTGGTGAGTGGCAGGGAATGGAGGTTTGGGGAGTGGAAACAAGGAAATTCTGTGGCAAGATAAATCCCTGCAGGCTCCCTTTGCTTCTGCCTGAGTTACAGGGGGTTGGGGGGGGAGGATGGATGGATGGGGGGGGGAGGAACCCCCCCAAGTGAGCAGAAAAGACACAGGGGGGAGAAAAGGCAAGAAGGTCTTGACTGGAATAAGGGAGGGGAAGGGGACCAATGGGTTTCTGTGTGTCAGAAGAGGGAGAATATGCACAGCAGTCCATGGATGTGGAGTGGAAAGTCTGTTGCAAGATAAATCCCTGCAGGCTCCCTTTGCTACTGCCTCCCTCCCAGGAAACTGCAGCTTGTTTAAACTTCTGAGTCCTGCAAAATAGTTTCAAAGAGGCTGGATCTGTGATCCTAGAAATGAGCTGAGCTGGGGCTCCCAACCTCTAGCACCATCTGAGGCTGGGGGAGGTCAGCTGAGTTACAGGGGGTTGGGGGGGAGGAGAAATGGATGGATGGGTGGGGGGGGGAGAGGGAACCCCCCCCCAAGTGAGCAGAAAAGACACAGGGGGGAGAAAAGGCAAGAAAGTCTCGAGTTGAAGAAGGGAGGGGAAGAGGACCAATGTGTTTCTGTCTGTCAGAAGAGGGAGAATATGCACAGCAGTCCATTGCAGATTTACTCTTATGTAAGCTCCACTGAGTTCAACAGGATATACTTTCAGGTCACTACTGAGTGTACCATGCCGGCCTTAAGAAAGATAGAGGAAGCAGACAGATTAATTTGGAATCAGAAAAAGATGTTTAAAAACTGTTGGGGACTGTTGCAGAGGGGATGTCCAGCGGCAGGAGAATATCTAGGGCAGGAGAATTCCCTGCAGGGCTGCTGAGACTTCCTATGCTTCTTTTTCCGTCTCAGGAAAATGCCACTTGTTTTGCCTTCTGAGTTCCTCAGGAAGGATGAAAGAGTCTGATTCTCCTGGTATGCCTCTCCTGGTATGCCCCGCAGAAGACCTTAAGGCCCATGAATAATCATAGTTTGGGCCCTAAGGAAGTCAGATTATCCTCCACCAGGGCCAGGGCCTTCTTAGTGATGGCTCCAACCTGGTGGAATGCTCTGTCCCATGAGCCCAGGGCCCTGCAGGATTTAACTTCCTTCTGCGGGGCCTGTAAGACAGAGCTATTCCACCTGGCTTTCAATTTGAAATTAGCCTGATCTTTTATTCCCCTTCCTTCCCTCCACCTTCCCTTTTTATGAAGATTACCCGCTCTGGGATCCCACAGCTAATTCTCCCCTGGTCTCCTCGCTGGCCCAAATAGGACTAACTTAGCCAGCTAGCCCTGGTGATCATCTAATGTTCAGGTGGATGGATTTCCACCTAAATTGATTTTTGAATTCTGAATTTATTGTTATTCACATTTTACACTGTATTTTATGCTGTTTTTTGTTGCATCAATCAAGTGTTTTAAATTTGTTGTTAGCTGCATTGAGCCCGGTTTTCTGAACCAGGAAGGGTGGAGTATAAATAAAAAAGTATTTATTTATTTATTTATTTATTTTTATTCTGCAAACCTAGCGAGGATGGAAGGAGGAAGATGGACGGTTGACCTGGTCACGCTGTCTCCCACCACCTTTGAATGCTCCCTCCCAGGACCTTTAGAGAGATCTGGTGAGTTCCAAGGAATGGAGATGGGGACCTGGGGAGATGTTGGGGGGTGAGGAAGCTCCCCGGGCAAGAAAACAAGGAGGGCTGCAGGGCCAGGGCTCTGGACTGGCAGAGATTAAAGATAGGCAGGAAATGAATGTTTTCTAATGGTGACTTGGGCATAGCCAGTATTTGGGGGCTGCTGTCTACCAGCTCCATCTGGTACACAGGCTGAGACCCTACCTGCACACAGACTGTGGTACATGCTTTGATTATCTCCCGCTTGGATTGCTACAATGCACTGTAGGTGGTGCTGCCTTTGAAAGTGACTCGGAAACTACAATTAATCCAGAAAGTGGCAGCTCAACTGGTGACTGGAAGCAGTTGCCAGGAGCATATAACACTGGTCTTAAAGGATCGACATTGGCTCAGAGTTTGTTTCTGAGCATTATTCAAAGTGTTGGTGATGACCTTTAAAGCTCTAAACAGTCTTGACCCTGTAGACCTGAAGGAGCATCTCTAACCCCAGACACTGAGGTCCGGCTCTGGTTCCCTCGTTGCCAGAAGTGAAGGTACAGGGAACCAGGCAGTGGGCCTGCTCAGTGGTGGCACCCTTCAGTTATCAAGGAGATAAAGAACTATGTTACTTTTAGAAGACATCTGAAGGCAGCCCTGTATTGGGCAGTTTGATGTTTTATATATGCTGTAAGCTGCCCAGCGTGGCTGGGGAAACCCAGCCAGATGGGCAGGGTATGAATAATAAAATCACCATCATCATCATCATCATCAGATGTTACAGAAAGTCTCACTAGGATTGTGATTTGGATTACATTTTTAATTGTCATCTTCCCTTAACTTTAGCAGGTGATGAACATGACAGTCATTGTTCTCGGGTCTCATCAGAAAGAAATAAGCATGAAGTCAAAGGAAGGACCTTTCAAGATCAACAAGAAACAAGACCACAAGAGAAAAACCAAGATGAGATTGGGAGGAATAAAGGTCTTCTTACGCAGACTGATGACGGCCATCGAATCCCAGTCCAGAAAAAACATCAGAAGGGGAAGAGAACAAATGAGAGACCTTTATGTGGCAAAACATTCAAAAGTAAATCTAGGTTCAATTCACACTGCAGAATCCACACAGAGGAGAAACCGTGTAAATGCTTGGTGTGTGGGAAGAACTTCAGTGACAGCTCTGGCCTAAAATCACATGAAAGAATTCATGCAGGACAGGAATCATATGGATGCCTAGAATGTGGAAAGAGTTTCAATCGCAATTCATACCTTAAAAAACATCACAAAGTCCACAGTGAGGAGAAACCGTATATCTGTCTAGAGTGTGGAAAGGCCTTCACGTACAGCTCAGGCCTTGTATATCATCAAAGAATTCACACAGGGGTGAAACCATATACCTGTTTTGACTGTGGAAAGACCTTCCGTCACAGCTCAAGCCTTGCAATGCATCAAAAAATCCACACAGGGGAGAAGCCGTATAAATGTTTGGAGTGTGGAATGAGCTTCACTCACGGCTCAAGTCTTACATTGCATCAAAGAATTCACACTGGGGAGAAATCCTATAAATGTTCGGAGTGCGGAAGGAGCTTTGCTCACAGGGCTTACCTTACTTCACATAAGAGAACCCACACAGGGGAGAAACCATATAAATGCTTGGAATGTGGAAAGTGCTTCAGTCAGAGTTCACACCTTACTGTGCATGAGCGAATCCATACAGGGGAAAAACCATATAAATGTGTGACATGTGGAAAGAGCTTTAGTAACTGCACACACCTTGTTTGCCATCGCAGAATACATTCAGAAGAGAAGCCATATAAGTGCTTTGAGTGTGGAAAGAGCTTCCGGCATGATGCGGGCCTTCATATACATCAGAAAATTCACAGAGGTGAAAAACCGTATGCATGTTTTGAGTGTGGAAAGAGCTTCACTCACAGCTCACAGCTTAAATGTCATCAAAGAATTCACACAGGGGTGAAACCATATACCTGTTTTGAGTGTGGAAAGAACTTCAGTCACAGCACAAGCCTTACATCGCACCAAAGAACTCACACAGGGGAGAAACCATATAAATGTTTGGACTGTGGAAAGAGATTTGCACATGGATTTGGCCTTACTTCTCATAAAAGAATTCACACAGGGGAGAAACCATATATATGTTTGGAGTGTGGAAAGAGATTTGCACATGGATCTGCCCTTACTTCTCATAAAAGAATTCACACAGGGGAGAAACCATATATATGTTTGGAGTGTGGAAAGAGATTTGCACAGGGATCTAAGCTTACTTCTCATAAAAGAACTCACATGGGATAAACCATTTATATACTTGGAATGTGGGGAAAGATTTAGTCAGATTTCACGACTCATTTTGCATAAGTAAATCAAGAGGAGGAAGAAGTATTTAGATTCTTGTAATGAGGAAAGCAGTTTAATTAGAGCACTGCTAATTTGCAAGATATAGGTTTATTGGATTTGGAGGGACATAATAAGCGTTGGGGTTAGCACGCTTATTGAATTTATGGAAAGGCAAAAATACACAGAGATTTCTCAAATCATACTGTAAGGAGATCACTTCTTACAGTTTGGGAGAAATACAAAGATCGGTTGGAGCCTAAAATCCCGTGGTGGGCCTCTCCAGCAGAGGCCACAGTAGTGAAGAAAAAAAATATGTTGTGAAATTGGCCTGCTTATAAAATAATTTTAAAAGAAGATAACCAACTAAAAGTTAAAAGTTTTGAGGAATTAAGAGATATTTACCACATGCTATGCCATAAGGGAAAGCTTTTAAAAAATGTAGCACCGGTGGTATTTAACTCCATGGAAATTAGCCAAAATGTACAAAGGAGCCAAAAGTTACTGTTGCGGAGATCAAACAGGCTCACTGTATCCTATATGGTGGCAATGTAGCAAAAGAAAGAAATTTTGGGGGGAAATCCATTCAGAATTAGAAAAAATGTTAAGACTTTCCTTTACAGTGGTCTCTCGGGTTAAGAACTTAATTCGTTCTGGAGGTCCGTTCTTAACCTGAAATTGCTCTTAACCCGAGGTTCCACTTTAGCTAATGGGGCCTCCCGCTGCCACCGTGCGATTTCTGTTCTCATCCTGAGGCAAAGTTCTTAACCCAAGGTACTATTTCTGGGTTAGCGGAGTCTGTAACCTGAAGCGTCTGTAACCCGAGGTACCAGTGTAATAAAAAAGCCAGAGGCATATCTGTTGGGGATCACTGACTCAGATATTCAAAAAAATATTAAAGGTATTTTTTGTATGCAACAGTGGCAGCGAGAGTCCTTATAGCCATCAAGGTGGAAAAGCGACATAATTCCTTCCAGACAGGAGTGGATTAAAAAATTGACTGAATATGCCCAATTAGATTGCTTATCAGGAAAAAATAAACCGAGAGCTGAATTTGTATCAAAATGGGAGGTCTTTAGAATATATCTTAAACAAAACTATACCATGTTAAAATCTATAGCTACTTTAGAGTGATCTCAAAGTATTAATTGCTTATATAAATATTACTAAACTGTGGAAAAATAATATAAAAAATAGTATTTTGGTATGGCAGTAAAGTTATGTAGAAAGAACTAAGGAATAAATGGGAGGTTGGGTTTAATGATAATGAGATTTTTTTTATTGTAACATGAAATTGCAATCTCAAATTTATGTCTTATTTTTCATCTTAATAATAACAAAAGATAGTGTAAGTTATCTTTTCCTTCCCCCCTTCTTAATTTGTACTCTTTATCAGTATTGTCTTTTTGTAGTATTTGTTTCCAGTTCTGTAATAAGCATGGAAAATATAATAAAATTTAAATAATACTAATAATAATTGGAGCACCACTGTTGTGAAATCAGTGGTGTGGAGAGCTCCTTTCATTTCTTTCATTTAAATCCACGTAAATACAGAGATTACAATTACTTCCTGGTTGTTTTTCCTGCATTGCAGGGGGTTGGTCTAGATCAGGGATAGTCGACCTGGTCCCTACCGCACACTAGTGGGCATTTCAGGATTCTAACTGGGCGGTAGAGGGTTCTGAATCCTCCATCCATCAAGTCCTGGTGGGCGGTAAGAAGATTTTACCATCAAGAAAGATGCATTAGTGGGCAGTAAGTATAAAAAGGCTGACTACCCCTGGACTGGGACGCGGGTGGTGCTGTGGTCTAATCCACAGAGCCTAGGGCTTTCCTATTAGAAGGTCAGCGGTTCGAATTGCCGCAACAGGGTGAGCTGCCGTTGCTCAGTCCCTGCTCCTGCCAACCTAGCAGTTTGAAAGCACATCAAAGTGCAAGTAGATAAATAGGTACTGCTCTGGCGGGAAGGTAAATGGCGTTTCCATGCACTGCTCTGGTTCGCCAGAAGCGGCTTAGTCATGCTGGCCACATGACCTGGAAGCTGTATGCTGGCTCCCTTGGCCAGTAAAGCGAGATGAGCGCTGCAACCCCAGAGTCGTCCGTGGCTGGACCTAATGGTCAGGGGTCCCTTTACCCCTGGACTAGATGATTCTTGTGGTTCCTTCCAACCCTACATTTGTATTATTCTTTGACCTTGAGTTTCTGGTTCTGGTCTTGCACTATGGCAGCAGCTCTCTCGACCTTGGAGGGAGGCACAAATGAAAGGGTAGGGAACAAAAGGGTTTAAACATTCCTGGAAACCTCCTGGGGTACGAGGGAGGTGGCTGACGCCCGGTCGCCTCAACAGCTCACTCCCATGCAGATCAGCATGGGGGCAAATGGAGGAGTTGGGTCATCACCTTTGCCATGATGCAAGCCCCTTGGACAACCATCAAAAGTGGTGGTTCTCCTTATAATTGGATTTTAATTGGCATTAAGTAATGGCGTGCACTGGAGGAGATGTGGACACTAGAACTTTGCACTATCCAGCTGCATGTTACTGGAAGTCCCTAAGTTTATGATTTGGCATGCCTCTCCAAACACAAAGTTTGTAGAGTTACAAGTGTGGATGGTTTGATGTACTGTGTACTTTGACATTTAAAATAAGATTTAAAGCTGTGTGTGGTTTGAAAGGAGTCAAGGTGGGGAGAACCTTGTTGTTTTGACCGATGTCGTTGGGAAACTAGAGCTTAACCCCACCACCACCAAAAAAAGAGTGTGGGTTTAAGAAGGTGTTGACATACAACCTATTTTTAAGAGGGAGGACATTGGCTAAACAGCAAAATGCTACCATGGAGGTGAGATGAATTTCACTAGGGCACGTTAAAAGCAGTGGTCCCCGAATGCTTGGAGAGAAAAACCCTTCCCGTCTAAGACAAGGAAGAAAATGGTGAATGTTTGAAAGTTGATTCTTCCAACCAACGGAAAGGAAAGGCCTGTTGTTTATCTGGAAGTGGGATGGAGGGGAAGCTGAGTTGAGGAGAACTTCATCTTGTGACTTCAGGTCCGCCCTGAACCACACTGGAAGGACAACATTGGGACAACATTCCTACTGCCCAAGGTTGCGGTAGGAAAAACATCAGCAGCAGAGATATGCCCATTTTGACTCTCCTGCACCCTATCTGCATAACTTTACTATAAAATATGGACACACATTTACTTTGGCAAGATTGAATATACTGCCTTCGGTTGTACTTGAGGGACAATTCCAACAAATTCCACACACAAAATGGTTATGTCCTTGTGGAGATGGCAGTACCGAATCAGTGGCACATGTCCTTCTGGTTTGCACTCTTTATAAAGATTTGAGTGTGGGAAGAGCTTTACTCAGAGTTCACATCTTACTGTGCATGAGCGAATTCATACAGGGGGAAAACCATATAAATGTGTGACATGTGGAAAGAGCTTTAGTAATTGCACATGTCTTGTTTGCCATCGCAGAATCCATACAGGAGAGAAACTATATAAATGCTTGGAATGTGGAAAGAGCTTCAGTCAGGGTTCACACCTTAGTTCACACAAGAGAACTCACACTGGTGAGAAGCCGTATAAATGCTTTGAGTGTGGGAAGAGCTTCAGTCAGAGTTCACACCTTAATGTGCATGAGCGAATCCATATAGGAGAAAAACCATATAAATGTGTGACATGTGGAAAGAGCTTTAGTAACCGCACATACCTTGTTTGCCATCGCAGAATCCATACAGGAGAGAAGCCCTATAAGTGCTTTGAGTGTGGAAAGAGCTTCAGCCAGGGTACAAGCCTTCATATACATAAAAAAATTCACAGAGGTGAAAAACCGTATGCATGTTTTGAATGTGGAAAGAGCTTCACTCACAGCTCAAGCCTTGAATATCATCAAAGAATTCACACAAGGGTGAAACAATATAAATGTTTGGAGTGTGGAAGGAGATTTGCACATGGATCTAGCCTTACTTCTCATAAAAAAACCTCACACGGGATAAACCATATACATGCTTGGAGTGTGGGAAAAGATTTGGTCAGATTTAACGACTCATTTTGCAGAAGTGAATCAAGAGGAGAAAAATATTTAGTTGCTTGTAATGAGGAAAGAAGTTTAATTAGAGCACCACTGTTGCTAAACTTCATGGAATTCATACAAGATTTCACATGGGAGAAATCATACACCTGCTGTCACGAGGCTGCAGAATAATAAAAAGTACATAAATGCAGATAATGTTAATGGTTACAGGACTAAATTCACAATAAACAATCCCTGAGAGAGGAAGGAGGGGAGTCAAGTGTATCTGAAGGAAGGGCTCATGGTCTCAAGGAATCTGTTGATGTGACATTCACCACTAACCCAGAAGCTGTTCTGTGGCCCAAGTGGTTTAACAAGGGTTTAGGATTTACGTCAGAGGTGGATGGAACTCCAGCCCGTAATCTGGACCCATGGAAGTTTCTGAGTCACCTTTAAGGGAAGCTCCAAACAGAAGACATTGCAGTAAACCAGCCTGGAAGTTACCAAAGCCTGGAGTGCAGTTGCCAGGTCACCTCTGTCCAAAATAGGGTCCAGTTGGAGAGCCAGCAGGAGGTGGAAAGAGTAAATGGGACAACCAGTGAAAGGGTGGCTGAGAGAAGGCGAGGTTTTGGAAGGAAGGCCTTGGGAGGGAGGGGGCTGAACTGGATTGGAAGGAAATAAGTATATAAAATGGAAATGTTTCTTCAAATCGAAGCACAGATGTGATGGATAATAGGACTGACAGGGTGTCTCTGAACATCAGTTGCTGCAGAGGGCGAGGGGGAGGAGAAAGTGCCCATTTCTGTGAGAAATCTAGTTTGTGAGGCTCCTGGTAGTTTGTGAGGCTCAACTGCAACCCTTAGAGAGAGATACAGCTTCCTTAGTGTTGTCTTCTCCTAATCTTCTGTGTCTGCTGGGCTTTGAAGTTGCCCATCAGCAATGAGCAACTGGATCACAGTCTGAATCAAACAGACAAGTCTCCTGATTTCTGTCTGCTACATTATGATGAGACCTTCTGCCTATGGGGACCCCTCAAGGCGCCCCCCTCCCTTGGAGGGCACGCTCCCTTTTTCTGCCTGCATTTTCAGGGCGGTGGGATTTGCATTCTGCAGGGGGTCCGCTCCAAGGTTCATGTGAGACAGTTGTGGCATAGTGGTTAGAGTGCCCCTCTTGATATTAGAATCATAGAATCCTAGAGTTGTAATAGACCACAAGGGCCATCGAGTCCAACCCCCTGCCAAGCAGGAAACACCATCAGAGCACTCCTGACATATGGTTGTCAAGCCTCTGCTTAAAGACCTCCAAAGAAGGAGAATCCACCACACTCCTTGGCAGCAAATTCCACTGTCAAACAGCTCTTACTGTCAGGAAGTTCTTCCTAATGTTTAGGTGGAATCTTCTTTCTTGTAGTTTGGATCCATTGCTCCGTGTCCGCTTCTCTGGAGCAGCAGAAAACAACCTTTCTCCCTCCTCTATGTGACATCCTTTTATCTATTTGAACATGGCTATCATATCACCCCTTAACCTCCTCTTCTCCAGGCTAAACATGCCCAGCTCCCTTAGCCGTTCCTCATAAGGCATCGTTTCCAGGCCTTTGACCATTTTGGTTGCCCTCCTCTGGACACGTTCCAGTTTGTCAGTGTCCTTCTTGAATTGTGGTGCCCAGAACTGGACACAGTACTCCAGGTGAGGTCTGACCAGAGCAGAAGGTGGGACATATTAAGGTGGGACATTTCATAGTCCTGTTATGTTACAGTAGAACACAAAAGAATTCTTTCTCATCCCTGGTAAAGAGAAATAAGATCTCCTAAGGCTATTTTCTGCAATATCAAAACCATAATGCCAGAACAGCCATCTCGAAACCATGCCCACCTCAGAAGGTTACTGAGAAGATAAAGGGGGGGGGCAGGACATAGACAACCCCTACAAGGATGTGCAGTTTCACAGATTTTGCTCACAGCTTAGCCCACCTCACAGGGTTGTTGTTGCAAAGGTAAGAGGCGAGAAGAGAAGCCAGCAAGAAGCGGCTGGTGCAAATGTATCATTTCAGCTTCACAGACCCAGCAGAGACACAAAACCGGTGCCAAGCTCACCCTGCTCCATCACAATCGCTTAACTGCAAAACTGCACAGCCCTGATCTTTTACAGGGGGAAGAAAACACCGAAAAAGTAAAAATATATACAATTGACTTGAAGGCAGAGAGTTTTTTTTAAAAAATAACTTTTATTTCCAATATTCACTCTTTTAAAATCACAATAGGAAAAAAAAAGACATCGCAAAATAAACAGATGTAGACAATAAAATATCAAGACGTAAATACATTTCTCCAAAAGTATTAATTATCATAACATCATTCTGACTTCCCTCCACCGCGATTTAAGCTATATCCCATTGATACCCTTCTTGCAGTTCCTTCTTTCTACCTTTATCTTTACTTCGCAGGTTCTATAATTCACCTACTGTTATTTTAATATTACCTAAGTTTTTCTCCATGTATGATATAAATTTATTCCAATCATTAATAAAGATTTTATTACTCTGATGCCTGATCTTCTGTGTCATTTTTGCTAGCTCAGAGTACTCACATAGCTTGTTTTGCCATTCACTAATAGTTGGGATTTTAGATGATTTCCAGTTCTGTGCCAACAGCAGTCTTGCTGCTGTCGTTGCATACTGGAACATGGTTTGATCTTCTTTTCTAATCTCCTCACCGACCATTCCCAGAAGAAATGCTTCTGGTTTTTTAGGAAATGTGTATTTCAGTATCTTTTTCAATTCATCATAGATATAACCCCAGAACCTCTTCACTTCTTCACATGACCACCACATATGATGGAAGTCGCCCTCTTTTTTTTTACATTTCCAACATCTTTTGTCTCCAGTCTTGTACATTTTTCCAAGCTTAACAGGAGTAATATGCCAACGATACATCATTTTTTCCATATTTTCACGGAGGCTAACGCATGCTGTAAATTTCATGTCCTTAGTCCAAAGTTTCACCCATCTCTCATATTCTAAACTATATCCCAAATCTATGGTCCACTTTATCATGACCTCCTTCACCTCCTCGTCTTTTGTATCCCATTCCAGTAATTGATTGTACATTTTGGATAGAAGCTTACTCTTTCCTTCTAATATTTCCACTTGGAATTTTGATTTTTTCTCATTCATCCCTATTTTTTTGTGTTCATTCCATAGGGCATTAATTTGGTGAACTTGTAACCACCCTGATGCCTGATCTCCTGTGTCATTTTTGCTAGACTTATCTTTTAGTTCTTCAAATGATTTAATTCTCCACCCCTTATCCGATTTGGTCAGGAGATCTTCGTAGGTCCATCTTTGGCTTCTCGTGTTTAAATTTTTAAGGGATGAGATATTAACTGGAGATAGCCACCACGGTATGCCCTTTTCCAACAGTCTTTTAGTTCTATTCCAAACCTCTAACAACGCTCCTCTAACAATATGGTGGGAGAAACCCTTATGCACCCTTTCTTTATCTTGCCATAAATAGGCGTGCCAGCCAAATCTAGCATCAAATCCTTCCAGGTCTAACACATCTAAGTTTTCCAGAACTATCCAGTCCTTAACCCAACATAGGCATGCAGCCTCATAATATAATTGCAAATTTGGGACGGCAAACCCCCCTCTTTCTCTCCTGTCTGTGAGCAGTTTAAACTTAATTCTTGCTCTCTTCCCCTGCCAGATAAACCTGGACAGGGTCCTCTGCCATTCCTTAAACATTGTTGTTCCTCTAATTACTGGAATATTCTGAAATAAAAATAATATTTTTGGAAGGATGTTCATTTTTATGGCTGCCATTCGTCCCTCCCAGGAGAGTGTTAATCTACTCCAGATGTCTAAATCTTTTTTAATCTCACTCCAGGTTTTTTTGTAATTATTTTCCACTAAATTTATATTTTTTGTAGTTACCCAAATACCCAAATACTTCACCTTTTTCACTACCTTGATTCCTGTTTGTTGTTCTAATTGATTTCTTAAGTCTTCCGCCAAGTTCTTAGTCAGTATTTTTGTCTTATTTTTATTTAACCTAAACCCAGATAACTTCCCAAACTCCTCAAGCACTTCCAAGACTTTTTCCACGCTTTTTAATGGCTCTTCTAATGATATCACTAAATCATCGGCGTATGCCTTTAATTTATATTCTTTCACTCCAAGTTTAATTCCTCTTATTTCCGGTGTTTCCCTTATTTTATTTGCAATTATCTCCAGTACCATAATAAACAGGAGGGGGGACAGCGGGCACCCCTGTCTTGTTCCTTTTGATATCATAAATGAATCTGTTAAGTTATTATTAATAATCAATTTCGCTCTTTGGCTCGAATAAATTGCTTTGATACCCTCCAAGAAGGGCCCCTCTATCCCTACCCTTTCCATACACTTTACAAGGAAACACCAGGATACATTGTCGAAAGCTTTTTCGGCGTCGACAAATACCAGAGCTGCAGGGATTTCATTTTTAAACTCTAACTATTCAATGATGTTTATTATATTTCTTATGTTGTCCTTCAGCTGTCTGCCTGGCAAAAAGCCGGCTTGGTCTTTATGAATTGATTTTGTCAAATATTTTTTCAGTCTTTTTGCCATTATCTCAGCAAATATTTTATAATCGTTATTGAGTAGTGATATCGGCCTATAGTTTTTTACGTCAAGTTTATCCGCCTCTGGTTTTGGTATTAGGGTAATATGGGCCTCTCTCCACGAGTCCGGTATCCTCCCTCCCTGTAAGATGTTATTAAATACGTCACATAAGACAGGTGTTACATATTCCTCCAGGACTTTATAATATTTTTGTGACAGACCATCTGGACCTGAAGCTTTCCCTGGTTTCATTTTTTTAATAGCCTCCTTAACCTCATCCGTCGTTATTGGTTTATTTAGATGGGATTTTTCATCGTCTGTCAGCCGCTCACCCCCATTTTTCTCCAAATATCTTTCTATTTCTATTGTATCTTCATCCTCCTTTCTTTTGTACAAGGTTTCATAGAACTGAAGAAACTTTTCCTTTATTTCATTTGGGTCTTCTATTATATGTTCCTCTATTTTAATCTTATTAATCACCATTTGTTTTTTCCTTTTCCTTAGTTGCCATGCTAACAATCTCCCCGTCTTGTTTGCAGACTCAAAGTATTTTTGTTTCATTGATTTTATCCTCCATTCTACCTCTTGCCCTAATAATGTTGAGTATTGAGTTTGCAGCACTTTAGATATTTGTTTCATCTTTTCATCCTCTGGGTTTATTATTAATTTTTCCTCACATTCTTTCAGTTGTTTCACTATTTCTTTCTTTTTTAATTCTCTTAACTTCCTTCTATAACTATTCTGCTGAATCAAGAATCCCCTGAGGACCGCTTTACTTGCTTCCCAGACTATGTCAATTTTGGTTCCTTTGTTTAAATTCCATTCAAAATACTCTTTCAGGGTGTTTTTTTGCTTTCTCAATAATCTCTTCGTTTTCTAATAGGTATTCGTTCATTCTCCACCTGTACTGTCCCAATGATCTACCTTTTATTTCCAAAATAATTGGGTTGTGATCGGAGAGTGTTCTAGGTTCTATCTCACATTTCCTTGTTCTTAATGATAACTCTCTTGAAATCCAAATCTGATCGATTCTGCCCCAACTCTGATGTGCATCTGAAAAGTGTGTAAATTGTTTTATTGTTGGGTTTTTGTACCTCCAAATATCAATCAGATCTAAATTTTCCTGTAAATCTTTAAAAGATTTTGGGAGTTTCCCTTGGTTCGTCTTTCTCTTTTTTTCACTCCTATCCATTTCAGGGTCAGGGACTCCATTTAGGTCTCCTAAAAGAATTAATTTGTGGCTCTCTAATTCTAATAACATTTGTTCCAATTTTTTAAAGAATTCTGCTTTTTTTGTATTGGGGGCATAGACCGTTATTACATTAAATTTTTCTCCTTGATGATTAATTTGAACTCCCAGAATTCTTCCCTCTTCATCCTTACATATTAGTGTCGGTTCCCATTTCTCTTTAACATAAACCACCAGTCCTCTTTTTTTACTGACATCAGAATTAATAAATTCCACCCCCAACTTTTTATTAATCGATACATGTTTATGTTTTTTAGCTATATGAGTCTCTTGGTAGCATATCACATCATAATTTTTGTTCCTCAAAACTTTCATTATTTTATTCCTTTTGGATTTTTCATTTACGCCATTTACATTCCAGGACAAAAACTTCAAAGACATTACTAAAACTAAGTTCTGGTTGCTCCTCTTTCTCTTCCTAACCTTCTTCCTCCACTTCCTCCGCTTCTTCGCCGCTCTCTAGTCCCTCTTCATTCCCCTCCCCCCGCCCTCTCCCTCCTTCCCCCCTCCCAACCTCCCTCCCTCCCTTGAAGGCAGAGAGTTTTAAAGCTCTTTTTGCACAGGGCAGAGAGCTTTCCCTTGATTCTGGCCTGATGCTGCACTGAGTGGGCACAGCTGGGTGAGACCAACCCCACCCTGCTCAGTGATACACACCAGATCAGCTTCCTCATTCATAATCAGATCATGGATGAGGGAGATTTTATTCTGGGTGGACCTGGCATTCAGCAGTAGCAGTTGCAGACCCAAGGGCTGGATGATATGACAACCACAATTCCCCAGGATGGGGGGCAGGGTGGGCATGGCACACAGTACAGCCACTAACTACCTGTGCTGTGTGCCCTTTACCCGGGCTGCCCCTCCTCCCACACCATACCTCCCCCTACCCAGAACCCCTGAAATTGGGCCTCCCTCTGCTCCTCCCATCCCAGACACCCCCCACAAAATGCCCTTATAACTGTTAAAAACAGTTTAAACACTATGTTTGTTATTGGTATGGGCCAGGGGTCAGCAACCCGTGGCTCCGGAGCCGCATGTGGCTCTTTTACACCTTTGCCGCGGCTCCGGGGTGGATACTAGCGAGGGAAGGAGGCGCACTGTGTGCCCTGACACTACCCACTGTTTTAAATGTTGCAATGGTTTTGCGGCTCCCAGTTTTTTCTTCTTCGGTCCAAGTGGCTCTTTTTGTCTTAAAGGTTGCAGACACCTGGTATGGGCTTTCATGTGCATGCACACAAAAGCTCATACCAATAACAAACGTAGATTAAATTAAGTCTTTAGTTCACTCACACTTTCACCTTTTTAACCTCCCCAAAAATCCGAAATCATGTTCCAATACGTAATAAGTTTTTCTTTTACAGTATCAACTTCCTACTCCATTTTCCATGACGTTTCTCTTTTCCACCCTTTGCTGTGCCCAGCACAGCAAAGCCGAGATTAAATAGCCCAGATTAAAGGGAAGGAAGGCAGAGAGCTTTAGAAGCTTGGGGGGGGGCAGGATGGGGGGGGGTTAAGACCTGTTTGGCATGCTGGTTCCAGAAGGTAAGGATGGCCAGGTGGGGGCATCCCAAGGGGCTGTCCAGAATATATGTGATTTAAACTTTACACACTATCACCCAAATGCAACCCCTGCAAAAGTTGTGTGTACACCCCATATAATAGTTTAACCAGTTAAATATAACCATATAACCAGTTGGGAGGGGACATAGGGTCTCCCGAGCAAGAGAAAGGAGGAGCTGCCGGTCATTGAAGCCGTGCTTGGTCTCCTCCTGACACTGCGATGCATGACATCAGACACACGCAATGTGCACCAGGTGCATGATGTCACATGTGTGACGTGTGATGGGCACCCTCAATATTGGGCGCAAGATGGTGTCTCCATGCTAGAAGGGCATGGTAGCTCACGTACTGTTTACTTACCCTGCTTTGTATTCTACTTGTGTGCTTTTGCCTGACTGAAATGTGTCCTGGAACTCTAACATGGCCACATACTTGCCTAAGAGTTAGGGTTGCCATATTTCAAAAACCAGAGCTTTTTTTGGCCATGGGTTGCCATACATCTGGACGTATGGCCGTCCTAGCCTAAGTGGAGGATGGAGGAGTGCGCATAGAAACTAGGCTGCTTTCCCATTAGTCTGTCAGATTTTACCTCTGGAACTGCCCACCACTGGCATGTGGGCCCCCGAAGTTTGCCCAGAAGGGAATGCAGCCCACAGTCTGAAAAAGATTACCAACCCCTGCTGTCAAACAAAACAAAACAAAACAAATTTAATAATGTTTAGAAGCAGCTACTCCATGTCAGGTGATTATATTTGAATAAATCCTAAGTGAATATCTTGTTCATGACCCTTGTGAAGGTGCTTCATCGGCTAAAGGCGAAGCTCACCTTTCACCCTCACGGTGACCCACCTCAAGGCCAGACAGTGAAGTCCTGTAAACAAGGTTTCTTCTACTTCTGCACCTGCGTCTCAAGTCCTACAGGGATCATGTCATCATTCCTGTTCTTGGAATAGCTTCAGGGAATTGCACAAGTGTTGTCTGTGAGACCAACCAGCTAAACATGAGAATCAAGGGGAAGGGGAGGCAATTTCTTGCCTGAAAGGTTTGAAGCATAAAATATCCCCTGTGCTAAAGAGAGACTGTCTTCTGCACATCCTTGTGCCCTGACTGATAACGATATTGTTTGAGAACCTGGTTGCTACAGAATACATGCAACCCACACACATAAACCCTCCAACTTTTCTCTGATGTAAATAGAAATGCCCTATTAAATAATAACAATGATGATATTTATACATACATACATACATAGGGACGCAGGTGGCGCTGTGGGTTAAACCACAGAGCCTAGGACTTTCCGATCAGAAGGTCGGCGGTTCAAATCCCCGCGACGGGGTGAGCTCCCGTTGCTCGGTCCCTGCTCCTGCCAACCTAGTAGTTCGAAAGCAAGTCAGAGTGCAAGTAGATAAATAGGTACCGCTCCGGTGGGAAGGTAAATGGCGTTTCCGTGCGCTGCTCTGGTTCGCCAGAAGCGGCTTAGTCATGCTGGCCACATGACCCAGAAGCTGTATGCCAGCTCCCTCAGCGGCCAATAAAGCGAGATGAGCGCCGCAACCCCAGAGTCGTCCGCGACTGGACCTAATGGTCAGGGGTCCCTTTACCTTTACATACATACATACATACATACATACATACCCCAACCACCCTTCAGACTGGATTTCCCCGGCTCCTATGTGCAGCTTCCAACACATATAAAAACACAATTAAGCATTAAACATTAAAAAACTTCTCTATACAGATGTTTTCTAAAGGTTGTATAGTTTCTTATCTCCTTGGCTCAGGGGTTGCATAACTCCAGATCCTCCAACACAGGGATGTCCTAAGGAAAAGCGGAACATTCTTGGATCAAATCAGAAACCGCGGTGGCTTCTGTAACTCTGTGACTGTTACTGGAAAATAGGGACAATTGGAGGGTCTGTTTGGTATCTGATACACCTTTTAAAGAGGCTGATGAATGTATAAATTGTCTTTTGGGTGGGTTGTGTTGTTGCAAGCAAAAAGGCCTTAATTCTTGTATCGAGCCAAAAAGACACAAGAGATTGAAGAGGATGAATTCCAACATTGTTTATTGAAAAGCAATAGGTTACAATAGGATAGCTCTGCAAAAGTTGCAACCGCGCCCAGTGGTATTTATAAAGTTTCAAACAAAGCATTTCAATTTCCACCAATCATATACACCGTTACCTCGTTTAAATTGTTAGACCAATCATATGAATAAGCATTGGCTGTTTCTGCTGACTAAGCTCTGATTCCCACCATGTTCTGCTATGACCTTGCATAAATACATTTTGTTAGTGTGCGTGTTGGGAACCTGTGTTACGTGTCGCCATTTGCATCATGTAGCAGCTTATGTTCTAGGTTTGTGCGGTATCTTTGTGATTTACATATTAGCTGTATTTCTACCCCAATTGGGGGGGCGTGGCAATTTGCAAAATCAGCAGTTTCTTAAAGTGCCAGGCTAGCATAACTTTACTATTAGAAGCACACTCAGGGATTTACAGGGGTACACATTATCACATTTATTGTAGCCATTTGGGCCACTCCCACAGTGCGACCTCTCTATGTGGTCATCTCATTGTTTAAATAAACCCCCAACAAACCTAAATGTTGTTTTCTGAGTGGATTGTGATAGTGGACAGCCAGATATACTTGCCTCAGACTTCAGAGATCTAAGCTGGCCAGGGCGGCCTTGCCAGGGACCAACTGCTTGAGTTTTGTTTGAGTTTATAACTTTATTTTAACAATGAAAAAAAAAGGCAAAGGACCTCTGGACGGTTAAGCCAGTCAAAGGTAGCTATGGCGTGTGGCGCTCATCTCGCTTTGAGGGTGAGGGAGCTGGTGTTTGTCCACAGACAGCTTTCTGGGTCACGTTGCCAGCATGACTAGACTGCTTCTGGTGCAACGGAACACTGTGACGGAAGCCAGAGCGCACGGAAATGCTGTTTACGTTTCCGCTGCAGCGGTATGCACTTATCTACTTGCACTGGTGTGCTTTCAAACTGCTAGGTTGGCAGAAGCTGGGACACCACCATCAAGCGGATTCGAACCGCCGACCTTAGAATCAGCAAGCCCAAGAGGCTCAGTTGTTAAGACCACAATGCCACCCGCATCCCTTATTCTAACAAGACTGCCACCAGACAAGTTCTGCATGGTCCTGAACTCCTCTACTATTGCCAGATGCCTAAAGATATGCAACGAAGGAGCCAGGCGAGTCACATTGGGGAGAGCATTCCACCAATGGAATCAAGTGGGAATCAGGCTATGATGTGTGTGGCTGCTGGAGTCATTCTGTATTCATTTTCATCATTTTATGATTTATGCAAAACAAAGAGAGATTGAACTTCAAGGAGCTATATTCTACAGACAACTACATAGCTAGCATTACTGTTGGGCTCATCATCAACTGTCAAAACAGAATACAGTGGCACCTTGGTTCTCAAATGGCTTGGCTCCCGGACAAATCGGTTCCCGAACACCACAAACCCGGAAGTAAGTGTTCCGGTTTGTGAACATTTTTTGGAAGCCAGATGTCCGCCATGGCTTCCACGGCTTCTGATTGAGTGCAGGAAGCTCCTGCAGCCAATCGGAAGCTGCACCTTCATTTTTGAACGGTTCCGGGATTTGAACGGACTCCCAGATTAAGTTTGACTACCAAGGTACCACTGTACTTTAAGAATTAGATGCTATCTTTACTTTTTGTCGTCAGGTGCTCCTTTGTATTCAGGTCAGGCCTGAGTATGATAATGTAGCATTTGGGAAGGAAGATGCAGCCCAGAAGCCCAGCACTGGAGGCCAACATAGAGAAGACCTGCATGGCCACCATGTACTTTCCCTTTGTGCTCAGGTAGGTGGGCACAAAGGACACCCAAACACTGCAGAAGACCAGCATGCTGAAGGTGATCAGTTTGGCTTCATTGAAGGCCCCAGGCAGCTTCCTGGCTAGAAAAGCCACAGTGAAGCAAATGGCAGCCAGGAAGCCCATGTAGCCAAGGACAGTGTAAAACATGGCAACAGATCCTTCATTGCATAGAAGGATGATCTCTCCAGCCTGGGAGTGCATGTCAGAATCTGGGAATGAGGGAGAGATACCTAGCCAGATGATGCAGATGACAACTTGGACACTGGAACAGGAAATGACAATGGAGTTGGCGAGACTCCTCCCCAGCCATCTCCTCGCTCTGTTCCCTGGCTTTGTGGCCAGGAAGGCCAGAACCACAGTGATGGTTTTTGCCAAAACAGAAGAGACGGCAACCGAGAAGATGATGCTGAAGGCTGTTTGTCGGAGAAGGCAGGTCACTTTCCTTGGCCTCCCAATAAAGAGGAAGGAGGAGAAAAAGGAAAGTAGAAGGGAGAAGAGAAGGATATAGGAGAGGTCTCGGTTGTTGGCTTTCACTATGGGAGTCTCCCTGTATTTAACGAGGATTCCTAACACAATGCCTGTTGTTAAAGACAAGAATACGGTAACAGAAGTTAAGATGATCCCCAATTGTTCTTTATAAGCCAGGAAGGTGATAATCTTGGGGACACATTGATCTTGGTACTTCTTTGGATGCTGATCTTCTGGGCATTTGATGCAATGGTCTGCATCTGAAGGGGGGAAAGAGTGGCTTCAGCATCATATACAACCAAACAATCTATTCTATTACTTTTTTTTTTGGGGGGGGGAAGATTCTTATGGGGGAGATGGCACCTGTTTATTAGGGAAGGGGAGGCAAAATTCTTTATAAATGCTCAGAAATGTTTTTAGAATCTTCACTGAAAGTCTCTCTGAGTGATTCTTCACCCTATTTATATTCTCCTAAGGAATTTCCTAACCTTTGATTCACTCACCTTCCTCAGTGGAGATCATCCCTTCCGCACATGGAGCACAAGCATAGCAGCAAAGTGGTTGTCCTTCTTGAACCACCTTGGTATAGCCTGGCAGACAGCTTTTGGTACACCTGGAGAGAGGCACAGCCTAGCCACGCAGAAAAGAAGGTTCATCAAGGGTGAAGTGTTAGGAGCACCTGTGCCTATGGAGTACTGAAGGGGATCTCATGGAGCCCATGTGCTTTTTTCCCAGGGAAGCACTTTTGATGCAAAACAGCATGGAAGGGAAACCTCATTGTGTCAGGAGCTCAGCCTGCACTCGAGTAGGATCCTGGTAGAGACACATGCCCGCCTGGCATGTTCTCTCCCTCCTGGTCGATTGTTCGGGAGCTTCAAAAGCTTTCTTCAGCCCGAACATCACAGCGACCGATGCCAACCAACACTGGCACACTTAGGGATCCGCAGAGTTTGCGCAGTTGCGTAACAGACCTCAGCAACTCAGCATTTTGGCTAATCTACTTTATTTACATATAAACACACATGGAGAATGGCAACATGGCTCCCTCTCTCTCTAGCATCAGACAGCAAAGAGAAAAAGAAGAAAGGACAAACTTCACGGAACACAGTAACACAAACATCCTGTCTCCGTCGCTTCCCACTCTGTGGAGTCAAAACATACCACATCATGTGAAAGACAAAAGTCCCATGACTGCAATCATGGAGCAGGGATTTTAACACTTTGGTGTGTCTGCTTGCTTGTTTCAACATTTATACCTATCATTTCTAAAGAAACTTATGCTCAAGGCAATGGACAGAATAGGCAAAAACAATATAATAATGGCAGAATAATACGCCAAACAAAATGCTGCAATGAAACATACTGATAAAGAGCAGAAATTAAATATACCATCACCTGATGATGCTAACTAAAAAAATGTCTCCTGAATTATTATTATTTAATTTTTTTCTAAGAGTTCTGGGTCCTGGGATAGAAGGGGAAGATGAAACGGTCATGGGGTGCCATTACATTGTGGTTAAAGAGCCTTTCTCTTCTACCACTATATTAATACTGTGACTATTGTTACTAGTAATATTAACACCACCTTTCTCCCACTTAACTAAAAAAGAAAACTATTATATCCACCCCTAAAAACAACCTTGTGTGCTATGCTAGGAGGAGATACTATAACTAGCCCAAGGTCACCCAGTGAAGTTCGTTTTGGCTGAGCAGGGATTTGAAATATGATTCCCCAAGTCCTATCCCCTACACCATTTTTGGCACTAGAGATCAGATCCCAAGTAAAGTCTGCATTAGACTTGTGAGCCACTGGACCCATAACTTGTTATACTGGGCCCACAACCTGTTCCTGATAGCATGTCTGAAGGCAGCCCTGTTTAGGGAAGCTTTTAATGTTTGATGCATTACTGTATTTTAATATTATGTTGGAAGCCTCCCAGAGTGGCTGGAGAAACCCAGCCAAATGGGCGGGGTATAAATAATATGTTGTTGTTGTTGTTGTTGTTGTTGTTGTTGTTGTTGTTGTTACACCACACCTTAACCAGTGTGGTCAGCAGATTACCTGCACCTCCAGCAGCATATTCTAGCAGAACATCAGAGTATTCTTGCTCTCCAGTTGTCAGCTTTTTTCAGAGTGCACGGTTAAGAAAACTCCTTGCCCACACAGTTCAGTTCAAAGTATAAAGTATTTAAAGACAAGTATAAACACGCTATCTACATAAACTTAAGAGATGCTGGTGCATCACAAACTATTAAGTGCAGTTCCCAGCACAGCACAATATTCAATGGAATATTTGTGGAAAGGATTTTAGTTAAAGTTCCATATAAAGTAAAAGGTAAAGGTAAAGGACCCCGACAGTTAAGTCCAGTTGCGAATGACTCTGGGGTTGCGGCGCTCAACTTGCTTTACTGGCCGAGGGAGCCGACGTCTGTCCGCAGACAGTTTTTCCGGGTCATGTGGCCAGCATGACTAAGCCGCTTCTGATGAAACCAGAGCAGCACACGGAAACACCTTCCCGCTGGAGTGGTACCTATTTATCTACTTGCACTTTGATGTGCTTTCGAACTGCTAGGTGGGCAGGAGTTGGGACCGAGCAACGGGAGCTCACCCCGTCGCGGGGATTCGAACCGCCGACCTTCCGATCGGCAAGCCCTAGGCTCAGTGGTTTAGACCACAGCGCCACCCGTGTCCCCTCCTGCTTCCATATAAAGTACTAGGAGTTTAATATTTGTCATGTGACATAAGGAGTCTCATACCTTGTTAAACTGTTGGGGCCAAACAATGGCTTTTGTGTTAATGGTAAACTTTACGTCAGGGGAGGGGCCCCTCTCTATGCTCCCAATTTTCCCTCTAACACGAGACTTATTGGGAAACATAATCCAGTTCTCAATATTGTAGTTGCCTGGCAGCTCTCCATTCTCATCCAAATATAGCCTGCCCATTGAAGTATTCAGAAATTGAATTTCTCTTAAAAAAAGGTGGAGCTGAAATGGAAAGGATACAGTAGCATTAAGGAAATATGAAACTATACTTACTATCTCAGCATTGCTCACTTTGAGTTGTTATGAATTGGGGCCAGGGGTTTGCTTTTCCCAATTTCAGTAGCACCCTGTGGAAGCCCAAAATTTGATGCCCCTCACTTCTCACCTTCCATTCTGCGTGTGCCCAGCACAGGGGAACCAGTTACATTGCCCCAAGTCTGCCTCTGATATAGCTCAACTAAACTATATGCCTTTTTCAGGCATTCTATTTATTTAAACATTTTTAGACCACATTTTATATAAAATCACAAATCTTTTTACACAATAAGTTCATTACACAAAAGAAAGGTTAGATCTTGATATAACACATTTAGCATTTAGATCTTTTTGTATTTTTGTATTATATTATCTGTAGTTGTTTTGTTTCAAAAACTGATTTGAGCTGTATTTTATTATCTTGTTTGACTGTATCGAGAACTGTCCTGTGCTCTTTTGACAAATAGCTGTATATAAATGTTTAAGGTCTGTATGTAAATGTTTGAGGTCCAGCGCTGAGGGCCTTCTGGCGGTTCCCTCACTGCGAGAAGCCAAGTTACAGGGAACCAGGTAGAGGTCCTTCTCGGTAGTGGCACCCGCCCTGTGGAATGCTCTCCCACTAGATGTCAAAGAGAACAACTGCCAGACTTTTAGAAGACATCTGAAGGCAGCCCTGTTTAGGGAAGCTTTTAATGTTTGATGCATTACTGTATTTTAATATTTTGTTGGAAGCCACCCAGTGTGGCTGCAGAAGCCCAGTCAGATGGGTGGGGTATAAATAAATTAATAATAATAATAATAATAATAATAATAATAATAATAATAATAATATAAATTTACTTGGGGACGTTGGAGGAAGCATTGCACTGGGAAGAGAGTTCCCATATAAGCATAATGATCAATTATTATTTTTTACCTCTACCAGGAGCCTCACAAATTGGATTTGCCTCAGAAATGGTTCTCATATGTAAATTTGATGAAACATTTGGGGCAATGTACTGCAGTTTGCAGAAAGGGAGAGAAAATACCTGCCACGGCTGTAGCCTTTGATGTTCCAACCTGTCTCCTCCACCAGCCACCAACATCCACTTTGATCTGGATGAATAGGCAGCATTCAAAGCCTGAGCTACAGCTTGGACACTGAAGTAAGTGATGTAGCTGTTTTGAGACAGGGCTCTCTGCAGCTCCTCTTCAGGCACCATCTCCAGTTTCTCATTCTCTGTGCATCTTCTCCAACCTTTCGCAGCCAGCACATGTTTTGAATATGAACAATGAAACGCTTTCTGCCAGAAGTGATGAAGAATATAGGAAGTTGGGTTATAGTAGTCACGCTTAGTCCTTTCCCCCATCTTCATTATGAAGGACAAAGAACCATGAATGTACTGGAATAAATCAGGGGGATAAGATAAAAACACATTGATGTCCTTTAAACCTATTGTGATCCAGACTTTTGGCCCAATTTGTTCCCCAAGTGCTGCTTGTAGTGTCATGATTGGGAGCCACCCCATGCGAGTATTTTCATAGTAAACAAATACACCCAGTTGTCTCCATAGGACAAAGGGTTCATTCAAACTGAACATTTGATGTGGATTCTTTTCTGGAATTCTTTTTGATAGAGCAATGCAAATCCCATTACTGATCATCAGAGGTGTCAAGCCACCGATAAATCTTTCTGCATCATCGTTCTCTGGAGCTAAGAGGCCAATCCATGTCCATCTGAAATGCAGGAGCAACTTGATAATACCCAAGTATTGACTTTCTTCTTTGGGGACCATTCGGTACAGAAAAGGGAACTGAGTTTTATCATCAAGAACTTGAGGAACCAACCCATAACTGATCTAGCAAGGAAAGGAAAAGATTAGTGTTTCGTTTTGCTTCCAGGATAAAGACCAGATATTTATTAACCTGAAATGATTAATATCTAACAACATTTGTGCTGGCTGTGACAAATTGGAGTTGTAGTCCACAAAATCTGGATGATACCGGGTTGGTGAAGGCTGGATTTTTTGGGGAAAAGACCCCTGAACTTTTCCATACTTTTCTCACTTTTTGATGCTCTTTCTTACCATTCCCTTCATACCTGTGGGATTTTGTAGACGCCCGACATGGCAGAAATCTCTTTTGAGAGTGTAGAATCGGCCCCCTCCAGAACAGCCAGAAGGTTATTCCTTTTCCTGCACTTATAGTTGGGAATGTTGCTCCTGCTACCTGCAACCAGATCTAGCAAGGCATCAGAAGTGATCCTGGCATCAAAATAGTTCTCATAGAGGTTGTAGCCCAGGGTGATGTTGGGTAAGAACTGGGGATTGTGGTTTATCTCTTGGATGGTGAACAAGAACGACAAGATGTGCCAGTGGAACCTATATGATGGACTGCAAAAATTGAAGCAATTAAAAACCGTCAAACTGCTTATCAGCATTTAATGGGGGGGAAAAAGTCACACCTAAGGGGCTATTTAGGCAATATGAATCTCATAATTGCTGACCCCAAAATAATTGTCTTCATCTTGGTGGCAGAGTGTGAGAGGGACTTATCCTTTTTGTAAGGTGAAAACTCACAGACCAATTAAGAATAAAAATGGGGAAATTCATGCTTCCTTGCAGAAGAGGAAAATAACACAGTCTTGAAAAAAGAAAATTAATAACTTTTTTTTGGAAGACTCGTGAAATTTCCACAAAGGCTGCAGTTTATTTCTTAGTCTTTATTGTTTCAAAGGGCTGTTTCGTAAGTTCCACTTTGTTAAAATAGAGAACTTTGTCCATACTCTAGAAGGGGAATAAGACTGCAACCCCAAATCCATATACTGAGCAGAAAGCTCTATTCAATCAGTTGGACTTAGTACGTCCTGGTCCACCCGCTTACAATCTAATGATACAAAAGGAAAGGAGGTTAGGAGAGGAGCGGAAAGCTTTCATTTAGCTAAGCAGGATTTTAAAATAAGCTTCTGGGCTAGGAAGGAAGACCTCCCACATTCAAATCCTGGCAGCTACTTCCCTGCAGCAGCCACTCCACCACCCACTTGCCAGTGCTGTCTTTCAATGCATCATTTTGCTCTGTGATAAGGTTGAATTGCATTCTAGCATTACATCCTTCAAAAGGCATCACGGTAGCACAGCACAGATAGATCACTTCACCAGGGACAACCAAGGGAACCAGAAAGTAAAACGGGTGGGAATATTAGAGCACCAGCTGTTCTTTGACTCCAACTCCCATCTGCCCCAGTCAGCATGCAGGGGACAACCATGGAGTCTCAAATTTCAGTGGCACCCCATGCAATGCCAATTTTTTGTGCCCCTCCACCTCTCACACTCCATCCTGACCAGCGGTTGAGGCATCCAAACTGATCGTGTGCTCCTCTAAATCTGCCTTTGCAGCATGGCCAATGTTTGAGATATTATCCCCCAACAATATCTCGATTGCTACAGGTTCCCCTTTCCAGGCTATTTCCTTGGTAAACAGTAAACATTGGAGGCAGAGAAGCATAACACCCACCTGCACATAATTACTTACACATGAAACCTGGCAAATGGAGGCTGGGAAAAGTTGTATGGACGCTGTTCAGAGAAATATTTTGGAGATATGATCCCACTAATGAGGAAGTCTCCTGGCCGGTAATAATTGTGTGCTTCATTTTCTTCCCTGATCAGATTCAAGGGGCATTTTGTCTTTAGGTCTCCAAAGACTCCATGGGGCATCAGCAGAAGAAGTAGCAGCAGCAGCAGCAGCAGCAGGGATCTCATTCTGGCTCTGCTTCCTACACGTTTCTTGTGAGTGGATCCTCTCACCTCCTGAACCAGCTAATAAGAAGAAGACAGAACGTCTTGCAAGACCAAAGCTGCACCACCAATATGGGTGGTGTTCAGCTATGGCTTCAGAGCCATTGGACTTCACATAGTATTTCCCATGTCCCTTCTGCCAGTTCTCACTCAATGTATCTCTGACACAGGAGGTGTTCTGTGTACCACATTACCAAGGTGCAGTAAGTAACATCACACTGACCTTGATTCTGATGTTTAGACAGTTTCCCCAAATGTCTCTTGAGCTTTGGCAAGAATGAGGATAGATCACTATGATTTTCATAATGATAAAGGGAATAAGGTTCACTTCTGTAATATACTGGAGCCCTTGTGTGGCTTGAGGGGCAGGTGCAGAGGTGTAGAAAAACGTGTCTTCAAGAAAGCACAGATGTTTATCCAAAACTTATCATGAGTTGAAGGTGGGGAGAGTTGGCCTGGACTTTGATGGTGGGAACCCGGACATTCTTATGGAGGATACCATAGGTTCATCTAATTTGGTATTCTGCTTCCCACAGTAGCCAAGACCCCTAGATCCTTTTTACACATACACCTGGCAAGCCAGGTGTCCCCCACCTTATACTTGTAACCTTACATTTGTCCCTATTGAAATTCATTTTGTTAGTTTGGGCCTAGTTCTCCAACCTATTAAGGTCATCTTGAATCCCGATTCTGTCTTCTGTGGCATTAGCTACCCTTGCCCTACTCTTAAATTCCTGAATCATATCTCCTTAGTCTTGGGATGAAGTTCTACCAATAATTTGCAGAAAAATGAACCCTTTCTTGCATACAAGTATCAGTCAATCTTTATTATTGCCATCACAGATCAGCCACTAAGTTAGAATACGATTTACAATTTGCAATATTCAGGCCAGGAGAAGACCATAAGGAATTAAAATCACAGCAAAAGACAAGGATATATGTGAGCATTGTTACACATTCACATTCAATTCATAGTTAGACTAGATTACTGAGTGCTAGTATGGTTGTAAAGAGATTTAACCGTTCAATTCCTAGTTATCCATTTTGATGCATGTAATTTAGACACTCGTGGGTGAAGTTTGACAAAAGGAGGGAGGTATAAAAATTATCATATCTGTCTAGGAATTTTGTTCAGATGGGTGTAATATATAAGGAGTGAATGTCTTCATAGTATGAATAGTATAGTACTATGTGCTAAACCATTTCCACACCCAATTCACAAGAGCTGGCACGTTGGTTAAAGAGTGTGTGAACATCTCCCATCCAAAGAGCACACGGAGAGGCGTCAAAGTGGGCCTAAGTCAAATTCCAAAGCATAATCTGCTGGAACAAAGCTTTTGCTACAATTTCCCTGAGTCATACGTCGTAAAAGGATAGAGTGAATCTGACTCAGATGAGGATTAGCAGCGTAAAAGCCAACGTGGCTAATCAGGTATTTAGTGGCAATCAGGGAGTGACAAAGCAGTTATAATACATTCATTTTAATCATTCATAATTTATGCAAAACAAAGAGAGCTATATGGAACTATAATCTGAAGGATGACAGTGCTACCCATTGTCAACCTGGATGTTTCAAGCATTAGGTGTCATCTTAAATTTCTCTTGTCAGATGCTGCTTTGTATTCAGATCAGGCCTCAGCAAAATAATGTAGCATTTTGGCATGAAGATGCAGCCCAGAAGCCCAGCACTGGAGGCCAACATAGAGAAGATCTGCACAGCTACCGTGTATTTCCCCTTGGTGCTCAGGTAGGTGGGCACAAAGGACACCCAAACACTGCAGAAGACCAGCATGCTGAAGGTGATCAGCTTGGCCTCATTGAAGGACCCTGGAAGCTTTCTGGCTAGGAAAGCCACCGTGAAGCAGATGGCAGCTAGGAAGCCCATGTAGCCCAGGGCAATATATAACATCGCAGCAGATCCTTCATTGCATTGCAGGATGATCTCTCCAGCCCGGGAATGCATGTCAGAGTCAGGGAATGGAGGAGACATGCACAGCCAGATGGTGCAGATGACAACTTGAACACCGGAGCAGCAAATGACAATGGAGTTGGCCAGACTTTTCCCCAGCCATCTCCTCACCCTGTTTCCTGGCTTTGTGGCCAGGAAGGCCAGCACCACAGTGATGGTTTTTGCCAAGACAGAAGAAACAGCTACTGAGAAGATGATGCTGAAGGCTGTTTGTTGGAGAAGGCAGGTGACTTTCCTTGGTTGCCCAATGAACAGGAAGGTGGACAAAAAAGAAAGCAGGAGGGAGACGAGGAGGATGTAGGAGAGGTTCCGGTTGTTGGCTTTCACTATGGGAGTCTCCTTGTATTTAATGAAGATTACTAACACAATGCCTGTTGTTAAAGATAAGGAAAGGGCAATGGAAACTAAGATGATCCCCAAATGTTCTTTATAAGCTAGGAAAGTGATAAGCCTGGGGACACATTGATCTCTGTTGTTGCTTGGATGCTGATCTTCTGGACATTTGGTGCAACTTTCTGCATCTAAGGAAGAGAGAAAGAGTGGCTTCAGTATCAGGGCATTATTTGTTTTTCAGAAAGATGTTGAAGTGGGGGAGGTCAAGGAGTAAGACAGTTGAATAGGGAAAGTTTGGCAAAAAAATGCTTGTTCAATTGGTTATTGAAAGTTTACATTTGTATCCTGCCTTTCTTCTGAGGAGACAGCGGTGGGGCACAAAAACTTCCTCAGTTTTTATTGCCAAAACAACCTTGTGATGCAGGGCAAAGCTTTGATGCAGTGACCTCCCCACAGATGTGTGTCCAGCAACTTCACCATACATTTTTTTGCCTAAGAAGCAAGACACACCTCTTTACATTGACCTGTGGCAGTTTATTATTATTTGATTATTTATTTTTACATTTATCCACTACCTTTCCTCCAAAGGGTTCAAGGTAGTATACATTAATATCCCCCTGCCCCTTTTATGTTTACAACAAACCTGTGAGGTACGTTAGGCTGAGAGAGACTTGTCTAATGAACAATTTGTAATTGTGTTTTTAAAACTAGTGTAAATGATAAATTTATCCAACATCTCATATATTTTTTATGTTAGCTGGACTGGAAGAAGATTGTTATAAGTTTAACTTCCTTCTCATATTTCACTTTTTCTGTATGATTTCTTGTTATCTCTTTGGTAGCTGTCAGGGAACTGACATCGGAGCGAGAGGCGAAGGGGAGGCTCCCAGATGATGCTGGCGAAGGACCCAGCAGCAGGGGGAGAAACAGCTCAGTAGAGGGGGAAGCCAATCAGCGCAACACCAGGGATAAAGGGGGGCAGACGGGGGAATTGGAGAGAGGGCTCCAGGACTCTTCACTGGACCTCAGTGAGGAGAGCCCAGGTCCTCCGCTACCCACGCCTTCCCTGCGCAGAAGACTCCCGCACAGTGAGAGGAGGAGACTGGGTGTCAAACAACTTTTATGCTGGAAGAGGTTCAAGAAACGCCCACTGACGGATTCTGCCAGTGACTGAGGCAGCCACGATGAGAAGGGGCTGTGCAGTCAGAAAGGTTTAACAAGGCAAATTAACCGAGAAAGGCACCAGCTTACGCACGAGTAACTCATACCTATTACAATAGCTAATGCAAACTATTTCCTCTTTCTTCTGTGCAATGCTCCTGGTAGTCAGATCAAAATTGTCCATTGCTTGTTTTGTTATCATTTTCATATAATGCATTATATATTTTGTGTTTGTGTTTCTGCTTTACTGTTTTAAATATTTCCTTTTAAAAATTATTCCCCTTTTGTCTTCTATAACTCACACACACACACACACACGCACACACGCACACATGCACACACACACACACACTTTAAAAATAAATTTCCTTTATGGTGTGATTCAGTTTATTTGATCATTGAGAGCATAGCTGAAAATAGTCAAAGACTATGTACAGTGGATGCTCGGGTTGTGAACGTGATCTGTGCGGGATGCATGTTTGCAACCCGCAGCGCTCACAACCCGCAGTGGCATGCGGGTTGCGATTCGGCGCTTCTGCGCATGCATACATGTATACTAAGCTGTCTCCCTGATACCCACATGGTTCTGCAATGATTGCTTCCTTACTTTCAGCTTAATTCCTGGAAGAAAGGATGGTGCTTGAAAATAGAGAAGCCAATAAAACACCTATGTTCAAAAATGTATTACTGCTCTGCACATAGTGTTTCTGGGTGACTCTTTTCCCTATTTCTATTCTCCGAAGGAGCTCCCTCTCCCTTGGAATGACCCACCTTCCTCAGTGGAGATCATCCCTTCTGCACATGGAGCGCAAGCATAGCAGCAAATTGGCTCTCCTTCTTGAACCACCTTGGCGTATCCAGGCCGGCAGCTTTTGGTACACCTGGAGCGAGGCACAGTCTAGTCATGCAGAGAAGAAGGTGCACCGAGGAGAAAGTGTTAGAAGCATCTGTGTCTATGGAATTCATAGGGTTTGGCAAGGACCCAACAAGATCTCTAGTTCCACCGAAGCCATTTATGTGCCTGCCTTCTGTCCAAAAATACGCTCAAGGAAGAGGACAAACTATACCAAAACAGCTTTCTGACCGTGAAAGCTGTTTAACCATGGAAGACTCTCTCAAGAGATTGTGGTCTCTCCTCCCTTGGAGGTTTTCAAGCAGAGGCTGGATGGCCATCTCCCATACATGATTTTGTTGAGATTCCTGCATTGCAGGGAGTTGACCAGAAGACTCCCAGGGTCTCTTCCAACTCCACAATTCCATGATTCTAATCATAGCAATAAGAAAACACTGATAGAGAGCAGTTATTAAAAGTACTGCCACTTCAAAGCAGTTACAGTGGTACCTCGGGTTAAGTACTTAATTCGTTCTGGAGGTCCGTTCTTAACCTGAAACTGTTCTTAACCTGAAGCACCACTTTAGCTAATGGGGCCTCCCACTGCCGCTGTGCTGCCGGAGAACGATTTCTGTTCTCATCCTGAAGCAAAGTTCTTAACCTGAGGTACTATTTCTGGGTTAGCGGAGTCTGTAACCTGAAGCGTCTGTAACCTGAAGCATATGTAACCCGAGGTACCACTGTGCTTAAAAATGATTCCTGGATTACAGTGGTGCCTCGCAAGACGAAATTAATTCGTTCCGCGAGTTTTTTCGTCTAGTTTTTTCATCTAGCGAATTTTTCGTCTTGCGAAGCACGGTGTCGGAAAAGTTTTGGAAAAGCTTCAAAAATCGCCAAAAACCTCAAAAAAGGCTAACACACTGCGTTTTATGAGTTGCTCCTCGAAGTCAAGTCGCAACTGTATTAACGGTGTTAAGAAAAAGGAAACAAACTTGCAAAAAATGCAAGACGTTTTCGTCTTGCAAAGCAAGCCCATAGGGAAATTCATCTTGCAAAGCAGCTCAAAAACCGCAAAACCCTTTCGTCTAGCGAGTTTTTCATCTTGTGAGGCATTCGTCTTGCGGGGCACCACTGTATTATTAAAAGGACTTTGCGTGCGGAGAATATCCTTTTGAACTATATACACCTATTGTATGGAAGCTGACAACTGGACAATGAAAATGGATTCTACATGCCCTTACTGTGGCCAAGAGACTGATATTTATGAACTGGAAGAATGAAGATAAGATACCCTTTAATCAATGGATCAGTAAGATGACACTCGCAGCTTATGAATGGAAGAAGAGTTTGGATTTGGATTTGATATCCCGCCTTTCACTCCCTTTTAAGGAGTCTCAAATCGGCTAACATTCTCCTTTCCCTTCCTCCCCCACAACAAACACTCTGTGAGGTGAGTGGGGCTGAGCGACTTCAAAGAAGTGTGACTGGCCCAAGGTCACCCAGCAGCTGCATGTGGAGGAGCGGGGACACGAACCCGGTTCCCCAGATTACGAGTCCACCGCTCTTAACCACTACATCACACTGGATCACTTAGAGGTGTTGACTACATGACTACATTCTGTATATACTCATTCCAAATATCAATGTATTTGTCAAAACAAAGACAAATATATTGATATTTGCAATGAGTATATACAGAATGTAGTAAGTTATGAATAACCACATTTGTATCAGGAGTGTTACATTTATTTCTATAGAACAAAGTACAGAAATGTACTTATTTTTAGTAAAAGGCGAAAGATTTATACGATTTATACGATACTTTTTCATCGCTTCTCGGCCTTTTGGCTAAGATCAAGTGCAGAAATGTACTTATTTTATCTATTGTATTACTTTTGCACCTTTGGCCAGACATTGTAGCAAGGGCGCCGACTTGGGCCCCAGAGTATGGGTGCCCAATGGCGCCAACGACATAATGTGACGTTATGACAATGTGACGTGATTTCACGACGTCATATCATGTCGGCACACCATAGCGGCGCTTTCAAGGCCTTGCGGGAACTCAGAGGTCATGCTGGAAGTCTCATGAGGCCTCCAAAGCAACTTCCAGTTTCTACCGAAAGTTGCATTGCACCCAGGGCCCCCTAGAGTTGTAGTAGACCTCCTGTGAACCCTGAATTTCCAGGGTTCCAAAATATGTGGAGATATAAGATGCTCTCCACTTCACATAGTCATATGCAAATTATTCAAGAAATCATTAGAGCTCCACAGAATTTTTATGCTGTGAACCGCCCTGATGATTTGACTTCACCCCGAAGGTGCCATTGTCTCCCGAGACAGAGTGATGCCAACTCCAGAAGTAAATTGAGAAGGATCTGGTGTCTCTTCTCAGGATCCCAGGGCTCTATCTGTTCCTTCAGAATGCCAAATTCCCTTCCTGTCTCAGCTGCCGTGGCAAGAGGGAGTTGTTGTGGCAGCTGTTACTGGGTAGCTAAGACACAATGGATCCACCTTATAATACCGTTTTGCAGTACTTGCTCAAGGAAGAGTGTAAACAGGCTCTCCTAGCCTCCCTGCTCCTTTACACCCCCTACCTTCTTAAATTGGTTGGGCCACTCAATGTCTTTTGAGTCAATGGTGAACTTCATGTTGGTTGATGCCGCTCCCCTTATATTCCCAATTTTCACTCTAGTACGAGAGTTATTGGGAAACATCAGCCAGTTCACAATATCGAAGTCGGGTGGCAGCTCCCAATTCTCATCCAAACACGGTCTGCCCATGGAAGTATTCAAACACTGGATTTCTTTTAAGAAACGGTAGAGCTGAAATGGCAAGGAAAATACCAGCATTAAGGAACGAGACAATGCGGAATATGTTGGTGGGCGGAAAAAGATACAGAAAGGAAAAATCCTGGAGGCAAGTGTGGTTTGGTGAGAGAACTCCAGCAGAGATTTGAAATCACAAAACATGCAGCAAAGTAAAGCATGGAAATATAGGCTGTAAAACCTTTAAAATATGTTCCTCCAAAATGTCCCCTTTAAAAGTATCTTTCCAAAGCTCCCTTCATCCAACAGCATAAGAAAATACCACATGTTTGGTAAGTTTAAAAATTGTTTACTTACAAACTCCCCAAAGGTCAGATTCATGTGCTTCGGAAATTTGCACAGGAAGTAAAACATAGCTTACTTACCAAGTGGTGCAAGTTCCTAAATCATTGGCTTGCAGTTCAGTTGAAGTAACCAGCTCAAACCTCTTCACACTGACCTTCTCAAGTGCAGGGTGTGTGTGAACAATAGGTTTGATTACCTATTTCCTCCCAAGTTGAGGAGAAGTGACCTAGGCTAAGCCTGGCAGGACCACTTACTATGGGGTATTAACCCCTTCAAGCATTAATTAGACTTAAGCATGTTGGTTATATGAGGCTGGTGATCCCACAGATCCACTCACTTCAAGCTCTTATAAATTGGGGCCAGTTTGCATCTCATCTAGAGCATAAGTCCTATTCATGCAACCTTTTCTTAAATTGATTATAGCATTTATAGAGCACCTTTCATATAAAATAACAAGGAGCTTTGCAGAACAAGACAATATAATACTTGTTTTAAACATAATAATAATAATAATAATAATAATAATAATAATAATAATAATACCCCAACCATCTGGCTGGGCTTCCCCAGCCACTCAACAGAATATTGAAAACACAATAAAACATTAAAAACTTCCTTGAAGTCTTCTAAAAGTCAGATAGTTGCTTATTTCCTTGACATCTGATGGGAGAGCGTTCCACAGGGTGGGTGGGCGCCGCTACCGAGAAGGCCCTTTGTCTTGTTCCCTGTAACCTCACTTCTCACAGTGAGGGAACTGCCAGAAGGCCATCAGCGCTGGTCCTAAAAATCAGTGCTCAGGAATGTGCTTATGCATAGACATATTGGAATGAGCTGACACCCATTTTATCTCTAGTGAAGATTATTTCACAGTACAGGGCCCACTGCAAAGAAGGCAGTCACAGGTCTATCCAAAGTCAAAATCAGCATAGGTGTGGGACATGCATCTTTGCCAAGAACCTCCTTTGCCTCATGCAAAGATATTTAGGGAAGGGGTTTTTCTCACGTACAGGTTTCCATGGGACCTGGAACCCCAAAAGAGCCGTTTTTTTTTTAAAAAAAAATTTCACTGCTACATTGTATTCCACAGTTGGACTACTGCAATGAACTCTATGTGAGGCTACCTTTGAAGGTGACCCGGAAATTACAACTAATCCAGAATGCGGCAGCTAGAACAATAGGATTCAAAATGCAGCAGTCTGATTGGTCCTAGAAAGCCACTCCTGAACTAAGGAGGGGGGGTTGCGGGCTCACGCCTCCACCCACATTTTTGCAGGGCTGGCGCCAGCCCCATGGGACTCAGGGATTTCCATTAGTATTCATCTTCTGCAGTGCCAGCCAATCGGCTGGCGCTGGGGGCGGGCCCACCTAAGGGCACTTAAGGTCATAGAATCATAGAATCATAGAAACATAGAGTTGGAAGAGACCACAAGGGCCATCGAGTCCAACCCCCTGCCAAGCAGGAAACACCATCAGAGCACTCCTGACATATGGTTGTCAAGCCTCTGCTTAAAGAAGAAGAAGAAGAAGAAGAGTTTGGATTTGATATCCCGCCTTTCACTCCCCTTCAGGAGTCTCAAAGCGGCTAACATTCTCCTTTCCCTTCCTCCCCCACAACAAACACTCTGTGAGGTGAGTGAGGCTGAGAGACTTCACAGAAGTGTGACTGGCCCAAGGTCACCCAGCAGCTGCATGTGGAGGAGTGGAGACGCGAACCCGGTTTCCCAGATTACGTGACTACCGCTCTTAACCACTACACCACACTGGCTCCTAAGACCTCCAAAGAAGGAGACTCCACCACACTCCTTGGCAGCAAATTCCACTGTCGAACAGCTCTTACTGTCAGGAAGTTCTTCCAGGTCAGGGCAGCCCTGGCTCGCCCCTTTTCCTCCTTTGCAGCAGCCGTGGTTTATTCTCTACCTTTTTCGTCGCCGCAATCTTTTGCTTAGGATTTTGCAAGGCCTTTCTGCCTCGGAGCTTATTTCCTAGCTTCTTCATTAGTTTCCCCCCGTCCTTTGCTGGAGCGCAAAGCCGCATTCGCGTTGTGTGTAGCGCTTCCCGCCATCGTCCCCCCTGCATCGTTCGCGGACTTACTTCACCGCTCGGCATTGTCCCAAAAAAGGCCCCTGGGGAATTCCGGATGATACACAACCTTCCTTACCCCAAGGGTGCTTCAGTCAACGATGCTATCCCCCAAGAACAGTGCACGGTGAAGTATGCATCTTTTGATCAAGCAGTGAAGTGGTCCGGGGATTTGGCAGGGGCACTTTTATGGCAAAATGCGACATCGAATCTGCATTTCGCCTTCTTCCAGTTCACCCAGTGGACTATTGTTGGTTAGGTTTTAAATTCCAGGGTGCTTATTTCATTGATAAAGCGATGCCTATGGGGTGCTCGATTGCCTGTGCCGCTTTCGAGACTTTCAGCACCTTCCTGGAATGGGCGCTGAAATTTAAAGCAGGCACCGAAGGGGTGGGGCATTACTTGGATGACTTTATTTTGGTCGCAAGTAATGCAAATGACTGCAGGGCCTTGCTACAGGCCTTCAAGTCCATGGCTGAGGAGCTGGGTTTCCCTTTAGCAAACGAGAAGACGGAAGGCCCGGTCACCACGATGACTTACTTGGGCATTGAACTCGACACACTTGCCCAAACTTCCCGCCTACCTACCAAGAAGTTGGTTGCCCTAAGAGAGCTTATTTCACAGATACTGCCCCTAAGGAAGGTTACCCTGAAGCAAATTCAATCACTCTTGGGTCACCTCAACTTCGTGTGCCATGTAGTTTCCCCCGGTCGCCCCTTTTGTGGACGGTTGGCAAAGCTGTCAGCAGGTTTACGGTCGCCACATCATAGGGTGCGCCTCTCGAAGGCTGTAAAATCAGATCTCCAGGTTTGGCTGCAATTCTTAGACGGCTATAATGGTATTTCACTTTGGCAAGATAGCATGGCCCTGCAAGTGGATTTCCAGGTGCATTCAGACGTGGCAGGTTCCTTGGGGTTCTGTGTCTACTTCAGAGGTCAGTGGTGTGCACAACGATGGCCCTCATCCTGGCAGGGTAAACCCATACTGCATGATTTAACATTCTTAGAATTCTTCCCTATCGTAGTCGCAATTCACATATGGGCTGAGCAATTTAAAGACCATAGGGTCTGCTTTTGGACAGACAACCAAGCAGTGGTGTCGGTCTTAAATAAGCAATCTTCACATTCCCCCAGAGTAGCGTCGCTGCTGCGGTATTTTGTCCTTTCCTGCCTCCGGCTAAACCTATATGCCTCTGCCAGATTTGTTCCGGGTATTGATAACAACATTGTGGATGCTCTATCTCGTTTCCAGATGGATCGCTTTCGCTCATTGGCGCCGGATGCGCAGCAGCTGCTGCAGCTGTTTCCGGAGCACCTCTGGAGTATTGGCAACGAGAAGCAATAAAGGGAGTATTGTCAGCAGTTGCACCCTCAACCTTAAGATCCTATAACAAGGTGTGGTTAGATTTCACATCTTTTCGCCAGAAAAAAGAGCAGTTTAAACCAGGCAGGCCCCCGTCTAAATCAGAGGTCATAGAATATCTTGTGTGCCTCCACGATCTAGGTCGGGCCCCCAAAACCCTCAATATTCATTCAGCGGCAATATCGTTCTTCTCCAAAGCCCTGTTCTCATTCGACCCCTGTGCACACTTCGTGGTGCGGAAGATGCTGGAGGGATGGCGTAGGTCTCGGCCTCCTAACTCCGACAGCAGAAGGCCCATAACTTATGACATACTCATGCAAATTCGTAAGAAGCTTTGGGTCATCTGCTGGTCCAGGTATGAAGCCAGGTTATTTTCCACAGCATTTTCCTTCGCCTTCTTTGGCGTCTTACGCATAGGCGAGGTGGTCTGTGAGGACCAGCCATCTAGTAACAACAGGGGGCTCCTGTTAGAGGACGTAACCTTGTCAAGCTCAGATGTAATATTAAAAATCCGCAGCTCTAAGACCGACCAACTTGGTAGAGGGGCTCTAATCCGCCTGCAGGCAACTCAGAAGGCTGGCCCTTGCCCGGTAAAGGACGCTAGAAAGTTTCTGTGCTTAAGACCAAAAGCAAGTGGCCCTTTCTTCATACATGCCGATGGCTCTCACCTGTCAAAACACCAGTTCACGAGGGTTATACGCAAGACGATCGCGGCCATTGGACTTCCACCTGAGGATTATGCCGCGCATCCTTTCTGCATTGGGGCTGCGACCACCGCTGTCCACATGGGTTTACCGGCTGAGAGGATAATGGACATGGGGCAGTGGAAGTCTAACGCGTACAGGGGATACATCCGGAAACCACGTTAACTCCCTCTTCCCCCATCAATCCCCCTGACCCAGCTCTCTTACTCTCTTATTTCAGGTATCGGGGCGGTGCGTCTCTGGATCATCGGCCACAGTATTGTACACTGGGCAAGACTGCACGCAGTTACCAGGGGCTGGTGCGATGACCTGCAACTCCCTAGCAATGTCGAAGTGTCCTGGATTGCACGGTGTGGAATGCGTTGGGAAGAATTCTTCCCGGCAGTAACAAAAAGAATTGCAGCCGAAGGCCCACCCGGATGCTCTGGTCATCCAACTGGGCGAGAACAACCTGGCTTATAGAAAAGTGGTGGACTTAATGTGGAATATTTTCAATGACCTGGAGGAGTTGCGGGCTTCGTATTCAAATATAACAATAATCTTGGGCTACCTTTGAAGGTGACCCGGAAACTACAACTAATCCAGAATGCAGCAGCCAGACTGGTGACTGGGAGCGGCCGCCGAGACCATATAACACCGGTCTTGAAAGACCTGCATTGGCTCCCAGGACGTTTCCGAGCACAATTCAAAGTGTTGGTGCTGACCTTTAAAGCCCTAAACGGCCTCGGTCCAGTATACCTGAAGGAGTGTCTCCACCTCCATCGTTCTGCCCGGACACAGAGGTCCAGCACCGAGGGCCTTCTGGCGGTTACCTCACTGCAAGAAGCCAAGTTACAGGGAACCAGGCAGAGGGCCTTCTCGGTAGTGGCGCCCTCCCTGTGGAACGCCCTCCCACCAGATGTCAAAGAGAACAACAACTACCAGACTTTTAGAAAACATCTGAAGGCAGCCCTGTTTAGGGAAGCTTTTAATGTTTGATGTATCACAGTATTTTATTATTCTTTTGGAAGCCGCCCAGAGTGGCTGGGGAAACCCAGCCAGATGGGCGGGGTATAAATAATAAATTATTATTACTATTATTATTATTATTATTATTATTATTATTATTATTATTATTATTACCACCACCCAATCATGCTCCAGATAGAAGTGAATCCACAACCTGATTGGCTTACAGGACTGGGAGTACCGCCTTGCCACATTCCTTCTAGCACAGCACAGCACCCCCAGTTCAATGACTGGCCAGAGCCCCGCTGAACTACTAATGGGTCGGTGCCTTGCAATCAGACTGGACCGCCTTCACCCCGATAGAGCTCAGGATGAGGTAGTGGTAGGGGAAGGCAGGAACCCCCGGACCTTTGTGGCCCAGGACCCAGTGTACGCAAAGAATTTTGGGGCAGGCCCAGCATGGGTACCCGCCACAGTCACCAGGGTCACTGGCCCCGTGTCATACGAGGTGCTAACGGATGGGGGGCAAAACCAGGAGGAGGACAGGTCAGAGGAGTCCCAAGGGAACAGTGGGGCAGTGAGGTCCATAGAGCAGGAGGGGCCAGCAGGAGAGGCAGAATCAATAAATACAGAGAGGACCTGCGAGGCCGAAAGGACACTGGAACCAGAACCACGACTGAGCGAGCCGGTTGCGCCAGACCAAACAGCCCCATCACAGCCAGCATCCTTGGAACATGAGCCAGAACCTGAACCCTGGACCAGGGAACACCCCAGGCTGCAACGCACACATAGGCCGCCGGCGTACCTCAAGGACTATGAATGCGACCTCCCGGGCAGGACTGGAACTTAGAGGGGAGGGGTGTTATGTATTGAGTTGAATAGGATCCAAACTGTAGCAGTCTGATTGGTCCTAGAACAATAGGATTCAGAATGCAGCAGTCTGATTGGTCCTAGAACAATGCGGCAGTATGATTGGTTGGCAGGAACCACCCAATCATGCTCCAGATAGAAGTGAATCCACAACCTGATTGGCTTACAGTAGAATTCCGGAATTAGCCAATCATGTGCAGCCCATTGTGTAAATAATGTATATAAAGCAGATACTTTGAGGGGACTTTCATTCATTCCTCCTCACCACTATGAGCTGAATAAAGAGCATGAAATCACTTTGCGACTCTGAGTACCTATATTTCATATTATGATGATGATGACAATGGTTTGTGGTTTGCAAAAGCAGGAAGAAAATACCTGCCATGGCTGTAGCCTGTGATGCTCCCATTCATCTCCTTCACTCAGCACCATCATCTGCTTTGACCTAGATGAAACTGCAGCATTTAAGGCCTGAGCCACAGCATGAACATTGACGTAAGTGCTGTAGCTGTCTTGAGACAGGGCTCTTTCCAGCTCCTCCTGGGGCAAAGTCTCAAGTCTCTCCTCCTCTCTGCAACTTTCCCAGCTTTTCATGGACAATGTATGTTTTGAATAAGAGCAACGGAATGCTTCTGCCAAAAAGTGATCAAGAAGCGGGGAGTTTGCTTCATAGTAGTCACATTTGTTGCTCCTTATTTTGGTCTTCATTACAAAGGAGAGAGAACCATGGATGTACTGGAAGTAAGCAGGAGAAAATGACGAGCCAGAATTGATTTCCTGAAAAGTTGTTGTGATCCAGACTTTTGCCTGTGTTTGCTTCTCAAAGAATTGGTTTACTGCCATGATGAGTGCCAATCCCTTGAGACTGGTTACATAGCAAACAATTACACTGACTTGTCTCCTCATGAAAAATAGCTCACTCAGGCTCATGAATAGATTATTTTCTGGTATTCTTTTTGAGAAGGCGATGCAAATTCCACTGCTGATCATTTGAGGTGTTAAAGCACCCACAAACCTTTCTCCGCTGTCATCCTCTGGAGCAAGGAGGCCGATCCATGTCCATCCAAAGTACAGGAGCAACTCAACAATCCCCTTGTACTGAGCTTCTTCTCTGGGGAACATCTGGTATACGGAAGGAAACTCAGTTTTACCTTCAAGAAGCCGGGCGGTGAAGCCATAACTGAGCTAGCGAGGAAAGGAAAATATTAGTGCTTTGTTTTGCTTTCAGGATAAGCGCAATATATTTAATGGTTGCATAGGTGCCAGCTTGCTCCCTCCTTAAGAACCTAGCTGGTGCATCTGATTGGTTGGCATCTATCTGTCTCAGGAGACAATGGAGAAATGCGCCTTTGGATGTGAAGTCAAACAGTTGGAAGGTTACAGTGCATGCTGTGGCTGTGAAAACCAATACAGGAGAGAAATGTTTTGTTGCAGCTGGGGCAGATGCACCCTTGTTGCAAGTAAAAGCTTGCTCCATCTCCTGGATATGCCAATAAACCACATGAGACCACGAGTGAAAAAGTAGTCCAAAGTATTTCTTTCTGTACTGTGCAGAAAGGACCAGCAGGGATATTTCCCCAAATTACGTGGACACGCGCCAATAGATTCCATACCATTTTATACATTGACAATGCACATTCCATACATTCCATTAAGTTTAAATTTCCTATCCAGTCAAAATACTGAGTTTCCCTCACCCTATTTCCTTTCAAGGCACTTCAAGCATATACCGTGTTGTCTCTCTATGGCTGGTCCAATGGACAAACAATGTGAACATGCGTACTAACTATCCTCTTAAACAAAGAGAGCATTGTGTGATTGGTCACCCTTACCAAATTCTTTGGGCATGCTCAGTATGCCAGGATCTTATTTCGTAAGTGCCCCAACCCCGTTGCGCTGCCGCATTTATAGGTCCCCAGGATCACGCCACTCGACCCAATTGGCCCAAACAGCCAAGTGCGATCCTGGGGCCCAACAGACAAGGCTTGGGCCATACCTAGCAACAACACACCCCATGGGGGTGGCTTAAGGGTCTCTTGCGCAACCAGGACCCTCGATTTAGGAGGATCCCATTTCTACTCCCCTCAGACTGTCCTCCTTTCTCTTCGGATTCTTTGCTGTCTGTCTGAGTGGGAACGCCCCTGACAGGAGGCTTTGAAAGTCTCCTAAATTAAAATGCAAAAACCCACAGAACGAGGCACCAGGTCTCTGGTCTTCAACCACACACACACACACACACAAACAGTGCATCTGATTCCTCATTTGAACTCAGGACCCAAACACTGATTCAGGGGTTTTCGTTGAGGGAGGCGCAGATCCGGCAGGGGGACGAGGGTGGGGAAATCACAGTGGGAAGACTTGCCCACCCAAGCGCTGGAGATGGATGGGGAGATCAGCCACATCTCCCAGCTGGCCACCTTCACGGGAACAATCCAATTGGCTTTCAAAGAAACTGGCGCTGGTGCTCTTCCTGGTGAAAGCAGCTTGGTCACGCCCCATCAGGGATGCTGATATTTCAGCACCCATCACTGGAGTGGCACGACAAAAATGGGAGGAAGAGCTAATTTGGCTATGGGGTGCAATCTGGACGGTTCTGCCAGAGGTGCAACATTGCCTAGCTGTGGCTCTAGTTGGGTGGCATCTTATGGCAACTCCTAGTGCCAAGCTAGTGCCAAATGTATTGCTTTCCTTTCCTTTGGACACATCGGCGAGGCCATGGTGTGGGTGGGTGTCTTGTTTTCTGGGCAGCCCTGCCCCCACGTCCCACATTGACTGGCCTGAAGAGAAAGTGGAATTTTATGCAGTTGACATTTTACTCTGCCCTTGCATGCCACACCTTCATACCTGTGGGGTTTTGTAGATGCCTGACATGGCTTGAATCTGTTTTGCAATTGCAGATTTCCCCCTTTCAAGGACAGCCAGGAGGTGATTTTCCCTCCCACAGTTATAATTCGGAATATTGCTATCCCAGCCTCCAAGCAAGTCTATCATGGCATCGGAAGTCATCCTTGCATCTAAATAGTTCTCATAGAGGTTGTAGCCCAGGGTGATATTGGCTAAGAGTCGGGGATTCTGGTTTATCTCCTGGATGGTGAACAAGAAGGACAAGATGTGCCAGTAGTACCTAACTGTCCCACTGCAATAAATAAATCAACAAAAAGTGTCAAACTGCTATTCATCATCATCATCATCATCATCATCATCATCATCAAATGACAGAAAAAAAGAAAGGACTTGGATTTGAGGAGGAAACCTTTCGTTTCACTGAGGAGTTGCCCCATGATCCTCTGTATGTTTACTGTTGCATTCCTTAAAGACAACTGTGGTCAGGCAGTTTATATATTCCCCAAATAGAATCATCATCATCATCATCAAAATAAAAAATATTTTTTTATTATTTATATCCCGCCCTCCCCAGCCAAGACTGGTCTCAGGGCAGCTGACACCAGGTATAAAAACAATTGATTGAAATACAACTTAAAAGCAAGATTAAAATACGACATTAAAACATTAAACTGCAGCCTCATTTCAGTAGGAACTCAAATCAAAAACTTTTTTGAGGATGAAAACGTCAAGTCTTCACCAAGGCCAATTATCCAGACTGGTCCTACGTGGGCCAGAAAGAAGCCAGGGAAGTCCCCAAATAGGAGTTCCATCACAGAAAGAGAAAGGAAAGAGGGGGAGGTGATCAAGTTGATTCCAAATAAAACCTTGTCACCTTGGAAAGTGCATGAGTTCCATGCCACCTTCATCTCCCTCCTGCAGGTTAGATCATTTAATGTTTCCTTTTCATTCCTGACCAGATTCATTTGTATTTTTGTGTCACCATCTCTAAGGGGCAACACAGCAACATTGATAGTTATTTTACTAGGGAAGACCCGGGGGTGAGGAAATAGGGGAACCTGTTGCTGGACTCCCAACTCCCATCAGCCAGAGCCAGCAAGACCAGTGGTTAGAGAAGATGGGAACTGTGGTCCATTGATGTCTGTAGGGCCACAGGTTTCACAGCCCTGAAATAGCGGCAATTTCATCGAAAAATAGAAACCATTGAAATGATACATATAATTACTCACCCCCCAAACTTGGCTACCGGGGTCTTGGAAAAGTTGTATGGAAGTTGATCCATAATAATATTTGGAGATATGATCCCACTAATGATGAAATCACCAGGCCGGTAGTAATTGCGTGCATCAGTTGGTTCCCTGATCAGATTCAAGGGACATATTACCTTCAGGTTCCCAAAGACTGAATGGGGCATCATTAGCAGTTGGAATAGCAATGGAACTAGGAGGAATCTCATTCTGGCTCTGCCTTCTACACTTCTCTTGTCACCTCCAGAGCCAGCTAATCCAAAGAAGCCAAAAATTCTTGCAAGACCAAAGCTGCAATGGCTTTCCTAATCGAGGTGTTCAGCTATGACTTCAGAGCTATTAAACACTATGCAGACGTATCCACTCCCTATCCAGCATTTCATCTGTTATAAATCTTGACAAAGTCTGTCTCTGACACAGGAGATATTCTCTGCAAAGACTACCCCACCCGGCACTGTGCAATTAATAACGGCATCCTGTTGTTGATTCTGATGTTTTGGCAATCTCCAGAAATATCTTTCAGAAGACTTAATCACTATGATTTTGATAATTGATAGCTGAAGAAGTTTTGCATTCGCAACTTCCTAGGGTGTTTGCATGACTTAATGGAATAGAGAAGAGCCGGAGAAAAACATGTTTGTGATCTGCATCTCGAAAGTTTGACATGTGTCCAAGTGAGGGGAAGGGGGAGTTTGGCCTGAACTTTGTTCGCAAGAACCTTTGAAGAGCCCTGCAGCTGGATTAGAAGAAAGAGTATGGCCTTGTCTTGCAGCCTGTATCTCCCATTGGTGCTCTGGGAAGCTCACAAGCAGGGTAGAGGGTTCAAAAGGGGCTGGTCACATTTTCTCAAGGGATGGGGTGGGCTTTAAAGTGATTAATGGCCAATGACCACATTCTTCCTCTCCAGTTAGCTTCTGAACCCAGTTGCTGCAAACCTTGTTGTTGTTGTTTAGTCGTGTCCGACTCTTCGTGACCCCATGGACCAGAGCACACCAGGCACTCCTGTCTTCCACTGCCTCCCGCAGTTTGGTCAAACTCATGCTGGTAGCTTTGAGAACACTGTCCCACCATCTCGTCCTCTGTCGTCCCCTTCTCCTTGTGCCCTCAATCTTTCCCAACATCAGGGTCTTTCCCAGGGAGTCTTCTCTTCTCATGAGGTGGCCAAAGTACTGGAGCCTCAGCTTCAGGATCTGTCCTTCCAGTGTGCTCTCAGGGCTGATTTCCTTAAGAATGGATAGGTTTGATCTTCTTGCAGTCCATGGGACTCTCAAGAGTCTCCTCCAGCACCAGAATTCAAAAGCATCCATTTTTTGGTGATCAGCCTTCTTTATGGTCCAGCTCTCACTTCCATACATCACTACTGGGAAAACCATAGCTTTTACTATACGGACGGACCTTTGCTGGCAAGGTGATGTCTCTACTTTACTTTGCTGCAAACCTTAGGAGCGGAGAATTCTTTTCTGCTCAGGGGCTGGTAGTGAGATTTCAAATGAAGCACTGGGTTGGCTGCTGTGAGAGCAGACTGTGGGATGATGATGATGATGGACCATTGACCTGATTTAGCAGGCAGGATCTTATTATATTTGAGCAGACCATGCCTTACATCAATCCATGAGTTTAGTCCATAATTGCATTGCATTGCTGCTTTGTTGTTTTCTGCCCTGGACTCTTTTGGGAGGAAAGGCAGGATAGGAATGTTGAGAATAAGAATAAGAATAAGAATTAGAATAAATATTTTGTAGAATTATCATTAGAAAAAAGGTGCCCCACGGTCTATTCAGTGATTGAGATGCATGCAATTTTTGGTGCCTGATGGAGGTAGCTTCTATAGTTCTATGTTCAATAAGGAACAAAATTCTGCCTTATTTTTGGGTGGGCAGTGTGGAATAACCAGCCTCATATAACTAACTAACCAGCCTCATATAACTTAAGTCTAATTAATGCATAAAGGGGTTAAGACCATAAAGTAAGCTGTCCTGCCAGGCTGTGTCATGCACCCTCAAACCTTTGTTTCTCTCCGTCCACCATGCAAACTCCCACCTACTGTAAAGAGTTATGAGCTGGTTGCCGCTAGTTCAAACTGCATGGCTTACACAACTTACCCTTGTGTTTCTACACAAATAATTTAGAAACCTTTCACCACTTTGGAACCTATGTTTTACTGTCTGGGTTTTCTGACTGCTGAATGGAAAAACATATTCACAGGACCTTAAAGCGTTTGTAAGTAAACCATTTTTTAACTTAGCAAATATGTGGGAAGAGGGGAACTTTGGAAGGAATTTAGAAAGGCATATTTTAAAAGTCTAACAACCTATGTTTCCACACTTTACTTTGCTGCATTTTTTGTTATTTTAAATCTCATCTGGGGATTGGGAACTGCCAGAAAGTAGTTGGCCCAAACAAGGATCTTGGCATCCAGGAATTCTTCTATACAGTGGTACCTCGGGTTACATACGCTTCAGGTTACACACTCTGCTAACCCAAAATAGTGCTTCAGGTTAATAACTTTGCTTCAGGATGAGAACAGAAATCAGGCTCTGGCGGTGCAGCGGCAGCAGGAGGCCCCATTAACTAAAGTGGTGCTTCAGGTTAAGAACAGTTTCAGGTTAAGAACGGACCTCCAGAACGAATTAAGTACTTAACCCAAGGTACCACTGTATACCTATTTTTCCTTACTAACCACCAGACAGGAGAAGACAGGGGACTCAGCTACATTAAACACTGTGACACCTGATGGCCCTTCGGCAACGCGATTTCCCAATATGAGGTTTACGTGTTTTCTTGAAATGATTTTTTTTTATGTGTCTAGATCCAGCCAGGAGCTACTGATCATGCAAGGAGCACAAAGTTATCACTAGAAAGTTCCCCAACTATGTAGGTTAGATGGTCAGAGTTTGGGGGCTTGGGGCATTCCAGATGGTTTCCCCCCCCCCACCCTTAAGAATTCAGTAGGGGATGCTGAGTGCGGTTTTAGCTGTCATTAGAGCAAAAGACTCACGTCCCATGGAAGTACAGGGGGATATTATATAGGCTAGTTTTGACCCCTTAGCCTTCCCCTCCTTTTTTCCTTTCCAGGTTCCTCCTCTCACTCCACGCATGGTCTGTACAGTGCAGTATGGGAGCCCAGCCAACAACTGCTCCAGTTCACTGCAGTAGTACATGTGGATGCCCAGCTCATGGTTTATCACCACAGCCAGAAGAGGCCACCTTGGTCTTGTGATTCATGGCTGAAGAATGCTGAGAAAAACCATCCTTGCAACTGGGAATGGAAGATGGAGAGAGGGCTGAGGTTCAGAGGGAACCTGGTGAATCTGCAGAAACTCTATTACAAGACCAGAGCTAAGTTGTGTGCAGGAGGGGCGCAGATTCCACTCTCCACACACCCCATCCTAGGGGTTTACAACATTCCATGGAATGAAAGAAATCAGAATATTTGGAAGGGCAGTGGGACAAAAAAGGGCACCTCCAGGGGTGAAGTCAAATGACTGCGATAGCAGCACCCAAGTGACCTCCCTGGGTCACAGTCTTGAGAAATGGGTATGGAGGTCCTAGGCTGTCCAGATGACAAGACCTCCCTCTTGGCTTCACTTATGTGGTCCAAAGGAAAGCAGAGCAATGTGTTTGGTTCCAGCTTGGCTGCAGGAGTTGCCGGAAGGAGGCATACAAGACACCATCCATCCATCTTAGGGACGCCGGATTTGTGTAGGGTTTACTCCTGAGCCTTTTCCTAACCTGAAGATGTCCCCACAAGTCAGGACACACAAAGCTATTTATGAGGCCCATGGAGCCCAGCTGGACTTTTTACCTTCTCTTTGAAAGAGGAGAACACATATTCCTTTGAAAATGTCCCCCCTTCAGCTGCTTTGAAGCTGCTGTTGCCCATATGTATACCTGAAGGAGCGTCTCCACCCCCATTGTCCAACCCAGACACTGAGCTCCAGCTTCGAGGGCCTTCTAGTGGTTCCCTCATCGTGAGAAGTGAGGTTACAGGGAACCAGGCAGAGGGCGTTCTTGGTAGTGGCGCCCTCCCTGTGGAACGCCCTCCCATCAGATGTCAAGGAAATAAACAACTATCTGACTTTTAGAAGACATCTGAAGGCAGTCCTGTTTAGGGAAGCTTGCCTTGTAATAGTGGGTACACTGTGACAAATACATTCATGGTACTTTGCTTGCCATATATTGTGTCTGAATCCCTGCTTTCCCCCCCTGATTGTATGTTCTTATACAATGGGACGCTGGTGGCGCTGTGGTCTAAACCACTGAGCCTTGGGCTTGCCAATCAGAAGGTCAGCGGTTCGAATCCCCACAACGGGGTGAGCTCCCGTTGCTTGGTCCCTGCTCCTGCCAGCCTAGCAGTTCAAAAGCGTGTCAAAGTGCAAGTAGATAAATAGGTAGCACTCCGGCGGGAAGGTAAATGGCATTTCAGTGCGCTGCTCTGGTTCGCCAGAAACGGCTTAGCTGTATGCCGGAAGCTGTATGCCGGTTCCCTCGGCCAATAAAGCGAGATGAGCGCCGCAACCCCAGAGTCGGTCATGACTGGACCTAATGGTCAGGGGTCCTTTTACCTTTTACCAACCTAGATGGTTTTGAAAAAGAATCCTAGGATCAGAGGCTCCTGAACTCTCAATTGCTGTGGAATAACCCTAGAAGGGGGCTGTTGCTCTTTTGCAACCAGGGCTGTCAGTTTTCTCTCAGCAAAGTTCAGGCCAAACTCCCCCCTCACTCCGACTCACATCGTACTTTGACGCCACATCTGCAATTTCTCACAAATACATTTTTTTTCTCCAGCTCCACACCTGCCCTCAAGCAGTGTCTCCAGGATATTGAAGGGATGAGTTGCCTTGCCTTTATAATTATTACAATTAATAATAATTATAATTATTGCCTTTATAATTATTATTTCTGAAGCTTGGGAGACACTGCTGGAGGTCTCCTACACATTAGGATCAAAGGCAGCCTGAGGTTAATTTTTGCACTGCGCCTTGGGAGGGAAAAAGTTGGAACCTGGAATATCTCTTGCATCAGAGACAGACTGAGTCAAGATTTAGAGCAGGGAAAAGGGTGAGTGGGTGGGGAAGGCGTGCATAAATTTATTGCCACTGCAGCTTTGGTCTTCCAATAGCTTTTGGCTTCTAATCAGTTAACTGAGGAGGAGAGAGGAGCACTCACAAGAAAGGTGCAGAAGGCAGAATGATCTCTCTGGTGGTTCTGCTTCTACTTTTGCTGCTAATGCCTCGTGGAATCTGTGGGCACCTGAAGACAAAATGCCCCTTGAATCTGATCAGGGATCAAAATGATGTAAACAGTTACTACCGCCCTGGAGACTTCCTCATCAGTGGAAACACATCTCCAAATAAAATTCTTCTACACCCATACAACTTTTCCCAACCCCCATTAATGAAGGTTAAACGGTAAGTTAGTAGGTGCAGGTGGATGTCTTTGTTTCTGCACGCTCTGCTCCAGGTGTTCCCTATTTACAAGGGAAACAGTCCCTATTTCAGCTTTCTCCACGACCACCAGCATTACTACCTAATACAAAGGTTGCAAGTGTGGTTGAATGTGTGCAGACGCTCCGAGTGTCTCTGTTTTCCAGGGAAAGTCCTGGATTTACACAAGACGTCTCAGTTTCTGTTTTGACCCAGGAGTGTCCCACTTTTCCTTAGGATGCCCCAATTTTCATCGGAGAAATGCTAGAGGGTTTGGAATTATCTGACTCCGAGCCAAGGAGATAAGTAACTATACAACCTTTAGAAGACATCTGAAGGCAGCCCTGTATAGGGAAGTTTAAAAACTTTTGCCGTGTTTTTATATAGGTTGAAAGCTGCCCAGAGTAGCTGGGGCAACCCAGTCATTTTATAAATATTATGATACTAAAACTAATACTACTAATAATACTACTAATAATGGTCGTCCCTATTTTCATTGGAGAAATGTTGGAAGGTATGTGTGTGTGGATTATATGTATTCTATAGCAAGAAGATCTGCATGCATTGTACAACTGAACATTTGGAGAGAGGGGGAGTGTGAGAGTTCAGCCAGTGCTCATTGATGTGTTAGTTACAAAGTATTTTGTGCTGATAATGTGGGAGGGGATGTGATATTTTATTTTTTTTAAAAAATGTTCCTCAGTCTGAAATAGTCCTGGATCAGCCAACGGGGGCCCATATATTCCATATATTCCAGTACCCTGCTCTCACCAGTGTGGTGTAGTGGTTAAGAGTGGTGGACTTGTAATCTGGTGGAGTGGGTTCGATTCCCTGCTCCTCCATCTGCAGCTGCTGGGTGACCTTGGGCTAGTCACACTTCTCTGACGTCTCTCAGCCCCACTCACCTCACAGAGTGTTTGTTGTGGGAGAGGAAGGGAAAGGAGACTGTTAGCCGCTTTGAGACTCCTTAGGGTAGTGATAAAGCAGGATATCAAATCCAAACTCTTCACAATGGCCAACCAGATGGGAGCAACCAGAAAGCAGGATTTGAGCAGAAGAGCTCCGTGAATTTGTCTAATTCTCTTTTAAGGCCATCCAGGTTGGTGTGAGTTCCATAGCTTATCTATGCGTGTTGCACAAAGTTTTCTCCTTCTACCGATCTCTCCATTATAGCTGGGTGCAATGTCAGTTTGAGAGAACATCCCCCCCCATTGCATGCTTAGGCAAGTGCAATGCATCTGGTGAATATATTTGGGTCTGAGTATCAGCCCACTTTCTGCTCACTGTTGACTTCACTTGCACAAAGGAGACTCAAAGTGAGAGCAAAAGTAGTCCTTCTGGCCTCGTGATATCTTTTTATTTTTAAACCAAAGGACTCAACCGCCCACAATTTGCTGGGCTGAAAGTGATATTTACTGACTTACAGTGCAATCAACCCATGAAAAATAAGTCTGAATGATTGAACAGGGTTTCCTGCCAGGCAAGTGCGTTTGGGATTGCATCCTTATTCCCTTTCTAGAACACAAACTGAGCACTCAAAGGGGCATTTTTGTGCCCACATTGTTCAGAGTTATATATTGCCCAGAAAAGCCCTTAGATTGATAAAACAAAAGATGTGACATTTTGTTTCCATGTACTGGCGAATAGCAGCTTTACACTTTTTAACGTATCTTTTTATTACAGCACAACGAAAAAGTTCTACTGGCACATCTTGGCCTTCCTGTTCACCATCCAGGAGATCAACAGTAATCCCAGGCTCTTACCCAACATCACCCTGGGCTACAACCTCTATGATAACTATTTTGATGCCAGGATCACTTCTGATGCCTTGCTAGACCTGGTCTCAGGCGGGGAAAGCAATATTCCCAACTACCACTGTGGAAGACAGAATAACCTTTTGGCTGTTCTTGAAGGGGGCAATTCTGTAAACTCAAAACAGATTTCAGCCTTGTCAGGCATCTACAAAATCCCACAGGTATGAAGGGTGGGGCCTGGAGGGGCAGAGAAGTTCAACTGCAGAAAATTCCACTTTCCTCTCCATGGTTTTCATGGAGGTACCACTGTGCATTACAATCCTGTCAAGGTTTTTAGTTGTTTACAGTATTCTCTTAAGTAACTTCTATCCCCCCATTCCTTATTAAAGTTTCTATCCTCCTGGTTTTTGATTTTCCTGTCATTTTCACCATTTCGGCATAGTCCATCATCTTCACCAACCATTCGTCTCTGGTTGGGTCAGGTGTCATTTCCCAGAATGCTTTTGTTATTTTGCACATCCAAATCTTTCAGCCTACAACTCCAGCCAGACCAGCCAGGACAAATTGTGTATTACAATGATAATAATAATTTCAGGTTACTAAATATCTGTTCATTATCCTGGAAGCAATATAAAACACCAGTCTCTTCCTTTCCTCACTAGATCAGTTTTGGCTTGATTACTCAACTTCTTGACGATAAAAGAGAGTTCCCGTTTCTCTACCAGATACTCCCCAGAGAAGAAACTCAGTGCTGGGGGATTGTCAAGTTCCTCCTCTATTTCGGATGGACGTGGATTGGCCTCTTTGTTTCAGACAATGACAACGGTGAAAGGTTCTTGAGTGCCTTGACTCCTCTGCTGATCAGCCATGAAATTTGCATTGCCTTGTTAAAAAGACTACCAGAAAAGTATACAATAGACATGCTCATCCAGAGTGAACCCTTTGCCAAATGGAGACAAGTCAATGTATTTGTTTACTATGAAAACACTCACTTGGCATGGATAACCATCACGATACTACAAAGAAAACTGGAGGAACAAATTGGGGCAAAAGTCTGGATCTCAACAAATTTTCAGGACATTAATTTGAATTTTTCTCTTCCTCCTGATTACTTCCAGTACATCCATGGCTCTTTTGCCTTTGTCATGAAGCCCCCAATAAAGAAAGAATATCAATTCTATAAACCAGATTCTGTCCTTCTTAAACAGTTTTGGAGTGAAGCATTCCATTGTTTCTATTCAAAGCATTTGTTGGCTGTAAGAGGTCGGACAAGATGCACAGAGAACGAGAAACTGGAGATGGTGCCTGAAGAGGAGCTGGAGAGAGTCCTGTCTCAAAACAGCTACATCACTTACTTCAGTGTCCAAGCTGTGGCTCAGGCTTTAAATGCTGCATTTTCATCCAGATCTAAGGTCATGCTGATGGCAAGTGGAGGAGACTGGTTGGAACATCTAAGGCTGCAGCCATGGCAGGTATTTCCTCCCCCACTTAACTTATTTATTATTAATGTTGCAATACATATATGAAATCTTTACATATTGATACGAATACATTATATTCGTAAATTCACATTTTCACATTTCATTATGTACCAACATTTATCCATTTCTTATTTCTTGCCCTATGTCTTCCCTCCACCCGTGCGTGACTTCCTTGTTATTATTTTGTAACTTTATTATTGAGATTGTAATTCTGTATCTTAATAATTAAGCATTCAATCTTATGTATCTGCTTAGCTTAACTTGACTTAACTTTGTGAATTCAGTCTATACATATCAATAAGCTTGTTGGAGCATCTTTTGGTCATGTATTCTTCTAGACATTTCCATTCTTGTTTGAGATTTTGATTAGATTGCATTCTAATTGTTGCCATCATTTTTGCTAATTCAATCAGTTCAAAAAAATTATATTGCCAATCTTTCAATGTTGGTACTTCTTCTGATTTCCAATTTTTTTGCAATCAATAACCTTGCGGCAGCTGTTGCATATAAAAAGATTCTCTTCATGTCTTATGAGATGTCATTTGTTATAATTCCTAAAAGGAATGTTTCCGGCTTCTTACCAAGTGTTGTTTTAAACATTTTTTTCAGTTCCTCATGTATATTTCCCCATTTTTAAAATTTTATCATATCCCCACCATACATGATATAAGGATCCCTACATCTCCAACACAGATTCAATTTTAGTTTATAAATTTTAGCCAGTTTTACAGGGCAGGTATTTCCTTTCCTTTGCTGTTTCCTTTCTTTCCCATCTCTGGAATCAAATTTGGTAGTCAGATATTCTTTTTTTGTTTTGCCCATTTTGGACGAAAATCTAAATAGTGACACTTGTGGTGGAGGTAAACCTTTCTGCCTATTCTGGTTATGACAGAACACTCCCCTAGCATCTAGTTCTTGCGCTCTGGTGCCCTGAGAGAGATGCAAGTTGTAAATGGCTTCAGCCTAGTATACCTGAAGGAGCATCTCCACTCCCATTGTGAGATCCAGCACCAAGGGCCTTCTCACTGCGAGAAGTGAAGCTGCAGGGAACCAGGCAGAGGGCCTTCTTGGTAGTGGCACCCACTCTGTGGAATGCCCTCCCATCAGATGCCAAGGAAATGAGTAACCATATAACCTTTAGAAGACATCTGAAGGCAGTTCTGTATAGCGAAATTTAACATGTAATTTTTATTATGTTTTTATATATGTTGGAAGCTCCCCATAGTGGCTAGGGCATCCCAGTCAGGTGGGATAAATAATAAGATTATTATTATTATTATGCAGCCTTCGTGTATGACAGTCTATAGGGCTAAGCCAGGGGTCTGCAACCTTTAAGACAAAAAGAGCCACTTGGACCCGTTTCCGAAGAAAAAACAACAACTGGGAGCCGCAAAACCATTGCGACATTTAAAACAAATATATCTCCGGAGCCACGATCTGACAGCGGGCGGGAAGGTGATGTCGGGACGGTGCGTGACTAACGCACGCACCGCCCCCATGCGATGTCACAGCCAGTACAGTGCCGGCAACAGTGAGGAGTGTCGGGGCGCACAATGCGCCTCCTCCCCTTGCTAGTATCCGCCCCGGAGCCGCAGCAAAGATGTAAAAGAGCCACATGCGGCTCCGGAGCCGCGGGTTGCAGACCCCTGGGCTAAGCTATTCAACACAGTTTTCTATTTCCTTAATGCTGGTGTTCTTCCTGCCATTTCAGCTTCATCCTTTCTTAAGAGAAATCCAGTTTTTGAACACTTCCATGGGCAGCCTCAGACTGGACGAGAATGGGGAGCTGCCAGGCAACTATGATATTGAGAACTGGGTCATGCTTCCCAATAAGTCTTGTTTTAGAGTGAAAGTTGGGAGTATAGAGAAAGAGACACCTACTTATTTCAAGTTCACCATTAATTCAGAAGCCATTGTGTGGCCCAAGAGTAGTAACAAGGTAGGAGACAACTTAAGCCACATGGTAAGTGTTGAGCTCGAATAACCTGTCAAGTAGTTCCAAGGGAATTTTAACCGTAACCCGGGGCACACTTATCCGGGCGTAAGTCCTTTTGAATAGGTAGAGCAGTGGTTGGAACCTGCAGGCCCCCTCATATAGCAAATCAGAACTCTTTTGTATAATAATGATATTATTATTATTATTATTATTATTATTATTATTATTATTAATAATAATAATTCAGAAGGCATTTTAAAGTCAACTTCTTCAGGTGATGGCTTGTTTAGCTGCTGCTCTTTGTAAGTGTGTTTGCTTATTGCAGTCTTGGATTGCTATATTGATTTTGTATCTTTTGTTCTCTACTTTGACGCAAATAGGGACATGTCTCACTCCCCTCCAACAGGCCCTTCTCAACCGCCCTATCTTTGTCTCCACCCAACAGGACACAGCACACACCCTCCACCGTCACGAGAAAACCCCTTAATCCATGTTTTAGTTAGTTTACTCTTTGGTAGATTTACAAAAAGAAACACACACACACCAATGAATACATTTTAGAAAGGGGCAAGATTAGACATGGACGCACAAAGCATTTCTTTTTGACTACTGCAATGCGCTCTTTGTGGGGCTTTGAAGGTGACCCAGAAACTACAACTAATCCAGAATGCGGCAGCTAGACTGGTGACTGGGGGCGGCCGCCGAGACCATATAACACCGGTCTTGAAAGACCTACATTGGCTCCTAGTACGTTTCCGAGCACAATTCAAAGTGTTGGTGCTGACCTTTAAAGCCCTAAACTTCAGTATACCTGAAGGAGCATCTCCACCCCCATTGTTCTGCCCGGACACTAAGGTCCAGCTCTGAGGGCCTTCTGGCGGTTTCCTCCCTGTGAGAAGTGAGGTTACAGGGAATGTTCTCGGTAGTGGCGCCTGCCCTGTGGAATGCCCTCCCATCAGATGTCAAGGAAATAAACAACTATCTAACTGTTAGAAGACATCTGACGATAGCCCTGTTTAGGAAAGTTTTTAATGTTTGATGTTTTATCGTGTTTTTAATATTCTGTTGGGAGCTGCCCACAGATGGGTGGGGTACAAATATATTATTATTATTATTATTATTATTATTATTATTATTATTATTCAAGAGTATTTGTGCTCCTCTCCACTTCCACTTCCTTCCTTCCCAGGGCACCTCCGCCCTCTACCTGCAGCAAGAGCCAGCACATCACACAGGGCTGGGCCTCAGTGGTGGCAGCCTTTCCTCCTCGCCTGCTCTTCAGAAGCCACTATGAGCTGCCAAAGGGAGGATGCTGGCAGAGGCAGCTATGGAAAGGCCACAGAGAGGCAGCAGGATGCTCCCTCACTGCTACCGCCACTCAGAATAAGCACCAACTCATCCTCTTCCCTGAGATCGGCAGCGGTGGCACTGGCAGGGGAAATTAGGACATTCCAGGATTAAATCAGACTTTCGTAATTTTGGCACTGTCCTTGGAAAATCGGGACACTTGGAGGTTGTGATAGGAAGGTCAGATACAGTGGTACCTCGGGTTAAGTACTTAATTCATAGAATCATAGAATCATAGAGTTGGAAGAGACCACAAGGGCCATCGAGTCCAACGCCCTGCCAAGCAGGAAACACCATCAGAGCACTCCTGACATATGGTTGTCAAGCCTCTGCTTAAAGACCTCCAAAGAAGGAGACTCCACCACACTCCTTGGAAGCAAATTCCACTGTCGAACAGCTCTTACTGTCAGGAAGTTCTTCCTAATGTTTAGGTGGAATCTTCTTTCTTGTAGTTTGGATCCATTGCTCCGTGTCCGCTTCTCTGGAGGTCCGTTCTTAACCTGCAACTGTTCTTTTTATAATTTTTTAAAATTAATTTTACAACAAAACAAAACATACATACTAATTTCACATCCAATTTTTCACAAAATGTTTCTTTTCTGGACTTCCTTCAGCTTTTCCGTAAATCATCCATAGTCATTATTTTAATTGTGCATTCCCTAGTTTGTATTGTCATTGTTTATACCCTTCATTTCCTTTCCCTTTAGACAATACTTCTCAGTTTTTCACAGTGCTTTTTTAAACCCCTCTAGCGTTATCTGTCCCTCACTTATGCTTTCCAGATATTCCACAAATTTCCCCCAGTCCTTGATGAACTTTTTGTCTCTTAAGTATCTAATCTTCCCAGCCAATTTGTCCGACTCAGCATATTCTAACAACTTCATTCTCCATTCTTCCACCGTCAGTATTTCCTGTTGTTTCCATTTCTGAGCCAGTAGCACCCTTGCTGCTGTCACTGCATATTGGAAAAATTTACAATCCTTTCTCTTCATCTTATTTCCTAGTATTCCTAACAGAAAGGCCTCAGGTTTCTTTGTAAATGTATATTTTAAAATCTTCTTCAACTCATTGTATATCCTTTCCCAGAAGCCTTTCACTTTCTTGCATTCCCACCACATATGATAAAAAGAACCTTCTTTGACTTTACATTTCTAACACTTATTACATGTCATATACATTTTCGCTAATTTCACCGGTGTTATATACCATCTATAAAACATTTTCATAACATTCTCTTTTAACGTCATACATGCTGTAAATTTTAAATTTTATTTCCATAATTTCCCCCAATCCTCAAATTGTATATTATAGCCGACATCTCTGGCCCAATGTATCATTACCGACTTGACTTCCTCATCTTTCAGATTCCATTCTAACAACAACTTGTACATTTTGGATAGAATTTTGTGGTCATTATTTATTATTTCAATCTGAAATTTTGAATCTTTGTCGGCACAACCGCCATCTTTGATATCTTTCCTAAACATTTCATTTATTTGAAAATAATGCAACCAATCATATACATATTCTTTAACCTGTTCATATGGTTTCATTTTCCATTTCCCCCTTTCTTTAAATAACAATTGACCATATGTGATCCAATTGCCTCTCATATTAATTTTCTTTATGCTCATAACTTCTAACGGAGATAACCAGTGTGGTACTTTAGGTTCTAATAGGTTTTTATACCTATCCCATACTTCAATTAAAGGACCTAACCTGAAAATGTTCTTAACCTGAAACTGTTCTTAACCTGAAGCACCACTTTAGCTAATGGGGCCTCCTGCTGCGTGATTTCTGTTCTCATCCTGAAGCAAAGTTCTTAACCCGAGGTACTATGCCTGGGTTAGTGGAGTCTGTAACCTGAAGCGTATGTAACCTGAAGCGTCTGTAACCCAAGGTACCACTGTATATAATTTTGGAACAAGCAAGCAAACACAGCCAGGAGGTTTCCCTACCATGTCATTCTGCATCAAATGTGCTTCCCTGAAAAAAGTGCATGTGAGAAGAAGGACAAGAGATCCTGTAGGGTCATTTCCAAACTCTGTAAGTGAACTCTGTAGACACAAATACTCCCTTTATTGTCCCTTTAATGCAGCATCTTCTCTTTATGGTTAGACCAGGCCTCGCTCCAGGTGCACTGAAAGCTGTCGCCCGGGATACGCCAAGGTAGTTCAAGAAGGAGAGGCAGTTTGCTGCTATGGTTGTGCTCCATGTGTGGAAGGGACCATCTCCACTTGGGAAGGTGGGTGACTCCAAGGGAGAACTAGAAAGAGGTCAGCGATGAATTCAGAGGCATTTGCTGACAGAGATATTTTTGAATGTGGATCCTTTCTTGACTTCTCTGTTTTTAATCACCTTCATAAATTACAGGAAGTAGGTTGAAACAAATGACCTCAAGGAAGCAAACTGTGAGCTACAAACTGGTGATCACAGAGAGGGCATTTCTTTCCCTGTTTTAAAACTCAGTGGCCAGATATATAATTTATATTAAATGAATCCATTTCAGGTGGAACAGGGAATAATAATAATAATAATAATAATAATAATAATAATAATAATAATTTATACCCCGCCCATCTGGCTGGGTTTCAACAGCCACTCTGGGCGGCTTCCAACAAAACACTAAAATACAATAACCTTTAAACATTAAAAGCTTCCCTAAACAGGGCTGCCTTCAGATGTCTTCTAAAAGTTTGGTAGTTATTTTTCTCTTTGACATCTTGTGGGAGGGCGTTCCACAGGGCGGGTGCCACTACCGAGAAGGCCCTCTGCCCGGTTCCCTGTAACTTGGCTTCTCGCAGTGAGGGAACCGCTAAAAGGCCCTCGGTGCTGGACCTCAGTTTCCGGGCAGAACGATGGATGTGGAGACGCTCCTTCAGGTATACTGGACCGAGGCCGTTTAGGGCTTTAAAGGTCAGCACCAACACTTTGAATTGTTTAGTAGAACAGTTACGCCCCACAAAATAAAACACCATAAATGTCAAGGGTCAAGGTAAAGAGGTGTGTATTCAGCATTTGCAAAAGCTGTACAATCAAGACACCAGAAGCATCTCTGGCAGACAGTCACTGCCTTTCATCTTTATCTACGTCACAAGAAATTTCTGGCAATAAAATTTGAGGAAAAAATTATGTGCCACCCCTGTCACCTGAGGGGAAAGGAATGGTACAATACGCAAATTAAGAAACCAATGTTGTTCATTCCTTATTGCACATTCTTGCCTCCTGACTTCAGCATATTTTTTCAAAATGCAATAGAACAAAGATAGTAATGGATGTAAATGTGCTAAGGCACCCCTTTTCTCCCCCTCAGATGCAAAACACTGTACCAAATGTCCAGAAGATCAGTATCCAAACAAGGGTCAAGTTCAATGTGTTCCCAAAGTTATCACTTTCCTGGCCTATGAAGAATCTTTGGGGATCCTCCTGGCTTCCTTTGCCACCTTCTTTTCCATCACCACAGGCTGTGTGCTAGGAATCTTCCTTAAATTCCTAGAAACTCCGAGAGTCAAAGCCAACAACCGGGACCTCTCTTTCATCCTCCTCATCTCCCTCCTGCTTTCCTTTTTGTCCTCCTTCCTGTTCATTGGCCGGCCAAGGAAAGTGACCTGCCTTCTCCAACAAACAGCCTTCAGCATCATTTTCTCAGTTGCCGTCTCTTCTGTGTTGGCTAAAACCATCACAGTGGTCCTGGCCTTCATGGCCACAAAGCCAGGGAACAGAGTGAGGAGATGGCTGGGGAAGAGTCTGGCCAACTCCATTGTCCTTTCCTGTTCCAGTGTCCAAGTGATCATCTGCACCATCTGGTTGGGAATCTCTCCCCCATTCCCAGAGTCTGACATGCACTCCCAGGCTGGACATATCATTGTGCAATGTAATGAAGGGTCTGTTGCTATGTTTTACAGTGCCCTTGGCTACATGGGCTTCCTGGCTGCCATCTGCTTCACGGTGGCTTTCCTAGCCAGGAAGCTGCCTGGGGCCTTCAATGAAGCCAAGCTGATCACCTTCAGCATGCTGGTCTTCTGCAGTGTTTGGGTGTCCTTTGTGCCCACCTACCTGAGCACCAAGGGGAAATACATGGTAGCTGTGCAGATCTTCTCTATGTTGGCCTCCAGTGCTGGGCTTCTGGGCTGCATCTTCATTCCCAAGTGCTACATTATTGTGCTGAGGCCTGATCTGAATACAAAGGAGCACCTGATAACAAAAACCAAACAGTGAAGCAAAACACCAGGAGGTTTTATTTCATCCAGCTACTCTTTTGCAAGTGACACCTGTTGAGGGGCACAACAGTGCAGGAGGAAATCTTAGGAAACTGGGTTGATGCTGCAGGTGAGAGATCTCCCCAGAACCTAATTGATCACCCAGATACATTATACCTGCCTAACCATGCAATTGCCAATACCAACTGGGTATCTGGGATCTGGGGGGTAGGTGGGGATTTTTGTGTATTTCTAGTTGGGAATGTTCTCTCAAACTAACATTGCATCCAGTTATAAAGCAGAGAAAATGAGTTCCTGTCATTATCTCACCTGTGTGATCTGTTGTCTCCTCAATTTCATTACAATGACAATTGCAGTTTGTGGAATAACTAGTCACATATAACTGACCCAAACACTTTGTTCATCATCTGAGGCCATTCTTTGTTTTCCCACTCCATGAGAGATCTGGTAGTTGGCAGCAGGAGAACAGGTATTTTCTGCAGTGACTCCCCATTTGTGGAATGCTGTCCCCCGGGAGACTTGCCTGGTGCCATCACTATATATCTTTACGTTCCAGCCAAAAACATTCTTCTATAACCTGGCCTCATTTCTTTAACTATCTGCGGTCTTTTAAATGTCGGTGGGATGTTTTAATGTATTTCTTTTTCCTCTTGGTTTTAATGTATTTATGCGGGGTTTCTTCACTCGTTTGTTTGGTTGTAAGTTGTTTTGGGTTGTCCTGAGCAAGATAAAGTGACTAACAAATTTAATAAATCATAAAAATCGCAACACTGGCTGTGGTTGATGATGGTTGCAATCCAAATCTACCATCAACATCATAGACCCTCCTGGTCTTCTCTTCCTAATGGTTCAGCTTGCTCAGAGCTAACCACCAATTCTGGTACACTATGAACCACTGATGCAGTTGCTGTGGATACTGGCATATCTTGTATCAAATCCTGGCCGCACTCTAAACACAAGCCTTTCATAACAACAGGATGGCTGCATCCTCCTAGCCACACCAGAACCCTTCTGATTCTCCCCTTTCCTGAATTCAGTGCCAGATCCATTGGATTTCCTAATGTGCTTCAGTGGAGACCCAAGGAGGGCAGGTGGGCTGAAGGGCCGGTGGAGACCATATTGCATTGGGGCCTTTTTAAAACTGGGGCTGCAATTGGGGTAGAGGAGGGATCTGGGCTGTCACAGGAACCACAGTGGAAGAGAGTGAGGAAGGGACCGACTCCTCTTCATATAATTTCCTGCCTCTCTTCATCTTGTCCTGCAATCCAGACCTTTGGAGGACAAGGGCAGGGTGGGCGCTGGTCCACTTCAAGCTGTCATCCCAGATACAGGAGGCACCTCCCAAGTCCAGGTGGAGAAGTTAGAGGCAGAGGTCATCATCACTTTGAGGAACCAAAGGTGGAGCTTTCCCCTGCCCAACCCAAGAGCCAGCTGTCCCCTCTGCCACCACCGCCTTCTCACTTTGTAATCCAAATGTTATATGTAGGGTCACCACTAAAGATGAGGTGGAAACTGGGAGATTTTTCAGTCAGACCTAACAGTGCATGTCTATGCTAGTTAGTAAATGAAAGGGTTAAGGACCACAGAGCTGTAAATTTATAGAGGAGGCATGGCCTGGACACCCCCACCTCCTTTGGGGAGGGAGGGAGGCATTACAGTGGTACCTTGGTTCCCGAACAGCTTTGATCCTGAATAAATCGGCCCCCAAACACCGCAAACCTGGAAGTAAGTGTTCCGGTTTGCGAACGATTTCTGGAAGTTGAATGTCTGTTTTGGCTGTTGGCATTGTTTCCCGGGCCAATTAGCCAATCAGAAGCTGCACCTTGGTTTGCGAACAGATTGAGTTTGAGAACCAAGGTACCACTGTATTTGTTTCCTGTTCCTCTCTTTTTCTTCTTCTTGACCCATGTAAGCTGAGCAGGCATCTGAGGCAGGGGCTCCAGACTCTAGACTCAGGCTGAGACTAACTTCTGTATTTTGCAGCAAAATTATCTTCTTGTTTCTGCTGTAGCATTGAACAATGTGTGAGTGAGACTTCTGATTACTGTAAGTAAAGCATTTAAATTTACTTAGGTTTGTAGGAATTACCAACGATTGAGGAGTGGGAGACAAAGATGATGGACTATGCAGAATTGGCCAAACTGACAGGCAGGATCGAGAATCAAGACAACCAAAAGTTTCAAAGAGATTGGAGTAAATTTATTTGGTATATTGAACATCTATTGTAAAAATGTGAAGACACAAGTGGGATTGATATAAATTCTACAACGAAAAAACTGCAATCTCAAAACTTTATAGACCATTGAGACAGAGTTGATCATAAGGATATAAAGATCTGAAGCAGAGGATATAAAGTGCGACACAAAGATTCAAAAATTAAAAACCGGTTGAAGGGATGGAGGGAAGTCACAAGCTCAGGGGAGCAAAGAATTTATTTGTTTTGTTATTGGTATGCTGAAATACTGTGTTAAAAAAGATTTTTTTTTAAAAAAAATTATTTGTATCCCGCCCTCCCCAGCCGAAGCCGGGCTCAGGGCGGCTAACAACACTAAAATAGTGCAACATTATAAAAACATCATAAGAATTAATTAAAATCAAAATTGATGGCAACCATAAACTAACGTATTGCAAAGATTGCCAAAGGAGGGAGTCAGGCTGTGCCCTAACCAAAGGCCTGGTGGAACAGCTCTGTCTTGCAGGCCCTGCGGAAAGATGTCAAGTCCTGCAGGGCCCTTGTCTCTTGTGACAGAGCGTTCCACCAGGTTGGAGCCGCAGCCGAAAAAGCCCTGGCTCTAGTTGAGGCCAGCCTAACCTCTCTGTGGCCTGGGACCTTAAAGATGTTTTTATTTGAGGACCGTAAGTTCCTCTGTGGGGCATACCAGGAGAGGCGGTCCTGTAGATACGAGGGTCCTAGGCCGTATAGGGCTTTGAAGGTTAAAACCAGCACCTTAAACCTGATCCTGTACTCCACCGGGAGCCAGTGCAGCTGGTATAGCACCGGATGAATGTGATCCCGCAGCGAAGACCCCGTAAGGAGTCTCGCCGCGGCATTCTGCACCCGCTGGAGTTTCTGGGTCAGTCGCAAGGGCAGCCCCACGTAGAGCGAGTTACAATAATCCAGTCTGGAGGTGACCGTTGCGTGGATCACAGTGGCTAGGTCAGGGCGAGAGAGGTAAGGGGCCAACTGCTTAGCTTGGCGGAGATGAAAAAATGCCACCTTTGTTATAGCTGCAATCTGCGCCTCCATGGAGAGGGAGGTATCGAAGATTACACCCAAACTCTTAACGGACGGTGCTGGCACTAATTGCACCCCCGCAAGAGATGGGAGTTGCCCCCTCAATCCCATATCGTCCCGCCCCAGCCAGAGGACCTCTGTCTTCGAAGGATTTAACTTCAACCGGCTCCCACGTAACCATCCAGCCACAGCTTCCAAGCATCTGATCAGTGTGTCTGGGGCCGAGTCAGGATGGCCATCCATCAACAGATAGAGTTGGGTGTCATCAGCATACTGATGGCAGCCCAGCCCAAAACTCCGGACAAGCTGGGTGAGGGGGCGCATAAAGATGTTAAAAAGCATCGGGGAGAGAATCGCACCCTGAGGCACTCCACACACCAAGGAGTGGCGCGATGACAATTCCCCCCCAAGCGCCACCCTCTGTCCCCGACCAGAGAGAAACGAGCGCAGCCATTGGAGGACTGTGCCCTGGATCCCCACGTCGGCGAAATTAATAAGAATCATATTAAAAGAAAGAAAGAAAGAAAAGAAATGTCAAGTGAAGGGTTGTTGGGGTGACACAGACTGACCATAACAGCCATACAGGTCAAAAGGGGAGGGGGATATGATGGGCCTAATCAGACCTATAGAGCAGAGTTTCCTCCCCACTGTCTGAAAACCAAATGTTGACCCTGACTCTTGTGAATGTGCTTTTCCACAAAGTTTAGATATGTTCAGCTGCCACTTCCCTTCGCCATTTCAGAGTCTAGAGTGACATCTGAGGGCTGTTGCAAAACATGTTTTTCTCCAGCCCTGCACCTGAGCATGGAGCCATGTAAATATTGCAGGATGTTGCAGAGCCAATGGTTATCTGGCTTATGATTATCAAAATCGTAGTGACCCTCATTTCTACACACCAAAACTCCTGGGATTTGTCCAAAGATCATATCTGATGCCATTAAAATAAAAACCAAAAACAAGAGCTACGTGAGGTGACATTGTGCATTCAAGGTGGAAAGGACAGGGACATAAATGTCATCAACAGCTTGGACAGAGGTTTAGGGCAGGTGAGTCAGAATATATAGTCATGAGCTTGTCTTCTATACCTTCACATGTGAAGTCTTGTTTGGACTTCATCAGTTTTACAAGAAGGGTTTGGCTTCATTTAATGAACTGAGGGGAGCATTCACAAGGGAGAGGGCTGTTCCAGGCAGTCCCAGAATGACAGTAATTCTTCTTCTTGTTCTTCTTCTTCTTCTGCTGCTACTGCCTTATGCAGACTGTGAAATGCAGAAAGCAAAATGCTCATTAACTTTGGAGAGGAGTCAGATAGACCCATTCAACTATTACAGGCCAGGAGACCACCTCATTAGTGGGATCATCTCTCCCACAAAAGCCGTATTTCATGAACAAACCTTCAACAGGACTCCCTCTACCAGCTTTAAACAGTAAGATATTTTATGGGGAAGGAGTTATTTTCCCCACAATCATACATTCGAGATACATTTGATTTTAGACTATAGGTCCATAAACATATTAAAAATCAAAGAAGAGTCAGATGACTGCCAACCAAGATTTGTTCTAGAAAACAAATCAACCCCAAATGTCCCAAAATAAAATAAATATAATATGTTTATTCCTTTTTAGCAGTGCAGTTCCTTCACAAAGGCTATCCTCTCTCTCTCATCCAATGATATATAATTAGGTGAGCTTTTGAGCTGCTGGCTTTGTTTCTGAATGAGTGTAAGCACAAGTAAAGTTCTGGAAATAAAATCCAGGTTTTTATATCACCGGTTAAAGCTTGCCTTAAAAATCCCTCAGATAAATCTGCTACTTCACTAACTGCAGGATGGATGATCACACAATCTGTATATTTTTGCAGGAAAGGAAACACAAAGTCCTGGGAGGTGCTCTCCTTCTTCCTTGCCATTCAAGAGTTCAACCAGAATGCCAGGCTCTCTTTCAACATCACCCTGGGCTACAGCATCCATGAGAACTTTTTTGATGGAAGGGTGACCTATGACGCTTTGCTAGACCTGCTGTCTACCGGGAAGGCAAATATTCCAAACTACAAATGTGGAAGACGGAATGATTTACTGACTGTTCTGGAAATGGCTGACTCTCAAAACTCCATCTTGCTTTCAGGCACATTGGGCATCTATAAAATCCCACAGGTAGGAATGGAGAGGGATATGGCATTTTCTGGCCGAGCCTCATTGCAGAGAACTAAAAGGGGGGGGGGTTAAAAGAGATGCACAAAGTGAGACAGAAGAGTGATTTGGGAGGGATTTCCCTTGGTGGACAGACACATATCTAGATTCTCTTGGATGATCACCTCTTCTCATAGGAGTTCTTTCAGAATTTGTAGCAGAATCACAATGCTGACTTTATAAAAATAAACAAGATGATATCCCATTGGTGATAGTTGTGCTGCACACTCCTTTGGAGACAATCCTCTTCAGTGGCTTTGAGGTTCCTGCTACATTCATTTCCTCTCGCCTATTTTCCCTATGTTTTTAGCTGTTTGTAACCATTAAAAATGAAGCTACAAGACAATCAATCTCATTAGTTTGAATTATTATGGGTTCCTTGGGCCCCATTAAAGGCTTAGTTATATTCTTTAAAAATTCTATTAAATCCAACTTCTACTTCAAATCAAAATCATAGGTACAGTGGTAAAGGTAAAAGGTAAAGGTACCCCTGCCCGAACGGGCCAGTCTTGACAGACTCTGGGGTTTGTGCGCCCATCTCACTCAAGAGGCCGGGGGCCAGCGCTGTCCGGAGACACTTCCGGGTCACGTGGCCAGCGTGACAAAGCTGCATCTGGCGAGCCAGCGCAGCACACGGAACGCCGTTTACCTTCCCGCTGGTAAGCGGTACCTATTTATCTACTTGCACCCGGGGGTGCTTTCGAACTGCTAGGTTGGCAGGCGCTGGGACCGAGCAGCGGGAGCGCACCCCGCCGCGGGGATTCGAACCGCCGACCTTTCGATCGGCAAGCCCTAGGCGCTGAGGCTTTTACCCACAGCGCCACCCGCGTCCCTAGGTACAGTGGTACCTCTGGTTAAATACTTAATTCATTCTGGAGGTCCATTCTTAATCTGAAACTGTTCTTAACCTGAAGCACCACTTTAGCTAATGGGGCCTCCTGCTGCCGCTGCACGACTGGAGCACAATTTCTGTTCTCATCCTGAAGCAAAGTTCTTAACTCGAGGTACTATTTCTGGGTTAGCGGAGTCTGTAACCTAAAGCATATGCAACCTGAAGCATATGTAACCTGAGGTACCACTGTGTGGTTTTAATGATTTTTTCCTATGTTTTTAGCTGTTCTTATTTTATCTGGAAACCACCTTAACTTCTCATCAGTGAAAAAGATGGATAATTAAAATAGTAGTAGTCATACTGAGAACACAACTGAGGAGTTCATGTAGAAGAAGCAATTTAGAGTAAGCTCTGCTTCAAGGCATTCTTTGGTTCAAACTAGGGAACACTCCAAGAAAAGAATACATGGCTGGTACAGTGGTGCCTCGCAAGACGAAAATAATCTGTTCCGCGAGTCTCTTCGTCTAGCGGTTTTTTCGTCTTGCGAAGCAACCCTATTAGCGGCTTAGCGCTATTAGCGGTTTAGCGGATTAGCGGCTATTAAAGGCTTAGCGGCTTAGCGGCTAAAAAGCTCTTAGCGGCTTAGAAAAAGGGGGGGGGAGTGAAAAAAAATCGGAACACTCGCAAGACGTTTTCGTCTTGTGAAGCAAGTCCATAGGGAAATTCGTCTTGCGAAGCAGCTCAAAAACAGAAAACCCTTTCGTCTAGCGGGTTTTCCGTTTTGCGAGGCATTCGTCTTGCGGGGCACCACTGTACTTCACACCACAATTGATACCTTTTGCATAAAGGAGTGCTCCCCCCTCATGCTGGAGGGGCTGTCAAAACATTATAACCTAGTGGCATGCGTGGCAGGACTGCTCCAAAGTAAAAGAATTCTGGACAAAAGTATTTTCTGTGATCTCCTTCATAACTAGACACCCCACCGCTTCTCTGGGTCTTCTGAACTTGTTTGCAGATTTAGATGGATACCTAGAAACATTGTGGTACAGGTGTCTGTGTTTCTAAATACTAAGGAAAGTAGACTGGTTTCCTCTGAGTGAAACACTGAATTTTTATTCATTTAAAACTTTTATAACCCACTTCATTTTTTTAAAAAAACCATTCACTTCATATTTGAAAAATATCTATGTGTTGCCCAACATCAAAACGGTAACAATGTCATTAAATTAGAAATGCAAGATGAAAGTAGTATAAAAAGCATATAAAAACAGAAATTCAAGAAATCCATACAGATAAAAGCGGGCTTCTGTTTTCTGGGTCTGGGAAGATTTATCTCTACATGGGAAATGTTTGTTATCTGGGGTAAGAAATATGTGGGCTTTGAGCCAAAACAAGCCAACAATCTTCCTTTTCTTGCCAGGTCAGCTATGCTTTTGTCTCTCATGGTGTGAATGATAAGAGGCAGTTTCCTTTTTTCTTCCGGATGGTCCCCAAAGAAGAAGCTCTGTACCCAGGGATTGTCAAGCTGCTCCAGCACTTCAGATGGACGTTCATTGGTCTCCTTGTGCCAGAAACTGACAATGGAGAGAGGTTCAAGAAGACCTTGATGCCTGCTCTCATTGAAAGGGGGATTTGTGTTGGCATCCTACAAAATATCCCACTGGGGAATAAGAATGGGGCAGTGATCAATTATCTTTCCTTCTTCAAGTGGATTCAAGTCCATGTATTTGTTTACTACGTGGACACGAATTATATCTTAATTGGAATACAAATGATACAATTTGTATTTGGCATGTTAATAAAACCTCTTGCAGGGAAAGTCTTGATAACAACAGCTATGGGGGAACTCACTTTGGACTTAATGCACAGTAGCATATCTTTCCAACATATCCATGGTTTTCTTTCCTTCCCTATTATGAGAAAAGAATGGAGAAACTACAATATTTTCCCTCACCTTTTCCCTGTAATTAAAAAGATTGTGGAGACAGATTATAATTGTTTCTATTTAAGGCATGCACCATCAGTGAAAGGCTGGACCAGATGCAGAGAGAGAGAGAAACTGGAGATGCTGCCACAAGATGTTCTGCAAAGAATCCTCTCTCTAGACAGCGGCAAGATTTTCAGTACTGTCCAAACTGTGGCACATGCCATAAATGCTGCGTATTCTCAGCAGAGGGCGATGAAGCTGGAAGCTCAAAGGCTACAGCCATGGCAGGTATTCCCTTTTCCAATATAGACACTTGTCACTTTTCCCCAAGATGACAAGGAGCCATTAGTGAGCTCTCTTTCAGTACAGTCAGTCAACCAACTCCAATCACACCTAACAGTTAGCTCAGCCAGCTCACATTTAATGCCGAAGGAAGGAAGAGAGTTGTGTCTTGCTGTGTAATAAAATTACAGGTTTTCCTTCATATACAGGATGGCAGCCTTAGTCTTTCTTACCTGTATGTTCCCTTGAATTAATGTAGCCAACTTTTTAAGGACACACAACTCTCAGCCACTGGTCAAAGGAGAGCCAAGCAAGAAATGGGCGAAATGGAGAAGCCAAGGTGGGTTCCTGCCTTCTAAATGCTGGTGTTCTCTTTGCCATTCTAGCTCCACTCTTTCATGGGAAACTCCCAGTTCTACAATTCTTCCATGGACAGAGTGTACTTGGATGAGAATGGAGAGTTGGCAGCTGACCTGGACATTGTGAACTGGATGAAGTCTACCAATAAGTCCATTTCTAAACTGAAGCTTGGGAGTATCAGCAGACAAGGATCCTCAGATGTACAGTTCACCATCGATCAGAACGCCATTGCATGGCTCAATTGGAACAATAAGGTGGGACAAATTATCTCTTTCATTTCACAGTTTTTCCAGTTCTTCAAGGTCTAATAAGTGTACCAGGTTGTTTGTTTGTGTGTGTGTGTGTGTGTTCCTTCATTTTTTAAAAATAAATATTTATTAAGTTTTCACAAATTTTAAAAACACATACAATACACACAATACAAAAATATACATGCAATAACAAACAAACACGTATAATTTCAACTCCTTTCCCCCCCTTAAACTTACTTCATCGACTTCCCCATACCTCCCCTTTCTGCATTCCAATTCCCAAAATTATTTCAGCAAATCCTTCCCCTTAATTTTATCCGATTTTTTCCTTTTCTTTTCTTTTACTTAATCTTTAACAGCTGTAATCCCTTACTTTATATAACCACAACATTTTAACATTCATTAATTTTGCAATATTTCTTAAGATAAATTTTAAATTTGTTTGTGATACAGTGTGTTCCTTCAAATGCTTTCCAATGCCAACATTCAAGATCTAACAGTGAGGCTTGAGGCGGGGTATGTGTTTATTTAGGATGCGTGTAAAATAGGTAATGAAATATTCTATTGAATGCAAACTTGAAAATAGCAGTTTCCACTGTGTTCACCCTGACCACATCTATTTTGACCTTAGAGGACAGGTATGCACTATAAAATTGGACCCAGGAGAATCAAGAGAAGTAGGGAAGTGGACACAGGAATGAACAGGGAAGCAGTATAATTATTTATTATACTTTTAGCTTGCCCTTCCTTAGAATTCCCACATCCAAGATGCCACAGAAGACAAGGCCCTGTTGTGTGTTAGCATGCAGATTGTTGTCTAGTCTTTTGGACTGCAAGCAAGGCTTCTCTTATACATCTCATTTAAGTCCTTGGGTCCTGAACATTTAAGGACCTTTCATACAAGTTCCAGCAACATGGATTGGGTTCCATACCAAACAGGCAGCCAATACAGCTCTTGGAGCATTGGGGCCCTGTGACCCCATTTGGCTGCCCTGCACTGAACAGACCTCAAGTGGCAATGGAGTTGTTATACTTTTGCACACTTACCAGCTTATAGGTAAACCATGGTTGTGGAGTCCACATTGAATCCCTCCCAACCCTGTGCCTTATTTCAATAGAAAAATTAGCTCTAACACATTTCCCTTGGCACTCCTTGTTTTTACGTCTAGCCTCTGCCACCTTCCAGGTGTGTGGAAAGATGTCACCCTGGGTTCCTCAGGATGGTTCAGGAAGGAAAGCCACTTTGCTGCTATGACTGCATTCCCTGCCCAGAAGGGACCATCTCCACTCAGGAAGGTGGGTGGCTTCAGTGTAAAGGACCACCCTTCAGGAAGAGGGCATAGGTCTGAGGTTACTTATGTCTATTTTCACGATCTCTTCTGAGTTGGATTAACGCTGGATAGCCACCATCTATAGGAAGAGTTTTCTGATGGACTTGGGTTGCAGTCCACTTCTTTACAGATTAGTATTTTATTTGTTTGCTAATATTGCAATCTGCTTGAAAAGCAGGATAGAAACACATAAATCAATAAATGCCTGTCCACCGAGGAGCAGGAATGAATGCATAAATTCACAAAAGCCTACGTTTCTCACTATAAATCATCTGATGGAGTTATTGTGAGGTGTGCAGAAGAATCCTCTCAATTGTGATACCATTTTGCATGCCCCGCCCCAAGATTTCCTTCTTTAAAGCAAAAAAGGTCCTGTTAGATATAAGGCTGTTATTAGTCTTGTTTTTTGCAGATGCAGAGCGTTGTGTCAAATGTCCAAATGATCAACATCCAAACAAGGCCCGAGATCAATGTGTCCACAAGATCATCACCTTCTTGACTTATGCAGAAAACGTGGGGATTGTCCTATCTTCCTTTGCCCTCTTCTTGTCCTTAACCATAGGCTTTGTGTTAGGGATCTTCATAAAATACCAGGAAACTCCCATAGTCAAAGCCAACAACCGGGACCTCTCCTACATTCTCCTTCTCTCACTCCTGCTTTCTTTTTTGTCCTCCTTTCTCTTCATTGGCCGACCAAAGAAAGCCACCTGCCTTCTCCAGCAATCTGCCTTCAGCATCATCTTCTCAGTTGCCGTCTCTTCTGTGTTGGCCAAAACCATCACTGTGGTGCTGGCCTTTCTGGCCACAAAGCCAGGGAACAAGGTGAGGACATGGCTGGGGAAGAGTCTGGCCAACTCCATTGTCCTTTCCTGTTCCAGTGTCCAAGTGATCATCTGTGCTATCTGGTTGGGAACCTCTCCCCCATTCCCAGACTCTGACATGAGCTCCCAACCTGGGCAGATCATCCTGCAATGTAATGAAGGGTCTGCTGCCATGTTTTATGGTTCCCTTGGCTACATGGGCTTCCTGTCTGCCATCTGCTTCACGGTGGCTTTCCTAGCTAGGAAGCTTCCTGGAGCCTTCAATGAAGCTAAGCTGATCACCTTCAGCATGCTGGTCTTCTGCAGTGTTTGGGTGTCCTTTGTTCCCACCTACCTGAGCACCAAGGGGAAGTACATGGTAGTTGTGCAGGTCTTCTCTATCTTAGCCTCCAGTGCTGGGCTTCTGGGCTGCATCTTCATGCCAAAATGTTATATTATTGTATTGAGGTCTGATCTGAATACAAAAGATTACCTGACAAGAACATCTAAAGATGGTACCTGAGTCTTAAAGTATTCAGTTTTAACCCTTTATGTTCAGCATAGTAGTAATAAAGCTCACATACTTGTCCAGAGTCAGACAAAAATAAAATAAATTGGAAATATTCATTTAGATGAAAGCACAGAAATAATGACACCAGAAATCCTCCTGCTGGGATGTATGGATATATAATTATGAAAAGACTATGCAACCTTGTAATATATGCGTCTGTGAGACTTTTATATGCACACAGATAGAAGGACACGTCATTACCAACAATGGAAGAATGACTATTAAAACTAACAGACTTATCTGAGATGGTAAACTGACATGTTTAATCAAAGGAAAATTAATGTTAACAGTGGTTAAAGATTGGTAACTTCTCATAGACATTTTACGAGAAAAAAAGACATCTGGATTTGAGGATTGAACATAATGTTTGTTTATAAAAATGGCTTTGTGGGGTTTATAGTCAATTGGATGAAGTAAATATTGTTTTGTATGACGAAGCGATGAAGAATCAGAAGTTTTCTTTCTGAATCTTATTCATCGATCTTTCTTTTAAAACTTCTTTTCTATTCTTTAAAACATTTCTTTCTTTTTCCTTCTTTATTCCTCCTCCCTTTCTGTGTCTTTATTGTATCTATATAAAAGTCTTGGCTTGGTAAAGAAATGTGAATATATATCAGGTTTTGTATTTTCTTCTATAAACCTTAATAAAACTTACAGAAAATGAAAAAAGCACAGAAATAATGTAACCATATGGACTTGGCAATCACTGAAATGTAAGAAAGTGTTCATGAATATAAAGGAGCGATTTATAAATGGAAAACTGTATTTGATTGGCATATAAAAACAATTAACCAACAGTACTGAATGAAACATGATCATTCCTAAGCTCAGATTGCATCTTGCTGAAATTTCCACAAGCTCTAACTATTTAAAAGCTTAATAAATGCCCTCCGTTTTCACAATTTAACCAAAATATTAAGTGGGGTGTCAGGAGGATGAGTCAAGGAAATGGCTTCTGGGGATTAAGGTGGGATGTTTTGGAAGATGAATGCAGGATCCAGAGTGATCCAAATGAGAAGGAAGTTCAAATAAGAATAACAGGTAATGTGAAAAATTAGAATAGGAAGTCTGAAACTCACAAGGGAATAAACAGCAAGCAAAACATCAGGTAGATGCCTTCACTGCACTCTTTTTGGTGCCTTATGAAAACATTGATCCCAGTGAAGAGACAATTCAGATGGTTCTCTAATGCAATTGCAGAATGTTGACATGTTGTTTTTCAGTGTTGTTTTCATCTGCCCTTGATCTTAATTAATTTCACCATTTTATTCTTTTGTAACCTACTTTAATTTTATTACAATCAAGTGGTATATGAATCCAGTGAAATAAATAAAATATCCCAGAATAAAACATATTTGGTAGATATGTATATATATATATATATATTCTGGAGTGTGGGATACTTCAATTATTCTTTCACACCGATTCTTTCACACCTTCCCTGTACCTTCCAAAGTTGATGAACCGCATCTGTCCTATTTCCCTCTATAGCAATTGCAGTAAACGCCTTTTTGACGGTCTTGTCAGCTCAATGCACCAGAGTCCCTAACTCAGAGTGGCTCATAGAATATGTCAAATTTGTGCCCCCCAGTGCCCAGCATCTTAGTCAACCAAATCATATCTCTTCTTGAGAAAGATCTGTGTCTTTCAGAGAAATATGTAATTCCCTTTACAACCTCATTTTTATATTTCCAGATGCCAACAAGTTCCAAATTGTCCATCATTTACAGAAAAAAACTTTCTTTAGTTTATCCTGGGATGTTTTAATATTTTTATGTGAAGTTCTTTCTTGCACTGAAGAGTCTACTCCATTTCTGTCTTCCATGAGGCACCAGTTTTCAGATGCAAAATCCGTTAACCTATCAATAAGTCCCTTATACTGATTTGTCTTCATTGGGAGCATAAATGCCTACAACCAAAATTTAATTTCCTTGGATATTAACTTCCATCCCAACATATCTACTTTGTTCATCAGAGAATATCCATTTGGGGCAGAATTGGGAATGTGTATATAAAGAACAACTCCATTTACCCTCTTCAGTCCTGCAAAGATAAATTCCTCACCTAATCTCTTTTAATCAAATATCTGATACCCTTTTTCCTAATGTGTGTTTCTTTGATCCAATTTCAGTGTTTTCCCCCAATAACGAAATATCTCTTTTCTCTTTTGAGGAGCATTTGCGTCATTTATATTCCGTGTTGAGTATTGGTAATCCACAGCTGAGCAGATTATTTTGTCACACCTGTACCTGCACCCCCCATTTTTGATTGGCTAGTGAAATCTGTTCATCCAGTAATGGAGGTGTAATTGAGGAGGTCAGCTATGGGAGAGAAGTTGGGGGAGATCCTTCTCAGCTTGAGATCTCAGGTACCTCCTGTTGGTCAGAGCAGACAATATTGATTCTTGAGGGTTCCATGTTCTGACTCAAGATAGCAGGGCTGTGGAACCACTGGCGAAGGTGGTCCTCTCTATCTGGTCCTCTGTAGGCCACATACCCCTCCCTAGCCATGCCCCTTACTGGTCCTGCTTTGTGACATTCTTGTGTGTTTTTGCATGACTGAAGTGCTGCCTTGAACTCTTATATTGCTCCTTGCTTGACTGGATAGAGGATAGAGAGGGGTGTGCATATGTATGCAGGAACTAGGCTGCAGCAGAAAAGGGCAAAGGGGGGTTTTCATTGTGCTTTCCACTTTTGCCTCTAGCAATACCCGCCATTGGCATATGCCCCCCATAAGGTTGCCCAGAAGGGACTGTGGCCTGGTTTCATGAGCTCAAAGTAGCTACTCCATGTTGTGTGTGTCTGTGTGTTCACTTATACCCTAAAGGAATATCTTGGTCCTGGCGCTTATGAAGGTACTTGGTTAGTTCAAGGCCAAGCTGACCTTTTCCCCACACTGACCCATGTCAAAACCAGGGAGCTACTTTTGTGAATTCTCATAAACATGTTTTCCTTCACCTCTGCACCTGCGCCTCAAGCCACATAGAATATCTATGGTGTTGCCAAGGTGACGTTTCCTCTCGTATAATTATCCTTACTCTAACCAAAGCTCTAGGGATTGAGCCAAAGACTGCCTGTGAGAAAAACCAGCCCAATATCAGAATCAAAGGCAAGGTAAGATTATTCATTGCACTGTGTCTGAAACTCCTGGTGTGTTAAACAGCCCCTATGCTGCTGAGAGTCTGTCTTGTCCATTCCCCAGTGCCATGAATGATCATGTTTGAGCATCTGAGGTCTAGACTTTTGAGTTTTGATATTTCTTTTCAGATGCATTGGGATGAGAAGTTTTCTTTGTTTCCAAATTTTGTCCCAACATATCCTAAGTAGTTATGCTAGTAATAAAAATAAAGTATATGCACTGTATCACAAACAAAAAGCAAGCAGTGCTCCTCACTGCAAGTCTCACCCCTTGTTAGGATTGTGCTTGTCTTTAGGAATACTCAAATGGGCTATTTTAGGGTGTCAACACAAACATTTTGGGGGGATCCATGAAGAAGGGGAGCTGGGTCATTCAAATTGTCAGATCACCCACATCCACAGAGGGAAGCAGCACATCTAGGAATGTCCACAGCGATGACACAGGCCAGATTTATTCAGGGACAGCCTCATGGAGGCCATGCTTTCCACGAAGTCCTGAGCAGTCCCTTGTAAGATCGTGTCGGCATGCATGTTAAAATTCCCTTGGACCTCCAGATGAGGTGTTTCCAGGAGAACATCTGGCACAACCTGAAGCAGCTCAAGCAGGGAGTCCTTGGTGCAGCAGGGAGGCTGGTACACCAACAGGAATCCTGCACTGCCCCTATGGCCAGAGTTCCAGAACATGCACTCAGAAAACGGTGTCCTCCTAATAGGTCGCTTGGTGAAAACTAAAGACTTCTTTAAAAATCACTGCAACCCCACTCCCTGCCAACATGACCTGAGTTGCTGTGCGTAAGAGAAACCTGCCGGACAAGCAGTGGCAAGAACAGGGCAAGCTGCTGTGTCCATCCAAACCTGGGTTACTCATGCCAGGTCATTTCCCCCCATCCATGATCAAGTCATAGATGGCACTGCTTTTATTGGTCATTGACCTGGCAGTTAAAAGTTATTTTATTAATTTAAGTTGCCACTAGTGATGTTCTAAGACCAATTCACTGAAGCCCTAAGCAGCAGGAACACAGAGCATAAAGCAGTTACACTTTCAGGATTGGACCATGGTGCAGATCTCCAGGGAGGCCTGTTCGGGTTGCCATTGTCGGGCTCTCCGCTCGGCCAAGCGGATTAAGCTCATCTTCCGGAATCGCCCTCCCGACGACCTGAGCCTTTGATGAGGCTCCAAGGCACATTCCCCCCTTCAGCAGAGTTTCCAGCACAGGAAAGAGACAAGAGGTTTGGACTACATTGCAAAGACTTTTATTTCTAAGCTACAAAGACAGCAAAGAAATATACATCCTCTCTCTATGAAAGCAGAGAGCAACTCAAACAAAGGAACAAAGGAAACATGACACCAGTAAACATCACATCCGTCTCCTGCCTCCGTGAGACTTCCAACAGCCTGGAAGGTCTCTGGAATGTAAACAGAATCCTGTGACTCCAAGCAGCTGCTCAGTGGCAAACAGAAACTAGCAGCCATATGTCCTCTTTTTCCAGAGCATGTCCACTTTTTAAAAATGAGAGTTGTCATAGCGATAAAAGTAGAAGTTGGCAAATGTGTCCTCTATTTTGCTCTTCAAAATATGGCAGAGGCGAGAACTAGATCTAAGGAAAACTTTGAAAAATATTGGGTTTGACTTATTCCTTAGCTAAAAGAGCCCCAGTGGAGTTTAAGACTGAAATATCTGCAGCTTTTGCAAAGTGTGGGAAACATAGGTTGTTGGACTTTTAAACACCCTGGCATTAAGCACCAACAATGTGCTCCCCATGCCTCTAACCCTCTGGCAGTGAATAGACCACAAACTGAAGTAAGAGCACCAGCAGCAGACTTCCCTTGTTGGGTCATGGTGGCAGTGCTGCGGAGCCGTACAAGCGACTCAACAACTTTGGGTGATCTCTTTGGATTTTATAAAAAAGGTATCATCTTATAACTGAAGGATTGTCTCCATCCCCTTCGTTCAGCCTGGACACTGAGGTTCAGCTCCAAGGGCCTTCTGGCGGTTCCATCACTGCAAGAAGTGAGGTTAAAGGGAACCAGGCAGAGGGCCTATTCGGTACAGCCCGCCCTCTAAATTATTACAGTCATACCTTGGGTTACAGACGCTTTGGGTTGCGCAATTTCGGGTTGCGCACCGTGCAAACCCAGAAATACTGGAACAGGTAACTTCTGGGTTTTGGTGCTTGCGCATGCACAGAAGCGCTAAATCACTCTTTGCATGCGCAGAAGCACCAAATCGCAACCCACGTGTGCAGGTGTGGGTTTATTTTAAAGAAAATACAGCGACATAAACCAATGAGATGTATCTTTCAAAAACTTATTGATTATAGTCACACTGCTTTAATAATGTATTCATGTTTCAAATGTGGAAGTCACTTCAGGTTTAGCTCAATCATAGAATCATAGAATCATAGAATCATAGAATCGTAGAGTTGGAAGAGACCACAAGCCAGGTGTCCCCCATCTTGTATTTGTGCCTCTCATTTTTTTTGCCCAAGTGCAATACTTTACATTTCTCCCTGTTAAAATTCATCTTTTTTGTTTTTGCCCAGGTCAAGGTCATTTTGAAGTGTGATCCTGTCCTCTGGGGTGTTAGCCACCCCTCCCAGTTTGGTGTCATCTGCAAATTTGATCAGGATGCCCTTGAGTCCATCATCCAAGTCGTTGATAAAGATGTTGAATAAGACCGGGCCCAAGACAGAACCCTGTGGCACCCCACTAGTCACTCTTCTCCAGGATGAAGAGGAACCATTGATGAGCACCCTTTGGGTTCGGTCAGTCAGCCAGCTACAAATCCACTGAGTGGTAGCATAGTCAAGTGTTACTTTTCATCTTTTATATTGCGATCTTTTTGGATTCAAAAGAAATAGGTGTTGTCTTATACCTGAAGCATCGTCTTCATTCACAACGTTGAGCATGGACACTGAGGTTCAGCTCCAAGGGCTTCTGGCACTTCCGTCACTGCAAGAGGTGAGGTTACAGGGAACCAGGGAAAAGGCCTTCTTGGTAGTGGTGCCCGCCCAGTGGAACACCCTCCCATTAGATGCAAAGGAAATAAGCAACTATCTGACTTTTTGAAGACATCTGAAGGCAGCCCTGTTTAGGGAAGTTTTTAATGTTTGATGTTTTGCAGTTTTTTATGTGCTGTAAGCCACCCAGGAAACCCTGGGTGGGGAATAAATAATAATAACATTATTATTATTATTATTATTATTATTATTATTATTATTACATGGGAGCATCTTATACATGAGAAAATATGGTACATTTAAAGAAAATAAAGCAACATAAACCAATGAGATGTAACTTGCTCAGGGCGGCTAACAACACATTTAAAACACTTAATTGTAGAAGCAACATAAAATACAGTATAAAAACATGAATAACAATAAAATTCAAAGTTTAGAAATCACTTTGGGGGAAATCCATCTAATAGTCACGAGGGCTAGCTGGCTGAATTAGTCCTACTTGGGCCAGCGATGAGGCCAGGAGAGAATTAGCTGTGGGGTCTCAGAATGGGTAATCTTCATAAACGGGGAGGGGGAGGGAAGAGAAGGGAAATCAAAGATCAGGCTGAATTCAAATTAAAGGCCATGCGGAATAGCTCTGTCTTACAGGCCCGGTTGAAGGAGGTTAAATCCTGAAGGGCCCTAGTCTCATGGGACAGAGCATTCCACCAAGTCGGAGCCATTACTGAAAAGGCCCTGGCCCTGGTGGAGGATAGTCTGACTTCCTTAGGGCCCGGGACCTGTAAACTATGCTTATTCCTGATAGTCACACTGCTTTAATAATGTATTCATGTTTCAACTGTGAACGTCACTTCAGGTTTAGCTCAAGTGTGACTTTTCATCAGAAAATCCTCATGGAAGAAAAACCTGATAAATGCTTGAACCCTGAAAAGAGCATTTGGTGGAACCCACAATTTGCATCCCACCAATGAATGTTTAATGGGAAAGAAACAGGAAAATATCACACCATGTTACAAGTATTTATATTACTTCAAGCCTTGCTGCCCTTTTAAGAATCCAGAAAGGATAAAATAGTGTCCCTCTTTTATATTGCAATAAAGCTCAGAAGTTTCTCCTCCTTGGGTGGCCACATTGCATCTTGATTCCTCCAAGACTCTGAGCCCTCAAAACTCACCAGGGAAACATCTTCAGGCAGCTCAAGCAACAGCAACGGATCATCACCAACTTTTAGCAAGTATACAAGCTTTAAAATATATATATATAGTGAACCTAGTCCTGGCAAAAAAGAAAAGGATAAAGGCTATGTAAAAGTATGTAAGTATCTATTGTAGAATAATGACAGGGACCCTGAAGCCCACTACAGGTCCTATATCACACCTGAATTAAGTTCACACCAACTGTTTCTGATTGAGAGTCTGTTGTAATCAGAACCAATCCCTTTATATAGCCTGGAGAATCAGATGCCATCTTTAGGTTTTTGCTGTCAAGTGCTCCTTTGTGTTCAGATCAGGTCTCAGTATAATGATGTAGCACTTTGGGATGAAGATGCAGCCCAGAAGCCCAGCACTGGAGGCCAAGATAGAGAAGACCTGCACGGCTACCATGTATTTCCCCTTGGTGCTCAGGTAGGTGGGCACAAAGGACACCCAAACACTGCAGAAGACCAGCATGCTGAAGGTGATCAGCCTGGCTTCATTGAATGCCCCAGGCAGCTTTCTGGCTAGGAAAGCCACCGTGAAGCAGATGGCAGCCAGGAAGCCCATGTAGCCAAGGGCACCATAGAACATGGCCACAGACCCTTCGTTGCATTGCAGGATGATCTCTCCAGCCTGGGAGTGCATGTCAGAGTCTGGGAATGGGGGAGATGCACTCAGCCAGATGGTGCAGATGAGAACTTGGACATTGGAACAGGAAATGACAATAGAGTTGGCCAAACTCTTCCCCAGCCATCTCCTCACTCTGTTCCCTGGCTTGGTGGCCATGAAGGCCAGCACCACAGTGATGGTTTTAGTCAACAAAGAAGAGACGGCAACTGAGAAGATGATGCTGAAGACCATTTGTCGGAGAAGGCAGGTCTCTTTCCTTGGCTGGCCAATGAATAGGAAGGAGGATGAAAAAGAGAGCAGGAGGGAGACAAGGAGGATGTAGGAGAGGTCCCGGTTATTGGCTTTGACTATGGATGTTTCTTTGTACTTAAGGAAGATTCCTAAAATAATGCTTGTCATTAATAGCAGCAAGATAGTAATGGAAACTAGAACACTCCCCAAAGTTTCTTCATAGGTCAGGAAGGCGATACGTTTGGGAACACATTGAACTTGACCCTTGTTTGGATGCTGATCTTCTGGACATTTGGTGCAATGTTTTGCATCTAAGGAGGAAAAAGGAGTGCTTTAGCATCATTTAAATCCATAACCATCTATGTTCTATTACGTTTTAGGGGGAACAATGTCCATATAAGGGAGTGTCAGGAAAAAAGAATGTGTAAAAAGGGAGTGGACAAAATTGGTTATTTCATTTGCTTATTTAATATTTCTGCTTATACTGTTGCCTTCCTCCATGATGATAGAGGTGGTTTTCAAAAGTTTCTAAGTTTTATCACCCAAACAACCTTGTGATATAGGTAAAGCTGAGAGGCAGTGACCTCCCACAGAGGTGCTTCTTGTACAGCTTTTGCTGAATTTATACTGTCCTGTTCCATGGTTTTACCTTATTTAAATGGTTTTACCTTATATAAATAATATATTTGACCACTGAGGATACCCTCACCATGATCATTAATTTGTAGACCACCCATTGCTTCCTTTTCATTCTTTGTTCCAACCCACTTCCTAGAATGAACATAGATCAATAGAGAAGCCAAAAAAGAGACACATTCAAAAATGTATTTTGACTCTTAACAGAAAGTGTCCCTAAGTGAATGTTCCCACAATTTCTATTCTCAAAAGGGCTCCCGTTTATATTCACCCACCTTCCTGAGCAGAGATGGTCCCTTCTGCACATGGGGCACAAGCATAGCAGCAAACGGGCTTTCCTTCTTGAACCACTTTGGCGTATCCAGGTTGACAGCTCTTGGTACACCTGGAGCTAGGTACAGTCTAAACATAGAGAACATGCATCAAACAGAAAGTGTCAGGACTATTTGTGTCTCTGTAATTCATTTATGGAGTTTGGAATGGACCTAACAGGGTCCCTATTCCCACTGACCCCAGGAACTTTTCCAGGGAAGCATTTGGATGCAGGACAACACGGCAGGGAAACCTCTTTGGTGTGCTTCCTTTCTTATTCAGACAATTATATCTGCATATTCTATACAAAAGTATTCAAAAAGCAAATGACAAATCCTAGAATGACAGTGATAACAAAACAGCAGCAATAAAACATACTTATGAAGTTAAAATCAAAGGACCCCTAAATGGTTAAGTCCAGTGAAATTTGACTATGGGATGTGGCGCTCATCTCCACTTTCAGGCCAAGGGAGCTGGCATTCGTCCTCAGGCAGCTTTCTGGGTCATGTGGCAGCATGACTAAACCGCTTCTGGAGCAATAGGACACTGTGATGAGTGCCAGAGTGCACAGAAACACTATTTACATTCCCACTGCAATGGTACTTATTAATCTACTTGCGCTCATATGCTTTTGAACTGCTAGGTTGGCAGCAGCTGGGACAGAGCAATGGGAAAAGCAGTTAAACATACCACCACCTGAAGACTCCAACTTCAAAAACTGCCTCCTAAATTATGGTTACTTTATTATTCTTTTCCCAAAGCTAACACCATGCTTGTTAACTGTCCAAGCACTGAGGTCAGGAGACACCATCAATATCCAGGGAGCAAAAGCTCTCCTTTCCACTCTTTACTTCCTGAAGTCTGGACGTGATTCTCATTCACCCCCTGGGCTGACTTTTGTAAACCTTGCATTAAACTGATTAGGGCTTATCCACACTTCCTTTTGGGCCATCTTTCTAGTCACAGGTCCATGCTTTAAAGCTCCATGTCAAAGCAGCCCTTCCTTCCTTCCTTCCTTCCTTCCTTCCTTCCTTCCTTCCTTCCTTCCTTCCTTCCTTCCTTCCTGTCTATCTCAGTGCTTCCCCAAAGAAAACCCACATTTTAGCAGTGAATCAAAGCAAATGGCACCACAGGAAAGTGCTGGCAGAAAAAACACCATAAAACAAAAATCCTGCTCAGACACAGATCAGGACTTGTAAGTCGTATTGTGGCACAAATGGAAGTGTCAATGAGCCCTTACTCCCCAGCAGGTGTGTAAGGGGCTGTAGTCAAAGTGCCCTTGGAATTATTCAGTAAGGTGATTAGACCATTACAGATGTAATGTGGGATAAAGTAGTATGCCATACCTTCTCAGACCACTTGGGCCACACAATGGCTTGTGAGTTGATTGTGAAATTCATGTCAGTGGATCCGTCTCTCCTTATACTCCCAACCAGCACTCTTACACGAGTCTTATTGGGAAACATCACCCAGTTCTCAATGTCATAGTAGAATGGAATCTCCCCATTCTCATCCAATCTGAGGCTGCCCATGGAAGTATTCAAAAACTGGAGTCCTCCTAAGAAAGGGTGGAGCTGGAAGAGCAGTTAAAAAACACCAGCATTTATAAAATAGAAAAGTTGAATATCAGACCTCTACGCTTTGAGCTCTAATCTCCTAGGAATTGGGGTCTGTGCATATTTCATCTGGACTCGTGGGCCTGTTGCAGTCATTCCTTTTTCTTTATTAGAACATTTGTAGGCAACTCATTGTATAAAATAACAAGGTTTCCCGGGAATAAGATAAATACAAAAGACAATAAAAATACTTCTTAAAAAAATAAAATTAGCACAAATACCAAACTTTTTAAGCATAGATGGTCCTAGAATCATAGAATCATAGAATCATAGAGTTGGAAGAGACCACAAGGGCCATCGAGTCCAACCCCCTGCCAAGCAGGAAACACCATCAGAGCACTCCTGACATATGGTTGTCAAGCCTCTGCTTAAAGACTTTGATTCAGTGCACAGCATAGCTGCCAACTCCATGGGGCCCTAGGTGCCCAAGCACCTACAAAATTCCCCATGAAGGGGTCGGGCATCCACAAATTTTGGTGCCAGAGCCATGTGCGCTGCATGACACCTACAGGCCCAGGCATAGGGGCCATATTGGCACTCCTAGTGCACAGTTAGACCCTTATGAATAGAACACTATTTCCTCAGCTGCTCACTGTATCACCAGGGAAGGTTATTTGTCAATAGGGGCCGCTCAGGTCTCCTCACAGCCAAGAATGTAGGAGTGGGATGTGTGGCTGTTCAGAGTAGTCCCCCTGCCTGGTAAAATTATCTGAAAGTAGGGGGAATCTGCACATACATACTCCCATGAGATTGAAACTTTTGTTGCTCAGTATTCTAGATAATGTGGAAGCCTGCGAATTGAAGACTTCTCCTTTCCGTTCAAAGTGTAGCCGCTTTCAAATAGAACTTGCACAATGCCACAAAGGAGGACATCGTCTCCCATTATCATTTGGTTGTGCTAATTTATTGGCATAGAGGTAAATTTCTTAACAGTTAATATAATTTAAATATAAATCCTTTTTTAAACAATCTGTTTCTTTCAACAGCTTTTCCAACAAGCTGAGAAGCTCTTTGCTTTTCATGTTCTTTCTGTAGTTTTACACTGTGTTTCATACTATCCAAGTTCTTAAACCGCCCTGCACTCTTTTGACAAAGGCCAATTTTATCATGTAAAAGTTTAGATATTAATATATAATTTAAAATTCCTTCTGTTTTACAGTTGATGGGCAATTTCAAGTCCCAGCAGAGACACAGTGGAAGATGAGGAGGAACCACCTTCTGCTATGATGGCTGCATCTCTCGCCAGAGAGGAAGAACTAGATGGTGGGGGACTGTTCTGACATAACCACAATAGGCAGAAAGGTCTGCTTCTGCCACAAGACTCACTAATGAGATTTTCCACCAAAAGGAACAAAAAGAAATAAAATTCTCAGTCCTAAATCTGATTCCAGTGGTGGGGAAATGAGTAGCAACTTGCAACAAGGAAAAGGAAATACCTGCCATGGCTGTAGCCTTTGACGTTCCAGCCTGTCTCCTCCACTCGCCATCAGCATGACCTTTGATCTAGATGAATATGCAGCTTTTAAAGCCTGAGCCACAGCCTGGACACTGAAGTAAGTGACATAGCTGTCTTGAGACAGGACTCTCTCCAGCTCCTCTTCAGGCACCATCTCCAGTTTGTCATTCTCTGTGCATCTTGTCCGACCTTTCACAGCCAATGTGTCCTTTCTATATAAACAATGAAATGCTTTATACCAAAACTGTGTAAGAAGTTTGGAAGATGGATCATAGGGTTTGTATCTTTTCCTTAGTTGGGGCTTCATTATGAAGGACAAAGATCCATGGATGTACTGGAAGAGATCAGGAGCACTATGAAAACCATAATTAATGTCTAGAAGACCTGTTGAGATCCAGACTTTCCCCCCGATTTGTTTCTCAAGAAATTGTTGTATTATCATGAGATCAATCCATGCCGCTTGACTGCTTCTATAGTAAACAAATATTTTGACTTTGTCCCATATGATAAATGGTTCACTTGGGATGAGATATGGATTTAGGTTATGGTCTGGCATTCTTTTTAATAAGGCAATGCAAATTCCATTGTTGATCATCAGAGGTGTCAAGGCACTCAAGAACCTTTCTCCATTAGCATTGTCTGAAACCAAGAGGCCAGTCCATGTCCATCCAAAATTCAGGAGCAACTTGACAATCCCCCAATACTGACTTTCCCCCTTGGGGACCATTTGGTAGACAAAGGGGACTTCAGTTTTCTCATCCAGTGTCTGAGTCATAACACCATAACTGATCTAGTGAGGAAAGGAAGAGATTAGTGATTTGTTTGATTTTCAGGAAAAGGAATAGATACTGTATTTATTGTCTGTTATTACTTATTATCTGTTATTGTCTGAAAAAAATGTGCTTGCTGCGGTTGATTGCAGTTTAGTCTGAAATATTTGGAGATATTTGGAGAGTGCCAGATTGGTGGATGCTGGAAGATTGACTCTCCTGGAAAGAAAGTGGAATTTATTTCTTGTCCCTATCCTTCATACCTGTGGGATTTTGTAGATGCCAGACATGGCTGAAATCTCTTTCGAGGTGGCAGAATTGCAGCCTTCAAGAACAGACAGCAGGTTATTCCATTCTCCACAGTTATAGTTTGGAGTATTGCTTTGCCATCCTGCAAGCAGGTCTAGCATGGCAGCAGAAGTCATCCTTCCATCAAAAAAGTTCTCAAAGAGGTTGTAGCCCAAGGAGATGTTGGGTAAGAACCTGGAATTCTGGTTGATCTCCTGAATGGAGAACAAGAAGGACAAGATGTGCCAGTAGAGCCTAGGTGTAAAACTGCAAGGAAACATAAAAAAAATGTCAGAAACCTATTCACCATGTAAAGAAAGCAAATGTTATTTGTAGGCATTCTCAAAGTAGCTCATCACCAAACAATGATATGTATGTTTGCAGTTTGGGCTGAGACAAGGAATATATTTTTATTATTATTTATGTAATAAATTTATATACCGCTCTTCATCTGAGGATCACCTAGTTACAAGGTGTAAATCTATTTACCACTTAAAAATAAAAACTAGGAGATTGCAAATTCCATTGCAGAGAAAGAAAGAAAACACACAGCCTTCAAAGTGGAAAACTGCCTTTATTATTTTGAATTAAGTAGAAACTGTTGGAGTGGTGTTGGAGAAGCATGACATCCAGTGGCATCTAATTACTTACCATGCAAGCCTTTTTGAGGGAATCTGGGAAAAAATGTATGGTTCTTCTACAGTCAACATACTTGGAGATATGATCCCAGCAATTATGAAGTCTCCGGGCCGGTAGTAATTCTGTGTTTCACTTTCTTCCCAGATCAGATTCAAGGGACATATTTTTCCTTGATTTTCGCAGTCCCCATGTGTCATTATCAGGAAAAGCAGGAGGGAAATCATTTTGCCTGCACCTCCTACGTGCGGGTGTTGCTGTGGTCTAAACCACAGAGCCTAGGGCTTGCCTATCAAAAGGTCGGCGGTTCGAATCCCCGTGACGGTGTAAGATCCGTTGCTCAGTTCCTGCTACTGCCAAGCTAGCAGTTCGAAAGCATATCAAAGTGCAAGTAGATAAATAGGTACCGCTCCAGCAGGAAGGTAAACTGCGTTTCCGTGCACTGCTCTGGTTTGCCAGAAGTGGCTTAGTCATGCGGGCATATTCCGACTCCCTCGGCCAATAAAGCGAGATGAGCACCGCAACCCCAGAGTTGTTTGCGACTGGACCTAATGGTCAGGGGTCCCTTTACCTTTACCTACATGTCTTTTTTGGCTGCTCCTTTCTGTTGCCCAGCCAGGTAATCAGAAGTCAAAAACACTTGCAAGAGGAATGCTGCAGTGACTTTCCCAGTATGGGTAACATTCAGGTTTGCCTCAGCTGTTCATTCAGCCTGTCTCTGACATATCAGCTATTCTCTGCATCAGCCTTTCTCCCCAGGCACAGAGCTAGATATAACCTCCTGCTGTCCTTGATTGCGCTGTCTTGGCAACCTCCAGAAATATATCTTGATCTTGGCAGGAATAAATAGCTATGATTTTGATAATTATAAGGAGAATAAATTTGACACTGCAACAAACTTTAGTCATTGTGAAGCTTGGGTGGCAGGTGCAGAGCTGGAGGGAAAACATGTTTACAATAAATCACAGGTGAATTGCCAAAGTTTGATGTGTGTGTGTGTGTGTGCAAGTTTGGCCTCAACAGCATTAGGAAAGCTCTGCAGCTAGATGAGACGAAGTCCCATCTAGTCCAGCATCCCATATATTGAAGTGTCTTATCATACACCTTTGGGAAGCTCACAAGCAGGGCATGGGGATAAGAGCCCTTTGGTGGTCTTGTTCTGCAACAAATGGTATTCAGAGACAGTGCCAGATTTACATATAAGCTAAACAAGCCATAGCTTACAGCCCACTCTCTTAGGGTCCCCCAAAAAAGGTTAAAGGGGAAAAAACTGCATGTACATTTCCAAAATATAGGATAAAAAACAAATAATATAAACATACAGCAACAGTGTTTTGTGTTGTGCATGGACCTATTAGGTCCATAAATTACAGTATAGCCTATATTCAACACAAAATCCAGCGACAATTTGTTGTTGACAAAGGACAGGTGGACATATAAAGGGCCCCATTATCTTCAGTAGCTTGGGGCCTCATCAAACCTAAATCCAGCCCTGTTCAGAGACATGCAAGCCTCCCCACAGAAACCAACCCACCATTACATCGTTAAGAATTATGAACTGTTTCATTGAGGCATATGGCCCAATGGGGCTTACTCCCAGGTAAGTAAGTCCAGGTTCTGTGTGTCCCATGGAACTTCATGGGAATTCTGGCTAACAAGGCATAGGGTACTGCAGGAAAATATATCTTTCTTATGGAGTTGAGAGATGCCTTCTTGGCTCAGCATCAAATTGTGCAGGTTCATAGAAACAGATTCCCAGCACACAGCTATTAACTGATCTTTAGAAAAAAGAAATAAAAGAAACTGCAAAAAGAAAGCGAAGAAGAAATACAATAAATGCTGGCGTGTATAAAAGGTGGAATAGATTGGTTTAAAGTGCATCAATGGGACAAAAACATTACAAATCCCCATATAAATCAAAGAGTAACATCAGCCACCCAGACGCTTCATTCAGGCTCCAGCAATAAACACAGACCCTTCAACCAGGAGTTTAGTGGAGCTTGGTAGATGCCAAATTAGGAACTCCAACTAAGAGGGAGGAAGTCTTAGGGGGAGCCTCTGCAACACCACCTTCCCTGTTCATGAGTGAGAGGTGAGCAGGTCTTTCTTGAAATGGGCCACTATAGACAAAACAGGGTTAGGCTAGTGATGGTGGTTGTTAATAGAGGTGCTGTGTTCTCTGAGATCAATATTAGGCAGCAGAACAAGCTTAGAAGGAAGTTTGAATGGCAACCATTTGACTAAATGAAGAAGTTTGACTGGATCTTTTAACATTATCTGTAAGTTTACAACCGTGGCTCACATGAACAGTAGTGCCATTTTGCCCGCTCAATAGGGGGTCCCCGGTGCCATGGGTGCCATGGGTGACATGCAGCATGTATGGCCCTGGCACCAAAATTTGTGGGTGCTCGGCCACCGACCTTCCTTGGGCTCTAGGGATGCTAAAAGGACTGTGTTGTACATAGTTGTTCTACTACGTGCCAGTACAATATACTATTGCTGACCTTAGTTAACTGTCCTGACATATTTTCTTCTACAATGCTGTGGCTTCAGTTACACAATCCACTGGCGAGCTGACTGCACACTGCACACACCCCAACGTTACAAATATATTTTCTTTTCTTTTTTATAATAATTTTTATGAAGTTTTCCATTTAACAAACCAATCATATCACATTAATTATTCCAAATTATACCAATACATATCATAAAGTCCAAATATTTTGCCGAATTATAATTTTTTGTTGGGAGTTCCCATGCTTCGAGTTCAGTAGGGTCCAGTCATCTCACATTTCTGCTGCTTTTAGTGTTCACCAGTCCCATCTTTCAATCTTCTTGTTTTTATCCTTTTTCTTCTTTATAACCTCTGAGTTGTTTCCACAGGCAAGTTAAAGTAAGCAATAATATGTTTCTGTGTGAACTTTGTAAGGCTCTCCCTTTTTTTAAAGCTGGTAAACCTTTTGTTTGCAAAAAATCACACACTGATCCAAAAGTCCTCCTCGAGCGGCAGACACCATCTTTCTCAGTTCCGATGAAATAAAATCTAGGCGTTTGCTCATTAATTTTCCCAGACAAGTTGCTCCATAAATTAGCCTTTCCAGAGAAGATTTGCCAAGTCAAACTTAGAATACAAACAAGATAACAGAGTAATGGCTCACCTCCCCCTAGGGAGCCTTTTATTTTCTTTCCAGATATTTCAAAAAACAACAGCTTTAGTTGATATTTTTATTTCCACACAGTTTATTTTCTAATCTCACTTGCTATAGGTCATATTGACAGTTCTTCTGGGGGGTGGGTTGTTAGATATTATCGTAATAAGAAAAGAAAAGTCTTTCCATTCCATTTCAGCATACTGGCATAGATGTTATTCTTTGATGTTATCTTCTTTCCAGTCCAATCCATCACTTTTAACTTCTCAGTGGCAGGCTTAATTAGCAGCTAACGTACCCTTTTCTTCCCTCTAAGCATGTGCAATAACTTATATCCATTTTTTTATCTTAAGAAATGCAACTAGGGTCGCTCTCAGAGACAGCGTCTGGGAGATCTGAGCTCGCTCGAGGGCTTTTCGTCCAGTGCCCTCACCCCCTCCTTCTTTCGAACTCAGGGATGATTTATGGGCAACCCCGGACGAGGGTGCATCTTCCCTTACACCGGAAAGAAAAATGGGAGGCTGATTTACTCCTATCTCAGCCCCTTAAGTATCTTGTGTGAGCTGGAGAGATGGTATTGTCAGCCATCTTCCAAGGCGCCCCTAGCGGAGCCCCAACATTACAAATACAGTGGTGCCTCGCAAGACGAAAATAATCCGTTCCGTGAGTCTCTTCGTCTAGTGGTTTTTTCGTCTTGCGAAGCAACCCTATTAGCGGCTTAGCGGATTAGCGCTATTAGCGGTTTAGCGGCTATTAAAGGCTTGGCGGCTTAGTGGCTAAAAGGCTATTAGCGGCTTAGTGGCTTAGAAAAAGGAGGGGAAAGCGATAAAAATCACAAGACTCGCAAGACAAAAACGAAAAGCAAGCCAATAGGGAAATTCGTCTTGCGAAGCGCATCAAAAAACGGAAAACCCTTTCTTCTAGCGGGTTTTTCGTCTTGCGAGGCATTCGTCTTGCGGGGCACCACTGTACATTTTCATCATTCTTATTTATGGGAAAGGAAGAGAAAAAACTTTTTGAAAAATACATTGAATTTTACATAGCTCGCTGTTGTCATCTGCTGTCACATTTGTAAATTGCACTTCAAAACACATTTAAAATGTTTTATTTGCAGCTATTTAGCTGAGTCCTTAGGGAATCACATGACATATTTAATTTTTGTGGTTAGGTGCTCCTTTGTATTCAGATTAGGCCTCAGTACAATAATGTAGCACGGATTGGCGTAACAAGGTACAAGAATTTGCTGAAATGGCGCAGTTGACAAATAGCCTGAGAGGCAACTCAAAACAAAAAATTATGCAAAACTGGGATAGATATAAGATATATGTTCAAAAATACAGTAAAGGGTCACTATCTATGCTAGCATTCAATACACGTTGGAGAGAGACTGAGTTGAGAAATAAGACCAAGGGTAAATATTGATATAGGAATGTATTAGATAAAATGTAAAGAAATATACAATAAAAGAGTACAATCATTTGTAAAAAAAATGAATATACAACAGGATAGACAGGAAGTCCAATGTGTTGGTACATATATGATTTTGGAATTTTTTTTGTTTTTCCTTCTTCTTTTAGTATATAAACTTTGTATACATGTTGCAAATTATAGTACAATAAGCCTTGTGATGTAATATGATTATGTTTACCGATGAAACATAAAAACTTTAATAAATAAATAAAATTCAAAAATAAATAAATAAAATGTTTTATTTGCAGCTGTGTAGCTGAGCCCTTAGAGAATCATATGGCATCTTTAATTTGAGTTGTTAGGTGCTCCTTTGTATTCAGATCAGGCCTTAGTACAATAATGTAGCACTTAGGGAGGAAGATACAACCGAGAAGTCCAGCACTAGACGCTAAAATAGAGAAGACCTGAACACCTACCATGTATTTCCCCTTTGTGCTCAGGTAGGTGGGCACAAAGGACACCCAAACACTGCAGAAGACCAGCATGCTGAAGGTGATCAGCTTGGCCTCATTGAAGGCCCCAGGCAGCTTCCTGGCTAAGAAAGCCACCGTGAAGCAGATGGCAGCCAGGAAGCCCATGTAGCCCAGGGCACTGTAAAACATAGCAACAGACCCTTCATTACATTGCAGGGTGATCTGTCCAGCCTGGGAGTGCATGTCAGACTCTGGGAATGGAGAAGAGATCCCTAGCCAGATGGTGCAGATAACCACTTGGACACTGGAACATGAAATGACAATGGAGTTCATCAGACTTTTCCCCAGCCATCTCCTGACTCTGTTTCCTGGCTTAGTAGCAAGAAAGGCCAGCACCACAGCGATGGTTTTTGCCAACACAGAAGAAACTGCAGTGGAGAAGATGATGCTGAAAGCTGTTTGCCGGAGAAGGCAAGTCGCTTTCTTCGGCTCTCCAATGAACAGGAAGGAAGACAAAAAGGAAAGCAGGAGAGAGATGAGGAGGATGTAAGAGAGGTCCCTGTTGTTGGCTTTGACTATGGGTGTTTCCTTGTATTTAATGAAGATTCCTAAGGCAAAGCCTGTTGTTAAAGACAGGAATAGGGAAAGGAAAGCTAAAACAATTCCCAAGTAGTCTTCATAAGCCAGGAAGGTGATAATCTTGTGGATACATTGATCTCGGTCTTTATTTGGATGTTGATCTTCTGGACACTTGATGCAATGATCTGCATCTAAGGAGAAGGAGAAAAGAGTGTCCAAACATCATCCATATGAATAACCATCTGTGTTCTATAATACCAGGAAGAATAATGCTGATGCAAGGGTGATCAGGGAAGGAGGCATTGTAGGGAGGGAGAGGCAAAAGTGTTTATTTCCTTTTTCAATGTTTACCATAGCTTCCTGACTTTCCTTCAAGGAGAGAGAGGGTTTCCTTGCTTTTTATCACCCAAACAACCTTGGGATATAGGTATAGCTGAGAAACTCTCACCTCCACAGACATGTGTCTGGTGTCTACATTGCACAGCTTTCACCAAATACCAACGACATGCCTCTTTACCTTGAGCTTTTACCGTTCATATTTTGTCTTCTGGGGCGCATATCATTTGGGTGTGTTTTTTTTCTTTTATTCTTCTGGTCTATTTGCATGTAATAATTTTAATATGATTTATTTTATTTTGTATTGTGCTTTCACTAAGTGAACATTTACTATTGTATTTTTAATATATATATTTTTAAAAAACCTCATTTTCTTTTTGGTGTGGTTTTGGTTCTTTACTCACTGAGGGCACCGTTTAATATCCCTAAATAAATGCATTGTGAGCAGTGCATCCAAAGTTCTCCACTTCGCTCTCCACTTTTTGGCCAGAGATTCCTATTCCTATTCTCCTTCTAACTTGGAGTCACCCACCTTCACAAGTAGAGATTGTCCCTTCTGCACATGGAGCACAAGAATAGCAGCAAATCGGCTTTCCTTCTTGAACCACTTTGGTGTATCCAGGTAGACAGATTTTGGTACACCTTGAGAAAGGCACAGTCTAGCCATAAAGAGAAAAGGGAACATCAAGGGGAAATTGTTAGGAATTTTTGTGTCTATAGAGGTTATTCATAGAGTTTGGAAACAAACCAACTGGATCTCTGGTTCCACTGGCTCCGAACCCTTTGTTCACAAGAGTGCTTCTGTTGCAGAACAACATGGCAGGGAAATCTCTTTGGTGTGTTTCCTTCAACATTCATATCCCAGATAAGTATACTTAAGGCAAAAGATACAGTAACAATCTCTGAACAGCAGCAACAACAAAACAACAGCAATTAAACAGGCAATAAAACATACCAGCTACTGAAGATGCTAGCTTAAAAAAAAATGATTCTAGATTCAGGTAGGTAGCTGTGTTGGTCTCACGCAGTCGAAATAAATAAATAAAATCAAAAAAATCTCCAGTAGCACCTTAGAGACAAACTAAGTTTGTTCTGGGTATAAGCTGAAGTGTGCATGCACACAAAAGCTTATACCCAGAGCAAACTTAATTTTAAGTTTTATTTTGTTAATTTTATTATTTTTTAAAAAATGCTTCCTGATTTGTTTTTGTTTTTTGCCCAATCATGGAATCAAGTGTCCCTTACCTGGTTAAACCGTTTTGGCCACACAATGGCTTCTGGGCTAATGGTGAAGTTGATATCAGCAGATGCCTTTCTCTGTATATTCCCTATTTTCACTCTGACACGAGACTTATTGGGAAACATCACCCAGTTCTCAATATCAAACTCAGCTGGCAGCTTCCCATTTTCATCCAAATGCAGTCCATCGATGGAGCCATTTGAAAACTGGATTTCTCTTAAGAAAGGGTGAAGCTGCAGTGACAGGGAAACACCAGATATCCTGCCTGTATTCTGTACGGTGTTTTATACTATATTCAGTTCTTTTGTGTCATTTTTAAAAACTGTTTTGTATTGTAAGCTGGCCTGGCAGCTTTTGACAAATGGCAGTATATAAATGCTGAGATAAAAATGAAAAGAGAGCCCATCTCAACCAAGTGTAGAATCCTATGGCCAGGAGACCTTGCGCCTGTGCAGTCTGCTTTCTAGGTGCTGCTAACTGTTGATGGGCATCTTCAAGACTCAGTAGGGACAGAGGAAGAGGTGAGAAGGGTCCAAATCCAGCTGAGAAGGCTGGATCTCTCCAAGGAGGAACCACCAGAAAGTGTGGGGGTCTTCTGACAAAACTTTGACCTCTGCCAGAAGCCTCACAAAATTGGATTTGCTTCAGTAACGGACAGACATTTTGTCTCACTACTCAATTTGATTCCAGTTGGTTTTGGGGGATGTCATAAAGTTGGAATGCTGTATTTAAGAGACAGTCAATGTTAGGGACAGTATGTACACAAATTGTATAAGGGTAGAATGCGCAGGGATGTATGGGGTGTTAGGGAAGGTATTTTGTCCACCTTTGATCCTCAGCTCTCTCTTGTGGCTCCTAGAAGCTGTCAGCATGTGACAACAGTCACACTCTGAGACATGGCTTTGACTAAACCAGGTGAGGGGGGCTGATGGGTCTCAAGCTCTTGGCGAGTTAGGGACCTCCTCTGCATACAAAAAACCAGGCTCTGGAGGATTGAGCGGGTGAGACCAAGAGTGGGTCCTATGGTCAAGAAGGTGGTTACTGCATGTGCTATAGAGGGAAATGAAAGCTGGATGGGGTTTTTGCAACCTGAGAAAGTAGCCAGGGCCGTCTTAAGTATATCTGGCGCCGTGGTGCAAAGATCCCTCTGGCGCCCCCCATCACCCCATATCCCAGAGTTGCTGACCTTTTTATGGCGCTGCCAGTAGCTTTGTGGGGCTGGAGGAAAGGGGCAGCAGCTGGAGGGGGCTCCTCCGGCGGGGAAGAGATGGAGGCTTCGGGCGCGGCGCTGCTTCAGCGAGACAGGTGAGGGGAGCGAGCTGATGCCGGGAGGCCCAAACAACCTCCACCTCTTCCTTGACGCCCTGGTGCCCCACACCACTTTCCTCTATGGGCAAAGACGCCCCTGAAGCCAGCCCTTCTAGGAGAAGGGAAGCTTGGATGCAGCCTTGCAGCCATGCACATTGGTGAGAAATGTTTCAGGAGTAAACCCTGAGGAACAACCCATAACTGCTGCCCTGCAGGGCATCTTCAGGAGAAGGAAAGGCTAAGGAGTAAACCCTACACAAATCTGGAGTCCTGAAGGAGGTTAGGGGGCACATTGCGTTCCTCCTTCCGCCAACTCCTGCATCCATCCTAGTGCCCAACATATTGTTTTCCTTTCCTTTGGACCATACCAATGAGGCTGAGGGGGATATTCTTGTGCTGTTGGCGTCCCAGGACCTCCCAACACACTGTCCAGGCTTGCATAATAGAAGTCAACCAGTAACTCCTCCTGATAAAGGGTGTAAGTAAGCAGAAACAATTATTTCCATTCATTTGGCTTTTGTTTTCTATGTATGTTGAGATGGGGAACTTGTGCAGTTGGAATTTATTATTGTAGTTATTAGTAGTATTTCATCATTTCATTTCATTTCACTGTACCTTGCCCATCAGACTGGGTTGCCGCAACTTCCAATATACAAAAACACAACAGAACATCACACATTTTGTAAGAAAACCAAAACCTGGCTGGGACAATGAAGTTCGGTGTGAAAAAATGGGGAAAGAATTACCTGCCATGGCTGCAGCCTTTGACGTTCCAACCAGTCTCTTCCACCTCCCATCACCATCCACTTTGATCTAGATGAATAGGCAGCATTTAAGGCATGTGCAACAACTTGGACATTGAAGTAAGTGTTGTAGCTATCTTGAGACAGGGCTGTCTCCATCTCTTCTTTGGGCAGATTCTCCAGTTTCTCCTCCTCTGTGCATCTGGTCTCGCCTTTTGCAGCCAACACATGCTTTGAATATGAACAATGAAATGCTGTGTTCCAAAATTGTTGGAGAGCAGATGAGTATGGACTATTGTAGCCACAGCTGATCCTTCTTTGAGCCTTCATTACAAAGGATAATGAACCATGGATGTACTGGAACAGAACAGGAGGAGAGGACATATAGGTATTGGTGTCCTGAAAAGCTGCCGCAATCCAGATTTTTGCCCCAATTTCTTTCCCAAATGTCCCTTGTAGTGTCATGATTGGAATCCATCCCATTCGATTTATTTCGTGGTAAACAATGACACTGACTTGTGTCCAGGTAATGAATGGTTCAATTAGACCAAGCATTTGATGACCATTCTTTTCTGGAAATCTTTTTGATAATTCAATGCAAATTCCTTTCTTGATCATTAAAGACCTCAAGGCACTTGTGAACCTTTCTCCATTGTCATTGTCTGGCGCAATGAGGCCAATCCACGTCCATCCAAAATGCAGGAGCAACTCAACAATCCCATGGTACTGAGTTTCTTCTTTGGGGACAATCCGGTAGACAAAAGGGAACTGAACTTCTTCAAGGTCCTGAGCAATAAAGCCATAACTGATCTAGTGGGGAATGGAAGAGTTTGGTGTTTTACTTTGCTTTCAGAAGAAAAGACCAGATACTAACCTGGAATGATCAATATCTAACAAAATGTGTGCTGGCTGAAGCTGTGAGTTTTATTCTGAAGCATTGGGAGTGTATGAGGTGGTGGGGGCTTGGTTTTATTAAATCAATCAATCAATCAATCAATCAATCAATCAAGCTTTGAAGAAAAACCCATGGAGCCATGGCTCAGGATTTTCTTGCTCCTGTTATATTGCTGAACTTCTCCACTATTCCTCCATTCCAGCACCCCGCCCCTGCAAATACCTGAGGGATTTTGTAGATGCCTGACAAGACTGAAATCTCTTTCGAGATGTCAGAATTTGCTCCTTCAAGAACAGCCAGGAGTTTGCTTTGTTTTCCACAGTGATAGTTGGGAATATTGCCTTCCCGGCCAGCAAGCAGGTCTAGCATGGCCTCAGATGTCCTCCGGGCATCAAAATAGTTCTCATAGAGGTTGTAGCCCAGGGTGATGTTGGGTAAGAGCCTAGGATCCTGGTTGATCTCTTGAATGGTGAACAAGAAGGACAAGGCATACCAGTAGAAAACAGGGGTGAACCTGCAATTCAATAATAACCATTAATCGTCAAACTGCTGTTCAGCATTTAATAAAACTAAACACTATTTGAACCCCAAATAATGGTCTGTATGCTTGTGTGAGACATATCCTTGTTGCAAATGTGAAAACCCATTTGCTGCTTAAGAATAAAAATGGGCGAATTCACACTTCGTTGCAGAATAGAAGCACACAGCCTTCAAATAACTAAACACAACACAACACACACACACACACAGGCTGTGATTGCTGCAGTAGTCTTGGCTGCTTCAAAGGGAGTGGGGAAATGCCCCTTTCCTGAAAGAGAGAACTCTTGTCTGTCGAATAGGGGATATAAGGCTGCAACCCCCACCCTGCCTATCTACTGCATCCTTAGCATTTTCTTTTCAGCAGGCATGGATTGCGCTGTCAACAAAAGTCACTTTTAGCCCCACCAATGATGGGCAGGGCAGCTCTTTTCTGAAGGAAACCATCATGGTGCACTTCTTGTTCCCTCTCTCTGAGACTGTCTTGGGTCCATGAGATTAGGGGGCAGACACAGCAGGGAGGAAGGACCCTTAGGAATATGGGTCCATGCCCAGAGCCAAATTGAGTCCCAAGATGCATTGCACTTGACTGCATACATTACTTTGTATGGGGGATTGGGGGGGTTGTGTCATTCCAATGGGGGGGGGGAATTCTTTTAGATTTGATAATGCTTTAAGAGCACATATATAGTAGCTGTGTAACCAGCAGATTTCTGCAGCAGAACTTCAACATTCATTACTCTTTACCATTCCCGGCCATTTCTGGGTTGACAATGAAGAACATTCCTTTCCCATACAGTTCTATTTACATGGGTTTTTTTATTGCCTCAGGTGATAATTCCTGCATTGCAGGGGGTTGGACTAGATGACCCTTGGGGTCCCTTGTAACTCTACAATCCTATGTTTCTATGATTCTAAGAAGACAACTATTAACAGTATATGCATACAGTTAGAAGCTACTGGCGTATCATGAGCTACACACTATAAACAAACTAAGTAAAGTAGATTAAAACTTGTCTCTGTATCAGAGTCTGCAGTCAATGAGGTTGTCGTAGTCAAACTGGAAGCTTGACTCAGTCTGAAGGCTGAAATGCTAATGGATGCAGAAGACTATAAATTAGCCAACACACACACACACACACAGAGAGAGAGAGAGAGAGAGAGAGAGAGAGAGAGAGAGAGAGAGAGAGAGTTTTCTCCTTCAGCAAGAAAAAACTGGGGGGACGGACCCTTTCATAATGAGTCATGACAGATGTCTATATCCTTGACCTGTTTTCAGGAGGTCCACCTCAGCTGGCCTTAGAACCCTGAACAGAAATCAGAGGATAGGCAAGAGACAGGCCCAAGCACAATTGATGCAATTAACACCCATATTTAAATGACACTAACACGACTAACATTGCTTTCAGCTATAAAGCAGAGACCACAGAAGGAGAGTTGCCTTGTCATTCATTTTTTTATCCCTGAGGAAACTGCTCTCTTCTCAATCTCATTATACTTTGACACCAATTATGCCAACATCTTCTAGGAGTAAGCTGCAGAAGGCGGAAGGGGAAAAGAATGACAAAGAATCTAATTTTCACCCAAATATCAGGGAAAAAAATATTTGTAACTGTCACCCAAGTTCTTACACCTACCAACGCTGTCTGGGTACCTGAGGGAACTTGATCCATTTTGTTTCCACCTATATTCCTATTAAACTTGGGGGTACATTTGCCAAAAATGGTCACCTTTGATTTTGCGTAATTAATTCTGAGTTGCTCTGATTGGCAAAATTCGTATCGTTTGTTCAAGTTTGTTACAATACTATTAATATAGAGGTTGAATAGGGGTGATTCTAGCAGACAACCTTGTCTCACTCCTTTATTAGTCCTGATTTCCTTCATCAGACCTCCTTCTGTACCCTTATGAACGTATTACTGTGTAACTCTTGCACATGTTACTTTTATATTCAGCACTTTCCCTGAAGACAGAAGGGAAACTTCGCAGTATAATTTTTGGAAGGCCACAGGCTCTTCAGCCCTGAAATAGGGGCTATTTCCCTAGTAAATAGGAAGCCATGGTGTGGAGACGCAGAAACATGAGATCCACCAGCAAATACTTACTTACCCCTCAAGTCTGGTTAGCGGGGTGTCGGAAAATACATATGGAAGTTGCCTATGATAATTTCTTGGGGATATGATTCCGCTGATGAGGAAGTCTCCAGGCCGGTAATAATTGTGTGCTTTATTTTCATCCTTGATCAGATTCAAGGGGCATTTTGCCTTTGGCTTCTCACAGACTCGAAAGGGCATCAGCAGAAGCAGCAGAAGCAGAAGCGGCAGGGCTCTCATTTTGGCTCTGCCTCCTAGACCTCCCTTGTGAGTGGCTCCTCTCTCCTCTAGAGCTAGCCAATCAGCAAAAGAGAAAAGGAGTTCTTACACCACCCAATCTGCTGTGGTTTCACCAATACGCTTCTCAATCAGAACCATTAAAGTACATGCATATCTATCTTGACTCAATCACACTCTTATTTATTCTGCGCACTAATCTTCCCACTCCCACCGGTTCAGTGCAATAAATAACCTTCTGCTACCTAGCTTCTGATGTTTGTGCAATCCCTAGAAATATCTCTTGAGCTTTGGCAAGAATAAGGATAAATTACCATGATTTTGATAATTATAAAGGTGGAAGTTTACTTCTGCAACATCTTCGAGTAGTTGTGTGACTCAAGGGGCTGGGGCAGAGCTGGGAGGTGGGGGGAAACATGTTTGTGAGAAATCAGAGGTGTAGCTCCCAAGTTTAACAAGAGTCAATTGGAGTGGGGTGAGTTTAGGCTGACTTTAGTGTGGGAATGTTCAGGGTGGAAGAAGAGGACATACTGTTTATTAATATCCTTCCTAACTTGTACTAACAAGTTCCTTTACTTATCAGAGTTTACATTCCCATTCTCAGGCATAGCAGAAATCTGGTTGCAGGCTCGTTAGAACCTCTTACTATTATGCAATTCAATCTCCTTCAGATTGAATTGTATGTTCCTGGTAAGATCCCTTTTCAAATCCCTCCCCAAAAAATAAAGACACCACGGATGTCAGGGAACTGCGTCAGCTCAGAGGCGAGAGGTGGAAGGGCAGTTGGGTTACAGGGGGCCTCCAAAGATCGTGAGAAGCAGTACTTCCTCTGTGGAGGAGGAAAGCCCCGCCTCCAAGTGGGGAAGGGATGCAGGGCTCGGAGGATGCAAGGGAGAGCCAGAGCATGAACAAAGCGGGGGGGGGGAGTCAGGTCCCCCTCTGCCCACGCCCTCTCTGCACAGTCGGTTTACGCTCAGAGACGGGAGGCGTAGGATGGGGGTCAAGAGGCTACTCTGCTGGGGAAAGTTTAAGGACCGCCCACTCCCAGATTCTGCTAGCGAGTGAGCAGACATGGAATTGAGTCAATCTGCATTGTGAACGTTTTGGACAGACAATACGGCCTTGAAAGGACCACGGGGAGTCTTGCCTGTTTGCTCTCGAGCAACCACGCCAGCACACATAACAACAGTCTTATTCGTAAGCAATAAAAAGAAAGCTTACTGACGATCAGGCAGAGCACAGTGTGCTCCCTGAAGGCAGGGTTGAAGCTTAATGTTACAAGCCTCTACAAACAGGTTTACCCCATATGTGAGTTGACCTAGTGAGTGCAGTTAGCAGTCCGGGAAGTTTGCAGGACAAAGGGAAGATTGAAAAGAGAGTGGCAGCATTCCTTGGCCTTTTACCAGGTCTTGAAAGGTCATCCCCACCCACTAGTCACATGCAAGGAAGGATGTTCCAGGCCAGGAGGAACAGGAAATTTTGACTGGCTGGACCAATCATTCCCTTGCATGTCCACTCTAGCAAAACAAGGAATGTTGTATTTGACTGCTCCCAGTAGATTTCTTTATTTTATCCTGGGAAGTTTTGATATTTTTATGTGAAGTTCTGTCCTGCATTGAAGTGTCCACTCCATTCCTGACTTCCACGAGGGACCAATTTTCACATGCAAAATCCGTCCACCTTTCCATAAGTCCCTTAGAAAATATTGGTTTGTCTTCCTTGGGGGCATATACGCCTACAACCAAAATTTGTAGAATATCCATTTGGGGCAGAACTGGGAATGTGTATATAAAGAACAACTCCATTTACCCCCTTCAGTCCTGCAAAGATAAATTCCTCACCTAATCTTTTTTAAATCAAATATCTGATACCCTTTTTCCTAATGTGTGTTTCTTGTTAACAAATTTGATCCAATTTCAGTGTCCCCCCCCCAAAAAAAACGAAATACAGTGGTACCTCAGGTTACATACGCTTCAGGTTACAGACTCCGCTAACCCAGAAATAGTGCTTCAGGTTAAGAACTTTGCTTCAGGATGAGAACAGAAATTGTGCTCTGGCGGTGCAGCGGCAGCAGGCCCCATTAGCTGAAGTGGTGCTTCAGGTTAAGAACAGTTTCAGGTTAAGTACGGACCTCCGGAATGAATTAAATACATAACCTGAGGTACCACTGTATCGCTTCTCTCTTTTGAGGAGCATTTGCATCATTTATATTCCATGTTAAGTATTGGTAATCCATAGCTGAGCAGAATTTTTTGTCACACCTGTACCTGCACCCCCCATTTTTGATTGGCTAGTGAAATCTGTTCATCCAGTAATGGAGGTGTAATTGAGGAGGTCAGCTATGGGAGAGATGTTGGGGAAAATCCTTCTCAGCTTGAGATCTCAGGTACCTCCTGTTGGTCAGAGCAGGCAATATTGATTCTTGAGGGTTCCATGTTCTGACCTGAGAAAGCAGGGCTGTGAAACCACTGGCCAAGGTGGTCCTCTCTATCTGGTCCTCTGTAGGCCACATACCCCTCCCTAGCCAGGCCCCTTACTGGTCCTGCTTTGTGACATTCTTGTGTGTTTTTGCATGACTGAAGTAGTGCCTTGAACTCTTATATTGCTCCTTGCTTGTCTGGATAGAGGATAGAGAGGGGTGTGCATATGCATGCAGGAACTAGGCTGCAGCAGAAAAGGGCAAAGGGGGGTTTTCATTGTCCTTTCCACTTTTGCCTCTAGCAATACCCACCATTGGCATATGTTCCCATCATAAGGTTGCCCAGAAGGGACTGTGGCCTGGTTTCATGAGCTCAAAGTAGCTACTCCATTTTGTGTGTGTGTCTTTGTGCTCACTTACATCCTAAAGGAATATCTTGGTCCTGGCGCTTATGAAGGTACTTGGTTAGTTAAAGACCAAGCTGACCTTTCACCCACACTGACCCATGTCAAAACCAGGGAGCTACGTCTGTGAATTCTCATAAACATGTTTTCCTTCACCTCTGCACCTGCGCCTCAAGCCACATCGAAAATCTATGGTGTTGCCAAGGTGACGTTTCTTCTCGTATAATTATCCTTACTCTAAGCAAAGCTCTAGGGATTGAGCCAAAGATTGCCTGTGAGACAAATCAGCCCAATATCAGAATCAAAGGCAAGGTAAGATAATTCATTGTATTGTGTCTGAAACTCCTGGTGTGTTAAATAGCCCCTATGCTGCTGAGAGTCTGTCTTGTCCATTCCCCAGTGCCACGAATGATCATGTTTGAGCATCTGAGGTCTAGACTTTGAGTTTTGATATTTCTTTTCAGATGCATTGGGATGAGAAGTTTTCTTTGTTTCTGAATTTTGTCCCATCATATCCTAAGTAGTTTTGCTAGTAAGAAAAATAAAGTACATGCTCTGTATCACAAACAAAAAACAAGCAGTGCTCCTCACTGCAAGTCTCACCCCTTGTTAGGATTGTGCTTGTCTTTAGGAATCCTCAAATGGGCTATTTTAGGGTGTCAACACAAACATTTTGGGGGGATCCATGAAGAAGGGGAGCTGGGGCATTCAAATTGTCAGATCACCCACATTAACAGAGGGAAGCACCACATCTAAGGATGTGTCACAGTGATGACACAGGCCAGATTTATTCAGGGACAGCCCCATGGAGGCCATGCTTTCCATGAAGTCTGAGCAGTCCCTTGTAAGATCGTGTCGGCATGCATGTTAAAATTCCTTTGGACCTCCAGATGAGGTGTTTCCAGGAGAACATCGGGCATAACCTGAAGCAGGGAGTCCTTGGTTCAGCAGGGAGGCTGGTACACCAACAGGAATCCTGCACTGCCCCTATTGCCAGAGTTCCAGAACATGCACTCAGAAAACTGTGTCCTCCTAATAGGTCGCTTCGTGAAAACTAAAGACTTCCTAAAAACTCATTGCAACCCCACTCCCCACCAACATGACCTGAGTTGCTGTGCGTAAGAGAAACCTGCCGGGCAAGCAGTGGCAAGAACAGGGCAAGCTGCTGTGTCCAACCAAACCTGGGTTACTCATGCCAGGTCATTTCCCCCATCCATGATCAAGTCATAGATGGCTCTGGTCTTATTGGTGGAGAAAAGGTTAACCTGCAAAAGAAGTCTTAACTGAGGGTGGGTAGGCTGGGAGAAGCTCTGGAGCCAACTGACGATTCCCAGATAAGATCCTCCCCCTATTGTGTGGGCAAGTAGTCCCTCCCCCTACATGGCCTGATCACCTTGGCAACGCCTCCCCAGGTGGGATTGGGCAACTGACTGAGGTAGGTGGAGACCTCTAGGTATCCCATCTGGGGGGGAGGCGAAGCCAAGCCTGTGCTAATGGTGCCATATAGTGTCCAGGGGGCTACATGTGACCACCCAAAGGGCGCCCCCATTTAATGTGGGGAGTGGTCATTGGGGTTTTCACAAACCCTGTAGCCCTAACACATGTACTTTTATTCAGGTTTATTTCCTAAATTGTTCCCTAAATATATAAGTTACATAGGACAATCAGCCTCTATAAATTTCAGATAGGCTAACTTTTGTCACCTTGCCGACAAAGACCTGTATAGTTAAAGCTATGGTTTTCCCAGTCGTGATGTATGGAGATGTATGGTAGTGATGTATGGAGTAGTGAGAGCTGGACCATAAAGAAGGCTGATCGCCAAAGAATTGATGCTTTTGAATTATGGTGCTGGAGGAGACTCTTGAGAGTCCCATGAACTGCAAGAGGATCAAACGTATCCATTCTTAAGGAAATCAGCCCTGAGTGCTCACTGGAAGGACAAATCCTGAAGCTGAGATTCCAATACTTTGGCCACCTCATGAGAAGAGAAGACTCCCTGGAAAAGACCCTGATGTTGGGGAAGATTGAGGGCACAAGGAGAAGGGGATGATAGAGGATGAGATGGTTGGACAGTGTTCTTGAAGCTACCAGCATGAGTTTGACCAAACAGTGGGAGGCAGTGGAAGACAGGAGTGCCTGGTGTGCTCTGGTCCAGGGGGTCACGAAGAGTCAGACACAACTAAACAACTAAACAACAACAAACTTTTGTCACAGAGCATCTGGTTGTTCTTTGACAATTATTTCACAGGATCTGAAAGATTTCCCACCAGAGATTCATAATGATGATGATCATAACTGCGAGTCTCTGTTTTTTCCACAAATGTTTGGATATGACCAGCTTCCTGCTCCAGTGTCCTGCTCAGAATTTAAAGCCACAGCTGGGAGCTTTTTGCAAAGATGTTTTTCTCCAGCCCTGCACCTGTGCATGAAGAGTTCAGGATGCTGTGAAGGCAATGCATCTTTCCCTTATAATTTTCAAAATCACAGTTATCATTTTCATCTTCTCAACAAAACTCCAGGTGTTTGTCCAAAGATCACCTTTGAGTCCATTAAAATGAACCTCAAAATTGAGAGCAATAATTGTATCTGAGCTAGAAATGCCTTCTGCACCTCTGGGATTTTTTGGGCTGAGATTTAGGTAGGTTGGACTACGTGGGTGTGAGGCTTCAGGTGTGAAGTCTTGGTTGGGCTCCATCCACATTAAGAATGCTACTGATCATTGAAGAAAGAGTTTGGCTTCATCTAATGATTCTTTGAGAGGAGCAGTCACAAGGGAAGGGGCTGTTCCAGGAAGACACAGAATGGCACTGCTCCTGCGGCTGCTGCTGCTGCTGCTGCCTTTTGCAGATTGTGGGATGGAGATGAAATGCCCCTTAACTTTGGAGAGAGATTGCCTAGACACATTCAATTATTACAGGCCAGGAGACCACCTCATTGGTGGGGTCATCTCTGCCACAAGGGCTTTATTCAATCCACACAAATTCAATGAGCCTCCCTCAACCAGCTTTTACCAGTAAGTCATTTTATAGGCATGGGTTTACCGCTGCTCCACTAGCCACCAATTTCATGAGCCCCAAATACCAGGCTCTTAAATCCCAGTACTCTTTTGGTGGATGCTACAACACCATCAGCCGCCAGCCTTTTCAGAAACTGCTGCTAGTAAAGTCCCTTTTCAACTGTAAAGCATAGTAGCACAGGACAATGACATAAATTTCATCTGCAGAACAAACACCCAATTCACTGTTTTTCAGCCCAGTGAGACAGAGCCATGTGTCAAATCCATTTTATATTGCTTTTGCGAGTATAAAAATTCAGGGCACCCTAGCCTTTGCTGCTGTCCCTTCCTCCCCCAAATGCAATCCTTCCATGTACCACCTATGTAAACCGTAAACTTTGCTCAATTCCAGCTTTTCTGTAGTAAAATAGGACCAGATTCATTATGAACCTCAGCAACCTAACAGCTGCTGGTACATTTTCAAAGAAACTCTTGTAAGTCACTTTTAGATTACATATTTATTGCATGTGCATTCTGTTTTGTTTCCACAGAGCTTGAAGGGAAGGTATATGATATCTGCTGTTTATTGAGCATTCTTACCTGTACTTATCTGTTTGCCTTATATGACATTGCACAACAAACAAACAATACAAGCAACACGCAGACCAGTATATTAGATAGCACTGTACTTCTTATTGTATAATATACATGATTTAGTAACAAAAACAAAATGTGTGCACTTGTAAATTCTCTAATATATTTGAAATCAATTGAGCACACATATGTCAATCTTTGAAAGTCCGCAGAAGTATAATAAGTCTATGGTTGAAACAAAGTAATAGATGCTACCCTGTGGGCTAAGGGGTAAAACTTTTTTTAGGCGTTCATGGTGCCGAAGTAGTAGGTGAATAACAACAGACAGTGATCCCAGTTAATCTGACTGTTTTGCAGGAATCTTCTTCAGCACAACCCATAGATTAGAAAAATGACCACTGAATAACCGGGATCACTGTCTGTTGTTATTCAACTACTACTTTGGCACCATGAACGCCTAAAAAAAGTTTACCCCTTAGCCCACAGGGTAGCATCTATTACTTTGTTTCAACCATAGACTTCTTATACTTCTGCGGACTTTCAAAGATTGACAGATGTGTGCTCAATTGATTTCAAATATATTAGAGAATTTACAAGTGCACACATTTTGTTTTTGTTACTAAATCATGTATATTAGACAATAAGAATTACAGTGCTATCTAGTATACTGGTCTGCGTGTTGCTTGTATTGTTTGTTGTGTCAAGTTTGCAACACAGGGGTTTGTTGCTCTGTATTATATGACATTGCATCAAGCAATTGGGGAGTGATCCTTTCCTTCTGGAGGCATCACTAGCTTGATTTTTTTTTAAAAGCAACACACCTGTACTTGGTCAACTCCTTAGACATGTAAAAAGGATGCTTAAGAAGCTGGGCTAGGATTACCAACTTAACAAAGCTACTGTTTTGACATCTTCAGCGCTGTCCTCTGCTACAGTTTCCCATCTTACAGAAAGTAAACACAGGCTTGGAAGCAGCCCTGTTTAGAAAAGTTTTTAAGGTTTGATGTTTTATTGTGGTTTTAATATTCTGTTGGGAGCCACCCAGAATGGCTGGGGAAACCCAGCCAGATAGGTGGGGTATTAATCATCATCATCATCATCATCATCATCATCATCAGGACCAAAAGTTATTTTACGAACAAACTAACCTCCTGTCCCTGCCATCTCATGACATTGCAAAATAAAAATATAAAATAATTAAAAATAGGAAAACTAGAGAAATACTAGCCAGAATGATCATCTGCCTTAGCTTTGTTTTCCGATGGATAATGACTATTGATTAGAAAAGGCTATCTGGTCTCCCAAACATTAAGTGAGGATTGGCTTTCACGTTTACAGCTTTGTCTCTGGATCAGTAATATTCTTGAACTTGAACCCAGAAATTTATATTATCCGTAAAAGCTTGTAAAAAAAGAAAGAAAAAAGCCAGAGTAGAAACTTATCTATTCATTGAATGTTGGATGCTTAATATGTTGGAATATGTATGCTTTTGCAGGAAAGCATCCACAAAATATTGGCAACTCCTGTCCTTCTTGTTTGCCATTCAAGATATCAACCAGAACCCCAAGCTTTTACCCAACATCACTCTGGGGTACAGCATCCACGAGAACTTCTTTGATGGGAGGCTAACGTGCGAATCTTTGCTAGACCTGCTCTCCACTGGGCAGGCAAACGTTCCAAACTACAACTTTGGAGGACAGAATAACCTGCTTGCTGTTCTTGAAGGGGCTGACACTCAAAACTCCATCCAGATTTCGAACATGTTGGGCACCTATAAAATCCCTCAGGTAGGGACGGAGAGGGTGAGACATCTTCTGGCTGAGTGTGTGGTGTGGATGTTAAATGAACATGGAGACAGACACTTGCTTCTAAAATAGTATTGCAAAAGTAAATAAATTTATTTACTTATTTGTATTGTAAAAGTGATTTGAGAGAGCTTTCACTGCTCCTGGAGGACAGCATAAATCTTTCTTTTATCACATACTCATCATTACTCAAATGGGATACTCAGAATTTGAAAACAACACAAGGGAGCCTTCCACGTACCAGTTTACTGTGGACTTGATGCTTCTTATGCGTGAAAGATTTGTGTGCCCTTGACGTCCGGTTGTCCTCATCAAAATGATGAAGACCTGGGATGTCAAGGCTCTGAATAACATCAGGTGGTTATGAGAATCAAAGGAAACTTATGAAACAACTATTATGAATATTGTAATGAAATGATATGTGTTCCATTTTAGATAGAATCTGGAATAATAATAATAATAATAATAATAATAATAATAATAATAATAATTCTCAAGCAAAGACAGGCATTGACAGTTTTATTTTCATCCCATTTCTTAATGATCCCTAGCATGGAATTTGCTTTTTCGCAGTTGCCATATGTTGAGTCAATATGAGCTACCTGCTAGGACCTCATGGTCTCATTCTGTCAATGCTAGTTCAGACCCCATGAGTGTATATAGCAGATATTGGGTTTGGGATTGCAGCCTTGAGCCACATTGGGTTTTTTCATTGAATAAGAAAGGGAATGGTGAGCAATGCTGACGAAAGGCCAGCAGGGCTGTTCCCTTTGGGCAAAACAGCAGAATGGGAATGGTGATGGCTCTAGGTATGCTGTGTGTTTGTAAAAGAGTAGAGGAGACCAGCCATAGTCCTGGTGGTTGTATCCCTAATATTGGGGGAAACTGATACATTAAGTGAAACACAGAAAGTTTTGTTTTATTAATAAAATAATAATAATAATAATAATAATAATAATAATAATAATCCACTAGATATTTTAGAAATCTCTGAATTATGTACAGCATTAAAATAGTAACAAAATCATAAAAACAAAGGTACAATATGAATCCAGTGAAACAGTAGTATAAAAGTATGCAAAAATAAATAAGAATAGGGATTTGAGGAACATGGTCCTGCTGAAGAAATGCCTAGGCAAAAGAATTTGTTATTTTGGGCTATGAAATCAGCTTTGATTTGAAATGTAACAAGCCAACAATCTTCCTTTCCTTGCTAGGTCAGTTATGCTTTTGTCTCTCATGTTCTGAATGATAAGAGGCAGTTTCCCTTTTTCTACCGGATGGTCCCCAAAGAAGAAGCCCTGTACCCAAGGATTGTCAAGCTGCTCCATCACTTCCAATGGACCTTCATTGGCCTCCTTGCACCAGACAGTGACAACGGAGTGAGGTTCATGAAGACCTTGACGCCTGTGCTCATTGAGAGTGGGATTTGTGTTCCCATCTCGCAAATCGTCAAAGGAGGACTGAATTTTGCACCAATAAATTTTCTTTCATTCTCTAAGTGGAAACAAGTTAATCTATTTGTTTACTACGTAGACAATATTTATGTCTTAAATGGAATTTTTTTTATAGAACTGATGTACAAGTTGATAAAACCCATTGAGGGGAAAGTCTTGATCACAACAGCAATGTGGGACATCTCATTGGAGTTGATGTATGGAGGCTTATCTTTCCAACCTATCCATGGTATTTTTTCTTTCTTAATTGAGACAAATAAACAGACAAACTATGGTGATTTCCCAGCCCTATTGTTTGCTATTGATGAGTTTGTGGAGGAAGGTTTCAATTGTTCATATTTAAAGCATGCACTGGCAGTGAAAGGCTGGACAAGATGCAGAGAGAGAGACAATCTGGAGATGCTGTCACAAGATGATCGGGCGGGAATCCTCTCTCTCGACAACCACAGGATCTACAACACAGTCCAAGCTGTTGGACAAGCCTTAAATGCTGCAGATTCATCAAGATCTAGGCAAAGAGTTATGGACAGTCTGAAAATTCAAAAGCTACAGCCATGGCAGGTATTTCCTTTCTCATCTCAGGTATCTCTCCCAAATATGGAGATTGACTGTAAAGTCAATTGACTGTGGGGAGGTGAAATTTTGGAAACCCCTTTGTGAAGTGTCCTGAATTGGTCCCTCTTTATGCCCCCTTACACTGCCGTCTAAGGATGTGACTCCTCTGGTAACAATGCCAAACATTGGCCTAACCACCCGCTTTGTCTTCTGTGACTCATTTTAATTAAGACCCTTGCCTTTTACATATATGTTCCTTTGTGAATGGAATATCCTACCCTCCAACATTTCTCTGAGGAAAATAGGGAGCCCTAAATAATAATAATAATAATAATAATAATAATAATAATAATAATAATACTCTGCCCATCTAACTGGGTTCCCCCAGCAGCTCTGAACAGTTTCCAACATATATGAAAACATAATAAAACATTAAATATTAAAAAGCTCCCCTATTCTTGGGTGCATTCATATGTCTTCTAAAGGTTGTGTAGTTGTGTAGTTGCTTAGCTCCTTGGCTCCAGGGTCACATTCATCCCTACCCTCCAACATTTCTCTGATGAAAACAAGTATGTTCTAAGGGAAAGCAGGACATTCGGGGATCAAATAAAAAACCCAGGACAGCTTTTGTAAATCCAGGACTGTGCCTGGAAAATAGGGACACTTGGAGGGTCTGGGATATGTCATTTCACAGGCTCTCCCTGAGCTATCTTCCCTCCTGACTGATGTGCTACTTAGGCACCTACCAAGCTCCATCCTTTCTCCTAATGGGCTGTGTGTTGCTGGAGCCTGAATCAAGCAAGTGTCTGGTTAGCTTAGGGTCTCATTAGCTAAAGTGGTGCTCCAGGTTAAGAACGGACCTCCAGAACGAATTAAGTTCTTAACCCAAGGTACCACTGTAACATTTCTGGTGTCTTTACATTGTTGACCCATTAATATGCATTGAACTAACCTATCCCTCCTTTTATATATCAAAATTTATTGTATTTGGTTTCATACAAAGCAGATAATAACTATGTGCAGGGAATATGTTTCGATCAAGGAGCACAAATTAATGTTGAAGCAAGAATGTCTGTTCCAACTATATAATGAGGACATCATATTTTACAGTGCTACCCTAAGACTTGCTCTCCAGAAGTCCCATTAAGTTCAATGGGCTATATTCTCAGATAAGCATGCACAGGATGGGAGCCTAGGCTTTTTGACTTGGGTGTAAGCCCCATTGGGCGAAAACAGTAAAAAAGACACAGAGCTACTTGAGTCTGCACAGTGTTATTTCATATATTCTAAGCATTGCCTTTTTCTTGGCTATTCTAGTTCCACCCTTTCCTGGGAAACGGTCAGTTTTACAATTCTTCCAAGGAGGGAGTGTATTTGGATGAGGATGGGGAATTGGCAGCCGATTTGGACATTGTGAATTGGGTGAGGTTTCCCAATAAGTCCGTCCTCGGAGTCAAGTTTGGGAATATCAAGAGACAGGGATCCCCACTCCTACAGTTGACCATCGACCAGGATGCCATTATGTGGCCCAAATGGTTCAACCAGGTGGGTGAAATAATCTCTTTCATTTTATTGCATCTCCCAGCTCATAAGCTTTTATAATGATGCCATTTTTTGGTGGGGCTACCATCAAAGGCTTGTCAACATCAAAATGCCATATTTCTTAAGTATCTAAAGGTGGGTTCCTGTGAAACTCTATATAATTTGGGGTGCAATTTTATGCGGTTTGTTTAATTTAGTAACTAGATGAGGTTTCCCAAAGCTTCCACACACCCTCTTCTATTTATACCGTAAAGAAAATATATCACACCCCCCCCAACCCTTTCCTCTTTTCTACCTCAAACACAGGTTGTGGGGGAAGTGGAACCACTTCACTTTATACTATTTATTCTTTTTAAGCGTGGCTAGCCCAATACCCTTATCCAGAATTTTAGAAAGTTTCATGTGGCTCCCAAGAGGCCCCTCCTCCTTTTTTAAATAGCATTTATTGAAAAAGTCTTTATTGACTTCTCCAGTAGAACTGCTGTTGCTATACTGCCCAAATGTTTTGTGATCCACACCTAGCAAATAAAATTCCCTGGGTGAGTGATAAGGAAAGTAGAAAAATTAATTCCTATATTGGTGCCAATGCAACAGAGAAGGCCCTTCTCCATGTTTCAAGAGAAAATGCTATCCTATCCTACGTAGCTCAAAGTTCATCTTTGCAGATATTGGGGAGGTCTTCCTCTAAGAATTGCGTTCTGGGCCATTGAGATATTTATACACACATACCAACAGGCCAAACTAGACCGCAAACATACAGTCTTTGTTCCTCATTAGGTTCAGTTCTCCCCGTTTCTCCACCAGCTTTACGTTTTTTGTTTGCTGACTTGTTTGCTTGTTTGTTTTTAGAAAACTCGTCTTCACCATAATTTTGGCACAACTTCCTCCTAACTTGCATGTTTTTATAGGCAATCCTAAAATCTCTTGGAGGATTGGTGAGACGTAATCCCATTTGGCTGCTTCCTCATTGAACAGCCCAGCAGCTGCATTTTGTACCAGCTGCATTTTCCAAACTGTCTTCAAAGGTATCCTGATTATGGGACAGCCAGACGGTTGTCAGAGCTTGGATAACAGAGACCGGACCTATCCTGTCCTGGAACAGCCATGGCAAGAGAATCTGCCAGGCCCGGAAAGAGCCACTGTTTCCCTCTGATACCATCTGGGTCTCAAGCAACTATGCAGCATAGGTACCATTTCACGCCAAAGATTGTGGGTGCCCACAACAAAGGGCTTCAGCTTTGCCCATTGACTTTGTGGCGGCCCAGCCCCACAAATATATTATTGTGGTTGCTGAAGTGTCAGGAATGAGCCAGCTCCTAGTGGAACTTTACAGCCAGCTGCAGAACAGAGAGGATTAGTTTTGATGCAGGCTGAACAGCGGTCAGTGCCCAGTGCTACTCAACTGCCCCTTGGAATGCCGGTTGCTGAGGGAACTACTGAGAGCATCAAAGCTCTCAGGAAGCTCAAACAGGTGGGAACAGGCACAGAGATAGTCTGTCAGAACAGGAAGAGGTTGGAGCTAATCCAATAAGTCCAAAGAGCCGGCGAATGGGAGGGCTTCTAGGTAGGAAGCAAAACAAGAGACACAAGGGGTGACGGTTCAATATATTCTGCAGACACCGGAAGGAGTCTTCACAAGGGTCATCTTGAGTGATAATGCTGGCGGCTGCGTTAGAGCTGTCCGGAGCTATTTGTTTCTTTTTGTAATAACACCTCCTTTTTAATTACCTATGCTTACTGTGTGATCAAGCTGGGAACCTGGACTCCTGACACGAAGCACCAATGGCCCCCTGGAGTTGGCTCCAGTGCTATGCAGTTGTAGTTTTTAGTAACAAGCTTCAAATTAAAATTGTGCCCTTCCCAACCCTGTGCCTCATTTCCATAGAAAAATTAGGCCTAATACATTTTCCTCGACATTCCTTGTTTTTATGTTCAGACCCTGCCTCCTTCCAGGTGTGTGGAAAGTTGTCGCCCTGGATTTGTCAAGATGTTTCAGGAAGGAAAGCCAGTCTGCTGCTACGACTGCAATCCCTGCCCAGAAGGAACCATCTCCTCTCAAGAAGGTGGGTGACTCCAGTGGCTTTTTATAGGGGAAATTTAGAACTGGCTATAATCCGTGCACAGAGTGTGACCCTCTACAACACACCTGTGCATTTTCCACCTGTGTGTGCATAAATGCTTTCTTATTTAGACTCACATTCCATGACCATTAGAAATCTACACAGAGTTGGAGAGAATAATCAGAACTGGGAAATCGACAGCAAGGATGCAGAAGACTGTTCATCAAGCTTTTCACAGGAGGCATCATGCACTCCGACATGTGGTGTTATTTTCAGGCACAAATGTTTCATGGAATTCTGCCCCTTCCAGAGTGTCATATTGGATATTTTTGGGATCAGGAGCCTATTCATGATATGGACATATTCTCAAGAAAGTTGTCTTGGTGTTATATAATCATATCTCTCATATTAGAAACATTGGTGAATGCTGTGTGGAGAGTGGCAGTGGAGTCCATAGAAACTCAAGTTTTGATCTTCAACTTGGGAAAGCTGAGTTCTGCCCAAAGTTTCATGAGTTTCATAACTGTTCCATATTTTAAATTGTTGTCCTGATGATGATTTATGGTATTTCTTTGAAAATTGCTTGGAATGACAAGATAGAAATACATCAATATATAAAATACCTGCTAAGCAAGGAACAGGGATGACTAGAAGACTTTAAGCTCGTCCATTTTCCTTCCCTGAAACCACATGACAGTGTTATTGTGACTTTAAAGGAGGGCCTTCTGCATTGTGGTGCGTAGCAGGTGGAATGTCCTCCCTGTTGACCTCAAAACTAATGCAAGACACACCTGTTGCCTGAGGTTTTACCTGACACGTAATATTCGTAATACTGTTTCCTGTTCCCATTCATCACATACGATTGTATTGGATTTTTTAATGTTTTCTAATAGTGTGAATAAGTTTGGCATTACTTTCTGAAAATGGAAAGCAATTTAGGAGGATCTAAGTTTGATAATACTCTTGTTTTTGCAGATGCAGAGCATTGTATCAAGTGTCCAGAGAATCAATGTCAAAACAATGACAAAGATCAATGTGACCCTAAGGTTATCACCTTCCTGACTTATGAAGAACACATGGGGATTGTCCTATCTTCCTTTGCCCTCTTCTTATCCATAACCACAGGTTTTGTGTTAGGGATCTTCATTACATACAAGAAAACTCCCATAGTCAAAGCCAACAACCGGGACCTCTCCTACATCCTCCTTTTCTCACTCCTGCTTTCATTTTTGTCTTCCTTCCTCTTCATTGGCCGGCCAAGGAAAGTGAACTGCCTTCTCCAGCAAACTGCCTTCAGCATCATTTTCTCGGTTGCCGTCTCTTCTGTGTTGGCCAAAACAATCACTGTGGTGCTGGCCTTCCTGGCCACAAAGCCAGGGAACAATGTGAGGAGATGGCTGGGGAAGACTCTCACCAACTCCATTGTCATTGCCTGCTCCAGTGTCCAAGTTGTCATCTGCACCATCTGGCTAGGCATATCTCCCCCTTTCCCGGAGTCTGACATGCACTCCCAGCCCCGAGAGATTATCCTGCAATGCAATGAAGGGTCTGTGGCCATGTTTTATGGTGCCCTGGGTTACATGGGCTTCCTGGCTGCTATCTGCTTTGTGGTGGCTTTCTTAGCCAGGAAGCTGCCTGGGGCCTTCAATGAAGCCAAGCTGATCACCTTCAGCATGCTGGTCTTCTGCAGTGTTTGGGTGTCCTTTGTGCCCACCTACCTGAGCACCAAGAGGAAGTACATGGTAGCCGTGCAGGTCTTCTCCATCTTGACCTCTAGTGCTGGGCTTCTGGGCTGCATCTTCCTTCCTAAGTGCTACATTATTTTATTGCGGTCTGATCTGAATACAAAGGCATATATAACAACTACTAAATTAGAAATCTGATTACTCGAAGACTTTTTTCCCCAAAGGTGTCATTTCGTAAATTTAATGCCAAACCTCAGTGTTGTTGTTGCTGTTGTTTTACGTTAGAGAAATATCCTCCATCTTACCACTGTGTTCATACACTGTTCAAGGGCCTTTCCAGGAATTAATGGTTATGCCGAGAAATAAGAGCTGAGTATCTTCAGCAGGCTGATGGCACCTTGTTCCAAAATTCTTTCCCCCCCCACAAATCTTTTATTAAATCTTTTTTATAATACAACAAAATAAAAAACAAAGTTATATAAAAACAAAAGTAGAAAAAGAAATGGAAAGAGAAAGATGTACATGTTAAGGGAGAGAAGGAGAGAAGGAAAAAGAGAGAGAGAGAGAAGTAAAGCAAGATAATTTCTGATTCTCCACCTGCCAGTTACATAAAAATAATTATTCAAACCATTTGCTTCACAATAAAGTAAAGGTAAAGGTACCCCTGCCCGTACGGGCCAGTCTTGACAGACTCTGGGGTTGTGCGCCCATCTCACTCAAGAGGCCAGGGGCCAGCGCTGTCCGGAGACACTTCCGGGTCACGTGGCCAGTGTGACAAAGCTGCATCTGGCGAGCCAGCGCAGCACACGGAAACGCTGCTTACCTTCCCGCTATAAAGCGGTACCTATTTATCTACTTGCACCCGGGGGTGCTTTCGAACTGCTATGTTGGCAGGCGCTGGGACCGAGCAGCGGGAGCGCACCCCGCCACGGGGATTCGAACTGCCGACCTTTCGATCGGCAAGCCCTAGGCGCTGAGGCTTTAACCCACAGCGCCACCCGCGTCCCTATTTGCTTCACAATAACATCCCACTAAAAACCATAGAATCATAGAATCATAGAGTTGGAAGAGACCACAAGGGCCATCGAGTCCAACCCCCTGCCAAGCAGGAAACACCATCAGAGCACTCCTGACATATGGTTGTCAAGCCTCTGCTTAAAGACCTCCAAAGTAGGAGACTCCACCATACTCCTTGGCAGCAAATTCCACTGTTGAACAGCTCTTACTGTCAGGAAGTTCTTCCTAATGTTTAGGTGGAATCTTCTTTCTTGTAGTTTGGATCCATTGCTCCGTGTCCGCTTCTCTGGAGCAGCAGAAAACAACCTTTCTCCCTCCTCTATGTGACATCCTTTTATATATTTGAACATGGCTATCATATCACCCCTTAACCTCCTCTTCTCCAGGCTAAACATGCCCAGCTCCCTTAGCCGTTCCTCATAAGGCATCGTTTCCAGGCCTTTGACCATTTCCTCTGGACACGTTCCAGTATTGTTCAAACCTAAATCCCAAATACCACAAGTTCATTTTCCTTTTCACACAAAAAGTCCAAAAGGGGGTTTCTTTTAACAAATGTCAGCAATAGTTTTTCCCTAATTGAATGCATCAACTTTGTCTCCAATGATTTTAGCAACCATGCCTCAATATTAAATAATGGTGATTCTTTCCCTCTTTGGACATATGAGTCTCTCCGCTGTGATCATATATTGAGACAATATTCCATAATCCTTTTCTTCTTATGTATCTATTGGTCCTCACCCAGAAAGCATCTTCAGTTTCCACTTCCTGTTGTATTTGTGTGGTAAAAAACTACCATTCTGTATCCAAGCCTTTTTGTATAAATACTGGTCTCTGATCTGGGCCTAATGGCCCCCATCTGAATAAAGTATCATGCATCACAAGAACCAAATGTGTCTGGCTGCAGCTCACTGGTTCACTGTCCTTGACTCTAACAATTGCTTTTAGGGTGGGGCATGCTATTCTTTACACTGTTAACTTTCCTTGACTGTCTTTTATTGGTGAAAGATTCTTATTCTACGCCACAATCTCCTTAATAAAGTGCTGCATGTATTCCTTGTGCAGTTTCTTTAAATACAATTGGCTTTGAATTTGGTTCCTGAATACAGTGGTACAGTGGTGCCCCGCAAGATGAACGCCTCGGAAGACGAAAAACTTGCTAGACGAAGGAGTTTTTCGTTTCCTTAGCCGCTTCGCAAGACGCATTTCCCTATGGGCTTGCTTCGCAAAACGAAGCTTGCCCCGCAAGCTCCGGGGATAGCGGGGAAGCGTAGCGCGTCTTCCCCGCTGTCCCCGGACCTCTTTTGAAGCAAGGGGCGGCAACGGGGAGAAGATCACTTCTCCCCGTTGCCAGCCCCGCAATCTCCGGGGCCAGAGGGGAAGGCGTGCGTGCCTTCCCCTCTCCCCGGACCCCTTTTGAACCAAGGGGCGGCAACGGGGAGAAGCGATTCTCCCCGCTGCCCCTTCCCTTGCTTTAAAACAGGTCCGGGGACAGAGGGGAAGGCATGCGGCGCTTCCCCTCTGTCCCCGGACGGTCTCCATAGGAACGCATTGATTGATTTTCAGTGCATTCCTATGGGAAACCGTGCTTCGCAAGATGAAAAACTCGCAAGATGAAAAAACTTGCGGAACGAATTAATTTCGTCTTGCGAGGCACCACTGTACCTCAGGTTAAGTACTTAATTCATTTTGGAGGTCCGTACTTAACCTGAAACTGTTCTTAACCTGAAGACCACTTTAGCTAATGGGGCCTCCTGTTGCTGCCGCAGCACAATTTCTGTTCTCATCCTGAAGCAAAGTTCTTAACCTGAAGCACTATTTCTGGGTTAGTAGAGTCTGTAACCTGAAGCGTATGTAACCTGAAGCGTATGTAACCTGAGGTACCACTGTACTTGGAAATATACCACTAAGTAATCCAGGCATAGGCAAACGGCTCTCCAGCTGTTTTGGGACGACAACTCCCATCATCCCTTGCTAACAGGACCAGTGGTCAGGGATGGTGGGAATTAGAGTCCCAAAACAGCTGGATAGGCGAATTTGCCAATGCCTGAAGTTATCTATGAACGTGGGACTTGAAAAACAGGGAGTGGGCTGTTTTGCAAATTCCAAGGATGTCAGGAAAAAATCTGAAATTCTCCCTTCTCAGGACTCAGGGACTATAGAGGTGGTAGCAGTACTACTGGGCGGAGTTGATTTTTCTTGGTTCATTTTATGACATCTGCAGGAAAAGGAAATTCTTCACATTCTGGCAGTGGTGAGATGAAAAAATTAGCCACAACTTCTTTACATAGTGGCAGTATAGAATGACAAAATTTTAATGCTGCTTAATTGGGATATAACAGATATCAATTCTATTATACTAGGCACGTCCAACTTCAAGTAGGTTCTAGATTCAGGAAGGTAGCCATGTTGGTCTGACACAGTCGAAATAAATAAATAAAATTTAAAAAATGTCCAGTAGCATCTTAGAAACCAACTAATTTTTTTCCTTGGTGTGCATGCTTTCGTGTGCCTGCACACTTCTTCAGATACCTACCTGAATCTTAAATATTAACTGTAAGAGCTCAAAGTAAAGAGGCTTGTGGAGGTTTTAGGCAGATGCAATTTGGGGCTTAGGAATGCCCATGTTTTATTTGGTACTGTTGAGCAATTCTTTTTATATGACAATCTAATACAGTTTTTGATTTATAAATGGCTCTCTTATATATCTTCAGATATCTCAAGGGCTGTCACATGGAAGAGGGAACAAGCTGGTTTTCTCCTGCTCTAGAAGGTAGGACTCAAACCAATGGCTTCAAGTTACAGGAGAGGAGATTCCAGCTAAACATCAGAAAAAGCTTTATGACAGTAAGAGCAGTAGAACAGATTCCTACAAGAGGTGTAGGAGGTTTTCAAGCAAAGGTTAGATGGCCATCTGTCATGGATCCATTGCAGGGGGTTGATTTATACCATCGGGTCCCTTCCAACTCTATGATTCTATGATGAGCACACTCTTACATTTCAATTATTTCCAAGTTCATCCAGTTCACAATGTCCAGGTCAGCTGCCAACTCTCCATTCTCATCCAAGTACACTCTGTCCATGGAAGAATTGTAGAACTGGGAGTTCCCCATGAAAGGGTGGAGCTAGAATGGCAAAGAGAACAGCAGCATTTGGAAGGCAGGAACCCACCTTGGCTTCTCCATTTCGCCCATTTCTTGCTTGGCTCTCCTTTGACCAGTGGCTGAGAGTTGTGTGTCCTAATGGAAATTTGTTTAAGGATAATTATGAAAAATGTTGGACGGAAGTTAAAAAAGATCTAGAAATTTGGTCAAATTTGAAGCTTTCCTTGTTAGGCCGAATTGTTGTTATAAAGATGAATGTATTGCCAAGAATATTATTTTTGTTTCAATCATTGCAAATTTTGGACAAAATAGACTGTTTCAAGAAGTGGCAGAGAGATATTTCTAGATTTGTCTGGCAGGGCAAGAAGCCCAGAATAAAACTTAAAATATTAACTGATGCAAAGGATAGAGGTGGATTCGCCCTGCCAGACCTTAAACTCTATTATGAATCCGTGGCATTTTGCTGGCTGAAAAAATGGCTGCTTCTTGAGAATACAGATATTTTGGATTTAGAAGGTTTTAATAACGTTTTTGGGTGGCATGCATATTTGTGGTATGACAAGTTTAAAGCTCATAAAGCATTTAAAATCATATTGTCAGAAGAGCATTGTTTAATGTCTGGATAAGATATAAGGATTTATTGGAAAACAAAACCCCAAGGTGGCTGTCACCGATGGAAGCAAAGGCCCAGAAAAAGCGCAATATGGAGGTCAAATGGCCAAAGTATTGGGAAATCTTGGAACAAGAAGGAGATAAATTGAAATTGCAGAGTTTTGAGAAATTAAAAAATAAAGTGAGAGATTGGATCAATTATTACCAGATAATGGAGGCTTACAACCAGGATAAAAGAATTGGCTTCAAAGTTGAAAAATCTAAATTGGAAACAGAACTGTTAGAACCTAAAGCTAAGATTTTGTCAAAAATGTATAACTTGCTGTTGAAATGGAATACTCAGGATGAAACGGTTAAATCGGTCATGATTAAATGGGCAGAAGATGTTGGTTACAATATTATGTTTGCTGACTGGGAACAGTTGTGGACCACCGGAATGAAATTTACGGCATGTGATGCCTTGAAAGAAAATACTTTCACCTTTGGTGGAAAGTACCCAAGGATTAAGGCTTTCTGGGAGATGATTTATAATGAAATGAAAAGGGTATTTAAATATACCTTTCTTAAGAAACCAGAGGCCTTTCTCCTGGGCATGGTTGGCCAAATGGTGCTAAAGAAGGACAGAACTTTCTTTATGTATGCCACAACAGCAGCAAGAATACTTATTGCAAAGTATTGGAAGACACAAGATCTACCCACTCTGGAAGAATGGCAGATAAGGGTGATGGACTACATGGAACTGGTGGAAATGACTGGCAGAATCCGAGACCAGGGAGAAGAGTCAGTGGAAGAAGATTGGAAGAAATTTAAAGACTATTTACAGAAATACTGTAAAATTAATGAATGTTAGAGTGATGTCAGAATGAAGTTAAGTGGTTTTAGCAGCAATGTTATAAAGGTGTATGTAAAAATGGATTCTTAACAGGTGAGACCCTAAAGCTATAATATATTAAGTTAAAGGATTAAGATAAAAACAAAGAGGGAAAGGAATTGCTGAATTAATTAATTTATTAACTGAACTGGAATACAAAAAAGGGAGGCGTGAGGAGGTCAGGGAAACAAGTAAATGAAATGTAAGGCATGGAAAGATTGATTTGTTTTTTAAGTCTCTTTTATTTTTTTCTGTATTTTGTATTTTTTCTTTTTTTCTATTTTTCTTTTACTTATATATGTAACTTTCCCCCCCCTTGGAAACCTTAATAAATATCATTTTTTAAAAAAACACAAAATATACTGCATGCTGGACTAGATGGGACTTGGTCTGACCTGCCTGTACAGCTTTCCTAATGCTGATGAGGCCAAACTTGCTGTTGAGGCGCACAAACACGTCAAACTTTGGCACTGCACCTGTGATTTCTTGTAAACATGTTTTTGTTCATCTCTGCACCTGCCACCCAAGTTGCGCAAGGACCTTATAATTGTCAAAATCATAGCTATTCATTCTTGCCAAGATCAGGATATATTTCTAGACATCACAATCAAGGGCAGCATGAGGTTATTCCTAGCTCTGTGCCTGGGGAGAAAAGTGGATGCACAGAATAGCTGATATGTCAGACACAGTCTGAATGAACAGCTGAGGGATACCTGAACGCTATCCATACTGGGAAAGTCACTGCAGTTCTGCTCTTGGAAGAGCTGTTGACTTCTGATTATCTGGTTGGAGAGGAGAGAGAAGCAGCCACAAGAGAAGTGTAGGAGGTACAGGCAAAATGATTTCCCTCCTGCTTCTCCTGCTCATGCCGCATGGAGACTGCGAAAATCAAGGGAAAAGATGTCCCAAGAATCTGATCTGGGAAGAAAGTCAAACACTCAATTACTACCGGCCTGGAGACTTCCTAATTGCTGGGATCATATCTCCAAGTTTATTGACTGACGAAGACCCATACATTTTTTCCCAGACTCCCTCAAAGAGACTTGCATGGTAAGTAATTAGATGCCACTGGATGTCATGCTTCTCCAACACCACTCCAATAGTTTCTGTTTAATTAATCATAATAAACAATTTTCCACTTTGAAGGCTGTGTGTCTCTCTGCTTTCTTTCTTTTTTTGCTATGGAATTTGCAATCCCCCAGTTTTTATTTTTAAATGGCCAATAAATTTTCACCTTGTAACAAAGTGATCCTCAGATGAAGAGCGGTATATAATCTTATTAAATAAAAAATAAAATAAAATATGTCTTGTCCCAGTCCAAACTACAAACATACATATCATTGTTTGTGCATGAGATACTTTGATATTGATATTGATTAGAAATAACATTCATTTTCTTTACATGGTGAATAGGTTTCTGACATTTTTTATTTGATGTTTTATTGCAGTTTTTTACCTAGGTTCTACTGGCACATCTTGTCCTTCTTGTTCTCCATTCAGGAGATCAACCAGAATTCTAGGTTCTTACCCAACATCTCCTTGGGCTACAACCTCTTTGAGAACTTTTTGGATGCAAGGATGACTTCTGATGGCATGATAGACTTGCTTGCAGGTGGTGAAAACAATATTCCAAACTATAGCTGTGGAAGATGGAATAACCTTCTGGCTGTTCTTGAACGGGCCAATTCTGTCATCTCACAAGTGATTTCAGTCATGTCAGGTATCTACAAAATTCCACAGGTATGCAGGGAAGGGACAAGAAGGGTCTATGAAAAAGTGAGAAAATCCTAAGCTATAATAGATCTTTCTTCCACCATCCACCAATCTGGCACTCTCCAAATGTTTCAGACTAAAACTGCAATCAACTCCAGCCAACACCCCCCCCCCCAGATCATAACAGATAATAAGTACAGTGGTACCTCGGGTTACATACGCTTCAGGTTACAGATTGTGCTAACCCAGAAAAAGTACCTTGGGTTAAGAACCTTGCTTCAGGATGAGAACAGAAATCGTGCAGCAGCAGGAGGCCCCATTAGCTAAAGTGGTGCTTCAGGTTAAGAACAGTTTCAGGTTAGGAACAGACCTCTGGAACGAATTAAGTACTTAACCCGAGGTACTACATTAATAACAGACAATAAAAATAGTATCTATTCCTTTTCCTGAAAGTCAAACAAATCACTAATCTCTTCCTTTCCGCACTAGATGAGTTATGGCGTTATGACTCAGACACTGGATGAGAAAACTGAAGTCCCCTTTGTCTACCAAATGGTCCCCACGGGGGAAAGTCAGTATTGGGGGATTGTCAAGTTGCTCCTGAATTTTGGATGGACATGGATTGGCCTCTTGGTTTCAGACAATGATAATGGAGAAAGGTTCTTGAGTGCCTTGACACCTCTGATGATCAACAATGGAATTTGCATTGCCTTATTAAAAAGAATGCCAGACCATAACCTAAATCCATATCTCATCCCAAGTGAACCATTTATCATATGGGACAAAGTAAAAATATTTGTTTACTATAGAAGCAGTCAAGCGGCATGGATTGATCTCATGATAATACAACAATTTCTTGAGAAACAAATTGGGGGGAAAGTCTGGATCTCAACAGGTCTTCTAGACATTAATGTGAAATTGAATAGTGATTCTGATCTTCTCCAGTACATCCATGGATCTTTGTCCTTCATAATGAAGCCCCAACTAAGGAAAAGATACAAACCCTATGATCCATCTTCCAAACTTCTTATGCAGTTTTGGTATAAAGCATTTCATTGTTTATATAGAAAGAACTCATTGGCTGGAAAAAGTCGGACAAGATGCACAGAGAATGAGAAACTGGAGATGGTGCCAGAAGAGGAGCTGGAAAGAGTCCTGTCTCAAGACAGCTACATCCCTTACTTCAGTGTCCAAGCTGTGGCTCAGGCTTTGAATGCTGCCTATTCATCCAGATCAAAGGTCATGCTGATGGCGAGTGGAGGAGACAGGCTGGAACGTCAAAGGCTACAGCCATGGCAGGTATTTCCTTTTTCTTGTTGCAAATTGCAACTCATTTACCCACCACTGGAATCAAATTTAGGGCTGAGGATTCCGCCCCCCCTTTCCTCCTTTTGGTGGAAAATATCCTTAGTGAGTCTTGTGGCAGAAGCAGACCTTTCTGCCTATTGTGGTTATGTCAGAACAGTCCCCCACCATCTAGTTCTTCCTCTTTGGTGCCCTGAGAGAGATGCAGCCACCATAGCAGAAGTTGGTTCCTCCTCATCTCCCATTGTGTCTCATGGGACTTGGAATTGCCCATCAACTGTAAAAAAGAAGGAATTTTTAATTCTATATTAATATCTAAACTTTTACATGATAAAATTGGAGTTTGTCAAAAGCTGTTGAAATGAACATATTTTTTTAAAAAGGATTTATATTTAAATTATAGAATCATAGAATCATAGAATCAAAGAGTTGGAAGAGTCCACAAGGGCCATTGAGTCCAACCCCCTGCCAAGCAGGAAACACCATCAGAGCACTCCTGACATATGGTTGTCAAGCCTCTGCTTAAAGACCTCCAAAGTAGGAGACTCCACCACACTCCTTGGCAGCAAATTCCACTGTCGAACAGCTCTTACTGTCAGGAAGTTCTTCCTAATGTTTTGGTGGAATCTTCTTTCTTTCAGTTATAGTAACTGCTAAGAAATTTACCTCTATCCCAATAAATTAGCACAACCAAATGATAATGGGAGCCGATGTCCTCTTTTGTGGCATTGTGCAAGTTCTACTGAAAGCGGCTACACTTTGAAGGGAAAGGAGAGACTTCAAATTTTTTTTAAATAACTATTTATTAGGATTTTACAAATTATAACAAACATATCAATACATACAAGCACAAACAAAAATAAAATAAAAAGAAAGAACAAGTATAGTTTCAATACCTTATTTTCATAAAACTTATTTCACCGACCTCCTCATACCTCCCCTTTCTGCATTCCCATTTCAAAAATTTAGTTCAGCAAATCCTCACTCTTAATTTTGTCTAATTATCCTCCTTACTTTCCTTTCACTTAATCTTTACAGCTGTACTCCATTTAATTTTAAAAACCACATCATTCTAAAATTCATAAATTTTACAGTATTAAGATAATTCTTAAATTTCTTCCAATCTTCTTCCGCCGTCTCTTTTCCCTGGTCTCGGATTCTGCCAGTCATTTCTGCTAGTCCCAATATAGTCTATCACCTTCATCTGCCATTCTTCCAAGGTGGGTAGATCCTGTGTCTTCCAACACTTTGCGATGAGTATTCTTGCCGCTGTTGTAGCATACATAAAAAATGTTCTGTCTTTCTTTTGCACCGATTGGCCGACAATGCCCAGGAGAAAGGCCTCTGGTTTCTTAGGAAAGGTATATTTAAATACCTTTTTCATTTCATTATATATCATTTCCCAGAAAGCCTTAATCCTTGGGCACGTCCACAAAAGGTGAAAAAAAGTACCTTCAATTTCTTTACATTTCCAACATTTATTGTCAGACAAGTGGTAAATTTTTGCAAGCTTGACTGGGGTCATGTACCACCTATAGATCATTTTCATAATATTTTCCTTTAGGGCATTACATGCCGTAAATTTCATACCGGTGTTCCACAACTTTTCCCAGTCAGCAAACATAATGTTATGGCCAATAGCTTGTGCCCACTTTATCATGACTGATTTCACTGTTTCATCTTGTGTATTCCATTTCAACAGCAAGTTATACATTCTTGACAAATTCTTAGTATTGGGTTCTATCAGTTCTGTTTCTAATTTTGATTTTTCCACCTGGAAGCCAATTTTCCTGTCCAACTTGAAAACCTCCATTATTTGATAATAATGGAGCCAATCTCGCACTTTGTCCTTTAACTTTTTAAAACTCTGCAATTTCATTTTATCCCCCTCTTGTTCCAAAATTTCCCAATATTTCGGCCATTTGGCCTCCATATTGAGTTTTCTCACAGCTTTAGCTTCCATTGGCGACAACCACCTTGGGGTTTTATTTTCCAACAAGTCTTTATATCTAATCCAGACATTATATAATGCTTTCCTGACAATATGATTTTTAAAAGCTTTATGGGCCTTAACCTTGTCATACCATAAATATGCATGCCACCCAAAAATATTGTTGAAGCCTTCTAAATCCAAAATGTCTGTGTTCTCAAGAAGCAGCCAGTCTTTCAACCAGCAGAAAGCTGCTGATTCATAGTAAAGTTTAAAGTCTGGCAGGGCAAATCCCCCTCTTTCTTTTGCGTCAGTTAAAATCTTGAATTTTATTCTGGGTTTCTTGCCCTGCCAGACAAATTTCGAAATATCTTTCTGCCACTTCTTGAAACAATCCATCTTGTCCACAATTTGCAATGTTTGAAACAAAAACAACATTCTAGGCAATACATTCATTTTGATCACAGCAATACGGCCTAACAGTGAAAGCTTCAAATTTGACCATATTTCTAGATCCTTTTTTACTTCCGTCCAGCATTTCTCATAATTGTCTTTGAACAAGTTCACATTTTTAGCTGTCATATTAATCCCCAAGTATTTCACCTTCTTAACCACAGTTAAACCCGTTTCATTCCACCTAAACATTAGGAAGAACTTCCTGACAGTAAGAGCTGTTCCTGACAGTGGAATTTGCTGCCAAGGAGTGTGGTGGAGTCTCCTACTTTGGAGGTCTTTAAGCAGAGGCTTGACAACCATATGTCAGGAGTGCTCTGATGGTGTTTCCTGCTTGGCAGGGGGTTGGACTCGATGGCCCTTGTGGTCTCTTCCAACTCTATGATTCTATGATTCTATGATTCATTCTGGAACCTCTCCCTTTCAGTAGCTGTTAAGTTTTTCTCTAGTACCTTAGTCTTTAATTTATTCAATTTGAATCCTGCAACTTGACCAAACTCTTGAATTAATTCTAAAACTCTTTTAGTACTAGTGTCTGGCTCTTGTAATGTAAGTACCAAGTCATCTGCAAATGCTCTAAGTTTGTACTGTTTAACTCCGACCTGTACCCCTTTAACCAGCTGGTCCCTTCTAATCATGTTCAGCAAAACCTCCAGGACCGATATAAAAAGCAACGGGGAAATTGGGCACCCCTGTCGTGTCCCTTTTTCTATTTTAAATTCTTCCGTAACCACATTGTTTACAATTAGCTTAGCCTTTTGTTCAGAATATATTGCACCCATACCATTCTCAAATCCTTGGCCTACCCCCATCCCATGTAGATTCTCCTTCATAAAACTCCAAGATATGTTGTCAAAAGCTTTCTCCGCATCCACAAATATCAGTACTGCTTTAGTATTTATATTCACGTCTAGTTTCTCCAAAATATCTATTATATTCCTCACATTGTCTGACAAATGTCTTCCTGGGAGAAAGCCTGCTTGGTCCTTATGAATCTCTTCCATCAATACTTTCTTCAACCTTTTAGCCAAAATGTCAGCAAAGATTTTGTAATCCACACTAAGTAACGATATAGGGCGGTAGTTCCTCAGGAGAGACTTCAATTTGCAGGCTTCAACATTATCTAGAATTCTGAGAAACCAAAGTTTCAATCTCATGGGAGTAGGTATGTGCAAATTCCCCCTACATTCAGATAATTTTACCAGGCAGGGGGACTACTCTGAACAGCCACACATCCCACACAAATGCTCTTGGCTGTGAGCAGACCTGAGTAACCCCTATTGACAAATAACCTTCCCTGGTGATACAGTGAGCAGCTGAGGAAATGGTGTTCTGTTCATAAGGTAAGGGTCTAACTGTGCACTAGGAGTGCCTGTTGTTGGGATACTGCCAGGGAGACAAAGTCCATCATGCCCCCACGCCGATGCTGGATGATCCATCGATCTCCCGTAGATAAAGTATCAGTCAATTAGCGACACAAAGCCTCAGAAATAGCTTGCCACATTCCAGAGCTCATGCACGCTCTATCAGCAGAGTTCGCACAGCGAAAGATGCACTCAGGAGAGCATATTTATAACTTTATTCAGCGTTGGTCAGAACAAAGAAAAAAAACTTGACTGCCTGCTTCGATGTCTCAGGCACAGAGAGAGAAACGAAAGTAATAGACAAACAGAAACTTCCTGTGAGCAGGAAATACGTAGGCTGTGACTCACAACAGCCTGTCCGCTTTTTAAGGTGGAACGGAAATATCCTAACACCAATATGGCCCCTATGCCTGGGCCTGTAGGTGTCATGAAGCATGCATGGCTTTGGCACCAAAATTTGTGGATGCCCGACCCCTTCATGGGGAATTTGGTCGGTCCTTGGGCACCCAGGGCCCCATGGAGTTGGCATCTATGCTGTGCACTGATTTGTAGGACCATCTATGTTTAAAAAGTTTTGTATTTGTGCTTTTTTATTTTTTAAGAAGTATTTTATTGTCTTTTGTATTTATCTTATTCTCTGGAAACCTTGTTATTTTATACAATGAGCTGCCTACAAATGTTCTAATAAGGAAATGGAATAGCTGAAAAGATTCATGACTTTGGATGAAATGTGCACAGACCCCAATTCCTAGGAGATTAGAGCTCAAAGTGTAGAGGGCTTATATTCAACTTTTCATTTTCATAAATGCTGGTGTTTTTTCCTGCTGTTCCAGCTTCACCCTTTCTTAAGAGGACTCCAGTTTTTGAATACTTCCATGGGCAGCCTCAGATTGGATGAGAATGGGCAGATACCAGCTTACTATGACATTGAGAACTGGGTGATGTTTCCCAATAAGTCTCGTGAAAGAGTGCCGGTTGGGAGTATAGGGAGAGACGGATCCACTGACATGAAGTTCACAATCAACTCACAAGCCATTGTGTGGCCCAAGTGGTCTGAGAAGGTATGGCAATCTACTTTATTCCACATGACATCTGTAAAGCTCTAGTCACTAAGTGAATAATTCCAAGGGCACTTTGACTACCGCCCTTTACACACCTCCTGCGAATAAGGGCTCATTGACACTTCCATTTGTGCCACAACGCGACTTACAGGTCCTGATCTGTGGTCAGAGCAGGGTTTTGTTTTTGGAAGGAAGGAAGGAAGGAAGGAAGGGAGGGAGGGAGGGAGGGAGGGAGGGACTGTTTTGACATGGAGCTTTAATGCATGGACCTGTGACTAGAAAGATGGCCCAAAAGGAAGTGTGGATAAGCCCTAATCAGTGGAGTGCAGGATTTCCAAAGTCAGCCCAGGGGGTGAATGAGATTCATGTCCAGATTTCAGGAAGCAACGAGTGGAAAGGAGAGCTCTTGCTACCTGGAATTTTGATGTCATCTCCTGGCCTGTGTTAACAACATGGTGCCAGCATACTACCGTGCGGGGAGGGGTTGATTGGAAACTGAATGCCACACTCTTGACACCAAGGATTCCACCTTAAGCAATTAGCATTATTACCAGCAGCAACGGCATTAATAGAGGGATGCGAGACAGAAGGTCTAAGTGGAAGTAGCTGTCGCAAGAGGCTCATCTCCCCATTCTTTGCCAAGACTCAAAACACTTTGGAAAAAGAATAATAATGTAACCATAATTCAGGAGGCACTTTTTGAAACTGGAGTCTTCAGGTGGTGGTATGTTTAACTACTGCTCCCGTTGCTGTGTCCCAGCTGCTGCCAACCTAGCAGTTCAAAAGCATACCAGTGTGAGAAGTTACAGATAGGTAGCCGTGTTGGTCTGCCATAGTCAAAATAAAAAAATTCCTTCCAGTAGCACCTTAAAGACCAACTAAGTTAGTTCTTGGTATGAGCTTTCGTGTGCATGCACACTTCTTCAGAAGTGTGAGAAGATAAATCAGTACTGCTACAGCAGGAAGGTAAAGAGAGTTTCTGTGCACTCTGGCACTCATCACAGTGTCCCATTGCACCAGAAGGGGTTTGGTCATGCTGGACACATGACCCGGAAAGCTGTCTGAGGATGAACACCGGCTCCCTTGGCCTGAAAGTGGGGATGAGCACTGCATTCCACAGTCAAGTTTCACTGGATTTAACCATCTAGGGTTCCTGTGCCTTTACCTTCATGTATGTTTTATTGCTGCTGTTTTGTTATCACTGTCATTCTAGGGTTTTAAAATTGCTTTTTTAATATATACTTTTGCTTAGAGTAAAGGTAAAGGACCCCCTGATCATTAGGTCCAGTCATGACTGACTCTGGAGTTGCAGCGCTCATCTCGCATTATTGGCCCAGGGAGCCAGCGTACAGCTTCCGGGTCATGTGGCCAGCATGACTAAGCCACTTCTGGCGAATCAGAGCAGCGCACGGAAATGCCCTTTACCTTCACGCTGGAGCGGTACCTATTTATCTATTTGCACTTTGACGTGCTTTCGAACTGCTCGGTTGGCAGGAGCAGGGACTGAGCAATGGGAGCTCACCCTGTTGTGGGGATTCGAACTGTCAACCTTCTGATCGGCAAGTCCTAGGTTCTGTGGCTTAATCCACACACCACCAGTGTCCCAACTTGCTTAGAATAGTCAGATATAATTGTCCGGGGAAATAATGAAACACACTGCCATGTTGTCCTGCATCAAAATACTTCCCTGGAAAAGTGCCTGGGGTCACTGGGAATAGGGACCCTGTTAGGTCCATTCTAAACTCCATAAATGAATGACATAGACACAGATAGTCCTGACACTTTCTGTTTGATGCATGTTCTCTATGTTTAGACTGTACCTAGCTCCAGGTGTACCAAAAGCTGTCAACCTGGATATGCCAAAGTGGTTCAAGAAGGAAAGCCCATTTGCTGCTATGCTTGTGCCCCATGTGCAGAAGGGACCATTTCTGCTCAGGAAGGTGGGTGAATATAAACGGGAGCCCTTTTGAGAATATGAATTGTGTAAACATTCACTTAGGGAATGTGTCTCCTTTTTTGGCTTCTCTATTTTTCTAAATGAAGCAGTTGGTGGACTACAAATCAATGATCATTGTGAGGGCATCCTCAGTAATCAGATATATTATTTATATAAGGTAAAACAATTTCACACGGGACAGGACAGTATAAATTCAGCAAAAGCTGTAAAAGAAGCACCTCTGAGGAGGTCACTACCTCTCAGCTTTAGCTATATCCCAAGTTTGTTTTGGTGATAAAATTGAGAAACTTTTCAAAACCACCTCTATTGTCATGGAGGAAGGCAACAGTATAAACATAAATAAGCAAATGAAATAACCAATTTTGTCCACTCCTTTTTTAGACATTTCCCCCCCCGACCCTCCCTTATATGGACACGTTTCCCTCTAAAATGTAATAGAACATAGATTGTTACGGATTTATATGATGCTAAAGCACTCCTTTTCCCTCCTTAGATGCCAAACATTGCACCAAATGTCCAGAAGATCAGCATCCAAACAAGGGTCAAGTTCAATGTGTTCCCAAAAGTATCGCCTTCCTGACCTATGAAGAAACTTTGGGGAGTGTTCTAGTTTCCATTACTATCTTGCTGCTATTAATGACAAGCATTGTTTTAGGAATCTTCATTAAGTACAAAGAAACGTCCATAGTCAAAGCCAATAACCGGGACCTCTCCTACATCCTCCTTGTATCCCTCCTCCTCTCTTTTTCGTCCTCCTTCCTATTCATTGGCTGGCCAAGGAAGGAGACCTGCCTTCTCCGACAAATGGTCTTCAGCATCATCTTCTCTGTTGCCGTCTCTTCTTTGCTGGCTAAAACCATCACTGTGGTGCTGGCCTTCATGGCCACCAAGCCAGGGAACAGAGTGAGGAGATGGCTGGGGAAAAGTCTGGCCAACGCTGTTGTCATTTTCTGTTCCAGTGTCCAAGTTCTCATCTGCACCACCTGGCTGAGTACCTCTCCCCCATTCCCAGAGTCTGATATGCACTCCCAGCCTGCAGAGATTATCCTGCAATGCAATGAAGGGTCTGTGGCCATGTTTTATGGTGCCCTGGGTTACATGGGCTTCCTGGCTGCTATCTGCTTTTTGGTGGCTTTCCTAGCCAGGAAGCTACCTGGGGCCTTCAATGAAGCCAAGCTGATCACCTTCAGCATGCTGGTCTTCTGCAGTGTTTGGGTGTCCTTTGTGCCCACCTACCTGAGCACCAAGGGGAAATACATGGTAGCCGTGCAGGTCTTCTCTATGTTGGCCTCCAGTGCTGGTCTCCTGGGCTGCATCTTCATCCCAAAGTGCTATATCATTATACTGAGACCTGATCTGAACACAAAGGAGCACTTGACAACAAAAACCTAAAGTTGGCATTTGATTCTCCAGGCTATATAAAGGGATGGGTTCTGATTACAACAGACTCTCAATCAGAAACAGTTGGTGTGAACTTAATTCAGGTGTGATAGAGGACCTTGGGACATGTAGTGGGCTTCAGGGTCCCTGTCATTATTCTACAATAGGTACTTACTTACTTTTACATAGCCTTTATCCTTTTCTTTTTTACCAGGACTAGGTTCACTATATATATATTTTAAAGCTTGTTTACTAGCTAAAAGTTAGTCATGATCCGTTGCTGTTGCTTGAGCTGCCTGAAGATGCTTCCCTGGTGAGTTTTGAGGGCTTAGATTCTTGAATGAATCAAGATGCAATGTGGCCACCTAAGGAGGAGAAACATCTGAGCTTTATTGCAATATATAAGAGAGACACTATTTTATCCTTTCTGGGTTATTAAAAGGGCAGCAAGGCTTGAAGTAATATAAATACTTCTAACATGGTGTGGTATTTTGCTGTTTCTTTCCCATTAAACATTCATTGGTGGGATGCAAAGTGTGGGTTCCACCAAACGCTCTTTTCAGAGTTCAAGCATTTATCAGGTTTTTCTTCCATGAGGATTTTCTGATGAAAAGTAACACTTGAGCTAAACCTGAAGGGACTTTCACCTTTGAAACATGAATCCATTATTAAAGCAGTGTGACTATCATGAATAAATTTTTGCAATTTAGATCTCATTGGTTTATGTTGCTTTATTTCCTTTAAATGTACCATATTTTTGTTAGGATATTTCCATTCCACCTTTAAAAAGGGAGTAGGTTGTTGTGTCACAGCCTGTGTGTTTCCTGTTCACAGGAAGTTTATGTTTTGTATATGCTTTCGTTTTCTTTCTGTTCCTGTGACATCGAAGCAGGAGTCATGTTTTTTCTTTGTTCTGACCAACGCTGAATAAAGTTGTAAATAATGCTCTCCTGAGTGCATCTTTCACTGTGCGAACTCTGCTGATAGAGCGTGCATCAGTTCTTGGAATGTGGAAAGCTATTTCCGAGGCTTTTGTCGCTAACTGATTGATACTGCGTTTCTACGGGAGGTCGATGGATCGTCCGGCATCGGCGTGGGGCCATGATGGCTTTTGTCTCCCTGGCAGTATCCCAACAATTTTCTCAAGTATAAGATGCTCCCATGTATTAGTAGTAGTAGTAGTAGTAGTAGTAATAATAATAATAATAATAATAATAATAATAATAATAATAATAATAATAATAATAATTTTATTATTTATACCCCACCCATCTGGCTGGGTTTCCCCTGCTACTCTGGGTAGCTTAAAGCACTTAATAAATTGTAAAACATCAAACATTAAAAACGTTCCTGTCTTCAAAAAGTCAGGTAGTTAGATGACTGAAAAATGTGTGGCCTTTTCTCATTGTAAAGACATCAGTCATATCAATAGGACTGCTCATGAATTCTTTAGGAACAGTGTGGAAATATGTAGAAAGTCACGCTCCATATTTGCACTCTGGAAAGGGAGTTTGCAAACCGGCGCAAACAACTTTCCCCTTTTGTTCTATTTTGATTATGTATTTTGAGGTTTTATATCTGATTTTATTCTGAGGACCGCCCTGACACCTGGGCGTGTAGGACAGTATATAACTTCAAATATAATACCACAATAATAATAACTTCTTGTTAATAGCTTATAATAAGTTATTAACTTTCATTACCCGTGTGGGAATGAACCTCTGTTCTCCAGCACATGGTTTCTCTGTTTATTATTTTTCAATACTGCCTTTTATCCAAGGCACCCAAAATATTAACACCCATAGTACTAAAACTCAGAGGGTCTCAATTAGCACCCTCCCACCAAATTCGGGGTGATAACATGGGATCAAGGAGAGGTTACGGTCTGTGCCTTTACTGAATTTATTTTAGCACTCCTAATAATTTTTCACAATGAAAAAGAAAAAATATATTTTAAAAAATGGCACAGCCATCAGTATAGGCAATAAAGTAGCCTAACAAATCCAAGCATCAAAAAAGACAGCAGGAGGGAGATAATCATAGAACCATAGAGTTGGAAGAGACCAGAAGGGCCATCGAGTCCAACCCCCTGCCAAGCAGGAAATCCTCAGAATAGAGGAGAGGTTCTTTTTGTTGGCTTTGACTATGGGAATGTCAAGGTATTAGAAGAAGATTCCTAACACAATCTCTGTGGTTAAGGACAACAAGAGCGCAAAGGACATCAGGAGGATCCCTAAATACTCTCCATAAGTGAGGAAGCTGATTACCTTGGGTATATATTTATACTGGGCCTTGTTTCGATGCTGATTTTCTAAAGACTTGGCGCAATGCCCTTCATCTGCAACGAACAGGAGTAATGTTTAATAGAGTTTCCCAGCTTTTTTAGCCAGGCAGCTGCCTGGGGCCTTCAATGAGGCCAAGCCGATCACCTTCAGCATGCTGGTCTTCTGCAGTGTTTGGGTGTCCTTTGTGCCCACCTACCTGAGCACCAAGGGGAAATACATGGTAGCCGTGCAGATCTTCTCTATTTTAGCATCCAGTGCTGGGCTTTTTGGTTGTATCTTCCTACCTGAGTGCTACAGCCTTGTACTGAGGCCTGATCTGAATACAAAGGAGCGCCTAGCAACAAAAATTAAATAAGTCATGTGATTCCCTAAGGACTCAGCTAAATAGCTGCAAATAAAATGTTATAAATGTGTTGTAAAGTGCAATATACAAATGTGACACTAGAAAGCAACAGTGATCGACTTCCGGTCGGCGCCAGCGTTTAATGGCGGTCCTCCCTCCGAGCTCCGGAGGAGGACTGCTCCGCGAGTTCGGGTCTGACCCGCTACGGCAAGCGGGGGACCCCTAAAATCACAGGCGCAGAAGCCTGTGAACAAGGAGACTCGGTGGGCACCAGAAGCGTCCCCCCTTACTGCGAAAGAGCCTTTTTAAAGGCTCCGGAACAGCATCGGGAGTTAGTGCGGTGCTGAGAGTCGCAACCCAGCCCGCGGAGCGAAGCCGCGTCGCCGTGAACGGAGAGTGCTGATTCCTTCCTATAAATTGAAATCACATCGAAAAACCCATGAGTAGGACAGGACGATTATTTGGGACTTAAAAATTTAAACTTAAAATTCGGCCGGAAACGGGAAAGGTTAAAATTAAGGAAGTCTGCCTTTCCCAGACTGCATGATTGATAAAGCAACGAAATACAAAGCTGCATCTGCATGAGAACAACTTTTATGACTGTTTAAGCCTGGCATTAGACACGAGCCTCCCTTCTAGCAAGCAGGGGCAGAGGGGAGAAAAACGTAACTTTATCAACCTGCATGATCTATTGAAAGAGAAAAATTTTCCGCTGCCTTAACCCCCTGAGTCGGACTGCCAATATAAGGTACCAGGACAGTGAACTGCTTTTGGAGACTTGTTACTTGTTATAAAGTTATATAGTTGAGGTTCTACTGATACAAAGTTTTGGGACTTTGCTGCAACAAATTAACAGGACAGTGCTGATAGAGAAACTATACAGAAAAAGTGTTGCAGCATTTATATTGAAGTTGCCTGGTTCCTTTGTTTCTTGTTTTTCTGTTTCCTTCACTTGGACATTTTGGATTGCTCCCTCTAGAGGGTTGAGTAGTAACAGTTGCAAAGCAACAGAACAAGACAGTGGAATTTTCCATTAGGAAACTGCTTCTGTGAGAACGTCCTTGGGACATGAGTGGCCCAGCAGATGAGATAACAACCAGAGCTAAAGCAAAACAACAGCAAAAGAAAAGGGGCTCAATATCAAGTTTAACACCGGCAGGAGCAGCTGGGCAAGAAAAAGTGACAGCCGCCTCCATGGATTCAATGACACAGGCGTTACTCAAGATAAATCAATCTTTAGAAGCTTTAACAAAGCAGAGTACAGAAAATTCACAAAAAATAACAGAATTAACAGCAAGGCTGGACTTGAACACGAAAAGTGTGACATCTAACACAGAATCTATAAATAAGCTGATTGAAGAAAATTCTGCAACACGCAAGATTGCAGAGGACGCCAGAAACATTGCTGAAGAGACACAGGGAAAATTAGAACCAATCTCCAAAAAAGTGTATGAACATGATGCGGCCTTGTCTTTGTTGGAATTACAGAGGAAGGAGAGAAATTTGAAATTAAGATTAGTTCCGGAAAGTGAAGGGGACAGTCTTGTGGAGTTCCTTACACAAGAGTTTTCTGACTTTTGGCAGGAAGAATTGGAGGAGGAAGATTTCAAGATAACTACAGCATTCAGACCCCGAGGGATTGTCTGATCACTCTAAGATCCAAGGAAGAAAGAGACAAAATACTAAACCTACATTACCAAAAGGCCTTGGAAATAGAAAATTCTCATATACAAATCTTTAAGGACATCCCTAAATACATTCTGGAGGTGAGAGCCTTCTATAAAGATCTGGTCTACCTGCTGAAAAGGAACAACATACCTTTCAGGTGGGAGTTTCCACAAGGACTGTCCTTTAACTACAAGGGAAAGAAGGTGAAAATAAAAACAATTCAAGACAAAGAGAAGTTTTTGGAGAGAAACCACGAGGATTTACAGAAGGGTACGACAGACACAACTTCAGAGGTAAAAGGAGTAGTAGATATCCTGAATTTATCGTTTGGACTTAAACTACCGTCAGAGGAAGAGCAGCAACTTGGAGCGGTTGGAGGCGTAACTGACAAATAACAAGATGGCCCTGCAATTCCTTAGTTGGAATTGTAATGGGCTGAACATTCCCACGAAAAGACGCCAAGTTTTTCATATTTTGAAAAGAGAACAATTGGATTTGATTTGTTTACAAGAAACTCATGTGACCAGGGTACACAGGAAATTACTTATAAACAAAAGATTAGGGCAAGAATTTATCTCATCGGATAAAGTTAAGAAAAGAGGAGTGGTGATTTATGCAAAGGAGAAATTGACCCCAAAAATGATGTTTAAAGATGAACAAGGAAGATACTTGGCAATTGAAATACAAATACAAGGAGAAAAATTGTTAATAGTTGGAATTTACGCACCAAATGAAGGGAAAGCGGAATTTTTTAAGAAGCTGCATGAAACTCTGATGGACTATTTGGATTACAATGTAGTAATCATGGGAGACATGAATGGGGTGGTTTCTACAAATATGGACAAGGCACAAAGACAGACAATTTCTAAGGAAGGTAGACTTCCAAAGACCTTTTTTGAAATGACTGAAAATATGGACTTAATAAATATTTGGAGAACAAGGAACCCTCGAGAGAGAGAGGGAACTTTCTTCTCTCAAGCAATGATGACTTGGACCAGAATCGACCAAATTTGGATTACTAGTGGGCTGGCTCCAAAGATCAAGAAAGTGGAAATCTGCCCAAAGACTTGCTCTGACCATAACGCCGTGAAGATGGAGATGAAACTTACAATAACTGGTCAATTTAGATGGAGGATGAATGACACCCTGTTTCGAGATGAGGAGATCCACAGAAAGGCACAAAAAACTTTAAAGGACTATTTTGAAATAAATTTAAAAACTGATGTAGAAAAAAGAGTGATCTGGGACGCAAGTAAAGCTGTGATGCGAGGATTTCTAATTCAACAAAACTCAGTAAAAAAGAGAAAGCAAAATGAGAAGAAGGAAAATATCCTGGAAAAGATAAAAGAAGGGGAGAAGAGATTAAGATCAAAACCAAAGTCCCAGGAGATTTTGAGAGAGATTAAGTTATATCAGACACAATATATGGAATTGATGAATCAAGAGATTGAATGGAAGATAAAGCAAATGAGACAAAAGACATTTGAATCTGCAGATAAATGTGGTAAGCTTCTGGCTTGGCAACTGAAGAAAAGACAGAAATTAAATACAGTTACAAACCTGGAAGTGGATGGAAAGAAAATATCTAAACCTAATGAGATTAGAAACTGTTTTTTGAGTTATTTTAAAAAATTATACTCACAAGGACCGCTGAAGGAAGAAGATATTGATGAATTCCTTAAAAAATATGGATTACAAAAAATCTCCCATCAAAGCAAGGTGGAGCTAAACCAGAGAATAACAGAACAAGAGATAGAGGGTGCCATTCAGAGTATGCAACTGGGCAAATCTCCAGGACCAGATGGACTGACTTCCAGATACTATAAAGCTTTGAAGGAGTGGTTGATACGACCGTTAAAGGAAGTCTGCAATGAGATCTTAGAGGGGAAAAGGGCACCAGAATCGTGGAAAGAGGCGTATATTACACTCATACCAAAGACAGAGACTGAAAAGACTCAGGTTAAGAACTACCGCCCAATATCATTACTTAATGTGGATTACAAAAATTTTGCAGGCATTTTGGCAAAAAGATTTAAAAGAGTTTTGATGGAAAAGATTCATAGGGACCAAGCAGGCTTTCTCCCAAAAAGGCATTTATCAGATAATGTGAGGAACATAATAGACATTTTGGAATTACTGGAGGTGAACATAAACACTAAAGCACTTTTGATTTTTGTGGATGCGGAGAAAGCCTTCTTGGAGCTTTATGAAAAAGAATCTTCATGGGATGGGGGTAGGTCAAGGTTTTGAGAATGGTATGGGTGCGATATACTCTGAACAAAAAGCTAAGTTGATTGTAAATAATGTGATAACTGAAGATTTTAAGATAGAAAAAGGGACACGACAGGGGTGCCCAATTTCCCCATTACTTTTTATCTCTGTTCTGGAGGTGTTGCTAAATATGATTAGAGATGACCAGCAGGTTAAAGGTGTACAGGTCGGAGCTAAACATTATAAGTTAAGGGCCTTTGCAGATGATTTAGTACTTACTCTACAAGAGCCAGACACTAGTACAAAAAGAGTGTTGGAGTTAATTCAAGAATTTGGTCAGGTAGCCGGATTTAAACTGAACAAACAAAAGACTAAAGTTTTGGAAAAAAATTTAACAGTTATGGAGAGGGAGAAGTTCCAGAATGAAACAGGTTTGACAGTGGTTAAAAAGGTGAAATACCTAGGGGTTCATTTGACATCTAAGAATTTGAACTTGTATAAAGACAACTATGAAAAATGTTGGTCAGAAATTAAAAAATATCTAGAAATATGGTCAAATTTGAAATTGTCAATGTTAGGCCGAATTGCAGTTATTAAGATGAATGTATTGCCTAGAATGTTATTTTTGTTCCAAACATTGCAAATCCTTGACAAGATGGATTGTTTCAAGAGGTGGCAGAAGGATATTTCGAAATTTGTCTGGCAGGGCAAAAAACCCAGAATAAAATTTAAAATTTTAACGGATGCAAAAGAAAGAGGGGGATTTGCCCTGCTGGACTTAAAACTGTACTATGAAGCAGCAGTGTTCTGCTTGCTGAAAGAGTGGATGCTCCTCGAGAATACAGATATCTTGGACTTGGAAGGTTTTAATAATGCATTTGGTTGGCATGCATATTTATGGTATGATAAAATCAAGGTGCATAGGGCCTTTAAAAATCATATTGTCAGAAAAGCTTTATATAATGTTTGGATAAGATATAAAGATCTGTTGGAAAACAAAACCCCTAGATGGTTGTCACCTTTGGAGGCTAAAGCGCTGAAAAAACTCAATATGGAGGCCGAATGGCCGAAGTATTGGGAAATTTTGGAACAAGATGGAGATAAATTGAAATTACAGAGTCATGAGAAATTGAAACCCAAAGTACGAGACTGGCTCCATTATTACCAAATAATGGAGGTATATAAACAAGACAGGAAAATTGGCTTCCAGGTGGAGAAATCAAAATTAGAAACTGAACTGTTAGAACCCAATACTAAGAACTTGTCAAGAATGTATAACTTGCTGCTGAAATGGAATACACAAGATGAAACAGTTAAATCAGCTATGATTAAGTGGGCTCAGGACATTGGTCATAATATTATGTTTGCTGTCTGGGAATGGTTGTGGAACACCGGGATAAAATTTACGGCATGTAATGCTCTAAAGGAAAATATTATGAAAATGATCTATAGGTGGTACACGACCCCAGTCAAGCTAGCAAAAATTTACCATTTGCCTGATAATAAGTGTTGGAAATGTAAAGAAACTGAAGGTACCTTTTATCACCTTTGGTGGACGTGCCCGAGGATTAAGGCCTTTTGGGAGATGATATATAATGAAATGAAAAAGGTACTTAAATGTACCTTCCCTAAGAAACCAGAGGCCTTTCTCCTGGGCATTGTCGGCCAATTGGTGTTAAAAAAAGACAGAACTTTTTTTATGTATGCTACGACAGCAGCAAGAATACTCATCACAAAGTATTGGAAGACACAAGACCTACCCATGCTGGAAGAATGGCAGATGAAAGTGATGGACTATATGACACTGGCTGAGATGACTGGCAGAATCCGTGACCAGGGGAAAGAGACGGCGGAAGAAGATTGGAAGAAATTTAAAATCTATCTTAAGAACTATTACAAAATGGATGAATGCTAAAATGTCAAGGTTTTGAGAAAGAAAAAGAGATTACAGCGACATAAGATTAAGTAGGAGAAAAGACTAGTAAGATGTATATTTGATAAAACTAGTTAGAAGTTGTTGAAATAATTTTGGACATTGGGATGCACGAAGGGGAGGTATGAGGGAGTCCGAGAAGTAAGGGATATGAAAAAAAGGTTATGAAATTATACATGTTTGTTTGTCTTTTTATTTGTTTGTATTGTTTTAAAAAAAATGTTGTAAAACCAATAAAAAATTTATAAAAAAAGAGAAAGCAACAGTGATCTATACTAAATTCAATTTATTTGTAAAAAGGTTTTTTTTTATTTTAAAAAGGCATTTTCACAGCATTTTTTATTTGTGTAGATTTCACCTATGGATTCTTTTCAGTTTTGATGTCCAGCACAACAGTTATGAAAACTACATACTTGTCATGTGACTGCAGCTTTTTCAATGTAATTTTCTCTTCCACTCAAGTAAATAATAAAAATAAATAAATAAATAAATAAATAAATAAATAAATAAATAAATAAAGTTTTATTTATACCCCGCCCTCCCGGGCCAGAGCCAGACTCAGGGTGGCTAATACCAGTAAAATAAAAACAAAATGGGGGGGGGGGCGCAATTTAAAATAGAGGTTAAAATGCAATTTAAAATGCAGCCTCATTTTAAAAGTAGCCCATAGATCAAAACCATGAGGGAAACATAAGGGTCAGACTGAGTCCAAACCAAAGGCAAGGTGGAACCGCTCCATCCTGCAGGCCCTGCAGAAAGATGTCAAGCCCCGCAGGGCCCTGGTCTCTTGTGAGAGAGCGTTCCACCAAGTCGGGGCCAGTACTGAAAAGGCCCTGGCTCTAGTTAAGACCAATCTAACCACTGTGCAACTTGGGGCCTCCAAAATGTTGTCAGGAATGATGAAAATGTATTTATAATTTTGGGGTGATTTTGATAGCCATAAGAGACATAGGCATTGGCTCTGCAACATCCTGCAATCTTTACATAGCTCCATGCTCAGGTGCAGGGCTGGAGAAAAACATGTTTTGCAACAGCCCTCAGATGTCACTCTAAACTCTGAGATGGCAAAGGGAAGTGGCAGCTGAACATATCTAAACTTTGTGGAAAAGCACATTCACAAGAGTCATGGTCAACATTCGGTTTTCAGACAGTGGGGAGGAAATTCTGCTCTATAGGCCAGATTAGACCCATCAGATCTCCCTCCCCTTTTGATCTGTATGGCTGTTATGGTCAATCTGTGTCGCTCCAACAACCCTTCACTTGACATTTCTTTTCAAGGGGTGCTCAAGGAAGTAATGAAGGTGAATCTTACTCAGTATGTCTTCTGAGAAGACCTACCAAGGCTTTCTACCATGTATACCTTGGTCAAGAAACCAGTCCTAAAGCTCACCCAAGTTCTTGTTGGTGCCAGGAGTGCCCAGAGGTTCTGCTGTCAATGTGAGCAGCAAAGATTGGCAATGCTGCTTGAAGCTCCTGTTTGCCAAAGAAGAGTCTTCTGGGACTGGCCAGAGATTCATCTAGTCCAGCATCCTGTTCCCACGTTGGCCAAGCAGACACATCTGGGATGTCCACAGACAGGTCCTGAGCACAACAGTGCTGTCCCTTCCTACAGTTTACAACAAAGGGAATTCAGAAGCATACTGCCCGCAACAGTGGAAAAGCAGGGAAGTGGGGAGGAAGTTTCATACCAAATTTAGGGGACATGCACAGGGGTCTTGCCCAGCCCTATAAGACTCACTACTCTAGGTCCTAGATTTCCCTCTTTTGGTCTCTTTGATTTCCCTCTGAACTTCAATGTTGGTTTTGAACTCCCTTATTATGGAAGTGAGAGATGGACCATAAAGAAGGCTGATTGCCAAAGCATGGATAATTTTGAATTATGTTGCTGGAGGAGACTCTTGAGAGTCCCATGGACTGCAAGAAGATCAAACCTACCCATTCTGAAGGAAATCAGCCCTGAATGCTCACTGGAAGGACAGATCCTGAAGCTGAGGCTCCAATACTTTGGCCACCCCAGAGAAGACTCCCTGGAAAAGACCCTGATGTTGGGAAAGATGGAGGGCACAAGGAGAAGTGGATGACAGAGGACGAGATGGTTGGACAGTGTTCTGGAAGCTACCAGCATGAGTTTGACCAAACTGCGGGAGGCAGTGGAAGGCAGGAGTGCCTGGCATGCTCTGGTCCATGGGGTCAGGAAGAGTCGGACATTACTAAACAACTAAACAACAACAACAAATTGATTCAAGGGCCTAATGAACCCAAATATTTTGGGTGGTGTCATGTAAAATTTCTATGGTTCTGTCCTACTGCACCTGATCCTAAGAAGCAGGTTTCATGTCCTTCCTGCCATCTATGGGCCCATGAAACATGGGGGTCCCTGGGGGAGGGACATTGCTTTGGAGTATCACTGTATGTCAGACAGTTAACAAAGGTCAGTAATACTATACTGCACTGGGACATAGTAGAACAACTATGTACAACACAGTTCTTTTTGTTGGATAAAAGCAGCAATGCAAAAGCCAGCTGCAAGTGGCTGGAATGCAAAACAGGATGTTGTTGTCTCGAACTGTACTGTTGGGAAAAAGGGGGAGTCTATTTTCTGTTCTGAGCACCGGATGTTAGCTCAGAGTGTCATCTGACCTGTGCTGGAAGTACAGGGGTGGAGTTGTCACTCTTCTGCTGGAGCCTGGAAGGTGCAGTCACGTTTCTATGTACTGCTGAATGACAGGAATAAAAGACATGTAAATAGACTCCTGTCTGTCTCATTTCCCCTCCCTGGGGAGGGAGAAGCAGAGGGTGTGTTCTTCTCACGTCTGACGAGGAGAATCGCTGATTTACGACCTAGCCTGCCAGGAGACGCAGACGGAAGGTAAACAAGTATCTCACTCAGTTTGCCGCGGAGGAGGCCAGTTACCTCTGACTGTGAGCTGAGATACTGACATATGGCAGCATTCGGATGGTTGCAATTCATCAAACATCTGCATGAGAGGCTGGTGAATTGTCCTCATCTGCTCCAAGGGAGGAGACAAACGTCTGAGAGCAGCCAGAAGCTGATCAGACGGCTGGACCCAGAGGAAAGTGTTTTCCAAGCAACGGAGCTCAAGGTATGCTGCATTTCAGGCTAAAAGCGTGAACGCAGATTGATTTATTCTCTGGTTCACGGGAGCTGTGTTTGAAAAAAACAACAGCTCCGGAAGGAGAGGCCTGCAGCTCAGAGGCTCAGCCTGCATTCCACGAATTCTTGTGGTTGAGATAAGCTTTCCTGTATGCACAGTTGCTAAGCGACGCCCGTCAGAGACGTGGAAATTTACTGACTGCGCAGATGGCTCTGAGAGAGGGCCTGGGAAGCGAAAGTTTGTTTTGACTATGCTTCGATGCTGTGCAAGGTCTGAGAAACAGCTTGCAGTCTTCCTGGAAAGGCAGTAAACAAATCCAGCAAAGGCTATTGGAGTTTTAGCAAGGCTGGAAAGTGAGAGAGAGGCTTGGCTTCAAGATGGATGCCAAGAAGGGGGGAGGCCTGCCTTACCCACCTCCCTTAACTAATGACAATTATTCATCTTGGTCTGTAAAGATGAAGGCCCTGCTGCAGAATCAGAGGCTTTTTGAGGTAATTGAGAACCCCATCCCTGCAGCACCAACTGGAGGTTGGGAATCACAGAACGTGAGGGCCAGGACTGCTATAATTCTGTGTGTCTCAGATTCCCAATTGGTGCATATTCAGAATTTAGAACATGCGAAAGAGGTTTGGGACACGCTACGTACAACACATCAGAGAGATGCTGGTTCTTCAGCGTTGCTGTATTTTGTGAAGTTGACTAATCTGAGACTAGCGCCTGATGGAGATGTCCAAGCGCACCTGACAGAAATGAAGTTTCTGCGTCAACAGATGGTGGAACGCAATTTCCGTCTTCAGGAGGAAGTGTTTTGCTTCATGATGATAAACAGCCTGAATCAGACTTACAAGGTTGTTGCCAGTCAGCTTGGTTCCCTACCTGCGGCAGACCTGACCGCGGAGAGAGTGTGTGCGGTGGTCCTTAATGAACACGACAGACTTGCTGCACTGGAAGTGAAGGACAGGGGGAGGGAAGAACAGAGTTCAAATCTCCCCGCTGCTGGTGCTACTGGAGAGCATGGTGTAGCATTGAGCGCTGTCCGATGTTACAATTGTGGACAGACTGGGCATCTACAGCGAAACTGTAGGAAGCCACGCCAGTCAGAAGGAGCCAAGAGCAGCTCTACGAAGCCTGAGGCGTCAGGCAAAAGCCGTACCAAGTGCCAGGTGAAACCTGCAAAGGCTATGATGGCGAAAGGAACCACGCCAGATGTTGGGAACGCGTTCATAATCGACACGGGTTGTACAAAACACATGTGCCCGCACAGAGAACTGTTTTCGACGTTGAAGAAGCAAAGCTTCGCTGTGAAACAGGCCAACGGTCAAGAGTTGGAAGCGACCGGAATTGGAACTGTGTATCTTGAGAGTCTGAACTTGACTATAAACAATGTTTACCTGGTTCCAGAACTGAGATTTAATCTGCTGAGTGTGTCGCAGATTGCAAAGAAAGGGCTGAAACTGTCCTATGATGCTAAAAGCTGCAAGATCTACAAAGATGGAGAACTGTTTCTTACTGCCAGAGAGAAAGATGGACTGTATTTGTTGGCTTTTGATCAAAGTGATTACATGAAATGTAATTCTTCTGATTCTAACAAAATCTCTCTTGCAGGTGTGACCAGTGTGAGCACCAGGAAGGTGACCAAGAAGGTCGACAGAGCTTTTCAGCGGGTGTATGCTGATGTGATTGGTCCTCTAGAACCATCTAGAGGCGATGCAAAAATTCACCTTGTGTGTGTGGATTGTTTCACTAATTATTCTTGGGTTTTTATGATGGAAAAACCACAAGAGACCTTAGAGAGGTTTCAGGAGTTTTGTGACAAGGTTAAGAATATGCATGAAGCTAACATTGATTGTCTCTTCACAGATGACAAACAAGTATTTCTGTTACAGAAGTTTCAGAAGTTCCTGGATGGAAAAGGGATAGACCACAAAGTTGCTGTTTCAACCGAAGCATGGAACAGGGGGGTCTGTGTGAGGGTGAACAAAGAATTGCAAAAGGGGATGAATGTGCAATTGCTGAGTTCACATTTGCCACATGAATATTGGGCCGAGTCGCTAGCGTCCTATCTTCACGTGTGAGTGAGAAAGGTCTCAACAGAGTTGGGATGTTCTCCTTTCAAGAAGCTGTTCCATAGAAAACCTTCTGTTGCCTATTTCAAGGTTTTCGGGTCTCATGTGAGAACAGAAGCTCCAGGTGGAGTAAAGAATGCCAGAGGAATTTTTGTGGGATATGAAAAGGGTCTCTACAGAGTAATTTTGTCTGAATCTGGTCAGGTGATTCTCACAAAGTTTCTAGAGAGTGCTCCAGAACAAGAGCGGGTAGTTGTACACACATTTCCCACAGGTGACAATTCAGATGATGATTTTTCTGATTACACAGATTACAGTGGTACTGATGATGACAGTGATAGCTCAGAGAGTTCAGTTGTAACAGTCATTGAGAGAAAATCTCACACAATGGATAGACCTTCACAGGTGAAGGAAGAACCACTGTTTGCCATTGCTACTGGTTCTCAACAAAGTCCAGAGGATGAACCAGTGAGCACAGAGGATCAGCACCTCATACGCAGGTCTGAGAGAGTCACAAAGGGTGTACCACCAAAGAGGTACTCAAAAGAGTTTGCTAACTTAGCTGTTGCATGTGTTGCTATTGTTAACAACTCAAAGCAGGTTAAAGCAGTGTCTAAGTCAGAGACAAAGACACAACAGAGAGTAGCTAGCCAAGGTAATGCAGAAGCACTCATTCCTTGGAAGCCAGACAACCAGAGAGGTACACTGGTGGAACCAGTGGTGGGGAGTTCCAAGGGTGGAACTGAAACAACAGGGGACTGTTATATGTATAACAACTGTTTGTTTTCTTTTCTGGATCATGTTTTGCCTACTGATGCTTTTGGGGGAGATTGTTGGATAAAAGCAGCAATGCAAAAGCCAGCTGCAAGTGGCTGGAATGCAAAACAGGATGTTGTTGTCTCGAACTGTACTGTTGGGAAAAAGGGGGAGTCTATTTTCTGTTCTGAGCACCGGATGTTAGCTCAGAGTGTCATCTGACCTGTGCTGGAAGTACAGGGGTGGAGTTGTCACTCTTCTGCTGGAGCCTGGAAGGTGCAGTCACGTTTCTATGTACTGCTGAATGACAGGAATAAAAGACATGTAAATAGACTCCTGTCTGTCTCATTTCCCCTCCCTGGGGAGGGAGAAGCAGAGGGTGTGTTCTTCTCACGTCTGACGAGGAGAATCGCCGATTTACGACCTAGCCTGCCAGGAGACGCAGACGGAAGTTAAACAAGTATCTCACCCAGTTTGCCGCGGGGGAGGCCAGTTACCTCTGACTGTGAGCTGAGATACTGACACTTTTAGCGTCCCTAGAGCCCAAGGAAAGTTGAAATTCACATTCAGTATTGTAGCTGAAAGTGATTCTACCTTTGTCTGCCTCTCAATCCGGACAGATAGTTTATTGAATGGTGCAACCAAGATTTTCCAGCAAAACTGTCCCAGCAAAACTCTCCCAGCAGAGATCCAACACAGGAAGGTTAGGTTGCAGCTAAGCAAATGTTACCAACACAAGGCTAGTCATGTTCTCCTTTGCATTGATTTATTTGCCTCTGAATCACACCTCACAAGCTCCTTGAGCTTTTGACCTTGAGCTGCACGTGCAAGCAAGTACTCTGAATTAACTCTGCCTTGGCTTTTTATCTGCTAGGATAAACTGACACACTCTGGCACATTCTGACTCTGCAGTGGCCACAGGTCCCCTGTGCATAATGTACTGCTTTCTCACAAGTCACAGAAAATACCTGATCAACTAAACCATTGCTACTAATGCTCCTCTGACTTGTCTTATTTGCTAGCAGATGATAAACTGAGGGACAGTTTTGCCATTGCAATATTCAGTCACATAGATGCACCTACAAGATGTTAGGATATAGTTCCACTCCACCTTAAAAGGGTACAGGCATGACTTGTGTGTATCACATGCCTGTTTACTCCCAGCACTGTCTGCTGGGAGATTCCGTTGTATGTTGCTTTTGTATTACGACTGTTTATTCTGGAGACGAAGGGATGCAGTCATGTTTTCCTTTGTTGCTGAACTATGCTGAATAAAGCTGTAAATATGCTCTCTCTGTATGCATCTTCCATTGTGGAAGATTTATACACTCTGCTGACAGAGTGTGCACGGGTCTCAGAACGTACCTGAGACTCGTGTCACCAACTGACTGATGCTGTTCCACGGGAGACCGGTGATCGTCCGGAGCCAGGTGGGGGCCTGCCTGATGTCCCCATCTCCCTGGCAGTATCCCAACACAAAATTCCCCATGAAGGGGCTGAGCAGCCACAAATTTCAGTGCCAGGGCCATCCATGCTGCATGGCATCCATGGCATCAGGCACCCCCTATTGTGGCGCCAAAATGGCACTCCTCTTCAGTTAAACTTACAGATACTGTGAAAAGATCCAGTCAAACTTCATTTAGTCAAATGGTTGCCATTCAAACTTTCTTCTCTGCTTGTTATGCTGCCTAACATTGACCTCAGAGAGCACAGCACCTCTACAAACCACCACCACTGGCCAAACCCTGTTTTCTCTGTAGTGGCCAATTTCAAGTAAGACCTGCTCACCTCCAACTCAAGAGCTCCCTTGGGCAGGGGAGGTGGTGCTGCAGAGGTTCCCCCTAAGACTCCCCCCCTCGTTGGAGTGCTACTTTGGCCCTTATCAAGCTCCACTAAGCTCCAGTCTTGGTTGAAGGATCTGTGTGTATTGCTGGAGTCTGAATGAAGTGTTTGTCTGGGTGGCTGATGTTACTGTTTGAGTTGTATGGAGATTTGTAAAGTTTTTGTTCCATTGATACACATGAAACCAGTCTATCCCACCTTTTATATACACCAGCATTTCTTGTATTTCTTCTTCACTTTATTTTTGCAGTTTCTTTTATTTGTCTTTCTAAAGATCAGGCATAGGCTGTGTGCTGGGAATATGTTTCTACTAACATGCAGAATCTGATGCTGAGCCAAGAAGGTATCTCCCAATTCCATAAGAAAGATATATTTTCTGGCACTACCCTATGCCTTGTTAGCCAGATTTCCCATTAAGTTCAATGGGACACACAGATAAGAATGTACTGAATGGAAACCTGGACTTACTTACCTGGGAGTAAGCCCCCTGGGCCACATGCCTCAATGAAAAGAGCAGTTCATAATTCTTAATGAATTAATGGTGAGTGGATTTCTTTGGGGGATCAGAGGCTTGCATGTCTCTGAATGTCATTTGTTGGGGAACAAGACCACCAAAGGTCTTGTAGTAAAACAGAGGGGACACTTATACATGTTTGGTGGACCTGTGAAAAAATCAAAAGCTTCTGGAACACAGTATATGACGAGCTTAAAAAAATGTTTAAGTATATCTTAATGAAAAATATATAAGCTTTTCTATTGGGGGAATGGACACAGGTATAGCAAGAGAAGATCAGAAAATATTCCTCTATGTCACAGGAGCAACAAGGATCCTAATTGCTAGAAACTGGGGGGTGGGTGGGGGGACTGTGCCAACAAAAAAGGAATGTCAAGACAAACTGTTAGAGTATATTGAACTGGCTAGATTAACAGAGGCAATTAGAGATCACACTAGACAAGAGTTTCAAAAAGCATGGCGAAAAGGCAGAGAATACATCAAAAAACAGTGCCCTAAAATACATACCTGTACTTGTTTTGATTAATGTCTGCAGGAGACTGCGGATATTTAACATAATAAGAAAAATCTTAATAGTTATTCATAAAGGAACCAGTTAAGAAGAAGAAGAAGAAGAAGAAGAAGAAGAAGAAGAAGAGGAGGAGGAGGAGGAGGAGGAGGAGTTTGGATTTGAAATCCCGCTTTACCACTACCCGAAGGAGTCTCAAAGCGGTTAACATTCTCCTTTCCCTTCCTCCCCCACAACAAACACTCTGTGAGGTGAGTGGGGCTGAGACCAGCTCTACGGGAATCGGGTCTGTTCCGCTACGGCGAAGCGGGGACCATTGAAAAAATCACAGGCGGGTGAAGCCTGTGACTGTGGGACTCGGCGGGCACCTTTTGCGTCCCCCCCAATCTGCAAAGGAGTCCGATTACGGGCTCCGGAGTGAAGCGGGGAAGTGGCGCGGTGCTGTGAGTCAACTGCTTCTTCCGTGGAGCGAAGCCGCACAGCCGTTACCGAAGAGCGCTACCTTTTTCCTGTGACAATTTGGCTACAAAACAGCTACCTGTGAGTAGGTTAATTTGGGAAATAAAGGAGAACAAAGAAGTAATTTGATACCGAAGCGGGGAGGCATAAAAAGGAAGTCTGCCTTCCGTTCTTTGTAAATAGAGTAAAGCATTGAACTTGTAAGCTAAAACCGTGAAAGACGCTTGAAAAGGACTATTATTCTAACATCAAAACAAGCGACTTCCCCCCTTGGCTGCGGGAGAGGAGGGGGGAAAGGTGTGAACTGTATTTCCCTGCAAAAAGAGAGAAAAGGAAGCTAAAATCCACCGCTTAAAACCTGGGAACGGGCTGCCAATGGACAATAAGAATGCCGTACTGTGAAATGCGCTGTTGGTGAATAGAGTACCTTTTGACAGCTAACTCTGCAAGTGAGATACAATGTTTCTGGCTGGCTTCTCCTGGTTTTAAAGTAACTGGAAAATAACTGGAATTGAAACTGTCGTCTATTTTGTGAATTGGGGGATTAAAAAAAAAAAAGGTTATTTATTTTAAGGCAACAACTTCTGACTGCTACTGTGTCCCCCTAGTGGAAGTTTGAAATTGTTACAATAACAACTGGGCCAGGGGAATTTTACACTTTAAAACAAATTCTGGTCGTGGGACTGACCTTGGGCCTTATCTAGAGTGTTATGGCAAATGGAAAAGAGAAGATAGATTTGCCTCAGGAAAAAACAACGAGGTCTGGTAGATCATTTCGCCCAGGCGCTGGGCTGCAGCGAAGAGCATCAACATCTGGCCCCTCTGGCTCATCAACAGGGGCTGCATTTGTACAACCCAAACCCAAAGGAATGGCATCCGAAGATGTTTTAGCTCAGGCATTAGGCAAAATTAATGAATCTTTAGAAAAACTAAGTAAACAAGTGGCTGAAGCATAAAAAAAATTTGATCAAAATACCACAAGTATTAACAATTCAGCAGCTTCTCTTTCCAGTCTATTTCTGAAATTCCTTTGTAGTAAAACAGCTACTTTGAGATCTTGTATAGAATGTCTAGAATATTCTTGATTCTTGATGTCTTGATTCTTGATTTAATCACAAAACAGAGAAACCAGTAGGAGAACACTTCAATCTCCCAGGACATTCTATACAAAATCTCAAAGTAGCTGTTTTACTACAAAGGAATTTCAGAAATAGACTGGAAAGAGAAGCTGCTGAATTGCAACTCATTACCAAACTTAAAACCATGGAGAGACCTGGTCTGAACAAAGACATTGGATTCTTATCTCATTATACATGACTAAGCCATTTTTCACCTTCTCACCCCCTGCCTTTTCCTGTAAGACCGATTGCAGTCGTTAAGAGTCGTCAACAGGCTCATCTCAGCTATCTGCCAATCTCCCATTCCCACCACCTTTCTGAGTAATATCCCTCCCCACCTTCTCACTATATAGAAGGATCTGGCAACTTCTGTTTCAGTGTATCTGAAGAAGTGTGCATGCACACGAAAGCTCATACCAAGAACTAACTTAGTTGGTCTTTAAGGTGCTACTGGAAGGAATTTTTTTATTTTGACTATGGCAGACCAACACGGCTACCTATCTGTAACTGAAAATAAATGGATTACAAAAAATCTCTCAAGAAAATAAATTAATGCTGAACTATAAAATAACTGAACAGGAGGTAGAAAGTGCCATCCAGAATATGCAATTAGGTAAATCTCCAGGACCGGATGGACTGACTTCTAGATACTACAGATCATTAAGAGAATGGTTAGTACAACCTTTAAAGGAAGTCTGCAACGAAAATTGGATGGGAAAAGGGCACCAGAGTCGTGGAAAGAAGCGTATATTACACTTGTACCGAAGACAGAGACTGAAAAGAGGCAGCTTAAGAACTACCGCCCCATATCACTGCTTAATGTGGATTATAAAATCTTTGCAGACATTTTGGCTAAAAGACTAAAAAAAGTGTTAGTGGAAGAGATTCATAAAGATCAAGCAGGCTTTCTCCCAGGTAGACACTTGTCTGATAATATGAGAAACATAATCAATATTTTAGAAAAATTACAAGTGAATATTAACACCAAGGCAGTTTTGATATTTGTGGACGCGGAGAAAGCTTTGGACAACATTTCTTGGAGTTTCATGAAGAAGAATCTACAGGGGATGGGGGTAGGCCAAGGCTTTGGAAACGGTATAAGTGCAATTTATTCAGAACAAAAGGCTAAATTAATTGTTAATAACGTGGTGACGGAGGAATTTAAGATAGAAAAAGGGACACGACAAGGTTGCCCAATCTCCCCATTGCTTTTTATATCGGTCCTGGAGGTCCTGCTGAACATGATTAGAAGGGACCAATTGGTTAAAGGTATACAAGTCGGAGCTAAACAGTAGAAATTGAGAGCATTTGCAGATGACTTAGTATTGACGTTACAGGAGCCAGAATCTAGTACCAAAAGAGTTTTGGAACTGATTCAAGAATTTGGTCAGGTTGCAGGATTTAAATTGAATAAGTCAAAAACAAAGGTCTTAGAGAAAAATTTAACAGCGATTGAGAGAGAGAGGTTTCAGAATGAGACAGGTTTAACAGTGGTTAAGAAAGTGAAATACCTGGGGATTAACATGACAGCTAAAAATGGGGATCTATTTAAAGACAATTATGAAAAATGCTGGACTGAAGTGAAAAAAGATTTAGAAATCTGGTCAAATTTGAAGCTTTCACTGCTAGGCCGTATTGCTGCGATAAAAATGAATGTATTTCCTAGAATGTTGTTTCTGTTTCAAACATTGCAAATTTTGGATAAAATGGATTGCTTCAAGAAGTGGCAGAGAGATATTTCTAGATTTGTCTGGCAGGGCAAGAAGCCCAGAATAAAATTTAAAATACTAACAGATGCAAAGGAAAGAGGTGGATTTGCCCTGCCAGACCTTAAACTTTATTATGAATCAGCAGCTTTTTGCTGGCTGAAAGAGTGGCTACTTCTTGAAAACACAGACATTTTGGATTTAGAAGGTTTTAATAATGTATTTGGATGGCATGCATATTTGTGATATGATAAGGTCAAAGCACATAAAGCATTTAAAAATCATATTGTCAGGAAAGCATTGTTTAATGTCTGGATAAGATACAAGGACCTACTTGAAAATAAAACCCCAAGGTGGTTGTCACCGATGGAAGCGAAGGCTCAGAAAAAGCTCAATATGGAGGCCAAATGGCTGAAATATTCGGAAATTTTGGAACAAGAGGGAGACAGATTGAAATTGCAGAGTTTTGAAAAACTAAAAAATAAAGTGCAAGATTGGCTTCATTATTATCAGATAATGGAGGCATATAATTTGGACAAGAAAATTGGCTTCCAGGTGGAAAAATCAAAATTGGAAACAGAACTGTTAGAACCCAAAACCAAGATTTTGTCAAAGATGTATAGCTTGCTGTTGAAATGGAATACTCAGGATGAAACGGTGAAATCTGCTATGATTAAATGGGCACAAGATGTTGGACATAACATAATGATGGCTGACTGGGAACAGTTATGGACCACAGGTATGAAGTTTACGGCATGTAATGCCTTAAGAGAGAACATTATGAAAATGATATACAGGTGGTACATGAGACCAGTCAAGCTTGCAAAAATCTATCATTTGCCCGATAATAAATGTTGGAAATGTAAAGAAACTGAAGGTACATTCTTTCACCTTGGGTGGACGTGCCCAAGGATTAAGGCTTTCTGGGAGATGATTTATAATGAAATGAAAAGGGTATTTAAATATACCTTTCTTAAGAAACCAGAGGCCTTTCTCCTGGGCATGGTCGGCCAAATGGTGCTAAAGAAGGACAGAACTTTCTTTATGTATGCCACAACAGCAGCAGGAATACTTATTGCAAAGTATTGGAAGACACAAGATCTACCCACCCTGGAAGAATGGCAGATGAGGGTGATGGACTACATGGAACTGGTGGAAATGACTGGCAGAATCCGAGACCAGGGAGAAGAGTCAGTGGAAGAAGATTGGAAGAAATTTAAAGACTATTTACAGAAATACTGTAAAATTAATGAATGTTAGAATGATGTCAGAATGAAGTTAAGTGGTTTTAGCAGCAATGTTATAAAGGTGTATGTAAAAATGGATTGTTAACAGGTGAGAACCTAAAGCTATAATATATTAAGTTAAAGGATTAAGATAAAATAAAGAGGGAAAGGAATTGCTGAATTAATTAACTGAACTGGAATACAAAAAAGGGAGGTGTGAGGAGGTCAGGGAAACAAGTAAATGAAATGTAAGGCATGGAAAGATTGATTTGTTTTTTAAGTCTCTTTTATTTTTTCTGTATTTTGTATTTTTTCTATTTTTCTTTTTCTTATATATGTAACTCCCCCCCCCCCGGAAACCTTAATAAATATCATTTTTTTAAAAAAAGAAATATACAGCATGCTGGACTAGATGGGACTTGGTCTGACCTGCCTGTAGAGCTTTCCTAATGCTGTTGAGGCCAAACTTGCTGTTGAGGTGCACACACACGTCAAACTTTGGCACTGCACCTGTGATTTCTGGTAAACATGTTTTTGTTCATCTCTGCACCTGCCACCCAAGTTGCGCAAGGACTCCAGGTTGTTACAGTGGTCAATTTTCTTCTCCTTATAATTGTCAAAATCATAGCTATTCATTCTTGCCAAGATCAGGATATATTTCTAGACATCACAATCAAGGGCAGCATGACGTTATTCCTAGCTCTGTGCCTGGGGAGAAAAGTGGGTGCACAAAATAGCTGATATGTCAGACACAGTCTGAATGAACAGCTGAGGGATACCTGAACGCTACCCATACTGGGAAAGTCACTGCAGTTTTGCTCTTGCAAGAGTTTTTGGCTTCTGATTATCTTGTTGGAGAGGAGAGAGAAGCAGCTGCAAGTGTAGGAGGTACAGGCAAAATGATTTCCCTCCTGCTTCTCTTGCTAATGCCGCATGGAGACTGCAAAAATCTTAGAAAAATATGTCCCACGAATCTGATCTGGGAAGAAAGTCAAACACTCAATTACTACCGGCCCGGAGACTTCCTAATTGCTGGGATCATATCTCCACGTTCATTCAGTGAAGAAGAACCATACATTTTTTCCCAGACTCCCTCAAAGAGGCTCGCATGGTAAGTAATTAGAGGCTACTGAATGTCATGCTTCTCCAACACCACTCCAATAGTTTCTACTTACTGGTAATTTATAATAATAAATGGCCAATAAATTTTTTCCTTGTAACAAAGTGATCCTCAGATGTAGAGCGGTATATAACTTTATTAAATAAGAAATAAAATAAAATATGTATTGTCTCAGCCCAAACTACAAACATACGTATCATTGTTTGGTGATGAGCTACTTTGAGAATGCCTACAAATAACATTTGCTTTCTTTACATGGTGAATAGGTTTCTGACATTTTTTATTTGATGTTTCATTGCAGTTTTACACCTAGGTTCTACTGGCACATCTTGTCCTTCTTGTTCTCTGTTCAGGAGGTCAATCAGAATTCCAGGTTCTTACCCAACATTTCCTTGGGCTACAACCTCTTTGAGAACTTTTTGGATGCAAGAATGACTTCTGATGGCATGATAGACTTGCTTGCAGGTGGTGAAAGCAATATTCCAAACTATAGCTGTGGAAGATGGAATAGCCTTCTGGCTGTTCTTGAACGGGCCAATTCTGCCATCTCAAAAGTGATTTCAGTCATGTCAGGTATCTACAAAATTGCACAGGTATGAAGGGAAGGGACAAGAAGGGCCTATGAAAAAGTGAGAAAACCCTTAGCCATAGAAGAAGACTGGATCCAGCGATGTTTCTTCCAGCATCCACCAATCTTGCACTCTCCAAATTTTTCAGACTAAAACTCCAATCAACTCCAGCCATAACAGATAATAAGTACAGTGGTACCTCGGGTTACATACACTTCAGGTTACATACGCTTCAGGTTACAGACTCCGCTAATCCAGAAATAGTACCTCGGGTTAGAAACTTTGCTTCAGGATGGGAACAGAAATCGTGCTCCAGCGGCACGGCAGCAGCAGGAGGCCCCATTAGCTAAAGTGGTGCTTCAGGTTAAGAACAGACCTCTGGAACGAATTAAGCACTTAACCCGAGGTACCACAGTAATAACCGACAATAAATACTGTATGTATTCCTTTTCCTGAAAGTCAAACAAATCACTAATCTATTCCTTTCCTCACTAGATCAGTTATGGCTTTATGACTCAGACACTGGATGAGAAAACTGAAGTCCCCTTTGTCTACCAAATGGTGTCCAAGAGGGAAACTCAGTATTGGGGGATTGTCAAGTTGCTCCTGAATTTTGGATGGACATGGATTGGCCTCTTGGTTTCAGACAATGATAACGGAGAAAGGTTCTTGAGTGCCTTGACACCTCTGATGACCAACAATGGAATTTGCATTGCCTTATTAAAAAGAATACCAGAACATAACTTAAATCCATATCTCATTCCAAGTGAACCATTTATCATATGGGACAAAGTCAAAATATTTGTTTACTATAGAAGCAGTCAAGCGGCATGGATTGATCTCATGATAATACAACAATTTCTTAAGAAACAAATTGGGGGGAAAGTCTGGATCTCAACAGGTCTTCAAGACATTAATGTTAATTTGAATAGTGATTCTGATCTTCTCCAGTACATCCATGGATCTTTGTCCTTCATAATGAAGCCCCAACTAAGGAAAAGATACCAACCCTATGATCCACTTTCCAAACTCCTTATACAGTTTTGGGATAAAGTATTTCATTGTTTATATAGAAAGGACACATTGGCTGGAAAAATTCGGACAAGATGCACAGAGAATGAGAAACTGGAGATGGTGCCAGAAGAGGAGCTGGAGAGAGTCCTGTCTCAAGACAACTACATCACTTACTTCAGTGTCCAAGCTGTAGCTCAGGCTTTGAATGCTGCATATTCATCCAGATCAAAGTTCATGATGATGGCGAGTGGAGGAGACAGGCTGGAACGTCAAAGGCTACAGCCATGGCAGGTATTTCCTTTTCCTTGTTGCAAATGGCAACCCATTTCCCCACCACTGGAATCAAATTTATGGCTGAGGATTCCCCCACCCCCCTTTTTGCTCATTTTGGCGGAAAATCTCATTAGTGAGTCTTGTGACGGAAGAAAACGTTTGTGCCTATTCTGGTTATATCAGAACACTACCCCACCATCTAGTTCTTCCTCTCTGGCGCCCTGAGAGAGATGCAGCCATCATAGCAGAAGTTGTTTCCTCCTCATCTCCCATTGTGTCTCTGCTGCGACTTGAAATTGCCCATCAAGTGTAAAACAGAAGGATTTTTTAATTATATATTAATATCTAAACTTTTACATGATAAAATTGGCCTTTGTCAAAAGAGTGCAGGGCGGTTTAACAACTTGGATAGTATGAAACACATTGTGCAAGTTCTACTGAAAGCGGCTACACTTTGTGTGTTTTTTTAATGAAATTTTTTATTAAGTTTTAACAATGCACATTATAAAAGAAAAAATACAAAGACAAAGACAAGAGAAATATAAAAACACCACATACATACTACAAAATACAACAACACAAACATTAATCACAAAAATACATACAAAAGAAAAAAAAACACATATAGAAAAAACACAAAAATTCCCTCTTTCTTGATTTTATATCTTAAATTCACATATTTTCATGACTTCCTCACATCCCCCGTTATTGTATCCCTTTGAAAAGTTGGTTCAGCAAATTCATAGCCCTTAGTTTATCTATTGTTAGTTTAATCTTAAATTTTATCTTGCTGCTAGAACCCCCACAGTTCATTTCAATGTCCTCAACATTCAAAATTTTTACAATGTTTCTGCAAATAGATTTTAAATTTTCCCCAGTCTTCTTCCACTTGCTCTTCTCCCTGGTCTCGAATTCTGCCAGTCATCTCCGCCATCTCCATGTAGTCAATTAGTTGCATCTGCCAGTCTTCCACAGTGGGTAGATCTTCTGTCTTCCAATGTTTTGCTATAAGAATTCTTGCTGCTGCTGTAGCGTACATAAAGAAAGTTCTATCCTTCTTTAACACCGATTGGTCAACTATGCCCAGGAGGAAAGCCTCTGGTTTCTTCAGGAAAGTATATTTAAATACCCTTTTCAGTTCATTATATATCATTTCCCAGAAAGCCTTAATCCTTGGGCACGTCCACCAAAGGTGAAAGAAAGTACCTTCAATTTCTTTACACTTCCAACATTTGTTATCGGGCAAATGATATATCTTTGCAAGCTTGACTGGGGTCATGTACCACCTATACATCATTTTCATAATATTCTCTCTTAAGGCATTACATGCCGTAAATTTAATTCCGGTGGTCCACAACTTCTCCCAGTCAGCGAACATAATGTTATGACCTATGTCTTGTGCCCGTTTTATCATTGTCTATTTTACTGTTTCTTCCTCAGTATTCCATTTCAGCAGCAAATTATACATTCTCGAAAGTGTCTTTACATTGGGTTCTAGCAGTTCTGTTTCTAACTTTGATTTTTCCACCTGGAAACCATTTTTTTTATCCAAACCTCTCTTATTTGAAAATAGTGTAGCCAGTCTCGCACCTTCTCCTTAAGCTTGTCATAACTCTGCAATTTCAATTTGTCACCTTCCTGTTCTAGAATTTCCCAGTATTTTGGCCATTTAAGCCTCCATGTTCAGTTTTTTCAAAGCTTTCGCTTCCATAGGTGATAGCCACCTTGGTGTTTTACTCTCTAGAAAATCTTTATACCTTGTCCAGACATTAAACAGTGATTTCCTGAGAAAGCGGCTACACTTTGAAGGGAAAGGAGAGAGTTCAATTTGCAGGCTTCCACATTATCTAGAATTCTGAGCAACCAAAGTTTCAATCACATGGGAGTATGTATGTGCAAATTCCCCCTACTTTCAAATAATTTTACCAGGCAGGAGGACTACTCTGAACAGCCACACATCCCACTCCTACACTCTTGCCTGTGAGGAGACCTGAGCAGCCCCTATTGACAAATAACCTTCCCTGGTGATACAGTGAGCAGCTGAGGAAATAGTGTTCTATTCATAAGGGTCTAACTGTGCACTAGGAGTGCCAATATGGCCCCTATGCCTGGGCCTGTAGGTGTCATGCCACGTGCATCACTCTGGCACCAAAATTTGTGGATACCCGACCCCTTCATGGGGAATTTTGTCGGTGCTTGGGCACCCAGGGCCCCATTTTTAAAGAAGTTTTTTTATTGTCTTTTATATTTATCTTATTCTCCAGAAACCTTGTTATTTTATACAATGAGTTGTCTACAAATGTTCTAATAAAGAAAAAAGAATGTCTGCAAAAGGCTCATGAGTCCAGATGAAATGTGCACAGACCCCAATTCCTAGGAGATTAGAGCTCAAAGTGTAGAGGGCTTATATTCAACTTTTCTGTTTCATAAATGCTGGTGTTTTTTCGTGCTGTTGCAGCTTCACCCTTTCTTAAGAGGACTCCAGTTTTTGAATACTTCCATGGGCAGCCTCAGATTGGATGAGAATGGGCAGATACCAGCTTACTATGACATTGAGAACTGGGTGATGTTTCCCAATAAGTCTCGTATAAGAGTGCCGGTTGGGAGTATAGGGAGAGACGGATCCACTGACATGAAGTTCACAATCAACTCACAAGCCATTGTGTGGCCCAAGTGGTTTGAGAAGGTATGGCATTCTACTTTATCCCACATGACATCTGTAAAGCTCTAATCACTAACTGAATAATTCCAAGGGCACTTTGACTACCGCCCTTTGCACACCTCCTGCGAATAAGGGCTCATTGACACTTCCATTTGTGCCACAATGCGACTTACAGGTCCTGATCTGTGTCAGAGCAGGGTTTTGTTTTAGGAAGGAAGGAAGGAAGGAAGGAAGGGACTGCTTTGACATGGAGCTTTAATGCATGGACCTGTGACTAGAAACATGGCCCAAAAGGAAGTGTGGATAAGCCCTAATCAGTGGAGTGCAGGATTTCCAAAGTCAGCCCAGGGGGTGAATGAGATTCATGTCCAGATTTCAGGAAGCAATGAGTGGAAAGGAGAGCTCTTGCTACCTGGAATCTTGATGGAATCTCCTGGCCTGAGTGCTTAGACGGTTAACAAGCATGGTGGCAGCATACTACCGTGTGGGAAGGGGTTGATTGGAAACTGAATGCCATACTCTTGACACCAGGGATTCCACCTTAAGCAATTAGCATTATTACCAGCAGCAACGGCATTAATAGAGGGATGGGAGACAGAAGGTCTGAGTGGAAGAAGCTGTCGCAAGAGACTCATCTCTCCATTCTTTGCCAAGACTCAAAACACTTTGGAAAGAGAATAAAAATGTAACCATAATTCAGGAGGCACGTTTTGAAATTGGAGTCTTCAGGTGGTGGTATGTTTAACTGCTGCTCCCGTTGCTGTGTCCCAGCTGCTGCCAACCTAGCAGTTCAAAAGCATACCAGTGCGAGTAGTACCGCTGCAGCAGGAAGATAAACAGAATTTCTGTGCACTCTGGCACTCATCACAGTGTCCCATTGCACCAGAAGGGGTTTGGTCATACTGCACACATGACCCGGAAAGCTGTCTGAGGATGAACCCCTGCTCCCTTGGCCTAAAAGTGGGAATGAGCACTGCATGCCACGGTCAAGTTTCACTGGATTTAACCATCTAGGGTTCCTTTGCCTTTACCTTCATGTATGTTTTATTGCTGCTGTTTTGTTATCACTGTCACTCCAGGGTTTTAAAATTGCTTTTTTAATATATACCTTTGCTTAGAATAAAGGTAAAGGTAAAGGAACCCCTGACCATTAGGTCCAGTCATGACTGACTCTGGAGTTGCGGCGCTCATCTTGCTTTATTGGCTGAGGGAGCCAGTGTACAGCTTCCGGGTCATGTGGCCAGCATGACTAAGCCACTTCTGGCGAACCAGAGCAGCGCACGGAAATGCCCTTTACCTTCACACTGGAGTGGTACCTATTTATCTACTTGCACTTTGACGTGCTTTCGAACTGCTAGGTTGACAGGAGCAGGGACTGAGCAATGGGAGCTCACCCCGTTGTGGGGATTCGAACTGTCAACCTTCTGATCGGCAAGTCCTAGGTTCTGTGGTTTAACCCACAGAGCCACCCGCGTCCCAACTTGCTTAGAATAGTCAGATATAATTGTCTGAAAAAATTGTCTGAACACCAAAGAGTTTTGCCTGCCACGTTGTCCTGCATCAAAATGCTTCCCTGGAAAAGTGCCTGGTTTCAGTGGGAATAGGGACCCTAGTTAGGTCCATTCCAAACTCCATAAATGAATGACATAGACACAAATAGAGGGGCCACTAGTGGCGCATCGGAAGATGGCTGACAATAACATCCCTCCGACTCACAAGGGGTAATTAGGAGGCTGTGATGGGAGTAAATAGCCTCCCTATCCCCCCAAGCTTGTGGGGGGGCTGCCCTTGCCTGCTGTGCCCTATACCACCCCCGAATTTGTTGGGATGGGGGCACTAGGCAAAAAGCCCTCCTGTGGATCTCGGTGCTCCTGTACGCTGTCTCTGATCCGCGCCGCTAGCTGCAAGAACTTCAAAAGGAACAATTAGGAAGAAGCGAATGCACATATTTCAAGGAAGGAGGGGGATTAAAGACTGCTAACTGAAGAGTTCTCTGATAAACAAGACGAGTCAGAGGAACAAGAATCAATCATGAGATGGGGGCCACTAGGGGGCTCATTGGAAGATTGCCGACAATACCATCTCTCTGACCCACACAGGGTAATTAAGAGGCTGTTATGGGAGTAGGCAGCCTCCCTTGTTGCCCCAAGGAAATGGGGAACACTGCCCTTGCCTGCTGTGCCCATAAATCACCCCCTAATTCGAAAGAAGGGGGTGAGGGCCCTAGGCAGAATGCCCCCGTGTGGACCTCGGCTCTCCTGGACGCTGTCGCTGATCGCACACTAGTTGCAGCAATTTGGAATAATTAATTACAAAATAAGCAAATGCACATATTTCAAGTGAAGAAGGGGAGTGAAGTCTGCTAATTTAAGTGACCTCTGCGAAAGAAGACAACGGGCTGGAGTAACAGGAATATTTTACGATGAAGATACACCAAAGGTGGGGTATGTTGACAACGGGGCTGAATGGGGGGGGGAACCTTTTTTACATTCCTTCTATGTGATTTACAAGAACCCCTCCTCATTAGAACCGTCGGTTGAACTTGACCCAAGCAGGATGATTAAGGTCTGTGTGGAGATAAACTTTAACTAAAAGTATGCTTTATGGAGACCAAGAAGCAATAAGAGCTTTTGGGAATGGCGCAGCAATTAATTCGGAGTCGCCATCTTGCCAAAGGATTTATAGCCGGGAGGAAGAACGGACTTGTTTTCAGACTGCATTCCTAGTGAATCTCCTCAGAGGTTTTGAGAAAGGAGGCAGATTGGTGAAGATTAATGACGCTAAGACTGTTTTGATGTATGGAAGTGATGATATATGGAAAACGTCTGGATATGACTACTGGATAAAAAAAATAATATCCACGCAGGATTACAAACTGTTCTAACCAGCTTGCGGAGACTAAAAATAATAAGAAAGGACTGGATAGTACTGTGAACATCATAAGGTTAGATTTGTGGACATTAAAACAGCAGTAAGAAGCAAGAAGTTGATTGGATCCCTTCGGAACTTGAAATATGGGTACCCCCAACAAAAATTTAAAATTCGGCTGTGTAATTTGGAATTTATGTAATTTGGTTTGATTTGATGTGATTGGTCGGTTAATAAAAAATTATTCATTAAAAAAAAAGAATCAGACATGAGAAGATATGCCAAGACTCGGTATGGCAAAGGGACTGGATGGGGGAGGGGGAAAACTTTCCTTTCTTTCCTCTATGTGATTAAACAAGAATCCCCACCCCCTCACAAGTCAGAAATGCCGTTTTAATGACTTAAGCTGTGGATTTACGACTGTGTGGAGATAAATTTTCTAACCAAAGCATGTTTTAAGAAGAGAGTGGAAGGTTTAAGAGCTCTGGAATGACGCAGTTAAAAATACCATCGCCATATTGGCAAGCTCTGTCGGAGGACTTGAGTCTGGGAGGAGGAAAAGAGCTGTTTTTCTATTGTGGGTGAGACTCCTCAGTGGGACTTAAGAATGACAGATCCTGAGATTAATGATGGAAAGAGCGATGTTATTTATGAAAGTGATGATATATGGAAACCATCTCGATATGAGGATTGGACGAACGGAAAAATCCACACAGGATATAATTTGTGTTTTTCTTCTTAAGGAGATTATCAGAAGAGATGTTAAATAAAAAATAAAAAATATACGAACAAGATGAGATGTGGAAACAGCAAGATAAGACTGGATAGAATTATGAACTTTATTTGGACTGATTTGGATATGAACGCAGTAGCAAGAAGATGATTGGAATCCCCCTTCGGATCTTGAAATATGGGTCCCCTCAACAAAAATTTAAAATTTGGCTTTGTAATTCGGAATTTATGTGATGTGATTTGATTTGATTGGTCGGTTAATAAAAATTATTTTTTTTTAAAAAAAGACATAGACACAAATAGTCCTGACACTTTCTGTTTGATGCATGTTCTCTATGTTTAGACTGTACCTAGCTCCAGGTGTACCAAAAGCTGTCAACCTGGATACGCCAAAGTGGTTCAAGAAGGAAAGCCCGTTTGCTGCTATGCTTGTGCCCCATGTGCAGAAGGGACCATCTCTGCTCAGGAAGGTGGGTGAATATAAACGGGAGCCCTTTTGAGAATATAAATTGTGTAAACATTCACTTAGGAACACGTTCTTTGAAGAGTCAAAAGACATTTTTGATTGTGTCTCCTTTTTTGGCTTCTCTATTTTTCTAAATGAAGCAGTTGGTGGACTACAAATCAACGATCATTGTGAGGGCATCCTCAGTAATCAGATATATTAGTTATATAAGGTAAAACCATTTATATAAGGTAAAACCATGGATCAGGACAGTATAAATTCAGCAAAAGCTGTACAAGAAGCACCTCTGTGGGAGGTCACTGCCTCTCAGCTTTAGCTATATCCCAAGTTTGTTTTGGTGATAAAACTGAGAAACTTTTCAAAACCACCTTTATTTTCATGGAGGAAGGCAACAGTATAAACATAAATAAGCAAATGAAATAACCAATTTTGTCCACTCCTTTTTTAGACATTTTTTTTCCTGACCCTCCCTTATATGGACACCTTTCCCCCTAAAATGTAATAGAACATAGATGGTTATGGATTTAAATGATGCTAAAACACTCCTTTTCCCTCCTTAGATGCAAAACATTGCACCAAATGTCCAGAAGATCAGCATGCAAACAAGGGTCAAGTTCAATGTGTTCTCAAAAGTATCTCCTTCCTAGCCTATGAAGAAACTTTGGGGAGTGTTCTAGTTTCCATTACTATTTTGCTGCTATTAATGACAAGCATTGTTTTAGGAATCTTCCTTAAGTACAAAGAAACATCCATAGTCAAAGCCAATAACCGGGACCTCTCCTACATCCTCCTTGTCTCCCTCCTGCTCTCTTTTTCGTCCTCCTTCCTATTCATTGGCCAGCCAAGGAAGGAGACCTGCCTTCTCCGACAAATGGTCTTCAGCATCATCTTCTCAGTCGCCGTCTCTTCTTTGTTGGCTAAAACCATCACTGTGGTGCTGGCCTTCTTGGCCACCAAGCCGGGGAACAGAATGAGGAGATGGCTGGGGAAGAGTCTGGCCAACGCTGTTGTCATTTTCTGTTCCAGTGTCCAAGTTCTCATCTGCACCACCTGGCTGAGTACCTCTCCCCCATTCCCAGACTCTGACATGCACTCCCAGCCCCGAGAGATTATCCTGCAATGCAATGAAGGGTCTGTGGCCATGTTTTATGGTGCCCTGGGCTACATGGGCTTCCTGGCTGCTATCTGCTTCGTGGTGGCTTTCTTAGCGAGGAAGCTGCCTGGGGCCTTCAATGAGGCCAAGCTGATCACCTTCAGCATGCTGGTCTTCTGCAGTGTTTGGGTGTCCTTTGTGCCCACCTACCTGAGCACCAAGGGGAAATACATGGTAGCCGTGCAAGTCTTCTCTATGTTGGCCTCCAGTGCTGGGCTTCTGGGCTGCATCTTCATCCCAAAGTGCTACATCATTATACTGAGACCTGATCTGAACACAAAGGAGCACTTGACAACAAAATCCTAAAGATGGCATCTGATTCTCCAGGCTATATAAAGAGATAGGTTCTGCTTAATAGAGAATATTAATTAGAAACAATTGGTGTGAACTTAATTCAGGTGTGACACAGGACTGTGGGACATGTAGTGGGCTTCAGGTTCCCTGTTATTATTCTACAATAGGTACTTACATACATTTGCATAGCCTTTATCCTTTTCTTTTTTGCCAGGAGAAGGTTCTCTCTCCTCTCTCTCTCTCTCTCTCTCTCTCTCTCTCTCTCTCTCTCTCTCTCTCTCTCTGTTAAAGCGTGTATACTTGCTAAAAGTTGGTGATGATCCTTTGCTGTTGCTTGAGCTGCCTGAAAATGCTTCCCTGGTGGCTTTTGAGGGTTAAGATTCTTGGGTGAGTCAAGATGCAATGTAGCCACCCAAGGAGGAGAAACCTCTGAGCTTTATTGCAATATAAAAGAGGGACACTATTTTATCCTTTTTGGATTATTAAAAGGGCAGCAAGGTTTGAAGTAATATAAATACTTCTAACATGGTGTGGTATTTCCCTGTTTCTTTCCCAATAAACATTCATTGGTGGGATGCAAAGTGTGGGTTACTCCAAACGCTCTTTTCAGAGTTGAAGCATTGTAAGGTTTTTCTTCCGTGAGGATTTTCTGATGAAAAGTAACACTTGAGCTAAACCTGAAGTGACTTTCACATTTGAAACATGAATACATTACTAAAGCAGTGTGAGTACAGTGGTGCCTCGCAAGACGGAAGACCCGCTAGACAAAGGGTTTTCCGTTTTTGAGCTGCTTTGCAAGACAATTTTCCCTATGGGCTTGCTTTGCAAGACAAAAATGTCTTGCGAGTGTTCCGATTTTTTTCCGCTCCCCCCCTTTTCTAAGCCGCTAAGCCGCTAATAGCCTTTAAGCCGCTAAGCCGCTAAGCCTTTAATAGCCGCTAAGCCTTTAATAGCCGCTAAGCCTTTAATAGCGCTAATCCGCTAAGCCGCTAATAGGGTTGCTTCGCAAGACGAAAAAACCGCTAGACGAAGAAACTCAAGGAACGGATTAATTTCGTCTTGCGAGGCACCACTGTATCTCAATTGTTTATGTCGCTTTATTTTCTTGAAATGTACCATATTTTCTCATTTATAAGATGCCCCCTGCAATAATAATAATATAGTTGGCGATCGGGTTCCGAACGTGATCCGTGTGGGAAACGCATTTCAACGCACAGTGTTATCAACCCACAGCGCCGCGTCTGCGCACGCATGGGTTCTGATTCGGCGCTTCTGCCCATGCGCAAAGAGCGATTTAGCGTTTCTGCACATGCACAAGTGCCAAAACCCGGAAGTAACCTGTTCTGGTATTTTCGGGTTCAGCGAGGTGCACAACCTGAAATCGTGCAACCCGAAGCGTCTGTAACACAAGGTATGACTGTAATAATTTAGAGGGCGGGCTGTACCGAATAGGCCCTCTGCCTGGTTCCCTTTAACCTCACTTCTTGCAGTGATGGAACCGCCAGAAGGCCCTTGGAGCTGAACCTCAGTGTCCAGGCTAAATGAAGGGGATGGAGACAATCTTTCACTTATAAGATGATACTTTTTAAAAAAAATCCAAAGAGATCACCCAAAGTTGTTGAGTCGCTTGTATGGCTCCGCAGCACTGCCACCACGACCCAACAAGGGGAGTCCGCTGCTGGTGCTCTTACTTCAGTTTGTGGTCTATTCACTGCCGGAGGGTTAGAGGCATGGGGAGCACATTGTTGGTGCTTAATGCCAGGGTGTTTGAAAGTCCAACAACCTATGTTTCCCACACTTTGCAAAAGCTGCAGTTACTCCGCTGGGGCTCTTCTAGCTAGGGAATGAGTCAAACCCAATACTTTTCAAAGTTTTCCTTGGATCTATTTTCCCCCTCTGCCATGTTTTGAAGAGCAAAATAGAGGACACATTTGCCGACTTCTACTTTTATCGCTATGACAGCTCTCATTTTTAAAAAGTGGACATGCTCTGGAAAAAGAGGACATATGGCAACCCTAACAGGGCTCCCTGGACATCTGTGTCATGGTCCAATCCTGAAGGTGTAACTGCTTTATGTTCTGTGTTCCTGCTGCATAGGGCTTCAGTGAATTGGTCTTAAAACATCACTAGTGGCAACTTAAATTAATAAAATAACTTTTAACTGCCAGGTCAATGACCAATAAAACCAGTGGCATCTATGACTTGATCATGGACAGGGCATGAGTAACCCAGGTTTGGTTGGACACAGCAGCTTGCCCTGTTCTTGCCACTGCTTGCCCGGCAGGTTTCTCTTACGCACAGCAACTCAGGTCATGTTGGTGGGGAGTGGGTTTGCAGAGATTTTTTTAGGAAGTCTTTAGTTTTCACCAAGCGACCTATTAGGAGGACACAGTTTTCTGAGTGCATGTTCTGGAACTCTGGCAATAGGGGCAGTGCAGGATTCCTGTTGGTGTACCAGCCTCCCTGCTGCACCAAGGACTCCCTGCTTGAGCTGCTTCAGGTTGTGCCAGATGTTCTCCTGGAAACACCTCATCTGGAGGTCCAAGGGAATTTTAACATGCATGCCGACACGATCTTACAAGGGACTGCTCAGGACTTCGTGGAAAGCATGGCCTCCATGAGGCTGTCCCTGAATAAATCTGGCCTGTGTCATCGCTGTGGACATTGCTTAGATGTGGTGTTTCCCTCTGTGGATGTGGGTGATCTGACAATTTGAATGACCCAGCTCCCCTTCTTCAGGGATCCCCCCAAAATGTTTGTGTTGACACCCTAAAATAGCCCATTTGAGGCTTCCTAATGACAAGCACAATCCTAACAAGGGGTGAGACTTGCAGTGAGGAGCACTGCTTGCTTTTTGTTTGTGATACAGTGCATATACTTTATTTTTATTACTAGCATAACTACTTAGGATATGATGGGACAAAATTCGGAAATAAAGAAAACTTCTCATCCCAATGCATCTGAAAAGAAATATCAAAACTCAAAGTCTAGACCTCAGACGCTCAAACATGATCATTCATGGCACTGGGGAATGGACAAGACAGACTCTCAGCAGCATTGGGGCTGTTTAACACACCAGGAGTTTCAGACACAGTGCAATGAATAATCTTACCTTGCCTTTGATTCTGATATTGGGCTGGCTTGTCTCACAGGCAATCTCTGGCTCAATCCCTAGAGCTTTGGTTAGAGTAAGGATAATTATATGAGAGGAAACATCACCTTGGCAACACCATAGATTTTCGATGTGGCTTGAGCCGCAGGTGCAGAGGTGAAGGAAAACATGTTTATGAGAATTCACAGAAGTAGCTCCCTGGTTTTGACATGGGTCAGTGTGGGGAAAAGGTCAGCTTGGCCTTGAACTAACCAAGTACCTTCATAAGCGCCAGGACCAAGATATTCCTTTAGGATGTAAGTGAACACACAGACACACACAACATGAAGTAGCTACTTTGAGCGCATGAAACCAGGCCACAGTCCCTTCTGGGCAACCTTATGGGGGGGGGGACTTTGCCAATGGTGGGTATTGCTAGAGGCAAAAGTGGAAAGCACAATGAATAATCCCCCTTTGACCTTTTCTGCTGCAGCCCAGTTCCTAAATACATATGCACACCCCTCTCTATCCTCTATCCAGACAAGCAAGGAGCAATATGAGGATGCCTTATGAGGAACGGCTAAGGGAGCTGGGCATGTTTAGCCTGGAGAAGAGGAGGTTAAGGGGTGATATGATAGCCATGTTCAAATATATACAAGGATGTCATATAGAGGAGGGAGAAAGGTTGTTTTCTGCTGCTCCAGAGAAGCGGACACGGAGCAATGGATCCAAACTACAAGAAAGAAGATTCCACCTAAACATTAGGAAGAACTTCCTGACAGTAAGAGCTGTTTGACAGTGGAATTTGCTGCCAAGGAGTGTGGTGGAGTCTCCTTCTTTGGAGGTCTTTAAGCAGAGGCTTGACAACCATATGTCAGGAGTGCTCTGATGGTGTTTCCTGCTTGGCAGGGGGTTGGACTCGATGGCCCTTGTGGTCTCTTCCAACTCTATGATTCTATGATTCTCTTCTATGATTCTAATATAAGAGTTCAAGGCAGCACTTCAGTCATGCAAAAACACACAAGAATGTGGCCTACAGAGGACCAGATAGAGAGGACGACCTTGGCCAGTGGTTCCACAGCCCTGCTTTCTCAAGTCAGAACATGGAACCCTCAAGAATCAATATTGTCTGCTCTGACCAACAGGAGGTACCTGAGATCTCAAGCTGAGAAGGATCTCCCCCAACTTCTCTCCCATACCTGACCTCCTCATTTACACCTCCATTACTGGATGAACAGATTTCACTAGCCAATCCATGCTACATTATTGTACTGAGGCCTGATCTGAATACAAAGGAGCACCTAACCATAAAAATTAAATATGTCATGTGATTCCCTAAGGACTCAGCTAAATAGCTGCAAATAAAACATTTTAAATGTGTTTTGAAGTGCAGTTTACAAATGTGACACCAGATGACAACAGCGAGCTATGCAAAATTCAATGTATTTTTCAAAAAGATTTTTATCTTCCTTTCCCATAAATAAGAATGATGAAAATGTATTTGTAATGTTGGGGCTCCGCTAGGGGCGCCTTGGAAGATGGCCGACAATACCATCTCTCCAGCTCACACAAGATACTTAAGGGGCTGAGATGGGAGTAAATCAGCCGCCCATTTTTCTTCCCGGTGTAAGGGAAGATGCAGCCTCGTCCGCGGTTGCCCATAAATCATCCCTGAGTTCGAAAGAAGGAGGGGGTGAGGGCACTGGACAGAAAGCCCTCGAGCGAGCTCAGATCTCCTGGACGCTGTCTCTGAGAGTGACCCTAGTTGCATTTCTTAAGATAAAAAATTGGATATAAGTTATTGCACATGCTTCGAGCGAAGAAAGGGTACGTTAGCTGCTAATTAAAAATGCCACTGAGAAGTTAAAAGTGATGGATTGGACTGGAAAGAAGATAACATCAAAGAATAACATCTATGCCAGTATGTTGAAATGGAATGGAAAGATTTTTTCTTTTCTTATTATGATATTATCTAACAACCCACCCCCCAGAAGAACTGTCAATACGACCTATAGCAAGTGAGATTAGAAAATAAACTGTGTGGAAATAAAAATATCAACTAAAGCTGTTGTTTTTTGAAATATCTGGAAAGAAAATAAAAGGCTCCCTAGGGGGAGGTGAGCCATTACTCTGTTATCTTGTTTGTATTCTAAGTTTGACTTGGCAAATCTTCTCTGGAAAGGCTAATTTATGGAGCAACTTGTCTGGGAAAATTAATGAGCAAACGCCTAGATTTTATTTCATCGGAACTGAGAAAGATGGTGTCTGCCGCTCGAGGAGGACTTTTGGATCAGTGTGTGATTTTTTGCAAACAAAAGGTTTACCAGCTTTAAAAAAAGGGAGAGCCTTACAAAGTTCACACAGAAACATATTATTGCTTACTTTACCTTGCCTGTGGAAACAACTCAGAGGTTATTAAGAAGAAAAAGGATAAAAACAAGAAGATTGAAAGATGGGACTGGTGAACACTAAAAGCAGCAGAAATGTGAGATGATTGGACCCTACTGAACTCGAAGCATGGAAACCAACAACAAAAATATATAATTCGGCAAAATATTTGGACTTTATGATATGTATTGGTATAATTTGGAATAATTAATGTGAAATGATTGGTTTGTTAAATGGAAAACTTCATAAAAATTATTATAAAAATAGAAAAGAAAATGTATTTGTAACGTTGGGGTGTGTGCAGTGTGCAGTCAGCTCGCCAGTGGATTGCGTAACTGAAGCCACAGCATTGTAGAAGAAAATATGTCAGACAGTTAACTAAGGTCAGCAATAGTATATTGTACTGGCACGTAGTAGAACAACTATGTACAACACAGTTCTTTTAGCATCCCTAGAGCCCAAGGAAGGTCGGTGGCCGAGCACCCACAAATTTTGGTGCCAGGGCTATGCATGCTGCGTGGCACCCATGGCACCGGGCACCCCCTATTGTGCGGGCAAAATGGCACAACTGTTCATGTGAGCCATGGTTGTAAACTTACAGATAATGTTAAAAGATCCAGTCAAACTTCTTCATTTAGTCAAATGGTTGCCATTCAAACTTCCTTCTAAGCTTGTTCTGCTGCCTAATATTGATCTCAGAGAACACAGCACCTCTACTAACAACCACCATCACTAGCCTAACCCTGTTTTGTCTATAGTGGCCCATTTCAAGAAAGACCTGCTCACCTCTCACTCATGAACAGGGAAGGTGGTGTTGCAGAGGCTCCCCATAAGACTTCCTCCCTCTTAGTTGGAGTGCTAATTTGGCATCTACCAAGCTCCACTAAGCTCCTGGTTGAAGGGTCTGTGCGTATTGCTGGAGCCTGAATGAAGTGTCTGGGTGGGTGATGTTACTCTTTGATTTATATGGGGATTTGTAATGTTTTTGTCCCATTGATACACTTTAAACCAATCTATTCCACCTTTTATACTCGCCAGCATTTCTTGTATTTCTTCTTCGCTTTCTTTTTGCAGTTTCTTTTATTTCTTTTTTCTAAAGATCCTCAGGAGGACACCCCTGAGTGAGTGCTTGAGGGCCCTGCTCTTGCCACTTACCATCTGGCCTGGGGCAGGGCCTGGGGCCTCATAAGGACTGCGTGCTGCTTGCGGCCTGCTGCCCAGGAGGACTCCCCTGAGTGAGTGCCTGAGGGCCCTGCTCCTTCCTGCCACTTACCATCTGGCCTGGGGCGGGACCTGAAGCCTCACAAGGACTGCGTGCTGCTTGCGGCCTGCTGCCCAGAAAGACTCCCCTGAGTGAGTGCCTGAGGGCCCTGCTCCTCCCTGCCACTTACCACCTGGCCCAGGGCGGGGCCTGACAGGCCTCACTAGGACAGTTGTTACTGCCGGAGGGGCACAGAGTGTTTTTAAAATGTTTTTAAAAATTTTCTCTGGATTTTTTGTATGTGGGGGGTGGGGTGGGATTCATGTTTGGTTGGGCTTGGGGAAATATTATTTTTTTATTTTGATGTTTTTGTAATTTTTACATTTTTTTGCTTGTATTGTTTTATTGTTTTTGTTTGTTTGTTTAAGGTGTTATTTTGTTTTTAGGGGGAGGGGTCAGGGCTGCCGAGGAGTGGGCCCCAGCCCACAAAATGGCTGGGGCATGTTCCACAGGGGGGGATGCACTGGGACAACCGATCTCAGTGATCACGGGTAGGAGGAGGAGTTACGCTAAGACTAGACCATGTCATTACAGAGGAGGCAGGTTTAGTCGTTGTCTGAGGACTATCCCTGCCTCCGGGTCTGGTCCTGTCCGGACGGATACTAGAATCAGCAAGGGAACCACCTGCAACATCGGGGCCCAGTACGGGCCACATGTTCTCCTGCAATGATTTTGCAAAGTTTTTTGCAGATAAAATCGCTCAGATTCAGGAAGAAGTAGACTCCACCGTGGGAGCAGGGCCGGGGCGGGAGAGTGCTAGAGTTCTGTCTAGTCAAGTTGAGTGGGATCAATTCCAATCTGTTATCTCCGAGGATGTGGACAGGCTGCTTAGACGAGTGAAACCAACCACCTGTCTCCTGGATCCTTGCCCATCCTGGCTTATAAAAGCTAGCCGGGAAGGACTGGGTGATGGGCTTCGTGGGGTGGTGAATGCTTCCCTCCGTGAGGGAGCCTTCCCAGACCCGCTGAAAGAGGCGGTTATTAAACCGCTTCTTAAAAAACCATCTTTAGATGCAGCCACGATGGCCAATTATCGCCCAGTCTCAAATCTTCCATTCCTGGGCAAGGTGATTGAGTGAGCGGTTGCTGAACAACTCCAGGCACGCCTGGAAGAAGCAGACCATTTGGATCCCTTCCAGTCGGGATTCAGGCCTCATCATGGGACTGAAACTGCCTTGGTCGCACTGGTTGATGATCTCCGGTGGGCTAGGGACAAAGGTGAGAGCTGTTTCCTAGTTCTGCTGGATCTCTCAGCGGCGTTCGATACCATCGACCATAGCATCCTTCTGGACCGTCTTGAGGGGCTGGGAGCTGGGGGCACTGTTATACAGTGGTTCCGCTCCTTCCTCCTTGGCCGTGTTCAGAAAGTGGTGGGGGGGGATGAGTGTTCCAACCCCTGGGCTCTCACTTGTGGGGTGCCTCAGGGTTCTGTCCTGTCCCCCATGCTTTTCAACATCTACATGCGGCCGCTGGGAGAGATCATCAGGAGGTTTGAGCTGGGTGTTCATCAGTATGCGGATGATACCCAGCTCTACCTCTCTTTCAAATCAGAACCAGTGAAGGCGGTGAAGGTCCTGTGTGAGTGTCTGGAGGCGGTTGGAGGATGGATGGCGGCTAACAGATTGAGGTTGAATCCTGACAAGACAGAAGTACTGTTTTGGGGGGACAGGAGGCGGGCAGGTGTGGAGGATTCCCTGGTCCTGAATGGGGTAACTGTGCCCCTGAAGGACCAGGTGCGCAGCCTGGGAGTCATTTTGGACTCACAGCTGTCCATGGAGGCACAGGTCAAATCTGTGTCCAGGGCAGCTGTTTACCAGCTCCATCTGGTACGTAGGCTGAGACCCTATCTGCCTGCGGACTGTCTCGCCAGAGTGGTGCATGCTCTGGTTATCTCCCGCTTGGACTACTGCAATGCACTCTATGTGGGGCTACCTTTGAAGGTGACTCGGAAACTACAACTAATCCAGAATGCGGCAGCTAGACTGGTGACTGGGAGCGGCCGCCGAGACCATATAACACCAGTCTTGAAAGACCTGCATTGGCTCCCAGTACGTTTCCGAGCACAATTCAAAGTGTTGGTGCTGACCTTTAAAGCCCTAAACGGCCTCGGTCCAGTATACCTGAAGGAGCGTCTCCACCCCCATCATTCTGCCCGGACGCTGAGGTCCAGCGCCGAGGGCCTTCTGGCGGTTCCCTCATTGTGAGAAGCAAAGCTACAGGGAACCAGGCAGAGGGCCTTCTCGGTAGTGGCGCCCGCCCTGTGGAACGCCCTTCCAGCAGATGTCAAAGCAATAAACAACTACCTGACATTCAGGAGACATCTTAAGGCAGCCCTGTTCAGGGAAGTTTTTAACGTGTGATATTTTATTGTATTTTTGGTTTTTATGGAAGCCGCCCAGAGTGGCTGGGGAGGCCCAGCCAGATGGGCGGGGTATAAATAATAAATTATTATTATTATTATTATTATTATTATTATTATTATTATTATAGCTGTGTGCTGGGAATCTGTTTCTATGAACCTGCACAATTTGATGCTGAGCCAAGAAGGCATCTCTCAACTCCATAAGAAAGATATATTTTCCTGCTGTACCCTATGCCTTGTTAGCCAGAATTCCCATTAAGTTCCATGGGACACACAGAACCTGGACTTTTTACCAGGGAGTAAGCCCCATGGGGCATATGCCTTAAAGAAACAAGCAGTTGATAATTCTTAATGATCTATCTGTGGGTTGGTTTCTGTGGGGATCAGAGGCTTGCATGTCTCTGAACAGGGCTGGATTTAGGTTTGATGAGGCCCCAAGCTACTGAAGAAAATGGGGCCCTTTATATGTCCACCTGTCCTTTGTCAACAACAGATTGTCACTGGATTTTGTGTTGAATATAGGCTATACTGTAATTTATGGACCTAATAGGTCCATGCACAACACAAAACACTGTTGCTGTATGTTTATATTATTTGTTTTTTATCCTATATTTTGGAAATGTACATGCAGTTTTTTCCCCTTTAACCTTTTTTGGGGGACCCTAAGAGAGTGGGCCGTGAGCTATGGCTTGTTTAGCTTATACGTAAATCCGGCACTGTCTCTGAATACCATTTGTTGCAGAACAAGACCACCAAAGGGTTCTTATCCCCATGCCCTGCTTGTGAGCTTCCCAAAGGTGTATGATAAGACACTTCAATATATGGGATGCTGGACTAGATGGGACTTTGTCTCATCTAGCTGCAGAGCTTTCCTAATGCTGTTGAGGCCAAACTTGCACACACACACACACACACACACACACACACACATCAAACTTTGGCAATTCACCTGTGATTTCTTATAAACATGGTTTTTCCCAGCTCTGCACCTGCCACCCAAACTTCGCAATGACTAAAGCTTGTTGCAGTGTCAAATTTATTCTCCTTATAATTATCAAAATCATAGCTATTTATTCCTGCCAAGATCAAGATATATTTCTGGAGGTTGCCAAGACAGCGCAATCAAGGGCAGCAGGAGGTTATATCTAGCTCTGTGCCTGGGGAGAAAGGCTGATGCAGAGAATAGCTGATATGTCAGAGACAGTCTGAATGAACAGCTGAGGCAAACCTGAATGTTACCCATACTGGGAAAGTCACTGCAGCATTCCTCTTGCAAGAGCTGTTGACTTCTGATTACCTGGCTGGGCAAGAGAAAGGAGCAGCCACAAGAGAAGTGTAGGTAAAGGTTAAGGGACCCCTGACCATTAGGTCCAGTCGCAAACAACTCTGGGGTTGCGGTGCTCATCTCGCTTTATTGGCCGAGGGAGTCGGAATATGCCCGCATGACTAACCCACTTCTGGCGAACCAGAGCAGTGCACGGAAACGCAATTTACCTTCCCGCTGGAGCAGTACCTATTTATCTACTTGCACTTTGATATGCTTTCAAACTGCTAGGTTGGCAGTAGCAGGAAATGAGCAACGGAACTTACACTGTCACAGGGATTCGAACCGCCGACCTTTTGATAGGCAAGCCCTAGGCTCTGTGGTTTAGACCACAGCACCACCTGCATGTAGGAGGTACAGGCAAAATGATTTCCCTCCTGCTTTTCCTGCTAATGACACATGGAGACTGTGAAAATCAAGGAAATGTATGTCCCTTGAATCTGATCTGGGAAGAAAGTGAAACACAGAATTACTACCGGCCCGGAGACTTCATAATTGCTGGGATCATATCTCCAAGTATGTTGACTGTAGAAGAACCATACATTTTTTCCCAGATTCCCTCAAAAAGGCTTGGATGGTAAGTAATTAGATGCCACTGGATGTCATGCTTCTCCAACACCACTCCAACAGTTTCTACTTAATTCAAAATAATAAAGGCAATTTTCCACTTTGAAGGCTGTGTGTTTTCTTTCTTTCTTCGCAATGGAATTTGCAATCTCCTAGTTTTTATTTTTAAGTGGTAAATAGATTTACACCTTGTAACTAGGTGATCCTCAGATGAAGAGTGGTATATAAATTTATTACATAAATAATAATAAAAATATATTCCTTGTCTCAGCCCAAACTGCAAACATACATATCATTGTTTGGTGATGAGCTACTTTGAGAATGCCTAGAAATAACATTTGCTTTCTTTACATGGTGAATAGGTTTCTGACATTTTTTTATTTGATGTTTCATTGCAGTTTTACACCTAGGTTCTACTGGCACATCTTGTCCTTCTTGTTCTCTGTTCAGGAGGTCAATCAGAATTCCAGGTGTTTACCCAACATCTCCTTGGCCTACAACCTCTTTGAGAACTTTTTTGATGGAAGGATGACTTCTACTGCCATGCTAGACCTGCTTGCAGGAGGGCAAAGCAATACTCCAAACTATAACTGTGGAGAATGGAATAACCTGCTGTCTGTTCTTGAAGGGGGCAATTCTGCCATCTCGAAAGAGATTTCAGCCATGTCTGGCATCTACAAAATCCCACAGGTATGAAGGATAGGGACAAGAAATAAATTCCACTTTCTTTCCAGGAGAGTCAATATGGGAAATGAAAAAAGTGAGAAAACCCTTAGTGATAGTAGATCTTTCTTCCAGCATCCACCAATCTGGCACTCTCCAAATATTTCAGACTAAAACTGCAATCAACCGCAGCAAGCACATTTTTTTCAGACAATAACAGATAATAAGTAATAACAGACAATAAATACAGTATCTATTCCTTTTCCTGAAAATCAAACAAATCACTAATCTCTTCCTTTCCTCACTAGATCAGTTATGGCGTTATGACTCAGACACTGGATGAGAAAACTGAAGTCCCCTTTGTCTACCAAATGGTGTCCAAGAGGGAAACTCAGTATTGGGGGATTGTCAAGTTGCTCCTGAATTTTGGATGGACATGGACTGGCCTCTTGGTTTCAGACAATGATAACGGAGAAAGGTTCTTGAGTGCCTTGACACCTCTGATGACCAACAATGGAATTTGCATTGCCTTATTAAAAAGAATACCAGAATATAACCCAGATCCATATCTCATCCCAAGTGAACCATTTATCATATGGGACAAAGTCAAAATATTTGTTTACTATAAAAGCAGTCAAGGGGCATGGACTGAACTCATGATAATACAACAATTTCTTGAGAAACAAATTGGGAGGAAAGTCTGGATCTCAACAGGTCTTCTAGACATTAATTTTGGTTTTCATAGCGCTCCTCATCTCTTCCAGTACATCCATGGATCTTTGTCCTTCATAATGAAGCCCCAACTAAGGAACAAATACCAATCCTATGTGCCAGTTTCCGAAATTCTTGAACAGTTTTGGGATAAAGCATTTCATTGTTTATATAGAAAGAACTCATTGGCTGGAAAAAGCCGGACAAGATGCACAGAGAACGAGAAACTGGAGATGGTGCCAGAAGAGGAGCTGGAGAGAGTCCTGTCTCAAGACAGCTACGTCACTTATTTCAGTGTCCAAGCTGTGGCTCAGGCTTTAAAAGCTGCATATTCATCCAGATCAAAGGTCATGCTGAGGGCGAGTGGAGGAGACAGCCTGGAACGTCAAAGGCTACAGCCATGGCAGGTATTTCCTTTTCCTTGTTGCAAGTTGCTATCATTTCCCCACCACTGGAATCAGATTTAGGACTGAGAATTTTATTTCTTTTTGTTCCTTTTGGCGGAAAATCTCATTAGTGAGTCTTGTGGCAGAAGCAGACCTTTCTGCCTATTCTGGTTATGTCAGAACAGTCCCCCACCATCTAGTTCTTCCTCTCTGGCGAGAGATGCAGCCATCATAGCAGAAGGTGGTTCCTCCTCATCTCCCACTGTGTCTCTGCTGGGACTTGAAATTGCCCATCAACTGTAAAACAGAAGGAATTTTAAATTATATATTAATATCTAAACTTTTACATGATAAAATTGGCCTTTGTCAAAAGAGTGCAGGGCGGTTTAACAACTTGGATAGTATGAAACACAGTGTAAAACTACAGAAAGAACATGAAAAGCAAAGAGCTTCTCAGCTTGTTGGAAAAGCTGTTGAAAGAAACAGATTGTTTAAAAAAGGATTTATATTTAAATTATATTAACTGTTAAGAAATTTACCTCTATGCCAATAAATTAGCACAACCAAATGATAATGGGAGACGATGTCCTCCTTTGTGGCATTGTGCAAGTTCTACTTGAAAGCAGCTACACTTTGAACGGAAAGGAGAAGTCTTCAATTCGCAGGCTTCCACATTATCTAGAATACTGAGCAACAAAAGTTTCAATCTCATGGGAGTATGTATGTGCAGATTCCCCCTACTTTCAGACAATTTTACCAGGCAGGGGGACTACTCTAAACAGCCACACATCCCACTCCTACACTCTTGGCTGTGAGGAGACCTGAGCAGCCCCTATTGACAAATAACCTTCCCTGGTGATACAGTGAGCAGCTGAGGAAATGGTGTTCTATTCATAAGGGTCTAACTGTGCACTAGGAGTGCCAATATGGCCCCTATGCCTGGGCCTGTAGGTGTCATGCAGCGCGCATGGCTCTGGCACCAAAATTTGTGGATGCCCGACCCCTTCATGGGGAATTTTGTCGGTGCTTGGGCCCCCAGGGCCCCATGGAGTTGGCATCTATGCTGTGCACTGAATCAAAGTCTTTAAGCAGAGGCTTGACAACCATATGTCAGGAGTGCTCTGATGGTGTTTCCTGCTTGGCAGGGGGTTGGACTCGATGGCCCTTGTGGTCTCTTCCAACTCTATGATTCTATGATTCTAGGACCATCTATGCTTAAAAAGTTTGGTATTTGTGCTATTTTTATTTTTTTAAGAAGTATTTTTATTGTCTTTTGTATTTATCTTATTCCCGGGAAACCTTGTTATTTTATACAATGAGTTGCCTACAAATGTTCTAATAAAGAAAAAGTAATGGCTGCAAAAGGCTCACGAGTCCAGATGAAATATGCACAGACCCCAATTCCTGGGAGATTAGAGCTCAAAGCGTAGAGGTCTGATATGCAACTTTTCTATTTTATAAATGCTGGTGTTTTTTAACTGCTCTTCCAGCTCCACCCTTTCTTAGGAGGACTCCAGTTTTTGAATACTTCCATGGGCAGCCTCAGATTGGATGAGAATGGGGAGATTCCATTCTACTATGACATTGAGAACTGGGTGATGTTTCCCAATCAGACTCGTGTAAGAGTGCTGGTTGGGAGTATAAGGAGAGACGGATCCACTGACATGAATTTCACAATCAACTCACAAGCCATTGTGTGGCCCAAGTGGTCTGAGAAGGTATGGCATACTACTTTATCCCACATTACATCTGTAATGGTCTAATCACTTACTGAATAATTCCAAGGGCACTTTGACTACAGCCCCTTGCACACCTGCTGGGGAGTAAGGGCTCATTGACACTTCCATTTGTGCCACAATATGACTTACAAGTCCTGATCTGTGTCTGAGCAGGATTTTTGTTTTATGGTGTTTTTTCTGCCAGCACTTTCCTGTGGTGCCATTTGCTTTGATTCACTGCTAAAATGTGGGTTTTCTTTGGGGAAGCACTGAGATAGACAGGAAGGAAGGAAGGAAGGAAGGAAGGAAGGAAGGAAGGAAGGAAGGAAGGAAGGAAGGACTGCTTTGACATGGAGCTTTAAAGCATGGACCTGTGACTAGAAAGATGGCCCCAAAGGAAGTGTGGATAAGCCCTAATCAGTTTAATGCAAGGTTTACAAAAGTCAGCCCAGGGGGTGAATGAGAATCACGTCCAGACTTAAGGAAGTAAAGAGTGGAAAGGAGAGCTTTTGCTCCCTGGATATTGATGGCGTCTCCTGACCTCAGTGCTTGGACAGTTAACAAGCATGGTGTTAGCTTTGGAAAAAGAATAATAAAGTAACCATAATTTAGGAGGCAGTTTTTGAAGTTGGAGTCTTCAGGTGGTGGTATGTTTAACTGCTTTTCCCATTGCTCTCTCCCAGCTGCTGCCAACCTAGCAGTTCAAAAGCATATGAGTGCAAGTAGATTAATAAGTACCATTGCAGTGGGAATGTAAATAGTGTTTCTGTGCACTCTGGCACTCATCACAGTGTCCTATTGCTCCAGAAGCGGTTTAGTCATGCTGCCACATGACCCAGAAAGCTGCCTGAGGATGAATGCCGGCTCCCATGGCCTGAAAGTGGAGATGAGCGCCACATCCCAGAGTCAAATTTCACTGGACTTAACCATCTAGGGGTCCTTTGAATTTAACTCCATAAGTATGTTTTATTGCTGCTGTTTTGTTATCACTGTCATTCTAGGATTTGTCATTTGCTTTTTGAATACTTTTGTATAGAATATGCAGATATAATTGTCTGAATAAGAAAGGAAACACACCAAAGAGTTTTCCCTGCCATGTTGTCCTGCATCCAAATGCTTCCCTGGAAAAGTGCCTGGGGTCAGTGGGAATAGGGACCCTGTTAGGTCTATTCTAAACTCCATAAATGAAAGACATAGACACAGATAGTCCTGACACTTTCTGTTTGATGCATGTTCTCTATGTTTAGACTGTACCTAGCTCCAAGTGTACCAAGAGCTGTCAACCTGGATACGTCAAAGTGGTTCAAGAAGGAAAGCCCGTTTGCTGCTATGCTTGTGCCCCATGTGCAGAAGGGACCATCTCTGCTCAGGAAGGTGGGTAAATATAAACGGGAGCCCTTTGTGGAAACATTCACTTAGAGACACTTTCTGTGAAGGGTCAAAATACATTTTTGATTGTGTCTCCTTTTTTGGCTTCTCTATTTTTATTCACCTACATTAATTCTAGGAAGTGGGTTGAAACAAAGAATGAAAAGGAAGCAATTTGTGGACTACAAATCAACGATAACTGTGAGGGCATCCTCAGCACCTCTGTGGGAGGTCACTGCCTCTCAGCTTTACCTATATCACAAGGTTGTTTGGGTGATAAAACTGAGAAACTCTTGAAAACCACCTCTATCATCATGGAGGAAGGCAACAGTATAAGCAGAAATATTAAATAAGCAAATGAAATAACCAATTTTGTCCACTCCTTTTTTAGACATTTCCCCCCCCTGACCCTCCCTTATATGGACACGTTTCCCCCTAAAACGTAATAGAACATAGATGGTTATGGATTTAAATGATGCTAAAGCACTCCTTTTTCCTCCTTAGATGCAAAACATTGCACCAAATGTCCAGAAGATCAGCATCCAAACAAGGGTCAAGTTCAATGTGTTCCCAAAAGTATCGCCTTCCTGACCTATGAAGAAACTTTGGGGAGCGTTCTAGTTTCCATTACTATCTTGCTGCTATTAATGACAAGCATTGTTTTAGGAATCTTCCTTAAATACAAAGAAACGTCCATAGTCAAAGCCAATAACCGGGACCTCTCCTACATCCTCCTTGTCTCCCTCCTGCTCTCTTTTTTGTCCTCCTTCCTATTCATTGGCCAGCCAAGCAAAGTGGCCTGCCTTCTCCAACAAATGGTCTTCAGCATCATCTTCTCAGTTGCCGTCTCTTCTTTGTTGGCTAAAACCATCACTGTGGTGCTGGCCTTCATGGCTACAAAGCCAGGGAACAGAGTGAGGAGATGGCTGGGGAAGAGTCTGGCCAACGCTGTTGTCATTTCCTGTTCCAGTGTCCAAGTTCTCATCTGCACCACCTGGCTGAGTACCTCTCCCCCATTCCCAGACTCTGACATGCACTCCCAGCCCCGAGAGATCATCCTGCAATGCAATGAAGGGTCTGTGGCCATGTTTTATGGTGCCCTGGGCTACATGGGCTTCCTGGCTGCTATCTGCTTCGTGGTGGCTTTCCTAGCCAGGAAGCTGCCTGGGGCCTTCAATGAGGCCAAGCTGATCACCTTCAGCATGCTGGTCTTCTGCAGTGTTTGGGTGTCCTTTGTGCCCACCTACCTGAGTACCAAAGGGAAATACATGGTAGCCGTGCAGGTCTTCTCTATGTTGGCCTCCAGTGCTGGGCTTCTGGGCTGCATCTTCATCCCAAAGTGCTACATCATTATACTGAGACCTGATCTGAACACAAAGGAGCACTTGACAACAAAAACCTAAAGATGGCATCTGATTCTCCAGGCTATATAAAGGGAAGGGTTCTGATTACAACAGACTCTCAATCAGAAACAGTTGGTGTGAACTTAATTCAGGTGTGATAGAGGACCTTGGGACATGTAGTCGGCTTCAGGTTCCCTGTTATTATTCTACAATAGGTACTTACCGGTACATACTTTTACATAGCCTTTATCCTTTTTCTTTTTTGCCAGGAGAAGGTTCACTATATATATATTTTAAAGCTTGTATACTTGCTAAAAGTTGGTGATGATGCTTTGATGTTGCTTGAGCTGCCTGAAAATGCTTCCCTGGTGGCTTTTGAGGGCTTAGATTCTTGAATGAATCAAGATGCAATGTGGCCACCCAAGGAGGAGAAACGTCTGAGCTTTATTGCAATATATAAGAGGGACACTATTTTATCCTTTCTGGATTATTAAAGGGGCAGCAAGGCTTGAAGTAATATAAGTACTTCTAACATGGCGTGATATTTTCCTGTTTCTTTCCCATTAAACATTCATTGGTGGGATGCAAAGTGTGGGTTCCACCAAACGCTCTTTTCAGATTTGAAGCATTTGTAAGGTTTTTCTTCCGTGAGGATTTTCTGATGAAAAGTAACACTTGAGCTAAACCTGAAGTGACTTTCACATTTGAAACATGATTACATTATTAAAGCAGTGTGACTATCATCAATAAATTTTTGCAAATTACATCTCAATTGTTTATGTCGCTTTATTTTCTTGAAATGTAACATATTTTCTCATTTATAAGATGCCCCCATGCAATAATAATAATGTAGTGGACTTCTGCCCATGCGCAAAGAGCGATCTAGCGTTTCTGCACATGCACAAGTGCCAAAACTCGGAAGTAACCTGTTCTGGTACTTTTGGGTTCAGCGAGGTGCACAACCTGAAATCGTGCAACCTGAAGCGTCTGTAACCCAAGGTATGACTGTAATAATTTAGAGTTGTTGAGTCGCTTGTACGGCTCCGCAGCACTGCCACCACGACCCAACAAGGGAAGTCTGCTGCTGGTGCTCTTACTTCAGTTTGTGGTCTATTCACTTCCAGAGGGGTAGAGGCATGGGGAGCACATTGTTGGTGGTTAATGCCAGGGTGTTTAAAAGTCCAACAACCTATGTTTCCCACACTTTGCAAAAGCTGCAGATATTTCAGTCTTAAACTCCACTGGGGCTCTTTTAGCTAGGGAATGAGTCAAACCCAATATTTTTCAAAGTTTTCCTTAGATCTAGTTCTCCCCTCTGCCATATTTTGAAGAGCAAAATAGAGGACACATTTGCCAACTTCTACTTTTATCGCTATGACAACTCTCATTTTTAAAAAGTGGACATGCTCTGGAAAAAGAGGACATATGTCTGCTAGTTTCTCTTTGCCTCTGAGCAGCTGCTTGGAGTCACAGGATTCTGTTTACATTCCAGAGACCTTCCAGGCTGTTGGAAGTCTCACGGAGGCAGGAGACGGATGTGATGTTTACTGGTGTCATGTTTTCTTTGTTCCTTTTTTTGAGTTGCTCTCTGCTTTCATAGAGAGAGGATGTACATTTCTTTGCTGTCTGTGTAGCTTAGAAATAAAAGTCTTTGCAATGTAGCCCAAACCTCTTGTCTCTTTCCTGTGCTGGAAACTCTGCTGAAGGGGGGAATGTGCCTTGGAGCCTCATCAAAGGCTCAGGTCGTCGGGAGGGTGATTCCGGAAGATGAGCTTAATCAGCTTGGCCGAGCGGAGATCCCAACAATGGCAACCTGAACAGGGGTCCCTGGACATCTGCACCATAGTTTAATCCTGAAAATGTAACTGCTTTATGTTCTGTGTTCCTGCTGCATAGGGCTTCAGTGAACTGGTCTTAGAACATCACTAGTGGCAACTTAAATTAATAAATTAACTTTTAACTGCCAGGTCAATGACCAATAAAAACAGTGCCATCTATGACTTGATCATGGATGGGGGGAATTGACCTGGCATGAGTAACCCAGGTTTGGTTGGACACAGCAGCTTGCCCTGTTCTTGCCACTGCTTGTCCGGCAGGTTTCTCTTACGCACAGCAACTCAGGTCATGTTGGTGGGGAGTGGGGTTGCAGAGATTTTTTTTAGGAAGTCTTTAGTTTTCACCAAGCGACCTATTAGGAGGACACAGTTTTCTGAGTGCATGTTCTGAAACTCTGGCAATAGGGGCAGTGCAGGATTCCTGTTGGTGTACCAGCCTCCCTGCTGCACCAAGGACTCCCTGCTTGAGCTGCTTCAGGTTGTGCCAGATGTTCTCCTGGAAACACCTCATCTGGAGGTCCAAGGGAATTTTAACATGCATGCCGACACGATCTTACAAGGGACTGCTCAGGACTTCGTGGAAAGCATGGCCTCCATGGGGCTGTCCCTGAATAAATCTGGCCTGTGTCATCACTGTGACACATCCTTAGATGTGGTGCTTCCCTCTGTTAATGTGGGTGATCTGACAATTTGAATGACCCAGCTCCCCTTCTTCATGGATCCCCCCAAAATGTTTGTGTTGACACCCTAAAATAGCCCATTTGAGGCTTCCTAAAGACAAGCACAATCCTAACAAGGGGTGAGACTTGCAGTGAGGAGCACTGCTTGCTTTTTGTTTGTGATACAGTGCATATACTTTATTTTTATTACTAGCATAACTACTTAGGATATGTTGGGACAAAATTTGGAAATAAAGAAAACTTCTCATCCCAATGCATCTGAAAAGAAATATCAAAACTCAAAGTCTAGACCTCAGACGCTCAAACATGATCATTCATGGCACTGGGGAATGGACAAGACAGACTCTCAGCAGCATAGGGGCTGTTTAACACACCAGGAGTTTCAGACACAGTGCAATGAATAATCTTACCTTGCCTTTGATTCTGATATTGGGCTGGCTTGTCTCACAGGCAATCTCTGGCTCAATCCCTAGAGCTTTGGTTAGAGTAAGGATAATTATATGAGAGGAAACATCACCTTGGCAACACCATAGATTTTCGATGTGGCTTGAGGCGCAGGTGCAGAGGTGAAGGAAAACATGTTTATGAGAATTCACAGAAGTAGCTCCCTGGTTTTGACATGGGTCAGTGTGGGGAAAAGGTCAGCTTGGCCTTGAACTAACCAAGTACCTTCATAAGCGCCAGGACCAAGATATTCCTTTAGGATGTAAGTGAACACACAGACACACACAATATGGAGTAGCTACTTTGAGTGAGAAGTGAGAGCTGGACCATAAAGAAGGCTGATCGCCGAAGAATTGATGCTTTTGAATTATGGTGCTGGAGGAGACTCTTGAGAGTCCCATGGACTGCAAGAAGATCAAACCTCTCCATTCTGAAGGAAATCAGCCCTGAGCGCTCACTGGAAGGACAGATCGTGAAGCTGAGGCTCCAATACTTTGGCCACCTCATGAGAAGAGAAGACTCCCTGGAAAAGACCCTGATGTTGGGAAAGATGGAGGGCACAAGGAGAAGGGGACGACAGAGAATGAGATGGTTGGATGGTGTTCTTGAAGCTACCAGCATGAGTTTGATCAAACTGCGGGAGGCAGTGGAGGACAGAAGTGCCTGGCGTGCTCTGGTCCATGGCGTCACGAAGAGTCGGACACGACTAAACGACTAAACAACAACACTTTGAGCTCATGAAACCAGGCCACAGTCCCTTCCGGGCAACCTTATGGGGGGGGGCATATACCAATGGTGGGTATTGCTAGAGGCAAAAGTGGAAAGCACAATGAATAATCCCCCTTTGACCTTTTCTGCTGCAGCCTAGTTCCTGCATGCATATGCACACCCCTCTCTATCCTCTATCCAGACAAGCAAGGAGCAATATAAGAGTTCAAGGCAGCACTTCAGTCATGCAAAAACACACAAGAATGTCACAAAGCAGGACCAGTAAGGGGCATGGCTAGGGAGGGGTATGTGGCGGGAGATAACTAGAGCATGCACCACTCTGGCCAGACAGTCCGCCAGATAGAGAGGACCACCTTCGCCAGTGGTTCCACAGCCCTGCTTTCTCGAGTCAGAACATGGAACCATCAAGAATCAATATTGGCTGCTCTGACCAACAGGAGGTACCTGAGATCTCAAGCTGAGAAGGATCTCCCCCAACTTCTCTCCCATAGCTGACCTCCTCAATTACACCTCCATTTCTGGATGAACAGATTTCACTTGCAAATCACAAATGGGGGGGTGTGTGTGCAGGTACAGGTGTCACAAAATAATCTGCTCAGCTATGGATTACCAATACTTAACATGGAATATAAATGATGCAAATGCTCCTCAAAAGAGAAAAGAGATATTTGTTATGGGGGGGGACACTGAAATTGGATCAAATTTGTTTGCAAGAAACACACATTAGAAAAAAGGGTATCCGATATTTGCTTTAAAAAGATTAGGTGAGGAATTTATCTTTGCAGGACTGAAGGGGCTAAATGGAGTTGTTCTTTATATACACATTCCCAATTCTGCCCCAAATGGATATTCTCTGACGAACAAAGTAGATATGTTGAGATGGAAGTTAATATCCAAGGAAATTAAATTTTGGTTGTAGGTGTATATGCCCCCAAGGAAGAGAAACCAATATTTTCTAAGGGACTTATGGAAAGGTTGACGGATTTTGCATCTGAAAATAGGTGCTTCATGGAAGACAGGAATGGAGTGGACACTTCAATGCAGGACAGAACTTCACATAAAAATATCAAAACTTCACAGGATAAAATTAAGAAATCCACTGGGAGCAGTCAAATACAACATTTCTTGTTTTGCTAGAGTGGACATGCAAGGGAATATTTGGTCCAGCCAGTCAAAACTTCCTGTTCCTCCTGGCCTGGAGCATTCTTCCTTGTATGTGACTAGTGGGTGGGCATGACTTTTCCAGACCTGGTATAAGGCCAAGGAATGCCACCACTCTCTCTCTTTTCAATCTTCCTTTTGTCCTGCAAACTTCCCTGACTGCTAACTGCAGTCACTAGGCCAACCCACATATGGGGTAAACCTGTTTGTGGAGGCTTGTAACATTAAGCTTCAACCCTGCCTTCAGGGAGCATACTGTGCTCTGCCTGATCATAGAATCATAGAGTTGGAAGAGACCACAAGGGCCATCGAGTCCAACCCCCTGCCAAGCAGGAAACACCATCAGAGCACTCCTGACATATGGTTGTCAAGCCTCTGCTTAAAGACCTCCAAAGCAGGAGACTCCACCACACTCCTTGGCAGCAAATTCCACTGTCAAACAGCTCTTACTGTCAGGAAGTTCTTCCTAATGTTTAGGTGGAATCTTCTTTCTTGTAGTTTGGACCCATTGCTCCGTGTCCGCTTCTCTGGAGCAGCAGAAAACAACCTTTCTCCCTCCTCTATGTGACATCCTTTTATATATTTGAACATGGCTATCATATCACCCCTTAACCTCCTCTTCTCCAGGCTAAACATGCCCAGCTCCCTTAGCTGTTCCTCATAAGGCATCGTTTCCAGGCCTTTGACCATTTTGGTTGCCCTCCTCTGGACACATTCCAGTTTGTCAGTGTCCTTCTTGAATTGTGGTGCCCAGAACTGGACACAGTACTCCAGGTGAGGTCTGACCAGAGCAGAATGCAGTGGCATTATTACTTCCCTTGATCTAGTTGCTATACTCCTATTGATGCAGCCCAGAATTGCATTGGCTTTTTTAGCTGCCGCGTCACACTGTTGGCTCATGTCAAGTTTGATCGTGAGTAAACTTTCTTTTTATTGCTTATGAATAAGACTGTTGTTATGTGTGCTGGTGTGGTTGCTCGAGAGCAAACAGGTAAGACTCCCCGTGGTCCTTTCAAGGCCGTATTGTCTGTCCAAAACGTTCACAATGCAGATTGACTCAATTCCATGTCTGCTCACTCGCTAGCAGAATCTGGGAGTGGGCGGTCCTTAAACCTTCCCCAGCAGAGTAGCCTCTTGACCCCCATCCTACGCCTCCCGTCTCTGAGCGTAAACCGACTGCGCAGAGAGGGCGTGGGCAGAGGGGGACCTGCCTCCCCCCCGCTTTGTTCATGCTCTGGCTCTCCCTTGCATCCTCCGAGCCCTGCATCCCTTCCCCACTTGGAGGCGGGGCTTTCCTCATCCACAGAGGAAGTACTGCTTCTCATGATCTTTGGAGGCTCCCAGTAACCCAACTGCCCTTCCACCTCTCGCCTCTGAGCTGACGCAGTTCCCTGACATCCATGGTGTCTTTATTTTTTTGGGAGGGATTTGAAAAGGGATCTTACCAGGAACATACAATTCAATCTGAAGGAGATTGAATTGCATAATAGTAAGAGGTTCTAACGAGCCTGCAACCAGATTTCTGCTATGCCTGAGAATGGGAATGTAAACTCTGATAAGTAAAGGAACTTGTCAGTACAAGTTAGGAAGGATATTAATAAACAGTATGTCCTCTTCTTCCACCCTGAACATTCCCACACTAAATTCAGCCCAAACTCACCCCACTCCAATTGACTCTTGTTAAACTTGGGAGCTACACCTCTGATTTCTCACAAACATGTTTCCCCCCACCTCCCAGCTCTGCCCCAGCCCCTTGAGTCACACAACTACTCCAAGATGTTGCAGAAGTAAACTTCCACCTTTATAATTATCAAAATCATGGTAATTTATCCTTATTCTTGCCAAAGCTCAAGAGATATTTCTAGGGATTGCACAAACATCAGAAGCAAGGTAGCAGAAGGTTATTTATTGCACTGAACCGGTGGGAGTGGGAAGATTAGTGCCCAGAATAAGAGTGTGATTGAGTCAAGATAGATATGCATGTACTTTAATGGTTCTGATGGAGAAGCGTATTGGTGAAACCACAGCAGATTGGGTGGTGTAAGAACTCCTTTTCTCTTTTGCTGATTGGCTAGCTCTAGAGGAGAGAGGAGCCACTCACAAGGGAGGTCTAGGAGGCAGAGCCAAAATGAGAGCCCTGCCGCTTCTGCTTCTGCTGCTTCTGCTGATGCCCTTTCGAGTCTGTGAGAAGCCAAAGGCAAAATGCCCCTTGAATCTGATCAAGGATGAAAATAAAGCACACAATTATTACCAGCCTGGAGACTTCCTCATCAGCGGAATCATATCCCCAAGAAATTATCATAGGCAACTTCCATATGTATTTTCCGACACCCCGCTAACCAGACTTGAGGGGTAAGTAAGTATTTGCTGGTGGATCTCATGTTTCTGCGTCTCCACACCATGGCTTCCTATTTACTAGCGAAATGGCCCCTATTTCAGGGCTGAAGAGCCTGTGGCCTTCCAAAAATTATACTGCGAAGTTTCCCTTCTGTCTTCAGGAAAAGTGCTGAATATAAAAGTAACATGTGCAAGAGTTACACAGTAATACGTTCATAAGGGTAAGGATCAGTACAGAAGGAGGTCTGACGAAGGAAATCAGGACTAATAAAGGAGTCAGACAAGGTTGTCTGCTAGAATCACTCCTATTCAACCTCTATATTAATAGTAGTGTAACAAACTTGAACAAACGATACAAATTTTGCCAATCAGAGCAACTCAGAATTAATTACGCAAAATCAAAGGTGACCATTTTTGGCAAATGTACCCCCAAGTTTAATAGGAATATAGGTGGAAACAAAATGGATCAAGTTCCCTCAGGTACCCAGACAGCGTTGGTAGGTGTAAGAACTTGGGTGACAGTTACAAATATTTTCTCCTGATATTTGGGTGAAAATTAGATTCTTTGTCATTCTTTTCCCCTTCTGCCTTTTGGAGCTTACTCCTGGAAGATGTTGGCCTAATTGGTGTCAAAGTATAATGAGATTGAGAAGAGAGCAGTTTCCTCAGGGATAAAAAAATGAATGACAAGGCAACTCTCCTTCTGTGGGTCTCTGCTTTATAGCTGAAAGCAATGTTAGTCGTGTTAGTGTCATTTAAATATGGGTGTTAATTGCATCAATTGTGCTTGGGCCTGTCTCTTGCCTATCCTCTGATTTCTGTTCAGGGTTCTAAGGCCAGCTGAGGTGGACCTCCTGAAAACAGGTCAAGGATATAGACATCTGTCATGACTCATTATGAAAGGGTCCGTCCCCCCAGTTTTTTCTCGCTGAAGGAGAAAACACACTCTCTCTCTCTCTCTCTCTCTCTCTCTCTCTCTCTCTCTGTGTGTGTGTGTTGGCTAATTTATAGTCTTCTGCATCCATTAGCCTTTCAGCCTTCAGACTGAGTCAAGCTTCCAGTTTGACTACAACAACCTCATTGACTGCAGACTCTGATACAGAGACAGGTTTTAATCTACTTTACTTAGTTAGTTTATAGTGTGTAGCTCATGATACGCCAGTAGCTTCTAACTGTATGCATATACTGTTAATAGTTGTCTTCTTAGAATCATAGAAACATAGGATTGTAGAGTTAGAAGGGACCCCAAGGGTCATCTAGTCCCCTGCAATGCAGGAATTATCACCTGAGGCAATAAAAAAAAACACCATGTAAATAGAACTCTATGGGAAAGCAATTTTCTTCATTGTCAACCCAGAAATGGCCGGGAATGGTAAAGAGTAATGATTGTTGAAGTTCTGCTGCAGGAATCTGCTGGTTACACAGCTACTACATATGTGCTCTTAAAGCATTATCAAATCTAAAAGAATCCCCCCCACTGGAATGACACAGCCCCCCCCCCAATCCCCCGATACAAAGTAATGTATGCAGTCAGGTTCAATGCATCTTGGGACTCAATTTGGCTCTGGGCATGGACCCATATTCCTAAGGGTCCTTCCTCCCTGCTGTGTCTGCCCCCTAATCTCATGGACCCAAGACAGTCTCAGAGAGAGGGAACAAGAAGTGTATCCTGATGGCTTGCTTCAGAAAAGAGCTGCCCTGCCCATCATTGGTGGGGCTAAAAGTGACTTTTGTTGACAGCGCAATCCATGCCTGCTGAAAAGAAAATGCTAAGGATGCAGTAGATAAGCAGGGTGGGGGTTGCAGCCTTATATCCCCTATTCCACAGACAAGAGTTCTCTGTTTCAGGAAAGGGGCATTTCCCTACTCCCTTTGAAGCAGCCAAGACTACTGCAGCAATCACAGCCTTGTGTGTGTGTGTGTGTGTGTGTGTGTGTGTGTGTTGTGTTGTGTTTAGTTATTTGAAGGCTGTGTGCTTCTATTCTACAACGAAGTGTGAATTCGCCCATTTTTATTCTTAAGCAGCAAATGGGTTTTCACATTTGCAACAAGGATATGTCTCACACAAGCATACAGACCATTATTTGGGGTTCAAGTAGTGTTTAGTTTTATTAAATGCTGAACAGCAGTTTGACGATTAATGATTATTATTGAATTGCAGGTTCACCCCTGTTTCCTACTGGTATGCCTTGTCCTTCTTGTTCACCATTCAAGAGATCAACCAGGATCCTAGGCTCTTACCCAACATCACCCTGGGCTACAACCTCTATGAGAACTATTTTGATGCCCGGAGGACATCTGAGGCCATGCTAGACCTGCTTGCTGGCCGGGAAGGCAATATTCCCAACTATCACTGTGGAAAACAAAGCAAACTCCTGGCTGTTCTTGAAGGAGCAAATTCTGACATCTCGAAAGAGATTTCAGTCTTGTCAGGCATCTACAAAATCCCTCAGGTATTTGCAGGGGTGGGGTGCTGGAATGGAGGAATAGTGGAGAAGTTCAGCAATATAACAGGAGCAAGAAAATCCTGAGCCATGGCTCCATGGGTTTTTTTTCAAAGCTTGATTGATTGATTGATTGATTGATTGATTGATTGATTTAATAAAACCAAGCCCCCACCACCTCATACACTCCCAATGCTTCAGAATAAAACTCACAGCTTCAGCCAGCACACATTTTGTTAGATATTGATCATTCCAGGTTAGTATCTGGTCTTTTCTTCTGAAAGCAAAGTAAAACACCAAACTCTTCCATTCCCCACTAGATCAGTTATGGCTTTATTGCTCAGGACCTTGAAGAAGTTTAGTTCCCTTTTGTCTACCGGATCGTCCCCAAAGAAGAAACTCAGTACCATGGGATTGTTGAGTTGCTCCTGCATTTTGGATGGACGTGGGTTGGCCTCATCGCTCCAGACAATGACAATGGAGAAAGGTTCACAAGTGCCTTGAGGTCTTTGATGATCAATAAAGGAATTTGCATTGCATTATCAAAAAGATTTCCAGAAAAGAATGGTCATCAAATGCTTAGTCTAATTGAACCATTCATTACCTGGACACAAGTCAGTGTCATTGTTTACCACGAAATAAATCGAATGGGATGGATTCCAATCATGACACTACAAGGGACATTTGGGAAAGAAATTGGGGCAAAAATCTGGATTGCGGCAGCTTTTCAGGACACCAATACCTATATGTCCTCTCCTCCTGTTCTGTTCCAGTACATCCATGGTTCATTATCCTTTGTAATGAAGGCTCAAAGAAGGATCAGCTGTGGCTACAATAGTCCATACTCATCTGCTCTCCAACAATTTTGGAACGCAGCATTTCATTGTTCATATTCAAAGCATGTGTTGGCTGCAAAAGGCGAGACCAGATGCACAGAGGAGGAGAAACTGGAGAATCTGCCCAAAGAAGAGATGGAGACAGCCCTGTCTCAAGATAGCTACAACACTTACTTCAATGTCCAAGTTGTTGCACATGCCTTAAATGCTGCCTATTCATCTAAATCAAAGTGGATGGTGATGGGAGGTGGAAGAGACTGGTTGGAACGTCAAAGGCTGCAGCCATGGCAGGTAATTCTTTCCCCATTTTTTCACACTGAAATTCATTTTCCCAGCCATGTGGGTTTTTTTTTACAAAATGTGTGATGTTCTGTTGTGTTTTTGTATATTGGAAGCGGGGCAACCCAGTCCGATGGGCAAGGTACACTAAAATAAAATAAAATACTACTAATAACTACAATAATAAATTCCAACTGCACAAGTTCCCCATCTCAACATACATAGAAAACAAAAGCCAAATGAATGGAAAGCCTTGTTTCTGCTTACTTCCACCCTTTATCAGGAGGAGTTACTGGTTGACTTCTATTATGCAAGCCTGGACAGTGTGTTGGGAGGTCCTGGGACGCCTACCGCACAAGAATACCCCCCTCAGCCTCATTGGTATGGTCCAAAGGAAAGGAAAACAGTATGTTGGGCACTAGTTTGGATGCAGGAGTTGGCGGAAGGAGGAACGCAATGTGCCCCCTAACCTCCTTCAGGACTCCAGATTTGTGTAGGGTTTACTCCTTAGCCTTTCCTTCTCCTGAAGATGCCTTACAGGGCAGCAGTTATGGGTTGTTCCTCAGGGTTTACTCCTGAAACATTTCTCACCAATGTGCATGGCTGCAAGGCTGCACCCAAGCTTCCCTTCTCCTAGAAGGGCTGGCTTCAGGGGCGTCTTGCCCATAGAGGAAAGTGGGGTGGGGCACCAGGGCGTCAAGGAAGAGGCGGAGGTTGGGCGCTGTGCCTCCCAGCATCAGCTCGCTGCCCTCGCCCGTCTCGCTGAAGCAGCGGCACGCCCAGAGCCTCTGCCTCCCCCCCCCCCGGAGGAGCCATCTTCCAGCCGCTGCCCCCTTCCTCCAGCCCCACAAAGCTGCTGGCAGCGCCGTAAAAAGGTCAGCAACTCTGGGAAATGGGTGTGGGGTGCCAGAGGGATCTTTGCACCACCAGATATACTTAATACGGCCCTGGCTACCTTCTCAGGTTGCAGCACCTAGAAAACAGACTGCACAGGCACAAGGTTTCCTGGCCATAGGATTCTACACTTGGTTGAGATTTGCTCTCTTTTCATTTTTATGTCAGCATTTATATATATCCCTGTCACTGCAGCTTCACCCTTTCTTAAGAGAAATCCACTTTTCAAATGGCTCAATCGATGGACTGCATTTGGATGAAAATGGGAAGCTGCCAGCTGAGTTTGATATTGGGAACTGGGTGATGTTTCCCAATAAGTCTCATGTCAGGTGAAAATAGGGAGTATACAGAGAAAGGCATCCGCTGACATGAACTTCACCATTAGCCCAGAGCCATTGTGTGGCCAAAACGGTTTAATCAGGTAAGGGACACTTGAGTCCATGTGACATTCCTTAAGCTGTAAATATTTTTGAATAATTCATGTGAGGCTTCAATTGCAATCCTTTGGACACTCAACAGGGAGTGAATCTCATTGGATATGGTGCAGGGGTTGGAACTGACAGCTCAGGGGACCTTCATTGCCTAAAATGACGATGTGATGTGGATGGGATTTTATAGCCATGGAGGCTCCCCATGCATCTTGGAACTCTGGAAATTCAGGATTTACTGCAGTACTGGCAGTAGCAGTTGGCCACTTGCCTGAGCAGCTAAAAAGGAAATCTTACCAAGCCCACCCAGCTGTACTGTCTCAACTGTCCACCTTACCAGCACCCTAGACAGTTGCTTCAGCACTGAGCAGGCAGTAGGGCAGCTTTTGAGCAGGTGCTAATGATGGTTTTAATCTACAGTGACTGCCCACCATTTTAATTTATCTAAAATGCAATGCTCCGGACCACAAATTTATTAAATTTTAACTCTTGATTAAGATTGGGCAAAAAACAAAAACAAATCAGGAAGCATTTTTTTTAAAAAAATAATAAAATTTAAAAATTCCCCATTAGCACCTTACAGACAAATTAAGTTTGTTCTGGGTATAAGCTTTTGTGTGCATGCACACTTCAGCTTATACCCAGAACAAACTTAGTTGGTCTCTAAGGTGCTACTGGACAATTTTTTGATTTTATTTATTTATTTTGACTGCGTCAGACCAACACAGCTGAATCTAGAATCATTTTTTTACGCTAGCATCTTCAGTAGCTGGTATGTTTTATTGCCTGTTTAATTGCTTTTGTTTTGTTGTTGCTGTTGTTCAGAAATTGTTCCTGTATCTTTTGCCTTAAATACACTTATCTGGGATATGAATGTTGAAGGAAACACACCAAAGAGATTTCCCTGCGCTCTTGTGAACAAAGGGTTTGGAGCCAGTGGAACCAGAGATCCAGTTGGTTTGTTTTCAAACTCTATGAATAAGCTCTATAGACCCCAAAACTCCTAACAATTCCCCCTTGATGTTCCCTTTTCTCTTTATGGCTAGACTGTGCCTTTCTCAAGGTGTACCAAAATCTGTCTAACTGGATACACCAAAGTGGTTCAAGAAGGAAAGCCGATTTGCTGCTATTCTTGTGCTCCATGTGCACAAGGGACAATCTCTACTTGTGAAGGTGGGTGACTCCAAGTTAGAAGGAGAATAGGAATAGGAATCTCTGGCCAAAAAGTGGAGAGCGAAGTGGAGAACTTTGGATGCACTGCCCACAATGCATTTATTTAGGGATATTAAACTGTGCCCTCAGTGAGTAAAGAACCAAAACCACACTAAAAAGCAAATGAGTTTTTTTTAAAAATATATTAAAAATAAAATAGTAAATGTTCACTTAGTGGAAGCACAATAAAAAAGAAAATAAATCATATGAAAATTATTACGTGGAAGAAATACAAAAATGTTTGTGCTACCTATTTGAAAACATATGTACAAACTTAATAGTGAGCAATTATCCTTCTAACAAATTTTCTCCAATCCAGCTAACTGAAATGTTGCTGGACATGTCGGATAAATATTACTTATATAAAAGTAAATAATTGCAAATAGGTCAGAAGAGTAAAAGGAAAAGAAAACAACCAAATGATATTGGCCCCAGAAGTCAAAATATGAACGGTAAAAGCTCAAGGTAAAGAGGCATGTTGTTGGTATTTGGTGAAAGCTGTGCAATGTCGACACCAGACACATGTCTGTGGAGGTGAGAGTTTCTCAGCTATTCCTATATCCCAAGGTTGTTTGGGTGATAAAAAGCAAGGAAACCCTCTCTCTCCTTGAAGGAAAGTCAGGATGCTATGGTAAACATTGAAAAAGGAAATAAACAAACTTTTGCCTCTCCCTCCCTACAATGCCTCCTTCCCTGATCACCCTTCCATCAGCATTATTCTTCCTGGTATTATAGAACACAGATGGTTATTCATATGGATGATGTTTGGACACTCTTTTCTCCTTCTCCTTAGATGCAGATCATTGCATCAAATGTCCAGAAGATCAACATCCAAATAAAGACCGAGATCAATGTATCCACAAGATTATCACCTTCCTGGCTTATGAAGACTACTTGGGAATCGTTTTAGCTTTCCTTTCCCTATTCCTGTCTTTAACAACAGGCTTTGTCTTAGGAATCTTCATTAAATACAAGGAAACACCCATAGTCAAAGCCAACAGCAGGGACCTCTCTTACATCCTCCTCATTTCTCTCCTGCTTTCCTTTTTGTCTTCCTTCCTGTTCATTGGAGAGCCAAAGAAAGCGACTTGCCTTCTCCGGCAAACAGCTTTCAGCATCATCTTCTCCACTGCAGTTTCTTCTGTGTTGGCAAAAACCATCGCTGTGGTGCTGGCCTTTCTTGCTACTAAGCCAGGAAAGAGAGCGAGGAGATGGCTGGGGAAAAGTCTGATGAACTCCATTGTCATTTCCTGTTCCAGTGTCCAAGTGGTTATCTGCACCATCTGGCAAGGGATCTCTTCTCCATTCCCAGAGTCTGACATGCACTCCCAGGCTGGACAGATCATTGTGCAATGTAATGAAGGGTCTGTTGCTATGTTTTACAGTGCCCTCAGCTACATGGGCTTCCTGGCTGCTATCTGCTTCATGGTGGCTTTCTTAGCCAGGAAGCTGCCTGGGGCCTTCAATGAAGCCAAGCTGATCACCTTCAGCATGCTGGTCTTCTGCAGTGTTTGGGTGTCCTTTGTGCCCACCTACCTGAGCACAAAGGGGAAATACATGGTAGCTGTGCAGGTCTTCTCTATTTTAGCGTCCAGTGCTGGGCTTCTGGGCTGCATCTTCCTTCCCAAGTGCTACATTATTGTACTAAGGCCTGATCTGAATACAAAGGAGCACCTAACAACTCAAATTAAAGATGCCATATGATTCTCTAAGGGCTCAGCTACACAGCTGCAAATAAAATATTTTATTTATTTATTTTTGAATTTTATTTATTTATTAAAGTTCTTATGTTTCATTGGTAAATATTATCATATTACATCACAAGGCTTATTGTACTATAATTTTCAACATGTATACAAAGTTTATATACTACCGTATTTTTCGCCCCTTAAGACGCTCCGTCCCATAGGACGCACCTAGTTTTTTTTTTTGGGGGGGAAATAAAGGGGGAAAAATCCCTTTATTTCCCCCCCAAAAGCAGGGGCCGGCAGGCTGCTATCCGTAGCATGGGGAGCCTTGCCAGGAACACCGGCAAGGCTCCCCACGCTGCGGATGTCTGCCTGGCGCGGGGGGCGCTTTGCTTCAGGGAGGCCCGCTCGCCGGGCAGCAGGCTGCTATCCGCAGCCTAGACATCCCTGCCGGACCTCCCGTAGGGCTGCCTAGGCTGCGGATGTGTTCCTGAAGCCTGGAGAGTGAGAGGGGTCGGTGCGCACGGACCCCTCTTGCTCTCCAAGCTTCAGCAAAAGCCTGCATTCGCCCCATAGGACGCACACATATTTCCCCTTCATTTTTGGAGGGGGAAAAGTGCGTCCTATAGGGCGAAAAATAAGGTACAAGAAGAAGAAAAACAAGGACAAAAAACTATTTACCAACACATTGGACTTCCTGTCTATCCCTTTGTATATTCCTTTTTTTACAAATGAATGTACTCTTATTATTGTATATTTCTTCACATTTTATCTAATACATTCCTATATCAATATGTCCCCTTGGTCTTATTTCTCAACTCAGTCTCTCTCCAATGTCTTTTGAATGCTAGCATAGATAGTGACCCTTTACTGTATTTTTGAACATATATCATATATCTATCCCACTTTTCCATAAATTTTTGTTTTGAGTTGCCTCTTAGGCTATTTGTCAACTGCACCATTTCAGCAAATTCTTGTAGCTTGTTATGCCAATCCATGCTACATTATTGTACTGAGGCCTGATCTGAATACAAAGGAGCAACTAACAACAAAAATTAAATATGTCATGTGATTCTCTAAGGACTCAGCTAAATAGCTGCAAATAAAACATTTTAAATGTGTTGTAAAGTGCATTTTACAAATGTGACACCAGATGACACCAGCGAGCTATGCAAAATTCAATGTATTTTTCAAAACGTTTTTTAAAAAAGCATTTTACAGCATTTTGTATATGTGTGTAGATTTCACCTATGTATTCTTTTCAATTTTGATATTTGATGTCCCGCACAACAGTTATGAAAGCTACACACTGATCATGTGACTGCAGCTTCTTCAGTCTAATTTTCTCTTCCTTTCCCATAAATAATGAATGATGAAAATAATAATAATAATAATAATAATAATAATAATAATAATATTTTATTTATATCCCGCCTTCCCCAGCCGAAGCCGGGCTCAGGGCGGCTAACAACAATAAAACAGTACAAAAGTACAGCATAAACAGCATTCTAAAATCATTTATTATAAAATTAATTAATTCAAGCCACTGGCAACCATTGGGCCAGAGCTCCGCGAAGATTGCCGAGGGAGGGAGTCAGGCTGTGCCCTGGCAAAAGGCCTGGTGGAACAGCTCTGTCTTGCAGGCCCTGCGGAAAGATGTCAAGTCCCGCAGGGCCCTGGTCTCTTGTGACAGAGTGTTCCACCAGATCGGAGCCAAAGCTGAAAAAGCCCTGGCTCTAGTTGAGGCCAGCCTAACTTCTCTGTGGCCTGGGACCTTCAAGATGTTTTTATTTGAAGACCGTAAGTTTCTCTGTGGGGCATACCAGGAGAGGCGGTCCCGTAGATACGAGGGTCCTAGGCCGTATAGGGCTTTGAAGGTTAAAACCAGCACCTTAAACCTGATCCTGTACTCCACCGGGAGCCAGTGCAGCTGGTATAGCACCAGGTGAATGTGATCTTGCAGCGAAGACCTCATAAGGAGTCTTGCTGCAGCATTCTGCACCCGCTGGAGTTTCTGGGTCAGTCTCAAGGGCAGCCCCACGTAGAGCGAGTTACAATAATCCAGTCTGGAGGTGACCGGCTGCTGGTGCGCTAGGTGGCCGGTACACCAGCGAGACAGCCAAGCTCTCCTCGGAGCCCCAGACTAGGCCAACACATTCAATGCCGGGGATCGATGGCGATGGTAGAGCAAAATGTTTTTGTTAACGTTGGGGTGTGTGCAGTGTGCAGTTAGCCTGCCGGTGGATTGCGTAATTGAAGCCACAACATTGCTTGTAGAAGAAAATATACAACATGGTTCTTTTAGCATCCCAAGAGCCCAAGGAAGGTCGGTGGCCGCGGACCTGTTTTGTCTATAGTGGTCCATTTCAAGTAAGACCTGCTCACCTCTCACTCAAGAACCGCCTTGGGCAGGGAAGGTGGTGTTGCAGAGGCTCCCCCTAAGACTTCCTCCCTCTTAGTTGGAGTTCCTAATCTGGCATCTACCAAGCTCCACTAAGCTCCTGGTTGAAGGGTCTGTGTGTATTGCTGGAGCCTGAATGAAGTGTCTGGGTGGCTGGTGTTACTCTTTGATTTATATGGGGATTTGTAATGTTTTTGTCCCATTGATACACTTTAAACCAATCTATTCAACCTTTTATACACGCCAGCATTTCTTGTATTTCTTCTTCGCTTTATTTTTGCAGTTTCTTTTATTTCTTTTTTCTAAAGATCAGTTAATACCTGTGTGCTGGGAATCTGTTTCTATGAACCTGCACAATCTGATGCTGAACCAAGAAGGCATCTCTCAACTCCATAAGAAAGATCTATTTCCTGCTGTACCCTATGCCTTGTTAGCCAGAATTCCCATTAAGTTCAATGGGACACACAGAACCTGGACTTACTTACCTGGGAGTAAGCCCCATTGGGCCATATGCCTCAATGAAACAGTTCATAATTCTTAACGATGTAGCGGTGGGTTGGTTTCTGTGGGGAGGCTTGCATGTCTCTGAACAGGGCTGAATTTAGGTTTGATGAGGCCCCAAGCTACTGAAGATAATGGGGCCCTTTATATGTTCAGCTGTCCTTTGTCAACAACAAATTGTTGCTGGGTTTTGTGTTGAATATAGGCTATACTGTAATTTATGGACCTAATAGGTACATACACAACACAAAACACTGTTGCTGTATGTAGGCTTTATATTGTGTGTTTTTTATCCAATATTTTGGAAATGAACATGCAGTTCCCCCCCTTTAACATTTTGGGGCCCCCAAGACAGAGGGGCCCTAAGCTATGGCTTGTTTAACTTATACATAAATGTAGCACTGTCTCTGAATACCATTTGTTGCAGAACAAGACCACCTGCTTGTGAGCTTCCCAAAGATCCGACACTGCAATATATGGGTGCTGGACTAGATGGGACTTGGTCTCATCTGGCTGCAGAGCTTTCCTAATGCTGTTGAGTCCAAACCTGCACACCCACACCAAACTTTGGCACAGCACCTGTGATTTCTTGTAAACACGTTTCCCCCCCGGCTCTGCACCTGCCACCCAAACTGCACAATGACTCCAGGTGGTTGCAGTGGTCAAATGTATTCTCTTTCTAATTATCAAAATCATAGCTATTTATTCTGGCCAAGATCAAGAGATTTTTCTGGGGGTTGCCTAGACATCGCAATCAAGGGCAGCATGAGGTTATATCTGGCTCTGTGCCTGGGGAGAAAGGTTGAGGCAGAGAATAGCTGATATGTCAGAGACAGTCTGAATGAACAGCAGAGGGATACCTGAACACTACCCATACTGGGAAAGTCACTGCAGTTTTGCTCTTGGAAGAGCTGTTGACTTCTGATTATCTGGCTGGGGAGGAGAGAGGAGCAGCCACAAGAGAAGTGGAGGAGGTACCGGAAAAATGATTTCCCTCCTGCTTCTCCTGCTCATGCCGCATGGAGACTGCGAAAATCAAGGAAAAAGTTGTATCTTTGAGATCTGGGAAGAAAGTAGAACACAAAATTACTACCAGTCCGGAGACTTCCTAATTACTGGGATTATATCTCCAAGTAGATTACTTGAAGAAAACCCATACATTTTTTCCCAGACTCCCTCAAAGAGGCTTGCATGGTAAGTAATTAGATGCCACTGGAAGTCATGCTTCTCCAACACCACTCCAATAGTTTATGTTTAATTAATCATAATAAAGCAATTTCCCACTTTGAAGGTTGTGTGCCTCTCTGTTTTCTTTCTTTTTTTGCAGTGGAATGTGCAAATTTGTCATTTTTAATTTGATGTTTTATTGCAGTTTTTTACCTAGGTTCTACTGGCACATCTTGTCCTTCTTGTTCTCCATTCAGGAGATCAACCAGAATTCCAGGTTCTTACCCAACATCTCCTTGGGCTACAACCTCTTTGAGAACTTTTTGGATGCAAGGATGACTTCCGATGCCATGCTAGACCTGCTTGCAGGGGGACAAAGCAATATTCCAAACTATAAATGTGGAGAATGGAATAACCTGCTGTCTGTTCTTGAAGGGGGTAATTCTGCCATCTCGAAAGAGATTTCAGCCATGTCTGGCATCTTCAAAATCCCACAGGTATGAAGGATAGGGATAAGAAGGGTCAGAGGAGAAATTCAGCTTTATGGAATTCCACTTTCTTTCCAGGGGAGGTAATAAGGGAAATAAAAAAGTCAGCAAACCCTTAGCAATAGTAGATCTTTCTTCCAGCATCCACTAATCTGGCAGTCTCCAAATATTTCAGACTAAAACTGCAATCCCCTTCATGGATCACTGCCTTGCCGTGGCGAAGTGGCTTGAATAACTCAGAGAAGCTATGAGCTGTGCCTTGCAGGGCCACCCAAGATGAACAGGTCATAGTGGAGAGTTTTGACCAAACGTGATCCACCTGGAGTAGGAACCGGCAAGCCACTCCAGTATCCCTGCCAAGAAAACCCCACGGACAAAGACAACAGGCATATAAAAGTTATGACGCTGGAAGATGAGCCCCTCAGGTCGGAAGGTGTCCAACATGCTACTGGGGAAGAGCGGAGGGCAAGTACAAGTAGATCCAGAGCTGATGAAGCGGCTGGGCCAAAGCCGAAAGGACGCTCAGTTGCGGATATGCATGGGAGCGAAAGGAAAGTCCAATGCTGTAAAGAAAAATATTGCATAGGAACCTGGAATGTAAGAACCATGAACCTTGGTAAGTTGGATGTGGTCAAAAATGAGATGGCGAGAATAAATATTGACATCCTGGGCATCAGTGAACTAAAATGGGCGGGAATGGGCGAATTCAGTTTGGATGACCATCACATCTACTACTGTGGGCAAGAATCCTGTAAAAAAAATGGAGTGGTCCTCATAGTCAACAAAAGAGGGGCAAAAGCTGTACTGGGATGCAATCTCAAAAATGATAGAATGATCTCGATACGAATCCAAGGCAGACCTTTTAACATCACAGTAATCCAAGTTTATGCACCAACCACTGGTGCTGAAGAAACTGAAATTGACCAATTCTATGAAGACTTACAACACCTTCTAGAAATGACACCAAAGAAGGATGTTCTTCTCATTATAGGGGATTGGAATGCTAAAGTAGGGAGTCAAGAGATAAAAGTAACAACTGGCAAGTTTGGCCTTGGAGTTCAAAACGAAGCAGGGCAAAGGCTAATAGAGTTCTGCCAAGCTGGTCATCACAAACACTCTTTTCCAACAACACAAGAGACGACTCTACACATGGACATCACCAGATGGGCAGCATTGAAATCAGATTGATTATATTCTCTGCAGCCAAAGATGGAGAAGCTCTATACAGTCAGCTAAAACATGACCTGGAGCTGACTGTGGTTCAAATCATCAGCTTCTTATGAAAAGGAAATGCAAGAAAGCAAAGTGGCTGTCCAATGAGGCCTTACAAATAGTGGGGGAGAGAAGGCAAGCAAAATGTGAGGGAGATAGTGAAAGATACAGGAAATTGAATGCAGATTTCCAAAGAATAGCAAGGAGAGACAAGAAGGCCTTCTTAAACGAGCAACGCAAAGAAATAGAGGAAAACAATAGAACGGGGAAAACCAGAGATCTGTTCAAGAAAATTGGAGATATGAAAGGAACATTTCGTACAAAGATTTCCATAATAAAAGACAAAAGTGGAAAGGACCTAACAGAAGCAGAAGACATCAAGAAGAGGTGGCAAGAATACACAGAGGAACTATACTAGAAAGAAATGGATTTTTCTCGTACACCCAGGTGGTTGCTGACCTTGATCCAGACATCCTGGAGAGTGAAGTCAAATGGGCCTTAGAAAGCACTGCAAATAACAAGGCCAGTGGAAGTGATGGTATTCCAGCTGAACTGTTTAATATTTTAAAAGATGATGCTGTTAAGGTGCTACACTCAATATGCCAGCAAGTTTGGAAAACTCAGCAGTGGCCAGAGGATTGGAGAAGATCAGTCTACATCCCAATCCCAAAGAAAGGCAGTGCCAAAGAATGCTCCAACTACCGCACAATTGCACTCATTTCACATGCTAGCAAGGTTATGCTTAAAATTCTACAAGGAAGGCTCAAGCAGTATGTGGACCAAGAACTCCCAGAAGTGCAAGCTGGATTTAGAAGAGGCAGAGGAACCAGAGACCAAATTGCAAACATGCGCTGGATAATGGAGAAAGCTAGAGAGTTCCAGAAAGACATCTACTTCTGCTTCATTGACTATGCAAAAGCCTTTGACTGTGTTGACCACAGCAAACTATGGCAAGTTCTTAAAGAAATGGGAGTGCCTGATCACCTCATCTGTCTCCTGAGAAATCTCTATGTGGGACAAGAAGCTACAGTTAGAACTGGATATGGAACAACTGATTGGTTCCAAATTGGGAAAGGAGTACGGCAAGGCTGTATATTGTCTCCCTGCTTATTTAACTTATATGCAGAATTCATCATGCGAAAGGCTGGGCTGGATGAATCCCAAGCCGGAATTAAGATTGCCGGAAGAAACATCAACAACCTCAGATATGCAGATGACACAACCTTGATGGCAGAAAGTGAAGAGGAATTAAAGAACCTTTTAATGAGGGTGAAAGAGGAGAGCGCAAAATATGGTCTGAAGCTCAACATCAAAAAAACGAAGATCATGGCCACTGGGCCCATCACCTCCTGGCAAATAGAAGGGGAAGAAATGGAGGCAGTGAGAGATTTTACTTTCTTGGGCTCCATGATCAGTGCAGATGGTGACAGCAGTCATGAAATTAAAAGACGCCTGCTCCTTGGGAGAAAGGCGATGGCAAACCTAGACAACATCTTAAAAAGCAGAGACATCAGCTTGCCAACAAAGGTCCGTATAGTAAAAGCCATGGTTTTCCCAGTAGTGATGTATGGAAGTGAGAGCTGGACCATAAAGAAGGCTGATCGCCGAAGAATTGATGCTTTTGAATTATGGTGCTGGAGGAGACTCTTGAGAGTCCCATGGACTGCAAGAAGATCAAACCTCTCCATTCTGAAGGAAATCAGCCCTGAGTGCTCACTGGAAGGACAGATCGTGAAGCTGAGGCTCCAATACTTTGGCCACCTCATGAGAAGAGAAGACTCCCTGGAAGAGACCCTGATGTTGGGAAAGATGGAGGGCACAAGGAGAAGGGGACGACAGAGGACAAGATGGTTGGACAGTGTTCTCGAAGCTACCAACATGAGTCTGACCAAATTGTGGGAGGCAGTGAAAGACAGGAGTGCCTGGCGTGCTCTGGTCCATGGGGTCACGAAGAGTCGGATGCGACTAAACGACTAAACAACAACAACAACAAAACTGCAGTCAAACCCAGGCAAGCACATTTTTTCCAGATAATAACAGATAATAAGTAATAACAGAGAATAAATTCAGTATATATTCCTTTTCCTGAAAGTCAAACAAATCACTAATCTACTCCTTTCTTCACCAGGTCAGTTATGGCTTTTTTACTCAGACACTGGATGAGAAAACTGAAGTTCCATATGTCTACCAAATGGTCCCCAAGGGGGAAACTCAGTATTGGGGGATTGTCAAGTTGCTCCTGAATTTTGGATGGACATGGACTGGCCTTTTGGTTTCAGACAATGATAATGGAGAAAGGTTCTTGAGTGCCTTGACACCTCTGATGATCAACAATGGAATTTGCATTGCCTTATTAAAAAGAATACCAGAAATTAATCCAGATCCAGATCTCATCCCAAGTGAACCATTTATCATATGGGACAAAGTCAAAATATTTGTTTACTATAAAAGCAGTCAAGGGGCATGGATTGATCTCATGGTGCTACAACAATTTCTTGAGAATCAAATTGGGGGGAAAGTCTGGATCTCAACACATATTCAAGATGTTAATTTTAATTTGAATATTAATCCTGATGTCTTCCAATACATCCATGGATCTTTGTCCTTCATAATGAAGCCCCAACTAAGGAAAAATTACCAACACTATAATCCAGTTTCCAAATTTCTTGAGCAGTTTTGGGATAAAGCATTTCATTGTTTATATAGAAAGCACACATTGGCTGGAAAAGGTCGGACAAGATGCACAGAGAATGAGAAACTGGAGATGGTGCCTGAAGAGGAGCTGGAGAGAGTCCTGTCTCAAGACAGCTACGTCACTTATTTCAGTGTCCAAGCTGTGGCTCAGGCTTTGAATGCTGCCTATTCATCCAGATCAAAGGTCATGCAGAGGGCAAGTGGAGGAGACAGCCTGGAACGTCAAAGGCTACAGCCATGGCAGGTATTTCCTTTTCCTTGTTGCAAATTGCAACTCATTTTCCCACCAGTGGATTCAGATTCAAGACTGAGATTTTTATTTCTTTTTGCTCCTTTTGGTGGAAAATCTCATTAGTGAGTCTTGTGGCAGAAGCAGACCTTTCTGCCTATTGTGGTTATGTCAGAACAGTCCCCCACCATCTAGTTCATCCTCTCTGGCGCCCTGAGAGAGATGCAGCCATCATAGCAGAAGCTGGTTCCTCCTCATCTTCCACTGTGTCTCTGCTGGGACTTGAAATTGCCCATCAACTGTTCAACAGCAGGAACAGACAACACAGTTCTGCTAGATTCAGTCTTCCCCGTTATGGTATGATGTGATTCAATTTTTAATTCTATATTACTATCTAAACTTTTACGTGATAAAATTGGCCTTTGTCAAAAGAGTGCAGGGCGGTTTAACAACTTGGATAGTATGAAACACACTGTAAAACTACAGAAAGAAAATGAAAAGCAAAGAGCTTCTCAGCTTGCTGGAAAAGCTGTTGAAATAAAAATATTTTTTAAAAAAGCATTTATATTTAAATGATAGTAACTGTTAAGAAATTTACCTCTATGCCAATAAATTAGCACAGCCAAATGATAATGGGAGACGATGTCCTCCTTTGTGGCATTGTGCAAGTTCCACTGAAAGCGGCTACACTTTTTTTTTTAAATGATATTTATTAAGAATTTTCAAATTACAAGAAAAACAAAGAGAAAAAGAAGGAAAAGAAAAACAAAAGAAAAACCAACCACAATCAAACAATACAAATTAATAAAAGTCAAAATCAAAAAACAACAACAAAACACATAACACATCACAATCAAAAAACAAAAGTAAACCACAAAAATTTAAAAACAAATCCAATATTCCCAAATCCTTAACTGTCATTGCCTTATTTCATCGACCTCCTCACACCTCCCTTTTTTGTATTCTAGTTATTAACTATCACAGCAAATCCTTTCCATTTTTCATAATATTCTGTCATTAAATTACCTTAATCTATTTTAACCTTATCTTACTATCAAAACAACTTAAAACTTAAAACTTAGATCTTATTTGCCAATTTCTCATAACCATAACATATTCTTACATAATTCTTTTAACATTTCTGCTAAAGCCAAATAATTTCATTCCAACATTTTTCTAAAATTCATCAATTTTATAAAACAATCCTAATAACATTTTTAAAAACTTTCTTCCAATCTTCATCCAACATCTCTTTCTCCTGGTCCCGGGTTTTGTCAGTCCTTTCTATCCCATCCATTTAGCTCATTAACCTGGTAATCTTATGTCCGAGGCCCTTAAGTCTCTTCCATGTCCCTTCTGCAGATCTTCTTCATATTTATACCTGTACTTTACTTTGTCTCCTGCTCCATTCACTCGTGGAAACTCCAACTTAACAGTATTTTTGCCCCATCTCGAGAAATCAGCCCCTTTTCTATAGTCCACACTAAACTCCATATGGTATTTAAAAATATGTTTCAAAGTCCCTCCAGAGTTAAGAGCCCCCACAACCCCAAACATCTCACGGCCCATTGCCAGACTTGAAAAATCAAAATATCCCTGCATAGGGGGGGGGTCTATCCAACCCCCCATTTCCAAACCAAACAAAACTCTATCTCTCCAAATCTGGCCTTTTCCTAGTTCATTTGTCAGTTCCAACAACTCATGTTCCTGCTGGGCCACAGCTCCCTCCATCTCTGCCAGCCGAGGTCCAGCAACATCCTCCTCCCTCGTCTGATCTGTCAGAGCACACTCTTGAGTTAATTCCTGGGTGGGTTCTATATAATTACCCACTACCTGTCCAAAGTTTCTGATCGCAACAGTCATCAAGTCCGTCTTCTCATGTAACTGTTCCAGTAAGGCACTTGTTTTGCAGAAAGCACGTACCAGGGCTTCTGAATACATTGTTATGCAAAGTCAGAAATCTGTCCCCACGATCTTAATCTGTTACAGCTGCAGAGCTCCCCAGTTCAAATTTAGTAACAGTTTCACAGGCTCCCTCTAGGGGAAGAACTTCTATTTGTATCCATCTCTTTTCTTTTTTTCTTTTTCTTTTAAAAGCAGATCTAATAACAAAGTTTCCTTTTTCAGATATTTTGTCAATATTTGTTCCTTTAGAATGTGAAGGAGAACAATGGAATCACTATGTTTCTCTTCTTTTAACTGACTGTCAAAGACGTTTGTCTATAGTCAATGAACTTCCCAAGAACGTCAGTCCTGACACCCCGCTCCCAGGATAGAGACGGTGGAAAATTACTTTTCTTACACTCTCTTCTGCAGGTTTAAACAGTCCGGAAAAATTCCCCCCTCTTCTCCTGCTTCCGAAGGGGGTTCAACAATTTTAGATGATGGAAGTTAATCCTTTACAAACGTTTTTCTGAACTCTAGTTTGCCATGTCTTTGCTTTAATCTATCTGCAAGAAACGGAAGGTTGACTTCCTGTTTAGACCTTCCCGTTTCAGTACCAAATTAAGAATAATTTCTTAGTCCAATTTTCCTTTCTACTCACAAGTCGTTGTTTAAAGTCCAATTGTCCAAAACTGAGCTACTCACGGGTAGTTGTTTTAATAGCCAAATTGTCCCAGGAAAAAGGCAGCGCTCTCCGGCAACGGCTGTGCAGCTTCGCTCCATGGAAGAAGCAGTTGACTCTCAGCACCGCGCCACTAGCCCTTCTTCACTCTGGAGCCCGTTACTGGGTTCCTTTACGAGTTGGGGGGGTGCGAAAGGTGCCCGCCGAGTCCCATGGTCACAGGCTTCATCCGCCTGTGATTTTTCGAAGTGTCCCCGCTTCGCCGTAGCGGAAAAGACCCGTTTTCCATGGAGCCTAGTCCCTCCGGATCAGAGGGAATCCGCCATTACCAATGGCGCCACCCCGGAAGTCCCAAAAGCGGCTACACTTTGAAGGGAAAGGAGAGACTTCAATTTGCAGGCTTCTACATTATCTAGAATTCTGAGCAACAAAAGTTTAATCACATGGGAGTATGTATGGGCAAATTCCCCCTGCTTTCAGATAATTTTACCAGGCAGGGGGACTATTCTGAACAGCCACACATCCCACTCCTATGCTCTTGGCTGTGAGCAGACCTGAGCAGCCCCTATTGACAAATAACCTTCCCTGGTGATACAGTGAGCAGCTGAGGAAATGGTGTTCTATTCATAAAGGTCTAACTGTGCACTAGGAGTGCCAATATGGCCCCTATGCCTGGGCCTGTAGGTGTCATGCAGCGCGCATGGCTCTGGCACCAAAATTTGTGGATGCCCGACCCCTTCATGGGGAATTTTGTAGGTGCTTGGGCACCCAGGGCCACGGGGTGTTGGCATCTATGCTGTGCACTGATTTGTAGGATTTGTTTAAAAAGTCTATGTTTAAAAAGTTTTTTATTTGTGCTATTTTTATTTTTTAAGAAGTATTTTATTGTCTTTTGTATTTATCTTATTCTCCAGAAACCTTTTTTTTAATACAATGAGTTGCCTACAAATGTTCTAATAAAGAAAAAGGAATGGTTGCAAAAGGCTCACGAGTCCAGATGAAATGTGCACAGACCCCAATTCCTTTATATATATATATTTATTAGTTTTCAAATACAAAACAGTATACATACCATACATCTTAATTACATCTTATTTCTCTTTTTTGACTTCCCTTAATTTGTCTGCCAATCCTTCATATTTTAACTTTTTACACATTTCTTCTTTATTGTTTATAATATTAATGTAAACTTCCTCCCATTATTAATACTTTGTATAACTTTCTCCCATCACAGGGCTTCATTAAAACTTACAAACGTAATCTGATTATCACTTAATTTTTGCAAATATTCAATAAATTTTTCCCAGTCTTCTGTAAATCTTTGGTCTTGTCAGTTCCTGATCCTTCCTGTCATTCTGTCCAATTCTGCATAGTCCATCAATTTTGTTCTCCATTCTTCTATCGTAGGTAGCTCCTCCTGTTTCCATTTCTATGCCTGGTTTCTTAACAAATGTATATTTCAACATTTTCTTCAATTCATTATATACTATTTCCCAAAAGCTTTTTACTTTCTTGCATTCCCACCACATGTGATAAAATGATCCTTCTTTTTCTTTACATTTCCAACATTTGTTACATCATTTTCATCACATTTTCTTTTATAGTTGTACATGCAGTAAATCTTAGACCTTCTTTCCATAATTTTTCCCAATCCTCCATTTGTATATTATGTCCTAAGTCTTTGGCCCAATCAATCATAACTGATTTTACCTCTTCATCCTTCGTGCACCATTCTAGTAATATCTTGTACATTTTTGCTAAAATTTTAAAATCATTATTCAATATTTCTGTCTGAAATTTTGATTCTTTATCAGCAAAACCCCTTTGATTTAAATCTTTTCTGAACATTTCACTAATTTGAAAAAAAATGCAACCAGTCATTAACATATTCCTTAATTTCTTCAAATGGTCTCATTTTCCATTTACCTTCTCTTTTACTTATTAACTTCTCATATGTCACCCATCCCCTAGTCATATTGACTTTCTTCACACTCATTGCCTCCAACGGCGATAATCAATATGGAGTTTTTTGTTCCAACAGATTTTTATATCTTTCCCACACTTCAATCAGAGACCTTCTTATGATGTGATTTTCAAAACCTTTATGTACACGTTTCTTTTCATACCACAAATACGCATGCCACCCGAATCTATTGTCAAAACCTTCCAAGTCTAACAAATCAGTATCTTCTAGTTTCATCCATTCCTTCAACCAACAGAGGCAAGATGCTTCATAGTACAATTTCAAGTCTGGCAGGGCAAAGCCTCTTCTTGCTTTCGCATCTGTCAATATCTTAAATTTTATCCTCGGCTTCTTACCCTGCCAGATATACATTGAAATTTCTATTTGCCAATTAAAAATTGCTGCCCCTTTGATTACTGGAACTGTTTGAAATAAAAAATAACATCTTTGGTAGCACATTCATTTTAATCGTTGCAATTCTTCCCCAAAATGACTTAAGAAATGACTTTCTTAACCACTTCTATCTCTGTTTGTTGCTGTAATCTATTAATTACCTCCTGATCTATACTTTTGGTAATTGCTTTATTTTTTTTTTCTTGTTCAGAATAAATCCTGCCAACTGAAAATGGAATGGCTTCAAATTGCTCATGAGTCCAGATGAAATGTGCACAGACCCCAATTCCTAGGAGATTAAAGCTCAAAGTGTAGAGGGCTTATATTCAACTTTTCTATTTCATAAATGCCGGTGTTTTTTCCTGCCGTTCCAGCTCCACCCATTCTTAAGAGGACTCCAGTTTTTGAATACTTCTATGGGCAGCCTCAGATTGGATGAGAATGGGCAGATACCAGCCTACTATGACATTGAGAACTGGGTGATATTTCCCAATAAGTCTCGTATAAGAGTGCCGGTTGGGAGTATAGGGAGAGATGGATCCACTGACATGAAGTTCACAATCAATTCACAAGCCATTGTGTGGCCCAAGTGGTTTGAGAAGGTATGGCATTCTACTCTATCCCACATCTATAAAGCTCTAATCACTAACTGAATAATTCCAAGGGCACTTTGACTAGAACCCTTTGCACACCTGCTGGGGAGTAAGGGCTCATTGACACTTCCATTTGTGCCACAATGTGACTTACAGGTCCTGATCTGTTTTATGATGTTTTTTTCTCCCAGCACTTTCCTGTGGAAAACCTGACTGCCGTTTGCTTTGATTCAGTGGTAAAATGTGCGTTTTCTCAGGGAAAGTACTGAGACAGGAAGGAAGGAAGGAAGGAAGGAAGGAAGGACTGCTTTGACATGGAGATTTAAAGCATGGACCTGTGACTAGAAAGATGGCCCAAAAGGAAGTGTGGTTGAGCCATAATCAGTGTAGTGCAGGGTTTTTAAAAGTCAGCCCAGGGGGTGAATGAGAATCATGTCCAGATTTCAGGAAGTAAAGAGTGGAAAGGAGAGCTTTTGCCACTTGGAATCATGATGGCATCTCCTGGCCTGAGTGCTTAGATGGTTAACAAGCATGGTGCCAGCATACTATGGTGTGGAGAGGGGTTGATTGGAAACTGAATGCTATAATCTTGACACCAGGGATGCCCCCTTAAGGAATTAGCATTATTAGCAGCAGCAATGGCATTAATAGACAGATGGGAGGCCTAAGTGGAGCTCATCTCTCCATTCTTTGCCAAGACTCAAAACACTTTGGAAAAAGAATAATAATGTAACCATAATTCAGGAGGCACTTTTTGAAATTGGAGTCTTTAGGTGGTGGTATGTTTAACTGCTGCTCCCATTGCTCTGTCTCAGCTGCTGCCAACCTAGCAGTTCAAAAGCATACCAGTGCAAGTAGATAAATAAGTACCGCTGCAGCAGGAAGGTAAACAGAGTTTCTGTGCACTCTGGCACTCATCACAGTGTCCCATTGCACCATAAGGGGTTTGGTCATGCTGGACACATGACCAGGAAAGCTGTCTCAGGATGGACGCCGGCTCCCTTGGCCTGAAAGTGGGGATGAGCGCCGCATGCCACAGTCAACTTTCACTGGATTTAACCATCTAGGGGTCCTTTGCCTTTCACTGGATTTAACCATCTAGGGTCCTTCATAAGTATGTTTTATTGCTGCTCTTTTGTTATCTCTGTCATTCTAGGGTTTCTCATTTGCTTTTTTAATATATACATTTGCATAGAATAGTCCGATATAATTGTCTGAACAAAAAAGGAAACACACCAAAGAGGTTTCCCTGCCATGTTGTCTTGCATCAAAATGCTTCCATGGAAAAGTGCCTGGGGTCAGTGGGAATAGGGACCCTGTTAGGTCCATTCCAAACTCCATAAATAAATGACATAGACACAAATAGTCCGACACTTTTTGTTTGATTCATGTTCTCTATGTTTAGACTGTACCTAGCTCCAGGTGTACCAAAAGCTGTCAACCTGGATATGCCAAAGTGGTTCAAGAAGGAAAGCCCGTTTGCTGCTATGCTTGTGCCCCATGTGCAGATGGGACCATCTCTGCTCAGGAAGGTGGGTGAATATAAACAGGAGCCCTTGGGAGAATAGGAATTGTGGAAACATTCACTTAGGGACACTTTCCATAAAGAGTCAAAGACATTTTTGAATGTGTCTCCTTTTTTGGCTTCTCTATTTTTATTCACCTATGTTAATTCTAGGAAGTGGGTTGAAACAAAGAATGAAAAGGAAGCAGTTGGTGGACAACAAATTAACGATCATGGAGAGGACACTGAGAGCAACCTCAGTGGTCAAATATTTTATTCATGTAAAGTAAAACCATTTCACATGGAACAGGACAATATAAATTCAGCAAAAGCTGTACAAGAAGCACCTCTGTGGGAGGTCAGGGTTGGTTTGGTGATAAAACAGAAATTTTTGAAAACCACCTCTATCATCATGGAGGAAGGCAACAGTATAAGCATAAATATTAAATAAGCAAATAAATAAACCAATTTTGTCCACTCCCTTTTTAGACATTCTTTTTTCCTGGCCCTTCCTTATATTGACATCTTTCCCCCTAAAATGTCATAGAACCTAGATGGTTATGGATTTAAATGACGCTTAAGCACTCCTTTTCCCTCCTTAGATGCAAAACATTGCACCAAATGTCCCGAAGATCAGCATCCAAACAAGGGTCAAGTTCAATGTGTTCCCAAAAGTATCACCTTCCTGACCTATGAAGAAACTTTGGGAAGCCTTCTAGCTTCCATTGCTATCTTCCTGCTATTAATGACAAGCATTGTTTTAGGAATCTTCCTTAAGTACAAAGAAACGTCCATAGTCAAAGCCAATAACCGGGACCTCTCCTACATCCTCCTTGTCTCCCTCCTGCTCTCTTTTTCGTCCTCCTTCCTATTCATTGGCAGGCCAAGGAAGGAGACCTGCCTTCTCCAACAAATGGTCTTCAGCATCATCTTCTCAGTTGCCGTCTCTTCTTTGCTGGCTAAAACCATCACTGTGGTCCTGGCCTTCCTGGCCACCAAGCCAGGGAACAGAGTGAGGAGATGGCTGGGGAAAAGTCTGGCCAATGCTGTTGTCATTTCCTGTTCCAGTGTCCAAGTTCTCATCTGCACCATCTGGCTGAGTACCTCTCCCCCATTCCCAGAGTCTGATATGCACTCCCAGCCTGCAGAGATTATCCTGCAATGCAATGAAGGGTCTGTGGCCATGTTTTATGGTGCCCTGGGCTACATGGGCTTCCTGGCTGCTATCTGCTTCGTGGTGGCTTTCTTAGCGAGGAAGCTGCCTGGGGCCTTCAATGAGGCCAAGCTGATCACCTTCAGCATGCTGGTCTTCTGCAGTGTTTGGGTGTCCTTTGTGCCCACCTACCTAAGCACCAAGGGGAAACACATGGTAGCTGTGCAGGTCTTCTCTATGTTGGCCTCCAGTGCTGGTCTCCTGGGCTGCATCTTCATCCCAAAGTGCTACATCATTATACTGAGACCTGATCTGAACACAAAGGAGCACTTGAGAACAAAAACCTAAAGATGGCATCTGATTCTCCAGGCTATATAAAGGGATGGGTTCTGATTACAACAGACTCTCAATCAGAAACAGTTGGTGTGAACTTAAATCAGGTGTGATACAGGACCTTGGGACATGTAGTGGGCTTCAGGGTCCCGGTTATTATTCAACAATAGGTAAATACATACTTTTACATAGCCTTTATCCTTTTCTTTTTTGCCAGGAGAAGGTTCACTATATATATATTTTAAAGCTTCTTTACTTGCTAAAAGTTAGTGATGATCCGTTGCTGTTGCTTGAGCTGCCTGAAGATGTTTCCCTGGTGGCTTTTGAGGGCTTAGATTCTTGAATGAATCAAGATGCTATGTGGCCACTTAAGGAGGAGAAACCTCTGAGCTTTATTGCAATATAAAAGAGGGAGGCTTGAAGTAATATAACTATTTCTAACATGGTGTGACATTTTCCTGTTTCTTTCCCAATAAACATTCATTGGTGGGATGCAAAGTGTGGGTTCCACCAAATGCTCTTTTCAGAGCTGAAGCATTTATAAGGTTTTTCTTCCATGTGGATTTTCTGATGAAAAATCACACTTGAGCTAAACCTGAAGTGACTTTCACATTCAAAACACGAATACATTATTACAGGAGTGCGACTATCATCAATAAGTAGATAGGTAGCCGTGTTGGTCTGTCATAGTCAAAATAAAAAAGATTCCTTCCAGTAGCACCTTAAAGACCAACTAAGTTAGTTCTTGGTATGAGCTTTCGTGTGCATGCACACTGTGTATCTGAAGAAGTGTGCATGCACACGAAAGCTCATACCAAGAAATAACTTAGTTGGTCTTTAAGGTGCTACTGGAAGGAATCTTTTTTATTTTATCATCAATAAGTTTTTGCAAGTTACATCTCATTGGTTTATGTCACTTTATTTTCTTTAAATGTACCATATTTTATCATGTATAAGATGCTCCCATGTAGTAGTAATAGTAGTAGTAGTAGTAGTAGTAGTAACAACAACAACAACAACAACAACAACAATTTTATTATTTATAACCCACCCATCTGGCTGGGTTTCCCCAGCCACTCTGGGCGCCTTACAACACTTAAAAAATGGTAAAACATCAAACATTAAAAACTTCCATAAACAGGATTACCATCAGATGTCTTCTAAAAGTCAAAGTTGTTTATTTCCTTGACATCTGGTGGGAGGGCGTTCCACAGGGAGGGTGCCACTACTGAGAAGGCCCTCTGCCTGGTTCCCTGTAACCTCACTTTTTGCAGTGCGGGAAACGCCAGAAGGCCCTTGGAGCGGGACCTCAGTTTCTGGGCTGAACAGTGGGTGGAGGAGACGCTCCTTCACATACAAAATGACCCCTATTTTTTAGAACTCAAAAAGATCACCGAAAGTTGTTGAGGTTCTTGCATGGCTAGGCAGCACTGCCGCCACCACCCAACAAGGGAAGCTCAATGCTGGTGCTCTTACTGCTTCCCACATCCCTTCATATTAACATCGGCTTCAACCCAGCTCATTGTTTTATGTTGTTGTTGTTTAGTCGTTTAGTCGTGTCCGACTCTTCGTGACCCCATGGACCAGAGCACACCAGGCACTCCTGTCTTCCACTGCCTCCTGCAGTTTGGTCAGACTCATGTTTGTAGCTTCGAGAACACTGTCCAACCATCTCATCCTCTGTCGTCCCCTTCTTCTTATGCCCTCAATCTTTCCCAGCATCAGGGTCTTTTCCAGGGAGTCTTCTCTTCTCATGAGGTGGCCAAAGTATTGGCGCCTCAGCTTCACGATCTGTCCTTCCAGTGAGCACTCAGGGCTGATTTCATTAAGAATGGATACGTTTGATCTTCTTGCAGTCCATGGGGCTCTCAAGAGTCTCCTCCAGCACAATAATTCAAAAAGACTCTCCTCCCTGCAAGAGAGGGGAGTGGTTGCGGGCGGGAGCCCGGACTCCGCCCTGGCAGGGGCCTTAGCCCCTGCCCCTCCTTACCTTCTCCTCCCCCTCAGTCCTCGACGTCCTGCAGTGAGTCACGGCTCGGGTGGTGGTTAGGCATTGGATTCATGTGTTGTGCTGTGTCAAGGGCTAGGTGTGGCCATCGCCTATGCTATCTACCATGGGTTATTCCGTTAAAGGAATGTGGCGGTCGTGTATTCCGTCCGATGCCTGCTTGGCGGGAGGCCATGGCACGACCCTCGGTGACATCAGGGGGTGAGCCTATAGTTGGATGAGCATCAACAGGCTCCACCTACTGTTGAATAAACCCACCACCTATAGTCATCCAATGCCTAAGCCAATACCTTTTCACTGCTGTAATCAATAAAGTTGCGGCCTTTTCTTGCCCATTAACCTTATACCACGTGTCCATGTGTATTTATTTCACTTAGCGGGGTCGGGGCCCTCGATCCACAAGCATCAATTCTTCGGTGATCAGTCTTCTTTATGGTCCAGCTCTCACTTCCATACATCACTACTGGGAAAACCATGGCTTTAACTATACGGACCTTTGTTGACAAGGTGATGTCTCTGCTTTTTAAGATGCTGTCTAGGTTTGTCATTGCTTTTCTCCCAAGAAGCAGGCACCTTTTAATTTCGTGACTGCTGTCACCATCTGCAGCAATCGTGGAGCCCAGGAAAGTAAAATCTCTCACTGCCTCCATTTCTTCCCCTTCTATTTGCCAGGAGCATTGTCTTATACATGGCAAAATTTGGTAATGATTTGTAACATTCTGCAAACTGCTTTATTTCATCCAAATGTTATACAGTGGAACCTTGTTGTAGTGGTTCAAGGGGTTGCTCGTGTGTAAGCCGGTGCCAACACCTGACTGGGTTACCTAAGTGAACCTTTTCTGTCCGGAAAGCCACTCACCCGTGACTGTCTCAATCGCTGGCAGAATCCATCAGTGGGCATTTCTTAAACTTCTTCCAGCATAGAAGTTCTTTCACGCCCAGTCGCCTCCTACTTTCCCTGCGCTTCTGCAGGAAGGGGCCTTCCTCCCCCCACTGGTCCCAGGCAAGGAGTCATGTGACTCCTCCCTCTCAGATTCCCCCATCTGCCCCCCTTCTCCACTGGAGCTGAGCTGATTGCCTTCCCCAGAAGATGGGCTGCCTCTCCCAATCCCGGGACACTCTCTGGGATCCTTCTGGAGCTCTCTCTCTCCCTCCGGCACTGATGGCAGTTCCCTGACACTTGTGTTATGGCAGGGATCAATTTTGGAGGCCCCACCACAACCTGAAAACGACGTGACCCAAAGCGTCACGTCTGCGCATGCGTGAACAGCGCAAACCCGGAAGTAACTCATTCCAGTACTTCCGGATTTGCACCGGTCGCAAACCAAGGGTGATGTAAGCCACAGGCAATGTTACCCAAGGGTCCACTGTAATATCATTAAACTTTGTACACCAAGTGACACATTTCAGTGACAAAGTTGAACCTGTGTCTGACACTGGTTATGCTTTATTTCCTGTGTATCATTGAACATTTACATTTTTAAAAAAATGTAGTATAAACACTGACAACTGGGAAGTACTGGCCTGCGACCGCTCTAGTTGGAGAACAGCCTTTACCAAAGGTGTCATGGGCTTTGAAGACACTCAAACTCAGGACGCAAGGGAGAAATGTGATAAGAGGAAGGCATGCTTGGCAAATCCTCACTGTGATCAACTCCCACCCGGAAATTTGCCTCCACAGTCACCTACGGACTCATTGTTAAAACCGTGTTTATGGATGACAATCTTACTTGGCTATGAGTAATTGCCAAAGAAGAAGAAGATCATTGAACAAATTTGAACCTGGAGTGAAGGACCCAGTTAGTGGTGGTGCATTTGCCAGGATTTGGCCTGTTACGTGCTAGCATGAATTGGACCCCCAATGTAACCATGATGACATTATATTTTGTACAGGAAGACTAAACTATTGTAACAGTGATCCAGGCAGAGGAGTGTTGGAGTGAGGAATTGGATGTCTGAAACATGTGTGGCCTTGTCTCATAGTCATCAGTCATATCAATAGGAGTGTTCGTGAATTTTTCAGGAACAGTGTGGAAACATATGGAAAGTCACGCTCCATATTTGCACTCTGGAAAAGGGAGTTTGGAAACCAGCACAAACAACTTTTGGTTGTTGTTCTTATTTTGATTATGTATATTGAGGTTTTATATTCTGATTTTATTCTGTGAACTGCCCTGAGACCTGAGAGTATAGAATGCTATATAAATTCAATAAATAATAATACTAATAACTTTTTGTGAAACAACTTGTTAACTTTCATTAGGTGTGAGTGAATGTACCTCTGTTCTCCTGCACATGGTTTCTCTGTTTATTATTTTTCAATACCGCCTTTTATCCAAGGCACCCGAGGAAGTTTATACAGTGGTACCTCAGCTTACATATGCTTCGGGTTACATAGGCTTCAGGTTACAGACTCTGCTAACCCAGAAATAGTGCTTCAGGTTAAGAACTTTGCTTAGGATGAGAACAGAAATTGTGTGGCAGCGGCAGCAGCAGGAGGCCCCATTAGCTAAAGTGGTGCTTCAGGTTAAGAACAGTTTCAGGTTAAGTACGGACCTCTGGAACGAATTAAGTACTTAACCTGAGGTACCACTGTAATCTTAAAATATTAACACCCATAGTACTAAAACTCAGAGGGTCTCAATTAACACCCTCCCACCAAATTTGGGATGATAACATGGGATCATGGAGAGGTTACATGACACCAAAGAGGTCTGTGCCTTTACTGAATTTATTTTAGCACTCCTAATCAATTTTCACAATGAAAAAGAAAAATTATACTTTAAAAAATGGCCCAGCCATCAGTATAGGCAATAAAGTAGCCTAACAAATCCAAGCATCAGACTGGTATAGAAATGAAATGAATTAGAAAATAAAACTGTGCAAAATGAGTCTGGGTGACCCCAGATGAAAACTGCATAAAGACTAGTGTTGTTGAACAGATACATACTGGGATCAGGCAGTGGTACAACAGCACATGTCAAACATTATGCCCAAATGAACATTATGAATTCTTTTTCATCATTCAGGATTGAGGTGAAAGGAAAAAAACATTTCTGTATGTGGGGTTCCTGACTTTTGTGCTGGACATTAATTGTTATAATGTAAAAGTATGTTAAAAATCAGATGCCTTCTTTAGTTTTTGTTGCTCCTTTGTATTCAGATCAGGCCTGTGTAGAATAATGTAGCACTTGGGAAAGAAGATGCAGCCCAGAAGCCCAGCACTGGAGGCCAACATAGAGAAGACCTGCACGGCCACCATGTATTTCCCCTTGGTGCTCAGGTAGGTGGGCACAAAGGACACCCAAACACTGCAGAAGACCAGCATGCTGAAGGTGATCAGCTTGGCCTCATTGAAGGCCCCAGGCAGCTTCCTGGCTAAGAAAGCCACTGTGAAGCAGATGGCAGCCAAGAAACCCATGTAGCAGAGGGAACTATAGAACAGAGCAATGGATCCTTCATTGCATTGCAAGACAATCTCTCCAGTGTGGGAGTGCAGGTCAGACTCTGGGAACGGTGGAGAAAGTCCCAACCAAAAGGTGCAGATAGCAACTTGGACAGTGGAACAAGAAATGACAATGGAGTTGGCCAAACTCTTTCCCAGCCATCTCCTCACCCTGTTCCCTGGCTTAGTGGCTAGGAAGGCCAGCATTACAGTGATGGTTTTAGCCAACACAGAAGAGACGGCAACTGAGAAGATGATGCTGAAGACTGTTTGTCGGAGAAAGCAGGTCATTTTCCTTGGCTGGCCTATGAAGAGGAAGGAGGACAGAAAGGAAAGCAGGAGGGAGACAAGGAGGATGTAGGAGATGTCCCTGTTGTTGGCTTTGACTATGGGAGTGTCAAAGTATTTGATGAAGATTCCTAGCACTATCACTGTGGTTAAGGACAATAAGAGGGCAAAGGAAGTTAGGAGGATCCCTAAATATTCTCCATAAGCGAGGAAGACGGTTATCTTGGGTACACATTTATACTGGGCCTTGTTTGGATGGTGATCTTCTAGACACTTGGTGCAATGCTCTGCATCTGCAAAGAAGAAGAGTAATGTTTAATAGAGCTTTTCAGTGGGTTCAGCCAAGGCCCTGAGCCATATCCACCCTATTTGACGGGATTATGTTGGCATTCAGGTTGTGTTGAGACAGTCACATATCAGTGTGGGTCAGGTTGGGTGGCCCAGAGTAATCTGGCTGTTTCTGTGGAGAAAGCCACTTTGCAAAGCAACGTTGGTCCAATCTATGACTCCTCTCAACAGCTGTTGAACATATGCATCAATTGTATGGTGTATAGGGGCTCATTCCAATTGGCGTCCCTGCATATGAAGGGGAACCCTACAAAACAGACCCTATATGAAACTTAGGAAACAGGAAGCTCAACACTGAAGCTCCCAGTCAAAAGTGACTTCATGGGTCATCCATTTCACCTCCTGCCTAAATCAAGAATTCTACTGCACTTGAAGCATACTAGCCCATCCTACCTTGAAATGCTTTTAGAAGATGCCTGACTGGATTCTTCCCCAAGGGCTTCCCTTTCTGCTGGTGTCACCCACCTTCCTGAGTGGAGATCGTCCCTTTTGCACAGGGAATGCAGTCATAGCAGCAGATTGGCTTTCCTTCCTGAATCACTTTGACAAATCCAGGTGCACAACTTCCCACACACCTGGAAGTAGGAAGTGTCTAAGCATAAAGACAAGGCGGGTCAATGAAAATGTGTTCAGGGTAATGTAACAATGTAAATAAGACGTAGGGTTGGGAAGGGCCTAACTGGCCTTTTAGCCCCAGGTTCAACTTGAGCCTTGCATTTTTAAAGTATAGTAAGTTTAATGCGAATTTTGCAATTAAATCGAACCCTGCAAGGCTGAAACAACCACCACGTTGCTTGAGACACAATATGTTGCACGGTAACATAAAACTGGGTCTTCTCTGTTGCACACCCCAGCTGTAAGAATAGATCGGGGTCAGCAAAATTTTTCAGCAGGGGGCTGGTCCACTGTCCCTCAGACCTTGTGGGGGGCCGGACTTTTTTTTTTGGGGGGGAGAACAAATTCCTATGCCCCACACATAACCCAGAGATGCATTTTAAATGAAAGGACACATTCTAGTCATGTAAAAACACCAGGCAGGCCCCACAAATAACCCAGAGATGAATTATAAATGAAAGGACACATTCTACTCATGTAAAAAACACGCTGATTCCTGGACTGTCTGTGGGCTGGATTTAGAAGGCGATTGGGCCGGATCCAGCCCCTGGGCCTTAGTTTACCTACCCATGGAATAGATGTTTCTGTCTGTTTGCATTTCTTAGTACAGAAAGTATTGATCTGATGTGTAGAGATCTTTCCTATTCTAATTAATTCAAGAGGGTTCTGGGTGAAAGAAACAAGCAGAAGGTTCGTGATGTTTGGGTTATTCCTTCAGAGAAGCTGAGTACAGCTGGCTTAAACTGGTTCTGTTATCTCTTTCAGTCAAGGTAATGCTGACTATAAAAGTAGGGTCAGAAGGAGCCCAGGTTTCACTTTCTCTTTCCATCTCTTTTTCTTCTGGTGTGGTGTTCTGTATACAGTGGTACCTCGGGTTAAGAACTGAATTCGTTCCAGAGGTCCGTTCTTAACCTGAAACTGTTCTTAACCTAAGATAGCACTTTAGCTAGTGGGGCCTCCCGCTGCCTCCTTGCTGCCGCTGCCACACAATTTCTGTTCTCATTCTGAAGCAAAGTTCTTAACCCAAGGTACTATTTCTGGGTTAGCGGAGTCTGTAACCTGAAGCGTCTGTAACCTGAAGCGTCTGTAACCCGAGGTACCACTGTATCGTACACTTATAAAAGCTTAAGGAACATACAATGAAAAGAAATATATGATTGCCCCCACCACCACCTGATTGAACCACTTTGGCCACACAATGGCCTCCTGGTCGATGGAGCACTTCAGGTCTGGTGATCCCTGTCTGTCAATACTCCCAAACTTCACTCTGAGGACGGACCCATTGGGGAACACCACCCAGTTCACTATGTCCAGGTCAGCTACCAGCTCCCCGTTCTCGTCCAAATACACTAAGTCCATGGAAGCATTGTAGAACTGGGAATTTCCTAGGAAAGGATGGAGCTAGAATGGTAGAGAAAAGAGCAGCATTTAGAACATGGGAAAGGACACTGACTATCCATTTCTGCCTATTTCATGCTTGGAGCAGCTCTGATTTGGGGCTGGTTGCAGACTCAAGTAGCTCAGTCAATTATGGTTCTCTCAGTTTCTCATTTTTTCCAATCTTGAATTCCGTTCTCCATGTACTTCATCCAGCTTCATCGGCATTTTAGTGCCCATTTCTTCTAATGGACACTTCTTTGTATGTGGGTTTGGCTAATATATACACACTACGATATATATTTTCTCTAGTATATTCATTTTTTATGCACACCTGCCCCAATATAAGCATTTTTCTAAGCACTGGTTGGAGAACTGCATCAAACAAAAACTAATAAAAGTGGGAATTTCAAAGGATGGCTGTGCTTCCCTTCTTGAATTGTTTCTGAAAGTATGGATTAGGTAGGTTTCCCCCTTTTAAATCAAACTAAAACAAATTTCTAATATGGACTCACAGTCTGGGGAATGTTATCCCCCCTGCCCAAAAGAACTCCAGGTAACAGGAGTGATTGGGACTTGTTACCAGAAGGGTTGTGTCCTCTGAGGCCAGTGTAACGGAGCAAAAATTGGAACAGAAACTGGGTTTGCAATTTTTCACTTTACCACTCCACATTCTCTAGTGATGAAGAGCTCTCTATGTCCTAAACCAGGGATTCGCAAACTTTTTCAGACTGTCTATGGTGGAAAAGAAAATACCGTACCTGCCATGGCTGTAGCCTTTGAGCTTCCAGTCTCCCCCTCACCCTTTGCTTAGATCTAGATGAATATGCAGCATTTAAGGCATGTGCCACGGTTTGGACAGCATTGTAGATTCTGTGGCAGTCCAGAGAAAGGCTTCTTTGCAGATCATCTTGGGGCAGCAGCAGTTCCGGTTTCTCTCTCTCTCTGCATCTTGTCCAGCCTTTCACTGACAACGCATCCTTTAAATAGGAACAATGAAAAGCTTTGTCCCAAAACTGCTTGATAGCAATGAAAAAGGTCTCAAAGTCATCATATTTGGTCCTTTCATTTGTCTCAATAAAGAAGGAAAAAATACCACGGATTTGTTGGGAAGATAAGCCACTGTACATCAACTCCAAGGAGACGTCCCACATAGCTGTTGTGACCCAGATTTTCCCAACGAGGGAGTTCATCTTAAGAGCATTTTGTACAATTAGTATTCCATCTAAGAAATAAGTCATCTCTGCATAGTAAACAAATACATGGACTTGTCTCCACTTGAGGAATGGAAGCAAATCCGTCCGTATTGCATTTGTATTCAGTCCTTGGATGGTTAGTGAGATGACAACACAAACATCACTTCGGGTGAGCACAGGTGTCAATGTCTTCATGAACCTCTCTCCATCGTCCGTGTCTGGAGCAATGAGACCAATCAATGTCCATCTGAAGTGATGGAGCAGCTTGACAATCCCTGGGTACTGGGCTTCTTCTTTGGGGACCATCCGGTAGAAAAAAGGATACTGCTTCTTATCATTTAGAACATTAGAGACAAAAGCATAACTGACCTGGGAAGGAATGGAAGATTTGTGACTCATTTGAGTTCAAATCAAGGCCCAAATATTTCCAACCCCTGCACTGGAATAATATTAGAAACATAGAATTGTAGAATTAGATGGGACCTTGAGGGTCATCTAGTCCAACCCCTGCAATGAAGGAATCTCAACTAATGCATCCTTGACAGATGGCCAGCCAACCTCAGCTAAAAAACCTCCAAAGAAGGATAGCCCACTGTCTTCCAAGGGAGTCCATTCTACTGTCAAACAGCTCCTACTTTCAGAAAGTTATTCCTAATGTTCAGTTGGAATCTCCCTCATTGGTTCGGGTTCTACTACCTGGAGCAGCAGAAAGCAAGCTTGCTCCATCTTCTATATCCTTTAGATATTGGAGGATGGCTATCATATTGAAATAATCATACATAAACATCATATTGAAATGTCTAAAAGAGCTTGCGCATGTAATCCCAGAGCCTCTGTCTACAATCTTTGAGAATTCTTGGAGAACAGGTGAGGTCCATGCAAACTGGAGGTGGGCAAATGTTGTCCCCATCTTCAAAAAGGAGGTAACTACCAACCAGTAGGCATGACATCGATACCAGGGAAGGTCCTGAAACAGATAATTCAACAATCTGTCTGTGAGCATTTAAAAAAGGATGCTGTGATTACTGAGGTAACTGTTAGGGTGAATTTGTAACTGGTTTACTATCCAAACCCAAAGAGTGCTCATTTATAGTTCTTCATCATCCTGGAAAAAAGTAACAAGTAGGGTGCTGCAGGGTTCTGTCCTGGGCCTGTTGTTGTTCAATATCTTTATAAATGACTTGGATGAAGGAATTGATGGAGTGCTCATCCAATCTGTAGATAGGAGAACTAGGCCCAAACTAACAAAATGAATTTCAATAGCAACAAATGTAAGGCTCTGCACTTAAGAAGAAGAAGAAGAAGAGTTTGGATTTGATATCCTGCCTTTCACTCCCTTTAAGGAGTCTCAAAGCGGCTAACATTCTCCTTTCCCTTCCTCCCCCACAACAAACACTCTGTGAGGTGAGTGGGGCTGAGAGACTTCAAAGAAGTGTGACTGGCCCAAGGTCACCCAGCAGCTGCATGTGGAGGAGCGGAGACTCGAACCCGGTTCTCCAGATTACGAGACTACCGCTCTTAACCACTACACCACACTGGCTTCTTAAGCAAGAAGAATCAACTGCACAAATATAAGATGGGGGACACCTGACTTGCTAGTAGTACATGTGGAAAGGATCTGGGGTAGCTTGTGATCTTAGTAGACCACAAGCTTAACACGTAACAACAGTAGAATGCAGCAGCAAAAAAGCTCATGCTATTCTCGGCTGCATCAACAGAAGTATAGTGTCCAGATCAAGGAAAGTAATAGTACCACTCTATTCTGCCTTGGTCAAACCACACCTGGAATACTGTGTCCAATTCTGGGCACCACAAATTAAGAAGGATGTTGACAAGCTGGAACATGGGCAGAGGAGGGTGGCTAAGATGACCAAGGGTCTGGAAACCAAGTCTTATGAGAAATGGTTGAAGGAGCTGCATATGTTAAGTCTGGAAAAGAAGAGACTGAGAGGAGATATGATAGCCATCTTCAAATAGGTGTTTCCTGCTTGGCATGGGGTTGGACTCGATGGCCCTTGTGGTCTCTTCCAACTCTATGATTCTATGATTCTATGAAATATCTCAAGGGCTGTCACATGGATAATGGAATGAGCTTGGCTCTTTACTTAATGTCCGTCCCCCCACCAAACACTAAAGCTGGTATAAATGGAATAATAATGTCTGATGGCATTTTGATGAGGATAATGCCATGTGGATGTTGAAAAACATGTATGAGGAACATCAAGTCCACCATAAAATGTTGTATGGAAGCATCCATAGTCTTGTTTTGAAATTGTGCGAAAATATATATGAGTAGAGATGACTATGTGAGAGAAGAAAGATATGTTTCTGTCCTCCAAGAGTAGTGAAATCTATTTCAATTCACCAACAATTCTCTGTTTTAAAAAGTATCTCTTTCCAGCATCACTTTGAATATACATCCCACCCATTTGTTGCATCCCCTAGATTTAGGCTCAGCCAGCAAATGCCCCACCTGTCTCCATTCCTACCTGTGGAATTTTATATGTGCCCAGCAAGCTTGAAATCCAGATGGAGTTTTGAGAGCCAGCCCCTTCCAAAACAGTGAATACATTAGTCTGTCTACCACAGTTGTAGTTTGGAATATTTGCCTGCCCAGGAGACAGCAGGTCCAGCAAGGCATCATAGGTCACCCTTCCATCAAAAAAGTTCTCATGGATGCTATAGCCCAGGGTGATGTTGGGTAAGAGCTTGGGATTCCGATTGATCTCTTGGATGGAAAGCACAATGGACAAGAGCTGCCAGTATTTTGTGGTTCCTTTCCTACAAAAATATACATATCATATCATGCTTGAGCATTCAGTGAACATATCAGATTTAACTCTGGCTGTTTTACAAGCTTTTACAGATAAGAGGAGTTTGGATTTGATATCCCGCTTTATCACTACCCAAAGAAGTCTCAAAGTGGCTAACATTCTCCTTTCCCTTCCTCCCCCACAACAAACACCCTGTGAGGTGAGTGGGGCTGAGAGACTTCAAAGAAGTGTGACTGGCCCAAGGTCACCCAGCAGCTGCATGTGAAGGAGCGGAGACGCGAACCCGGTTCACCAGATTACGAGTCTACCACTCCTAACCACTACACCACACTGGCTCCCTCTTGATGATTCACCCTCTTGCCAACATTTTATTTTCTTAACTTTCCATTTCCCTGACCATTGTCTCCTACATTTGTTCTCATTATATGGGACACATGCAATGGAGTCTAGTGTACTCGATAGTGCAGATCAAGCGAAGTCATAGCAACTGCACGCTCATGCGCGCACATGAGCTTACTTGCCCCTCCCCCAATATTTTATTGAAGTTGGCACCCCTGCTTACAATGTGAAAAATGAATAACTGCAACATAACAAAACGACGAAGAAAAACAAAAAAATTGCAACCATACGGAACCATTTCTGCATTAATCACAATATCTAAAATCAAGATGTAAAAAACCCCAACAGCAACATCCCCTGCTCCCACGGCAACCCTGCCAAACAACACTGCAGCCCAAGTCTGTTCAGCATCCTCAGCTTTTGTAGCTGGTATCAGTCAGCACCCAACCACCTGGCCAGGTGCGAAGAAGATAGGAAGGAAGGGAGCAAATAATAGGAAGCAAAGCACCCATAATTCCATCTCCACAAAATGGCTTACCAAAGAAAGCTGGTAGAGGGAGTGCTGTTGAAGCTATGAGCTCGAAATAAAGTATTTGTGGCAGAGATGACCCCGCTGATGAGGTGGTCTCCTGGCCTGTAATAATTAGCTGAGTCTATTCCATCCCTTTTCAAAGTAAGAGGGCACCTTGTCTTTTGTATCACGCAGCCTGCGTAAGGTAGTAGCAGCAGCAGAACCAGGGCCATCCTGGGTCTTCCTGGAAGTGCTGCCTCCTTTATCAAAATAAAAAAATTCCTCCCAGTAGCACCTTAAAGACCAACTAAGTTAGTTCTTGGTATGAGCTTTCGTGTGCATGCACACTTCTTCTTCTATCTGAAGAAGTGTGCATGCACACGAAAGCTCATACCAAGAACTAACTTAGTTGGTCTTTAAGGTGCTACTGGGAGGAATTTTTTTATTTTGACTATGGCAGACCAACACGGCTACCTATCTGTAACTGCCTCCTTTATGGCAGCTCTCCTACGATGAATGAGAAGAATCGTTGGAAGAAGCCAAAGCTTTTGTTGTAGTGATTATGGTGGTTCAGTAGCTTTCTTGATGGAGCCCAGCCAAGGAATCACAAAGGGCAGAGTTATTATGTCCTCAATCTCAGCCCAGGCTTTCGGTGGCACAGATGTTTGTGTGGCTCAGATGCAAGACATCACCTCATATTGTTCTAATTTCCAATGTATCTTTTAGCAGACTCGAAGTTGATCTGGACAAATCTGTTGGGCTTTAGTGCAAAGTATCAGCACCCCTCTCCCCATGAATCACTATTATTTTGATAATTATAAAGGGAAGAAGTATCACTTCTGTGACACTCTGAACTCCTTATGCAGCTCCACCTGCAGGTGTGGCGCTGGAGGAAAAACATGTTTGTAAAAAAGGTTGACATCTGGCTCCAAATTCTGACATGATCATGATATGACATTCATAGGAGTCAAAGTTCAATGTTTCCTTTTAGGATTTACCTGAACTATCATGGGCAACTGCATGACACCTGGCAGAGGCCTGTTGCCTACTTATGTTGGTATATTACTTCTTTTAAAGCAACTCTCTCCCCCTCCCCCAAGGAAAAAGGATCAAGGTTTGATATAGAAAAACAGGATTTCCTTTTCCTCACTTAGAGCAAAGATTCCTGGTTTAGCACAATGGGCTTGGGGAATTTCCATATAGCTGTTTATTGTGCCTTCAGAACGGCATATACTTTTGTGTCTTCACAACGAGAAGTAACGGTTAGAGTGCTGGAATAGGGCCTGGGAGGCTAGGGTTCAAATCCTCTCTCAGCAAGGAAGCTCCCTCTTGTGTTTCTGCCTCCCTACGGCTTGTATGACTTGTTTGTTGCAGCAGCCCAGGCTACAAGATCTCCACCGAATGCAGTGTTTGGGTGTCTTTTCTGCCCACCTACCTGAGCACCAAGGGGAAATACATGGTAGCCGTGCATGTCTTCTTTATCTTGGCCTCCAGTGCTGGGCTTCTGGGCTGCATCTTCCTTCCCAAATGCTACATTATTATACTGAGACCTGATCTGAATAAAAAGGAGCACTTGACAACAAAAACTAAAGATAGCACCTGACTCTGAAAATATTATTTTATAGCTGGACGGCAGGGTTGCAGTAGTGGAACTGCAATACTTCTAATTTAAATGTAGCTTCACACATGGTAAATCACCCCTGATGAAATTTATTTAAATTATTTATTTCATAAAATTCACATTCCGCTTCATTGTAGAAAAAAAAATATCTCAGAGCAATTTCCATAAGGGTAAAGCAATAAAATTACCATTTTATTTACAAAAAGGTAAAACCACAATAGAAACCAGGCATAGGCAAACTCGGCCCTCCAGATGTTTTGGGACTACAATTCCCATCAACCCTGACCACTGGTCCTGTTAGCTAGGGATCATGGGAGTTGTACTTTTGTCCTTTTGGTGTACTGACCTCCCCGCTACACCAAGGATTCCCTGCCCGAGCTGCTTCAGGTCGTGGAAGATGTGCTTCTGGAGACACTTAGTTTGGTTGCCCTAGGGGATTTTAACATCCATGTCAACACAACCTTACAAGGGGTCGCTCGGGACTTCATGGAAATCATGGCCTCCATGGGGCTGTCCCTGAATAAGTTTGGCCCAACTCATAGCCGTGGACATGCCTTAGACCTGGTGTTCACCTCTAGTGATGTGGGTGATCTGACACTAAGTAAAAGTGAAACGAAAGAATGGCTATGGTCAGATCACCTCCTGGTGCAACTGGACTTCTCCGCGACCCTTCCCCTCTGCAGGGAGGGGGGACCAATTTGGATGGTCCGCCCCCGCCACTTAATGGGTCCAAATGGTTTCCAGAGAGTGGTAGGGGATGCTTTATCCCATGTTGATAGCCTTTCAGCTGATTCCCTGGTGACCCATTGGAATACAGAGTTAACCAGGGCTGTTGACTGTCTGACTCCGAAGCGCCCTCTCTTATTGCATGGAGCCCAGACAGCCCCATGGTTTCCCCCGGAGCTGAGGGTGATGAAACAATCGCTGAGATGGCTAGAGTGCCGGTGGCGGAAAGCTCACTCTGAATCGGACCAGACATGGGTTAGAGCTCAACATCGAGCCTACCAAGTGGCGACGGCGAAAATGACTTTCTTTGCCACCTCTGTTGCATCTGCAGAAAACAGCAGCAGGAGACTCTTTAAGGTGGTTTGCAATCTATCGGAACCACCTTTGTCATTGGGGCCTAGTAGGGACCCCACAATCTCCTGCAATGCTTTTGCAAAGTTTTTTTGCAGATAAAGTCGCTCAGATTCAGAAGGAGGTAGACTCCACCGTGGGAGCAGGGCCGGGGGGGGAGAGTGCTGGAGTCCTGTCTAGTCATGGGATCAATTTCAATCTGTTACTTCCGAGGATGTGGACAGGCTGCTTGGACGAGTTAAACCGACCACCTGTCTCCTGGATCCTTGCCCATCCTGGCTTATAAAAGCTAGCCGGGAAGGACTGGGTGATGGGCTTTGTGGGGTGGTGAATGCTTCCCTCCGTGAGGGAGCCTTCCCAGACCCACTGAAAGAGGCGGTTATTAAACCGCTTCTTAAAAAACCATCTTTAGATGCGGCCACGATGGCCAATTATCGCCCAGTCTCAAATCTTCCATTCCTGGGCAAGGTGATTGAGCGAGCGGTTGCCGAACAACTCCAGGCATGCCTGGAAGAAGCAGACCATTTGGATCCCTTCCAGTCGGGATTCAGGCCTCATCATGGGACTGAAACTGCCTTGGTCGCACTGGTTGATGATCCCCGGCGGGCTAGGGACAAAGGTGAGAGCTGTTTCCTAGTTCTGCTGGATCCCTCAGCGGCTTTTGATACCATTGACAATAACATCCTTCTGGATTGTCTTGAGGGGCTGGGAGCTGGGGGCACTGTCATACAGTGGTTTCACTCCTTCCTCCTGGGCCGTGTTCAGAAAGTGGTGGTGGAGGATGAATGTTCAGACCCCTGGGCTCTCACTTGTGGGGTGCCTCAGGGTTCTGTCCTCTCCCCCATGCTTTTTAACTTGAAGCTGCTGGAAGAGATTATCAGGGGTTTTGGGCTGAGTGTTCATCAATATGGGGATCATACCCAGCTCTACCTCTTTTTTAAATCAGAACCAGTGAAGGCAGTGAAGGTCCTGCGTGAGTGTCTGGAGGCAGTTGGAGAATGGATGGCAGCTAACAGATTGAGGTTGAATCCTGACAAGACAGAAGTACTGTTCTTGGGGGACAGGGGGTGGGCTGGTGCGGAGGACTCCCTAATGCTGAATGGGGTAACTGTGCCCCTGAAGGACCAGGTGCACAGCCAGGGAGTCATTTTGGACTCACAGCTGTCCATGGAGGAACAGGTTAATTCTGTGTCCAGGGCAGCTGTCTACCAGCTCCATCTGGTATGCAGGCTGAGACCCTCCCTGCCCACAGACTGTCTTGCCAGAGTGGTGTATGCTCTAGTTCAGTGTTTCCCAACCTTGGGCCTCCAGCTGTTTTTGAACTACAATTCCCATCATCCCTGACCACTGGTCTTGCTAGCTAGGGATGATGGGAGTTGTAGTCCAAAAACAGCTGGAGGCCCAAGGTTGGGAAACACTGCCTAGTTATCTCCCGCTTGGACTACTGCAATGCGGTCTACGTGGGGCTACCTTTGAAGGTGACTCAGAAACTGCAATTAATCCAGAATGCGGCAGCTAGACTGGTGACTGGGAGTGGCCGCCGAGACCATATAACACCTGAGAGATCTGCATTGGCTCCCAGTACGTTTCTGAGCACAATTCAAAGTGTTGGTGCTGACCTTTAAAGCCCTAAACGGCCTCGGTTTTGTATAACTGAAGAAGCATCTCTACTCCCATCGTTCAGCCCGGTCACTGAGGACCAGTGCCAAGGGCCTTCTGGTGGTTCCCTCACTGCGAGAAGTGAGGTTACAGGGAACCAGGCAGAGGGTCTTCTAGGTGGTGGCACCTGCCCTGTGGAATGCCCTCAGTGCAGATGTCAAGGCAATACACAACTATTTTACTTTTAAAAGACAACTGAAGGTGACCCTGTTTAGGGAAGTTTTTAATGTTTGATGCCGTTTTGTGTTTTTAATATTTGGTTGGAAGCCGTCGAGAGTGGCTGGGGAAACAAAGTCAGATGGGCGGGGTATAAATAATAAATTATTATATTATTATTATTTTTTAAAAATGGGGGCAGAGAGAGTGCGAAAGAAAGAGGGAGGATTGACCAAGGCAACTGGCGCTGGGAGGTTTCTGCTGTGTTTCGAATGGCATTTCAGGAGTGACTTTGGTTTGGATGCTTGAAAACTAGCCACGAGTATGTGGGAGAGGGAAAAGAGTCGGGGGGAATTGGCCAGGATTGGGTTGGGGAGTGTTGAGAGAGTGACAGGGCCTCCCCGCCTATCTCCCCCCACCCCTCCTCTTTCCTTTTGCCCATGGCCAGGCTGAACATATGATAAGAACTGAATTAGGAGCGGAGTTGAGAGACAGACCAATAGCTGCTGCCAGTGGGAGTATCTTGTGATGCACATGTAAGAGGCTTGAGAATTGTTGGTTGTTTCTTTCTTTCAGTGCAACAGCCCCCCCCCCCCCCGTTAGACCCAGCTCGGTGAGCCTGCCCTGTACAGAAACAACCGTTGCCAAGAAGGAAAGACCAGCCGCCGCCAATGGCCAGTTTGATGGATGACACTGCAATAAATCAGCACTTCCAAAACATGAAGTACAAAAGGTCTGTAGTGGTGAGTTATTATGCATTGATTTTTATTGATACCAGGCAGACACATTTAAGGTACACATTTCTGTTGAAGACATTCTTATTTAGACAGGCTCACTAAGATGTTCATAAAGCTTGTACGAGTTTTTAATTTGTTTTAGTTGATTCTATTGTGGTTTCACCTTTTCGTAAATAAAATGATAATTTTATTGCTTTATCCTTTTGGAAACTGCTTTGAGGTTTTTCTACAACAAAGTGGAATGTCAATTTTATGAAAAAAATAAATTTAATAAATTCCAACAAGTGTGATTTATCATGTGTGAAGTTACATTTAAATGAGAAGTACTGCAGTTCCATTACTGCTGCAGTGCAGTTCAGCTATAAAATAATATTTTCAGAGTCAGGTGCTGTCTTTAGCTTTTGTTGTGAGATGCTCCTTTGTATTCAGATTAGGCCTCAATATGATAATGTAGCACTTGGAAAGGAAGATGCAGCCCAGAAGCCCAACACTGGAGGCCAAGATAGAGAAGACCTGCACAGCTACCATGTACTTCCCCTTGGTGCTCAGGTAGGTGGGCACAAAGGACACCCAAACACTGCAGAAGACCAACATGCTGAAGGTGATCAGCTTGGCTTCATTGAAGGACCCTGGAAGCTTCCTTGCTAAGAAAGCCACTGTGAAGCAGATAGCAGCCAGGAAGCCCATGTAGCCGAGGGCAATGTAAAACATGGCAACAGACCCTTCATTGCATTGCAGGATGATCTCTCCAGGCTGAGACTGCATGTCAGACTCTGGGAAAGGGGGAGAGATGCCCAGCCAGATGGTGCAGATGACAACTTGAACACCAGAACAGGAAATGATAATGGAGTTGGCCAGACTCTTCCCCAGCCATCTCCTCACCTTGTTCCCGGGTTTTGTGGCCATGAAGGCCAGCACCACAGTGATGGTTTTAGCCAATACAGAAGACACAGCAACCGAGAAGATGATGCTGAAGGCCGTTTGTCGGAGAAGGCAGGTCAATGTCCTTGGCTGGCCAATGAAGAGGAAGGAGGACAAAAAGGAGAACAAGAGAGAGACGAGGAGGATGTAGGAGAGGTCACGATTGTTGGCTTTGACAATAGGAGTTTCCAGGAATTTAATGAAGATTCCTATCACAGAGACTGTGGTTACAGACAATAAGAGTGCCATGGAAGTCAAGAGGACCCCCAAAGTATCTTCATAGGCTAGGAAGCTGATAATTTTGGGGACACATTGATCTTGGTCCTTGCTTGGATGCTCATCTTCTGGACATTTGTTGCAATGCTCTGCATCTGCAATGAGCAAGAGAGACCACTGTCATGGTATCTCTGTTCCATCTATAATATTGATCTAGACTCTTCAAGATTGCTTGGAACATCATTCTGGGTGGCAGCTTAGACCCAAAGCATAGAATTTTCCAAATTATGCAAATCAGACTCCAAGGTGTGCATTGGGATTTTACCCTCCCTGTGTTTACTTCTACTGAAGATGCACCTTTTGGATCAGACGCCTATGGTTGGTGGGACATGCCACCAACTGTCATGCCACACATTGCTTTTCATGCTCACCTCCTCCTCCAGGTTCATCCATCCAGCTCATTAACTGTGAATTTAGCATTTGTTTTGCTAATCTCCAGAAATAATGTAGGATCACACTTCCCCATTTCTGGAAATTAAACAAATATACAGAAACATACCCCAAATTATGTCTGTGCTCTCCTGAAAGGGCTTCCTTTCTCCCTCGCATTCCTTACCTTCCCGAGTGGAGTATGTCCCTTCCGCACATGGTGCACAACCATAGCAGCACAATGGCTTTCCTTCCTGAATCACCTTAACGTATCCTGGGTGACAGCTTTTGGTGCACTGTGACTGTGGCAAGGTCTAACCATAAAGAGAAGGGAAAGTGTTAGAAATGTATCAGTAAGCTACTGAACTGAGTCAAAGACATAGAAAAGGCATAGCCTTATTTCACTAGCAAATGACTCCAGCTTTTTCAGGTTTGCCTGTCTCGATTCCCAGAATGGTCAGTTGTCCTTCAGAAGCTGCATTCACTAGTTTTCCACTTTTAGTTAGTGAATGAATTTTCTAAACTCATTTCTGCCTTTGGTCATATCTAATTAATTACCTAGTGTTGCCATCTGTCTGGGTTTCCCTACACATTTCCTCTTTTGGGGGCCCGGTGTGCATTTTACAAGAAATATTGTGCATGTAAGTAGCGGTTGGTGTGTGTTTTTTTCCGGTAGATAAGAAAAAAAAGAAAAAAACACACACCAACCGCTACTTACATGCACAATCACACCACCACCCTGCACAAATAAACTCCGTAGCCAAGACTCTCATCTCCAGAACCAAACGCCTGGCTGACAAAGACCACTTGACAACTGAGTTACAGAATCTCTCAAATGTGTTAATCGCCAATGGATACCAGAAAAACAGGGTTACGAAGCTAATCCAAAAAGAAACACCCCCCAAAAACCAAGACACAGAAGAAAACAATGGCATGGCCCTCCTTCCTTATATCAAGGGCACTACAGACAAAATCAGCAAAATCCTCCATAAACACAATATCAAAACAGCCTTCTGCACCAACCAAAAAATAGCCAATATCCTCAGAAACCCAAAAGACAAAATCCAGCTGGAAAACCAAGGGGTCTATGAAATACCCTGCAAAGTCTGCCCAGCCACGTACATTGGACAAACAAACAGACGAATAAATGCACGTATCGCAGAACACAAGAATGCCGTCAAAAAAGAAGAAAAAACTTCCTCTCTTTTCCAACACATGAAAGAAACAGGACACGAAATTAATTTTGCAGATTCCAAATTGCTCTTTAACATGGAACATCACCACAAGAGAATAATCATGGAAGCCATCGAGATAGAGAAACACCCTCACAACATGAACAAGCGTGACGACACGTCCCGCCTGCCAGACATCTGGAAATTAGCCCTCCCCACAAAAACCGACACCAGAACCAGAGGCACACAGAACGCCGTCACCAATCAACCACACCAGACCCAAACCCAGACCCTCTCCACAGACATATTACAGACTCCATCCAGTAGCCAAACTATAGTGGCACCTCCGGATGCTGCACCCCCCTGCAATCCCTACACAGATCTGGCTGGCACAAGGCACAAAACCACAGCTCGCCCCTATACACGAAGCCAAGCCAGAGCACAACTAAATGCAGCACAGCCATCTTCTCAGAAAAACTCTTCACAAGCTCAAGAGGTCAAGACACGAAAGCTTTAGCAACTAATCTACACTTAATGACCCACCCAGTGGTATTCAGAATATCACTCATGAAATCACTCAAGATATCCCTCAAGTAATTAAGGAACAAAAGAAGAAAAGGCACACTAATCTAGGAACTTCCTCTCTGCCCAGAACGTTGGAGGCTATACACCACACCCCTCAACAGTATTTATAGGAACTCAAACACCAGATTCTGCTCTGTTCCAGTAACAAGAAGCCGAAAGCACCAGCCTGAAGATGACGAGTGAGACCTCGTCGAAACGTCGCACAGACACCCCGACTCTTACACGGGAAGACACCCGAAGACACCAAAACCTGCATTCCTGTACCCGTGAAAATCTACGAAAGCAAATATATATATATATATATATATATATTAATAGAGAAATTGTGCCAGTAACAATCCTAACCAGGTCTGCTTAAAAAGAAGACATAGAATTTCTTGGGAATTAGCCCAAACCCTAGTCATACTAACATTATTTCAATAGACTCTCTGTTGTATTCATTCTGTGTGGATTGGAGCAAAATTCAACACCCTGTAACCTAGAAGGGTTTAGAAAGAAAGAAGGCTGTTGAAAGGACAAATAAAGCTCAAGACTGACAGTAACTTGGTCCCCCAGACAGAGAAAAAGGCCATTCAAAGCAAAGTGAAATTAAAGTAGATGCCCAACATGTTCGAAATATGGAGAGAGATTTCAGAGTCTGCACCATCTAAAACAGCCAGCAGGTTATTCTGCCTTCCACACCTGTAGTTTGGAATACTTGCATGACCGGTATAGAGCAGCTCTACCATGGCGTGGTATGTGATTCTTGCATTGTGATAGTTCTCAAAGATATTGTAGCCCAGGGTGATGTTGGGTAAGAGCCTGGGATTCTGGTTGATCTCGTGGATGACGAGCAGGAAGGCCAGATTGTGGAGTAAATCTATGTCTTTCCATCTGCAAGATATCATATATTCTGTATTATCACCCTCAATTTAACAACACATGTAACTTTCCTCACTCTGCAACATGAAGGGAATTTTGAAGCAATATAAATTTAGTTTTAGGGTGATACTCATGCTCAGTCATAAACAGGTTTTTAATAGCCAACCCACCTTGAAATGTTGGGACAATCCTCACCACAAAGGCAAGGCAGATGTGTCTATCCAATAATGTAGTGGTATATTCAGATGTGACAGTGTCTGTCATGACAGTAACAGCCATGCCGCCTTCTAGGATTGTACAACCTTACAAGAAAGACTTTTCATACTATGTCATGATACAATAATAAAATTGAAAATGCAACTTAAAACCAAAAAACAGCAAGGCAAAAGGAAATAAGGCATTGATCCAGGGGATTTGGAGACATACACCAGGGTCCAATCTTATGGGTCAGGTAAAAGCTTTAATCTGTTATCAGAGTGTGCTATTCAAAATAAGATGGTGAAAATAGCTGGAGGGTTCATATTGCTCCCTTCCAGAATTGCATTGCAAAACAGAGACATATGAAGAGACTGGGATTTAGCAGGGAACGATGCAAGGAAATACCCACCATCTCTTTTAATGAGGTTTATAGCATTAGATTTATGGTTTCCTACCATTAAACTCATCCCCACATAATTTACTTACGGAGATATGTGGATAAAAGGATCCTGGGAGAAAGAGCCTGGTTGAGATATTCCACTTAGTGTGGGGATAATCCCACCGATGAGATGGTCTCCTGCTCTGTAAAAGTTAAAGGGATTATACTGATCTCTCACTAAATTCAAGGGACATTTTCCCTTCAGCTGCCCATAGACGTTGTAGAGCAGAAGTAGTATTATCATAGACATGTCTGAGGCTGTCACTTCCCTCTTGCCCGCTTGCTTCAAAGAAGCCAAAACTCTACAAAACTGCCTGCTATCAATGATTTTTCTAATACAGATAAGTCCCACCATGGCTTCTCATTCAAAGAGGGTGATATCACATGACAGTATCCCTGCTATTTTGAAACCCCCAACCCAAGATCTCAGTGGAGTGCAACATATTTATACCTCAACCTTTTTCGGGCTTGATGCAAGAAATTGCATCTTGTTGCTCCCAAATCTGGCAGTTTCTGCTAATGGTCTCAGATGTGATATTCATGGAAGTCCCTCGAGCTTTGGCAGAATTAGAGAACTAAATCACCATGATTTACACAATGATAAAGGGAAGAATTGCCTCTCCAATGGATCACAAACTCTCTATGTGGCTCCTTGCACAGGTGCTTGGGTGGAGCAAAACTTGTTTACAAAAACTCAACAATGAAACGAGGTTGGGATTAGAAAAAGCGGGCTGCGTTACAGTGGAGAAAAATCTACCATCCACAAAGACCTCCTGTGAAAGATTTTGGGAAAACAGAATAAACATGTTAGGATTACAAAAACAAACAAACATGAAACCAGCACACCAATATTGGCACTTTATCGTTTGCTTGAATGAGAAGTAACTATTAGTCTCATGGTCAAGATTCCCAATCTCAAGGGACACTGATTCTTTGAGACCAAGATGGTTTTGTTTGTTTGATGTATTACAGTATTTTAATATATTTTTTGGAAGCTGCCCAGAGTGGCTGGGGAAGCCCAGCCAGATGGGCGGGGTATAAACAATAAATTATTATTATTATTATTATTATTATTATTATTATTATTATTATTTTGGCTCCCACAATATCTGTTGACATAGGGCAGGGCCCCTCAGTGTTGAGAGGGTGTAGGAGGCTGAGTGTGGAGCCGAGTGTGGCTCATTTTCAGTGGCCGGTTCCTTCGGAGCAGGAGACAAGAGGAGCCGCCGCCATTAAACTGCTGGGCTCCATCCTCAGTCTCCTCCTGACGAAACAGCTTTGCACCTGTGTGACATCACACCCGTGTGATGCGTGATGGTCCCCCTCAATCTTGGATACAATGTTTACCATACCTAATAGCCAATCACACAATCCCACTATCCTTCTGAGAAATACGATATAGAAGCAATGCGGCCGCGAGCTGCAGCTAGCTGGAAAGCAAAACATGATGGGAATGTTGGGACTGTTCCGTGGGAACCAGAGGGACAGTCTATTCACTGTGCGATGCAACGGAATTAGCTCAGAGTGTAATATGAGCTGTACAGGAAGTACAGAGGGAGGAGTTTTACTCTCTCGACTGTTGGAGTTTGATGAGAGCAGACGTGTTTTCTGTAACGCTGCAAGGACAGAAATAAAGACATGTAAATACATTTCTGTCTATCTCTTTCCCCTGCCTGGGGGGGGGAGCAGGAAAGAGGGGTGTGTCCTTCTCACGCTGAGAAGGATCGCCGATCGCGACCTAGCCTGTATCCTGCCGGGAAATGCAGACGGGGAGGTCAACCGGAGTTCAAGCCGGGTACCTGGAGAATGGCCAGTTTCTCCTGATAATGGCTTGAATCCCAACACTCCCCACCCTCTCATTATATAAGGGTCTGGTGACTTCTGTTTCAGAGTATCTGAAGCAGTGTGCGTGCACACAAAAGCTTATACCCAGAACAAACTTAATTGGTCTCTAAGGTGCTACTGGACAATTTTTTTAATTTTTTCAGAAGGATTCTTTTAAAGACTTTTTTTAGAAAGAAAAAAAATTTAAGGACTTGATTCTTTTAAAGAAATTTTTTAGGGAAGAGTTTTTTAACCCTTTTCAAGATTTTTAATCTATTTACTTCAAAATCTTTATGAATGACTTGGATGAATGAATTGAAATGATACTAATCAAATTTGCAGATGAATCCAAACTGGGAAGGGTAACTAATGCTGCCAAAGGTGGACAGAATTAGAATCTTAGAAGAATCTTAGAATCATAGAGTTGGAAGAGACCACAAGGGCCATCGAGTCCAACCCCCTGCCAAGCAGGAAACACCATCAGAGCACTCCTGACATATGGTTGTCAAGCCTCTGCTTAAAGACCTCCAAAGTAGGAGACTCCACCACACTCCTTGGCAGCAAATTCCACTGTCGAACAGCTCTTACTGTCAGGAAGTTCTTCCTAATGTTTAGGTGGAATCTTCTTTCTTGTAGTTTGGATCCATTGCTCCGTGTCCGCTTCTCTGGAGCAGTAGAAAACAACCTTTCTCCCTCCTCTATGTGACATCCTTTTATATATTTGAACATGGCTATCATATCACCCCTTAACCTCCTCTTCTCCAGGCTAAACATGCCCAGCTCCCTTAGCCGTTCCTCATAAGGCATCGTTTCCAGGCCTTTGACCATTTTGGTTGCCCTCTTCTGGACACGTTCCAGTTTGTCAGTGTCCTTCTTGAATTGTGGTGCCCAGAACTGGACACAGTACTCCAGGTGAGGTCTGACCAGAGCAGAATACAGTGGCACTATTACTTCCCTTGATCTAGATGCTATACTCCTATTGATGCAGCCCAGAATTGCATTGGCTTTTTTAGCTGCCGCGTCACACTGTTGGCTCATGTCAAGTTTGTGGTCAACCAAGACTCCTAGATCCTTTTCACATGTACTGCTCTCAAGCCAGGTGTCACCCATCTTGTATTTGTGCCTCTCATTTTTTTTGCCCAAGTGCAATACTTTACATTTAGGATTTGGGATGATCAAATGAGATTGGAAAATCAAGCCCATGTTGGGATACTGCCAGGGAGATAAAGTCCCTCATGGCCCCCAAGCCGGCTGCCGGACGATCCATCGACCTCCCGTAGTCACGCAGTATGAGCTATTAGCGACACGAGTTTCCTGGAAATACCTTGCCACATTCCAGGGCTCGTGCACACTCTTATCAGCAGATAATGCACAGCCAAAAGTCGCATCCAGGAGAGCATTATTTACAAGCTTTTATTCAGCGTTGATCAGAACAAAGAAAGACATGACTGTTCTGCGTCAGTGTCTTCGACAGAGAGACAGAACGAAAGCAATAGCAACACATAAACATCCTGTGAACAGGAAATACGCAGGCTGTGACACAAACATCCTGCTCCCTTTTAAGGTGGAACGGAAATATCCTAACAGCCCAAATAAAAAATCATAATTTCAATAGGGACAAGTCTGCTTACCTTAAACGGTTAGATGGCATTGCAGTCTGGCCACAGCCCCACATCGGCGATCCAGTGGCTGGCTGGGGAGGACTACAAGCCTGCCTGTGGATTGGCCAATGGCAGGCAAGCCTGGATCTGGGGATTCAATAAGGCCCAACCAGCCAATGCACATCACTTGCGTCTGCCCAAGGGGAATAAATTGACACACCTTGGTTTTCCCCTCCTATCTCCCACGCTCCGATTCCTTTTTCATTGGTTTTTTCTTTCATTTTAAAAATATTTTTATTAATTTTTCAACAAAAATAGCAAAAGTAAAGCAAACAATGACAACCACAAAGAAAATTACCCACCACATATGATAAAATGTATCCTCTGTTTCTCTACATTTCCAACACTTATAAGATCTTGTTCTACATATTTTTGCTAATTTAACCAGGGTTAGATACCACCGATACATCATTTTCATATAGTTCTCTTTCAGTAGAGTATGTGACTTCCAAAGCCTTTCCCAATCCATCATTAGTATATTATGTCCCACATCTTTCACCCATTTTATCATAACACATATGACCTGTTCCTCTTTGGTGTCCCACTCCAAGAGCAGATTGTACATTTCTGACAGAAATTTTGTCCTACCTTCTACTATTTCCCTCTGAAATCTTGACATTTCATATCTAAACCATTTCTTTTTATCATTTTTAAAAGTTTCATTTAATTGAAAATATTGTAACCAGCCTATTACTTTTCCTCTAACTTCTTCAAAATCTTTTAATTTTAATTGGTTGTCTGTTTCTGTTAACAGCTCTCTATATGTCGGTCAATTTGTCCTCATATTCACTGTTTTCAAAGATCTTGCTTCTAATGGGGAAAGCCACCATGGTGTTTTCTGTTCTAACAGATCTTTATATTTCTCCCAGACTTTAAGAATCGAGTTTCTTTTTATATGATTATAGAATCCTTTGTGAACTTTTGCCTTATGATACCATAGATACCCATGCCAACCAACTCTATTATCATGACCTTCCAAATCTAATAAATCAGCATTTGTTAAATTTATCCAATCCCAGAGTCAGCAAACGCATGATGCTTTATAATATAACCTTAAATCCGGCAGAGAGAAACCTCTTCTATCTTTAACATCCATTAATAATTTATGTTTAATTCTTGGGTCCCCCCCCCCAGATAAATCTTCTAATGTCTTTTTGCCATTCTTTGAAACAGCTCACACTGCTTACTGAAATAAAAACAACATTTTTGGCAATACGTTCATCTTAATTACTGAAATTCTTCCTAATAAAGACAAACTCATCCTTCCCCAAATTTCTAAATTCCTTTTTATTTATTTCCATAATTTTTCATAATTATCTTCAAATATATTAATATTATTGACTGTCAACCATATTCCCAAATATTTAACTTTTTTATACATACTTATCTCTTCTGCTGTATCTCCTTTTTAGCTTGCTCTGAAACATTCTTCACTAAAAGCTTAGTCTTATTTTTATTCAATTTAAAACCTGATACTTGTCCAAATTCCAGTATTTTTTTCTAATACTTTTGGTAATGAGATTATAGGGTCTTCAACTGTTATTACAAGGCCATCTGTGAATGCTTTAAATTTATATGCTTTATTTCCTACTTTTATTCCTCTGATGGTTTCTTCTGCTCTTATATTTCTCACCAGAACCTCTAATACTAAGATAAACAATAATGGTGACAAGGGGCATTCTTGTCTTGCCTCTTTCAAAATTTTGCATTTCTCAGTAATAACACTATCCACAATTAATCTTGCTTGTTGCTTTGAATAAATTGCATCTTTTCCTCTTCTGAACCTTTCCCCAAAATTCAACTCTTCTAAAACCTTATGCATAAATGACCAAGAAATATTATTTTCAGTGTCAATAAACATCAAGGCTCCTTCTTTGGAGGTCTTTAAGCAGAGGCTTGACAACCATATGTCAGGAGTGCTCTGATGGTGTTTCCTGCTTGGCAGGGGGTTGGACTCGATGGCCCTTGTGGTCTCTTCCAACTCTATGATTCTATGATTCTAAGGCTGCTTGTTTTTCATTTCCTACCTCCACGTACTCTATGACATCAATTACATTCTTTATATTTACATTATCTTTCATCTGACGACCTAGAAGAAATCCTGCTTGGTCATGATGTATTATATCTAACAATATTCCTTTCATTCTATTGGCTAATATGTTTGCAAATAATTTATAATCGTTACTTAATAACGAAATTGGCCTATAGTTTTAGATTAACAACAGCTCAGTCTCTTGTTCGGGAATCTCAGCTTTTCCGTCGTATATCCCACCCTCCAATTCTTTTTTCATATGTTTTTTTCTTTCTTGCTAAAACCTTGCTATGGACTTTTTAGGACCAAGCTGGACTTTTTGCACTTGGCAAATTAGCACCAACCACTTGGTTTTCACCTACTTCACAGCAATCGTCATAACCTTGTTAGGTTAGGTATTGGGTAAGCCTTAGTCTTAGCTGGAGGGGAGGTTGTAGCCTCTGCCTGCCCCTCCTTAGTTGAGGGAAACCTGTTTAAGGGATCTGCAAGGAGTTGCTTCTGTTGGGATGCCATAGCACTCCTCCAAAGGGAACCCTCAAGGGGTACCCCTATTTGATGTAGGTCATAGCCCCCGCTTCCCATGGTGTCAGTTACCCTTAGATAAGCACCCTAGAAGATGGGCTGGATTTAGTTAAATGTCTTCACCCAATGCCTATGCCAAACCTTTTACATCGGTATCCGACAAAGTTGTGACCTCTTTGAACCCAAAATCTGTATGCTAATGTCTTATCAGGTGACTCAATACATAAGGAGTGACTTGGTCACGGGGCCTTGGCATGCAAATGTCAGGTTCGAAACTTAGGCAGGATGAACCAGCTGCACAACTTTAAGATGCGGGACACGTGGCTTGCCAGTAATACATGTGTAAAGGATCTAGGAGGCTTAGTAGACCACAAGCTTAACATGAGTCAACAGTATGATGTAGCAGTGGAAAAGCTAACATTATTCTAGGTTGCATCATCAGACGTATAGTGCCCAGAACAAGAGAAGCAATAGCATGGAACATGTGCAGTGGAGGGCAACCAAGATGATCAAGGGTCTGGAAGCCTTATGATAAATGGTTGAGAGTGTTGGCTATGTTTAGCCTGGAGAAGAGGACAGTGAGAGGAGATGTGAGAGGCATATCTAAAGGGCTGTCCCATGGAAGATGGAGCGAGCTTGCTTTAGCCTGCCCTGGAGACTAGGACCTGAAGGAATGTGGGAATTGCACTAGATGACCCACAGGATCCCTTCCAATTCTACAATTCTATGATGATGAAGAAGAAGAAGAAGAAGAAGAAGAAGAAGAAGAAGAAGAAGAAGAGGAGGAGGAGTTTGGATTTGATATCCCACATTATCACTACCCTAAGGAGTCTCAAAGTGGCTAACATTCTCCTTGCCTTCCTCCCCCACAACAAGCACTCTGTGAGGTGAGTGAGGCTGAGAGACTTCAGAGAAGTGTGACTGGCCCAAGGTCACCCAGCAGCTGCATGTGGAGGAGCAGGGACGTGAACCCAGTTCCCCAGATTGTGAATCTGCTGCTCTTAACCACTACACCACACTAGCTCTCCAGTGAGTCTATGTGTCTGTTGGATGTGTGTGTGGAGTTTAGCCTAAACTTTGCTAAGAGACAACTAAGAGACATGCTGGATCATACCTCAAACTTTGGAGCCACATCTGTGACTTTTTGCAAATATGTTTCTCTCCAGCTCTGTGTCTGCCCCTTGTCACCAAGAGACTCCAGAATATTGCAGAGATGAAACTTCTTTGCCTTATAATTATCCAAATAATAGTGATTTGTTCTTGCCAAAGGTGTTTCTGCAACTTTCCAAAGCATCAGAAAGAATAGAAGCAAGTGGTTATTTGCTGCACTGTGGTTTTTTTGGAAAGTGTCAGAGACAGATGGAGTCGAGATTTCCCATAGGGGAAGAGGGATATATTCCTGTCTGGGGTTTAATGGCTCTGAAGCCATAGCTGAACAGCATGCATGCTGGTGAAATCACACCAGCTTTGGTCTTGCAAGAGTTTTTCGCTTCTTCTGCTTAACTGTCTCTGGAGGTAAAAGCAACCACAGAGGCAGAATGATATTCCTGCTGCTGCTACTGCTGCTGCTAATGCCCCATGAAGTATACGGGAAACTGAAGGCAACATGCTCCTTGAATATGATCAAGGAAAAAACCGAAGCATTCAATTTCTACCGGCCTGGTGAATTCTTCATTAATGGGATTATATCTCCAAGAAATATTTATAAACAATGGCCATTCAACTTTTCTCAGACCCCCTCACCGAAGCTTCTAGTGTAAGTAATTAGAGGCAGATGAATGTCATCATCATTCCAAAGTTTTGCATATATCAGGGAAACGGCTATTATTTCAGGTCTGGGAGCCTGTGATCCCCTAGCAATTGCTGAATTATAGCTGCCAATCATTTGCCCTGCTGGCTGAGGCTGATGGGAGTTGGAGTCCAGCAGCAGGATCCTCCCCACATCTGTCCTATTTTCTTGTTCCCTGGCTCTTCCTGGCTAAAATGCTGCTCTAGCTAAGCTGCTGTGCTGCCTGTTGAAATGGCAACAGAAGAATGCAAATGACTTGCTGGAGATAAAAATAATGCATTGATTTAATGCACCTGTTTGAGGATTAAACTATCCCGCCTGCATGAGGAGAGTGAGGGTGGCATGAAACATAGGGAATTTCTGAAAAGCCTGGATTTTTTCCCTTTCATTTTTTATCTGTAAAGCTGTTCTGAGTCCCATTGGGGTAAAGGTGGAGTATAAATATACACTACTATGAATAATACAGGGACGCGGGTGGCGCTGTGGGTAAAACCCTCAGTGCCTAGGACTTGCCGATCACATGTTCGGCGGTTCGAATCCCCGCGGCAGGGTGAGCTCCCGTCGTTCGGTCCCAGCTCCTGCCGACCTAGCAGTTCGAAAGCACTCTTAAGTGCAAGTAGATAAATAGGTACCGCTTTATAGCGGGAAGGTAAACAGTGTTTCCGTGTGCTGCACTGGTGCTGGCTCGCCAGCTGCAGCTTCGTCACGCTGGCCACGTGACCCGGAAGTGTCTTTGGACGGCACCGGCTCACGGCCTCTAGAGCGAGATGAGCACGTAACCCTAGAGTCGGACACGACTGGCCCGTACGGGCAGGGGTATCTTTACCTTAATCTTACTATGAATAATAATACTGATTGACATTTCTATTCCACCTTATTCCACCTTATTCTATTCCACCTCCCACAAACATGGGATTGTTATGTGTTACATGTCTGTTTACATTCCAGCACAGCTTCCTGGGAACTTCCATTTGTGTATAGTTTTCGCTTTGGCTGTTCTCTCTGAGACGACGAGAGAGAGAGATGACATGTTTCTTTGTCCTGATTTATGATTAATAAATCTGTAGTTGTAGTATGCTTCCACAAGCCTCACGCCTATTCTGTGTGTGCAATTTGATCTGCTGGTAGTGTGCCCTGGCTCAGAAGCCCGGGTTGCTGATTTACGCTGGAGCAGAGGTGATGCTCTTCGCAGAGGGACAGCTGGAAGGGAACGACCTAGCCAGGACTAGCCAGCTGGCCTCCCGGCCCTCTGCATGCCAACACATACTGGATCTACAAACCATGATTTGAAGACAATGTTGGTTTTCATTAAATGGTGAATAGTGGTTTGACACCTTTTGATTTCTTTATTGCAGTTCAAAAAGTTACTACTACTGGTACATCTTACCCTTCTTGTTCACCGTCCAGGAGATCAATCTGGATCCCAGCATCCTACCCAACATCACCCTGGGCTACAATCTCTATGAGAACTATTTTGATAGAAGGACGACTTCCAGTGCAATGTTGGACCTTGGCAAAAGCAATATTCCAAACTACAGCTGTGGAAAAAGGAATAAACTTCTGGCTGTTCTTGAAGGGGCTGATTCCGTCATCTCAAAAGAAATTTCGGACATGTCAGGCATCTACAAAATCCCACAGGTATGAAGTTGTGTGGATAGGAAGACAGAGGACAACTTTGGCAGCATAGAACTCCACTTACTCTTCACATGGTTCTAGAAGGGGCATCGCAAAGTGGGAATTCCTTAGCTATAGCATAATATCTGATCCAGGGACTTTTCTTCTAGCCTCTGCCAATTTGGCACCCTCCAGATATTTCAGACCAAAATTCCCATCAGCTCCTGCCAGCACAATATTTTAATCATTTCAGTGAAATAAATATCTCTTCCCTATTTTGATTGGCAATCACACACTTTTTTCTTCATTTCCTCACAAGGTCAGTTGTGGCTTTACACATCATCTTCATAATAATAAAGCCCAGTTCCCTTTTGTCTACCGGATGATGCCCAAAGAAGAAATTCAGTACCAGGGGATTGTCAAGTTGCTCCTGCATTTCGGATGGACTTGGATCGGCCTCATTTTTCCAGACAATGACAATGGAGAAAGGTTTGTGAGTGCCCTGACATCCCTGACTATCAGGAGTGGAATTTGCATTGCCTTAGAAAAAAGAATACCAGAAAACAATCAAGTTGAAATGTTCAGACTGAGTAAACCAGTTGCCATATGGAAGCAAGTCAATGTATTTGTTTACTGTGAAATCACTCGCTTGGGATGGAATCCGATCATGCAATTTCAAGAAAAATTTGAGAAAGAAATTGGAGCAAAAGTCTGGATCTCAACAAGTTTTCAGGAAATTAATGTGCATTTGTCTGCTCCTCCAAATTACTTCCAGTACATCCATGGCTCTTTGTCCTTTATAATGAAGCCCCAAATAAGGAGAAAATACCAATACTATGTACCAGAATCCAATCTTCTTGGACAGTTTATCAATAAAGCATTCCGTTGCTCATATTCAAAGCACATGTTGGCTGTAAAAGGTCGGACAAGATGCAGAGAGAAGGAGAAACTGGAGACGCTGCCCCAAGAGGAGCTGGAGAGAGCCCTGTCTCAAGACAGCTATATCACGTACTTCAGTATCCAAGCTGTGGCTCAGGCCTTAAAAGCCGCATATTCAGTCAGATCAAAATTCATGTTGATGGTGGGTGGAAGAGACAGGTTGGAGCATCAAAAGCTGCAGCCATGGCAGGTATTCCCTTTCCCTTTTTGCAAACTGCAAACCATTGTCCCAACTCTGGAATGAAACTTACCCATCTCCTCATCTCCATTTGGGAGGAAATTCTAATTAGTAAGGCCCATGGAGAAGGCAAACATTTCTGCCCTTTCTGGCAGGGGCGAAACTAGGCTTTATTTCACCTGGGTCAAAGACCCAGTTTGGCACACCCCCATGCGCATTGCATGCACATTTGCATGCACGCATGCACAGGCTGGGAGCCTAATGGCGCCCCTCTGGAAGCTTCACCCAGGGCAAAAAATACAACACCTGGCTAGCCCCCAGCCCCATAGCTATGGCTCTAGAAAATGTTGTTTAGTCATTTAGTCGTGTCCGACTCTTCATGACCCCATGGACCAGAGCACGCCAGGCACTTCTGTTTTCCACTGTCTCCAGCAGTTTAGTCAAACTCATGCTGGTAGCTTTGACAACACCGTCCAACCATCTCATCCTTTGTCGTCCCCTTCTCCTTGTGCCCTCCACCTTTTCCAACATTAGGGTCTGTTCCAGGGAGTCTTCTCTTCTCATGAGGTGGCCAAAATATTGGAGCCTCAGCTTCACAATCTGTCCTTCCAGTGAGCACTCAGGGCTGATTTCCTTAAGAATGGATAGGTTTGATCTTCTTGCAGTCCATGGGACTCTCAAGAGTCTCCTCCAGCACCATAATTCACAAGTATCAATTCTTCGGCGATCAGCCTTCTTGATGGTCCAGCTCTCACTTCCATACATCACTACTGGGAAAACCATAGCTTTAACTATACAGACCTTTGTTGGCAAAATAGCAAATAGTAAGTTTCTATTAAAAGCTTTATATAACACTCTTTGCTCCCCCCCAAAAAAAAAAAATCCTCAAGGTGGTTTAACATTACAAAACAGCTGTGGATAGAATAAAACACGATGCAAGAATGTAAAAATATTATGAAAAGCAGAGGACTTTTCATCTTTCTATAACACCTTGTTTGAACAAAATTACCTTCAACCATTCCAGAATGCACACATAGTAATTGTTACTAAATTTACCTCTGTGCTCATAAATAAGCACAATGAAATATTATGCAAAACTGTGCCCTCCCTTGTGGAGTTGTGCAAGTTCTACCAAAAGCTGTTGCTGTCTGAAGGGAAGGGAGAGACTTCATATCTGCAGGCTTCCACATGATCTAGTGATCAATGTTCCATTTCACATGGAAGTTTGCAAGTGTAAAAGTTTCCCTTTCTTTCACATATTTGCATCAGGCAGTGGGGATGCTTAATACAACCACAGATCCCCCTCATAGGCTGCTCTTGACTGTGAGTAGACCTGCAAGGGTCTTCTCTGTAATGGCCCCCATACCATGGAATAACTTCTATAGAGATACAGAGGGTGTCGGGGTAATGGTGTCTCACCAGCTACCTCTAACAAAGCTATTCAGAAAGGCTTCCCATTACACTGATGTGTAATACCGACTGTAGATCTACTATCCAAAGTCAATGCTAAATTGCATTGGAGTACATTTTATAGTGTTTTTTAATAGCATTTTTTATATCTGTGTAGATCCACCCATATTTTTTTGTATTGATCTTATTCTGTACAGCACCTTGTTGTTCTATATAAAAGGTGGTCTTTGAATGGTTAAATAAATAAAATGGAATGCCTATAAGGGCTTATCAGAACAGATGAGATGCACACTGGCCCCAATTCATAGGAGCTCAAAATGTGTAGGGCTGAGATACTCAATAGGGTTTCATATTTTTTTTTGCACTGGGCCTTTCCTTGTCATTCCAGCTGCACTCTTTCCTAAGAGAGGTCCAGTTTCTGAATACTTCCATGGGGAGCCTGAATTTGGATGAGAATGGGGAGCTGCCAGCCAGCTATGATATTGAGAACTGGGTGATGTTTCCTAATAAGTCTCGTGTTAGAGTGAAAATTGGGAGCATAGAGAGAGAGACTTCTACTGAGATAAAGTTCGCTATTAACTTGGAAGCCATAGTGTGGCCCACATGGTTTAACAAGGTAGAGGAAACTTTATTGATGTGACATTTGGTAAGCTCAAATCATTTGCTGGATAATTCCAAAAGCACAAGACCCTCCAAGTGTCCCTATTTTCCAGGGACAGTCCTGGATTTACAGAAACCATCCCAGTTTCTGATTTGATCTCGGAACGCCCCTCTTTTCCTTAGGACGTCCCTATTTTCATCAGAGAAATGTTGGATGGTATGGAGTTATGTGACTCCCCCAAGCCAAGGGGATAAGTAACTATACAACTTGTAGAAGACACCATAAGGCAGCCCTGTACAGTGGTACCTCGGGTTACAGACGCTTCAGGTTACAGACACTTCAGGTTACAGACTCCGCTAACCCAGAAATAGTACCTCGGGTTAAGAACTTTGCTTCAGGATGAGAACAGAAATCGCATGGCAGCAGCGGGAGGCCCCATTAGCTCAAGTGGTACCTCAGGTTAAGAATGGTTTCAGGTTAAGAACGGACCTCCAGAACGAATTAAGTTCTTATTCCGAGGTACCACTGTATAGAGAAGTTTTTTTAATCTTTAATGCTTTATTATGTTTTTTATATATGTTTTGAATATAAATGTTGGAACAAACAAGAAGCACACCAAAGGAGTCTCCCAGCGATGCCTTTCTTCTGCAAATTGCTTTCCTGAAAAATAATAATGCCTAGGGTCAGTGAGAACTAAGATCCTGTTGAATCATTTGCAAACTCTAATTCCAAATTTCATATGAATCCCGTAAACACAAATACTCCTAACACGTTTCCTTTAACGCACAATCTTCTCTTTATTATTAGACTGTGCCTTGCTCCAGGTGTACCAAGAGCTGTCAACTTGGATTTGCCAAAGTGGTTCCAGAAGGAGAGCCGGTTTGCTGCTATGTATGTGCTCCATGTATCGAAGGGACAATATCCACTCAGGAAGGTGGGTGACTCCAAGGGTGAGGGCATTGCTTGGGAGAATGTCAACAGGGAAAAAATTCACTTTCTATAAAGACTCTGAGGATTTATTCTGAATGTTAACCCTCTTTTGGCTTCTATATCTTTAATCAGCTTCATTAATTCAAGGAAGTTGGTTGAAACAAATGATCCCAGGGAAGCAATCTGTGGGCTACAAGCTGGTGATCATAGAGAGTCAAATATTTCTATAAAATAAAACCCGTTCACATGGAACAGGACCATATAAATTCAGATGGGCCAAACAATTAAAAAAAAAAATCTTGAATATCCACAATTAAAGAGATGTGTCTTCACTATATGGCAAAAGCTGTACAGCGAAGACACAATCTCTGCATTTCCTACATCACAATGCAGGATATTTTGAAGGTAAAAATGGGGGGGGGGGCTTTGTGCAACACCTCCATTTCCTTGGAGGCAAGGGATGGTACAATGTTAAACAGTAAACTGTTGTTCTTGTTTAGTCGTTTAGTCATGCCCAACTCTTCGTGACCCCATGGACAAGAGCATGCCAGGCACTTCTGTAAACTAGGTTTTGAAAAAAGAAATTTTCTTCATTTCCTGTTATAAATTATTGCTGACATCAGCATCTTAAAAAATATATGTAATGCAGCACAGTAAGCTATGCAGAAACCTAAACGATACTAAGGCACCTTTTTTCTCCTCCTCAGATGCAGAACATTGCACCAAATGTCCAGAAGATCAACATTCAAACACGTACAGAGATCAATGTGTTCCCAAAGTTATTACATTCCTGGCCTATGAAAACCCTTTGGGGAGCCTACTGGCTTCCATTGCTATATCCTTGTCTTTAATCACAGGATTCATTTTAGGAATCTTCATTAAATATAAAGAAACTCCAATAGTCAAAGCCAACAACAGGGACCTCTCATACATCCTCCTCATCTTCCTCCTGGTTTCCTTTTCCTCCTCCCTCCTCTTCATTGGCGAGCCAGGGAAGGAGACCTGCCTTCTCCGGCAAATGGTCTTCAGCATCATCTTCTCAGCTGCTGTCTCTTCTGTTTTGGCAAAAACCATCACTGTGGTGCTGGCCTTTCTGGCCACAAAGCCAGGGAACAAGGTGAGGAGATGGCTGGGGAAGAGTCTGGCCAACTCCATTGTCATTTCCTGCTCCGGTGTCCAAGTTGTCATCTGCACCATCTGGCTGGGCATCTATCCCCCATTTCCAGACTCTGACATGCGCTCTCAGCCTAAAGAGATCATCCTGCAATGCAACGAAGGGTCTGTTGCCATGTTTTATTGTGCCCTTGGCTACATGGGCTTCCTGGCTGCCATCTGCTTCACAGTGGCTTTCCTGGCCAGGAAGCTTCCCGGGTCCTTCAATGAGGCCAAGCTGATCACCTTCAGCATGCTGGTCTTCTGCAGTGTTTGGGTGTCCTTTGTGCCCACCTATGTGAGCACAAAGGGGAAATACATGGTAGCCGTGCAGGTCTTCTCTATCTTAGCCTCCAGTGCTGGGCTTCTGGGCTGTATCTTCATCCCCAAGTGCTACATTATTCTACACAGGCCTGATCTGAATACAAAGGCATATTTAACAATAAAACAAAAGTAAAAATCTGTAAAAGTCTTTAAACAAGTGCAAGGTTCCCTAGAATTCTCAATTATGTGAGATGGTTCCACAGGAGAAATTATATATCTGCCTATTGTCATTAACAGTTCTGCACACGGTATAAGAACTCCAGAGGAGTCGGGAAGCAGCCAACAAGAGAGAGGCTTGCATTCTTCCCAGACAGTAGCTTATCAATTCTCCATTGCTGTGAGAAGGACAGGAATGCAGTGTGTGCTAGAGAGAAACTGACTCCCTCATGTGACACAGGCAATGTCAGAATGCAGGAGTGGGTAAAGCAGTTCCACACCGGAAGGAGAGTTAATTCATCTAAGGAGCAGACGTATGGGAAAGATCTTAGACAGAAAACAAACCTGGAAACGGAAAGGGCATATGTTCCTGATATTCTGCCATACCCGGAATCACTCCCCAGAAGGGTCATATGATTCATAAGTCAGATGTGTGGATAGATGTCCGAGCCTGAGTGCTTGTATTGCAATAAATATTCAAGCTTATTACAACTTGTGTGTTGTGTTATCAACATGGCAGCCTGGCTTCTGACACATATTTTCCTGGTACCGAATCTCAGATAATCTACTTTAAAAGTGTAAACTGAAGTATTAAAAATTAAAAAGACATTGTTTAGGTAATCACTCTTTAGTAATGCACTAAAGCATGTATGTAACTGATCAGCAATAATGACTACACTCATGAAATGTACCTTACCCTTCCCTCATCATATGTGTATGTAACAATTATTAGGGAAGATGGAAGATAGCTGTATTCATAGGAAAAATGGACCCCTCCCAAGTGTGGAAAGTCGACTGCAATTCCAGCTGTAGCTTCCATGTGCTTTGAGTACCTAATCTGGAAATATATTTAATGTCCTGTAGGTGAGGAGATGTGATTTGGGCTGGCCAAAACTGTTTTACTCAAAAGTAGATAAACATCATTTAAATCTAATTCTGAAATATCTTTTGGTTGCATTTTATTCCCCCCCCCCCAGAAACAGTCATTACCCTAGATCTCACATTTTCTATCCCCAGGAACCACCTGAAATGGCTGAACATTACTGGGGTCCACATTTGCAAATTGCTAAATTATTCATCCTGTGTTTTTCTTGTGACAAATGACTCTGCTTTCTTCAATTATTTCCTGTCCTAACTCAAAATGCTGGCTTTGACCTATAAGGGTTTATAAGGGTCATTCTATTTTACATCAGTATTACTGGGTGGGAGAGGAGGCGCTTTTTCGTAAGGGAATATTTTTCTTCAGTAATCTTCTGTCCACGTTTGCTAATCTCCCCTGCCCACTGGATCATTGGAGAGTTTTGGCAGAAAGAGCCACACAAATAATTCATGGTTCATGGCAGAGCCAAGTCTTTCCCTTATCATTATGGAAATAATGGTGATTTGCTCTCTGATTCTGCCAAAGCTCAAGGGAAATCTCTGAAGATCACATTTGAGACCAGTAACAGAAACAGCAGAATCAGGAATAACTGTACACAATTTTTTTTGCATCCTGCCTGAAAATATGTTGATTCTGCACTCTACTGAGAGCATGAACTGGGGTTTGAGGCAGGCAGGGATGCTGTGAGCTTGAAGCTTAATATCAACCGCATTGAATGGGAAGCCCTTACCTGAACTCCATCTGTATTAACAAAGTCCCTCTTGCAGCTTTGGTCTTGAAAGAGGGTTTTGGCGATTCTGAAGAGAAGAGCCACTAATAGACTGGGTGACAGCAGCACGTTTGCCCATCAAAATGTTGCTTCTGCTGCTGCTCAGTACAGCCTATGGGATGTTGAAGCGAAAATGCCCCTTGAATTTAGTGAGAGATAGATATGATCCCTGGGACTATTATAGAGCAGGAGACCATCTCATCGGTGGGATTATTCCCATGCTAAGTGGAGCATCCCGGCCGGGCTCTTTCTCCCAGGATCCTTTTATCCACATAAGACCGTAAGTAAATTATGTGGGGATGGGTTTAATAGTACTCAAGCTGTAATCTAATGCTTTAAGCCTCTTTAAAAGAGACAATGGGCATTCCTTGCATCAGCCCCTGCTAAATCCCAGATTCTCCGTATATCTCCATTTTACAAGTAGGGATGTGATTCTGGAATGGAGCAGTTTGAACACTCCAGCGCCATGCAATGAGCCTATTTTCACCAGCTGGTGAGGTTCAATTCAGACAATAATCTATGACCTGTAAGAATTGTATCCTGATGTATGTGTGTGAATCCCCTCAATATCTGTTTTATTTGATTTTATATTGTTGTTCTTTCAGATTTAAGCTGCACTTTCATTTTAATAAATCTTGCTTTCATTTATTTTATTTATGTACTAGCACTTTGATGTACTTTCGAACTGCTAGGTTGGCAGGAGCAGGGACTGAGCTACGGGAGCTCACCCCGTCGCAGAGATTCAAACCGCCGTCCTTCTGATCGGCAAGCCCTAGGCTCTGTGGTTTAACCCACAGCGCCACCCACATCCCTAACAAAACCCAATACATATCCATATAAAGAGATTTCTCTGAATCTCGAGACTTTCTCCCCATCCCCTCCATGGGTTCTAATGTTGACGTTTTCTACTGCATATTATGCCATAGTCTGTCCATAGTATTTGTAACATTACAAGTGAGATTAAAATCCTCCTAATGTTTTCATCTGCTTACAGGGGTCTCCTAAATAGACTATAACCCCCCCCTTCTTTTTTGAAGTTTTCGTCTTCTTGGTCCCTGAGCTTTCCGGTCAGTTTTGCCATTTCGGCATAGTCTAACAGCTTGATCTGCCATTCCTCTCTGATAGGAACTTTGTCTTCTTTCCATCTCTTGGCTAATAGCATCCGTGCTGCTGTTGTCGCATACATGAAAAGTCTTTTCTGTTCCTTTGGATCTTGCTTTTGAATTGTACACTGTGCACACCACTTAGAGGTTCTCACACACCCACACACATCTAAACACACACACACACCCTGCCTATTAAAGGTTATCTTCCTCCTTGGATTGCAGCCATTTAATAGGGGAAGGGGAAGTAACCTGCTACAGCCCACTTTGACAGGGAAACACTTACTGGGGTCTCCAATGGCAACGGTTGTTTATATCACTGATTCTTTGAACCCAGCTCCTTAAAAAGTGTTGATTTGCACGGCCTATTCCTTGCTGCTTCAAAGTCCAGGTGTCAATTGCCCTCTAAGTAGCTAAAGATTGAGCCACCCCCCTCTCTGCTTAGTGGTAGCAACAGCTCATGGGGTACCAGGCACTCACACAGGGTCTGTTGTCCTTTGGAAAATGGAGGCACAGCAGAGACTATCGTGGCTTTAAGAAAAATTGTTTATTCACATATTTACACCTTCAGTCTGCATGGAGAGAGTTCATGGTCCTTTCGAGAGGGGCTTGTACCCCACCTTAGTCCTGGAGCCCAAAGCATCTCTGCTAGCAACCTCTGCCAAAGATGGATCCCAGCCTTTCTTCCTCCTTCTTCCTCCCAGCAACCTTTTCCCCAAACTCCTCCTTCACACCCAGTTACTCTGGCAAGCTCAAATCCCAAATCCCCAGTCTCTGCTTACACCTCAGGTAAAGTTCTCTTGCACTGCCAGTGTCCCGCAATAGCCCTTGATGTTCCTAGCTCAACCAGGTTGTTTTGCATAGACCAGCCCAGGAAATCCTCTGCAGCTTGCATTCTACCTTTGGTTTTTTGGGGGTGAGGGGGTTCCCCTTAAAACCTATAGCAATATAAAATGGTCAGGCAAAAACATTCCTCTTTAACCAAGGCTTTCAGCTGATTAACATTCTTATGACCTTTAAAAAAAAATATTGAGGGAGGGGGGACTACTGGTTTGTTTTTGTTTTTAATAGGTATTTTGTGTTCTCATTTTGTATTTTCATGTTGTAAACCACCCAGTGATCTTCAGGTGAAGGGTGGTATACAAAAAAACTAATAAAGAAACATTTCACTCAGGGTTGGCAATTGGGATTCTGATTCTGATCAAGCATGGGCGTTGTTCCTAAAATAAACTCAAGGTGCTTTCACTGTCTAGAAATCATACAATCATAGAATAGTAGTTGTAAATGCCCTTCAAATTGCAATTTCCCCAAGCCCACTCCCTTTCTGCAATGTACATCATGGCAGTGCAATGTAGTGGCTAGAGTTTTGGGATTTCGACTGAGGAGATGTACGTGCACATCAGCCCTCAGCCACGAAGTCTTTGGCTCTCCTGTGGCTTCTCTTACATCAAAGAGTTATTATCAGGGTCAAATGGTGGCATGAGGTATGGCACATATGTGCTGCCTTGAGCAAGTTGTTGTTGTTTAGTCGTTTAGTCGTGTCCGACTCTTCGTGACCCCATGGACCAGAGCATGCCAGGCACTCCTGTCTTCCACTGCCTCCCGCAGTTTGGTCAGACTCATGTTAGTAGCTTTGAGAACACTGTCCAACCATCTCATCCTCTGTCGTCCCCTTCTCCTTGTGCCCTCAATCTTTCCCAACATCAGGGTCTTGAGCAAGAGGAGACTGCAAATGTGATGGGTCACTTGGATGAATGGCCATCAGCAATTCCTGTGTTACAGGGGGTTGGCCTAGACTTTGGGGTCCCTGCCACCTCTACCATTTTCTGATTCTATGATTGTCACATATATTATTAAATGGAGGGTGACGTGTGAGATGTATGTTTTGTTGCAGACAAGGATACATAATTTTATTCCACAATCTGGCCTTCCTGCTGGCCATCCACGAGATCAACCAGAATCCCAGGCTCTTACCCAACATCACCCTGGGCTACAATATCTTTGAGAACTATCACAATGCAAGAATCACATACGACGCCATGGTAGAGCTGCTCTATACCGGTCATGCAAGTATTCCAAACTACAGGTGTGGAAGGCAGAATAACCTGCTGGCTGTTTTAGATGGTGCAGACTCTGAAATCTCCCTCCATATTTCAAACATGTTGGGCATCTACAAAATCCCACAGGTGTGAATTGGGGAGCAGTCTAATTTCACTTTGCTTTAAAATGTTAAAGTTTGGCTGTCTGAGGGAGAAAGTTTCTGTTAGTAGCAACCTTCCTTCCTTCCTTCCTTCCTTCCTTCCTTCCTTCCTTCCTTCCTTCCTTCCTTCCTTCCTTCCTTCCTTCCACCTGTCCATCTGGACTGACAGAATCTTATGTTATGGAGAGGAGACCTGTATTTCAGGAAATTCAAACAAAGCCAAGCCAAACACTTTTCTTTTCTGTTCCCATCCAGGTTAGTTATGGGTTTGTCTCCCATGACATCAATGATAAAACTCAGTTTCCTTTTTTCTACCGGATGCTCCCCAAAGATGACCACCAATACACAGGGATTGTCAAGTTGCTCCTGCATTTCAGATGGACGTGGATCGGTCTCTTTGCTCCAGACAATGACAACGGAGAAAGGTTCGTGAGGTCCTTGACCCCTATGCTCACCTCGAATGGGATTTGTGCTGCCGTCTCATACAGAATCCCAGAAATGACTCGGTATGAAGTGAAAATTGATGTTGATTCATTTCTCACATCGAGACAAGTCAATGTATTTGTTCACTATGCAGAGACTCGTTCTTTCTTCAGCGGGATATTCTTTATACATCAAATACTCACATTGTGGCTACAATCCACTGAGGGGAAAGTCTGGATCACAACAGCTTTGTGGGACATCACCCCAACGTTGTCTGACTGGAGATTACAACTCCAGCACCGCCACTGTTTCTTTTCCTTCTTAATTCAGACAGAGGTTGCCCTAAAACATGACAATTTTAACTTCAGTCGCTTAGTTCCTTACTGGCGGACAATATTTGATTGTTTCGTTTCAAAGCACTTGTTTTCTGCGAAAGAACGTCTCAGATGTGACCAAAAAGGGGAATTGCCCCTGGATATCCTTGTGCAGAGTCTTTCTCCAGACAACTACAACATCTATAGCAGTGCGTATGCTGTGGCACATGCCTTAAATGCTGCTTACTCATCCAGATCCAAGCAGGTGGCAATGATGGGTGGAGGAGACGGGCGGAGGCTTCAGAGGCTACAGCCATGGCAGGTATTCCTTTTCCCATAACTGATAGTACTAATGAACTGTGCAAAAGTGTTCTATCATTATTCAGAACAGGCTTTGTGGAGATCCCACAACCACCCTCCACTTCTTCAATATTTATGCATTTTGAAAGGGTATCTCACCAATCAGGGCTTGTTTGTTTTTTGTGGGTTGGGGGTGGCATTGCTACAGAAAAAGCAACAACCTTTTCTTGTATTTCTAACCCATGGTGGAGGAACTTCTGAGGCGGCCAAATTTAACGTGTGTGTGTATTAAAGCGATGAAAGGGAAAGGGGGGGAAAGAGGAAGAAGGAAAGTGCAAGAATTACAATAAGAAATATATAATATGATACAGTAACTATAATCAATTACATTTCATAGAATCTTAGGGTTGGATCCAAGGGCTATCTAGTCTAACCCCTTGCAATGCAGGAATAATTTCCATACATTGTTATATAGATATATGAAAAATATATGAAGCTGGGATACAACACCAGACTTTGGAAAATGAAACCGCATTTGCTGTTATGGAACATATATTAAGGTTTATTTGATTTTTTTGGCTGTATGCAGGCATGTAAAGTGGCAGCTGATGGAGGATAATATCAGTAAATACTGGCGGAGTCATCTAGAGACTGATTAAGATTATGAGTAGGAACAGGGGATCATCATGGACATATCATAAGGAGAGCAGGAAGCCAGTTATGGAATTAAATTACATTGTATTAAATTGAAGCAATCCGGCAAGAATTGTAATAATTTGGAAAATTGATAAAAAATAAGAAGTGGCAAAGGTGGCAAGAATCACAGGGTAACAGTGGGGGAATCGTGCAGGTGCCACAACCAGCAGGTGCTTTCCCCATTAAGCCCAGAAAGCAAGAAAGCGAAAGGGAGATAAAGAGAAGAGAGGGGAAAGGGCTGTCCATTCAAACAGCAGGAGGAGTGGAGTGAGCTTTTGATGCAGAATTGGTATATCTGGTGATCCAGTGCTGAAAAGCCTCCACGGCCGCCTCCCCAGAGTCAGAAGAGTTTTGTTTCTCTGACAACACCAGCAATAAGCAGGAAGAACATCCAGGGATGGTCGGAATCCGGTGGTAAAAGCTTGATCTCTGGAACCAATGTGCAAGATTTGGTTACAATCAGAGCAACGAAACATAATTTCCAATAAAAGAACCTCACGTTTCGTCCCATCCCCTAATGGGAAGCACTGAAGTGATGTTCTTTTTATCCATGTGCCATTCTAGTTCCACTCATTTCTGAAGAACTTTGGATCTTACAACACCTCCATGGATGGGGATGGGGAGTTGGCCGCCAACTTTGATATTTTTACCAGGGTGGTGTGGCCCAACACTTCTGTGGCTTCTGTGAAAATTGGGAGTCTCAAGCAGCAAGCACCTCCAGACAAAAGGTTCAGCATTGACGAAGATGCCGTTGTGCGGCTTGTGCAGCTTGTTCAGGTGAAGAAAACCAAGGGTTAAGAATCCCAGTTTTTCAGTGCCTTCAGAACACTGTTGTTGTTGTTTAGTCATTTAGTCGTGTCCGCCTCTTCGTGAACCCATGGACCAGAGCATGCTAGGCACAACTGTCTTCCACTGCCTCCCACAGTTTGGTCAAACTCATGTTAGTAGCTTTGAGAACACTGTCCAACCATCTCATCCTCTGTCGTCCCCTTCTCCTTGTGCCCTCCATCTTTCCCAACATTAGGGTCTTTTCCAGGGAGTCTTCTCTTCTCATGAGGTGGCCAAAGTCTTGGAGCCTCAGCTTCAGGACCTGTCCTTCCACTGAGCACTCAGGGCTGATTTCCTTCAGAATGGGTAGGTTTGATCTTCTTGCAGTCCATGGGACTCTCAAGAGTCTCCTCCAGCACCATAATTCAAAAGCACTTCAGAACACTAGAACAGAGAGCCAGTGTGGTGTAGTGGTTAAGAGCGAAAGTCTTGTAATCTGGGGAACCGGGTTCATGTCTCCACTCCCCCTCATGCAGCTGCTTGGTGATCTTGGGCTAGTCACACTTCTTTGAAGTCTCTCAGGCCCACTCACCTCACAGAGTGTTTGTTGTGGGGGTGGAAAGGAAAGGAGAATGTTAGCCGCTTTGAGACTCCTTAAAGGGAGTGAAAGGCGGAATATCAAATTCAAACCTCCTCCTCCTCCTCCTCCTCCTCCTCCTCCTCCTCCTCCTCCTCCTCCTCTTCTTCTTCTTCTTCTTCTTCTTCTTCTTCTTCTTCTTCTTCACTAAGTGGGTGTTATTTGCAGAAACACCCGTTGAGCCCCTCACCCTACTGTAGTAAATATTAAGGCTCTTCTCATCCTAAGGCATTTCATAAAATCATAGTTTTGTACATCTGGAAGGGATCCTAAGGGTCATCTAGTCCAACCCTCTGCAATGCAGGAATCTCAGCTAAAGCATCCATAACAGATGGCTTCCGAAATTCTGCTTTAAAACTGCCAGGGAAAGAGTCCACAACCTCCCAATGGAGACCAGGAAGTTCTTTCTGGTGTTTAATTGGAATCTCCTTCCTTGTAACTGGAAGGCATTGGTTCCAGTCCTACCCTCCGGAGCAGGAGAAAACAACCTTGCTCCATCTTCCATGGGGCAGTGAAGCTTTGCATCCATCTCATCTGCTTAATTTGCCCCAGATTGGACTAGATGCTGATATCAGTTTAGAGAATGCATTTACAACAGATCAATGATAGGGGGTTTCCCATTCTGAGAAAATAATGGGTCTCTGGTCTAATCTACAAGGACCCTTTTCTGTGGGGCAGAAGGTAGAGCAGTTTTCTAGTAAAATGAGGAGTGATTGTGTATTTTCTTTGCCTGTTACTCAGTTCTGTGGCTTATTGACCCATCCCTAACACTTTTTATTTGATATTCATTCATCTTATGGTTAGACACTTCCACATTCAAGGTGCAGCAAAAGCTGCTCTTCTGGATACGTCAAAGTGATTCAAGAAGGAAAGCCGCTTTGCTGCTATGCTTGTGCTCAATGTCCCAATGGGACCATCTCCACCCAGGAAGGTAAGGCATTCCAAAGGGAAAGGAAGCCCTTTCAGAACCAGGCATGTCCCACCAACTAGAAGACAAACACAACCCCCTGTGTTGCAAAATGTAACAATCAATGGAAATGCAACACACTGGCTAATAACTGGTGGTGGATATATAATTAATTACAATGTCACTACAATACGCCACTTCAAAATAATGTATCTATCACACAGTACATCTCACAAAATATACAAGTTACTTTAAGCTGTTGTATATATAAGAGTCAAATGAGGAGTCAAACAGGTCATTGAATAGTGAGGAACGCCAAGCTGTCTCTCAAAGGAAGACGTCCTATGAAAGTCTCAAAGGAAGACGTCTCTCAGAAGTCTTAAAAGGAAGTCTGAAGAGGACAATGTATCCGGAACAGTTCACTGTTTCGGAATAAAGTCTTCATCAGCTGGAAATGGAATAGAAGGCATTGCTAGCAATGAATGACAACAAAACTGAGCAACCTGCATGAATGTTATAAAGTAAAACAAAATATATAGAGGTACTGTATATACCGAATAATTATCAATGAGATATTCATTCTAGTCTTGATTACCACCAGCTAGAAGAGGCTGACCCAAAAGGGTAGACAGAGTGAAGCCAGGAGTCTCAATAGCATGATTTAGGACATTCTAGGTCTCTGGTATAAGCTGCCACCCAATATATTATGGCATCTTGAAGAATCGAGACTAATACAAATTATAGGACAGTGAAGTAACTCTTTATCATTGCAGATGCAGACCATTGCAACAAATGTCCAGAAGATGAGCATCCAAGCAAGAACCATGATCAGTGTGTCCCCAAGATTATCAGCTTCCTAGCCTATGAAGACAAGTTGGGGATCCTCTTGGTTTCCATTGCCCTCTTCTTATTTTTAATCACAAGCTTTGTGTTAGGAATCTTCATTAGATTCCAGGAAACTCCCATTGTCAAAGCCAACAATCGTGACCTCTCCTACATCCTCCTCATCTCTCTCTTGCTCTCCTTTTTGTCCTCCTTCCTCTTCATTGGCCGGCCAAGGAAATTGACCTGCCTTCTCCGACAAACGGCCTTCAGCATAATCTTCTCAGTTGCCGTGTCTTCTGTATTGGCTAAAACCGTCACTGTGGTGCTGGCATTCATGGCCACAAAACCCGGGAGCAAGGTGAGGAGATGGCTGGGGAAGAGTCTGGCCAACTCCATTATCATTTCCTGTTCTGGTGTTCAAGTTATCATCTGCAGTACCTGGCTGGGGGTGTCTCCCCCATTCCCAGAGTCTGACATGCAGTCTCAGCCTGGAGAGATCATCATGCAATGCAACGAAGGGTCTGTTGCCATGTTTTATGGTGCCCTCGGCTACATGGGCTGCTTGGCTGCTATCTGCTTCACGGTGGCTTTCTTGGCCAGGAAGCTTCCAGGGTCCTTCAATGAAGCCAAGCTGATCACCTTCAGCATGTTGGTCTTCTGCAGTGTTTGGGTCTCCTTTGTGCCCACCTACCTGAGCACCAAGGGGAAATACATGGTGGCTGTGCAGATCTTCTCTATGTTGGCCTCCAGTGCTGGTCTCCTGGGCTGCATCTTCATCCCAAAGTGCTACATCATCTTATTCAGGCCTGATCTGAATACAAAGGAGCACCTGACAACAAAATCTAAAGATGGCATCTGACTTAAAATATGATTTTATAGTTGAACTGCAGTGCAGCAGTAATGGAACTGTAGTACTTCTCATTTAAATGTAGCTTCACACATGGTAAATCCCATTTATTTCTTTAATTAATTAATTTCATAAAATTTATGCTCCACTTCGTTGTAGGAAAAAACCCTCAAAGCAGTTTCCAAAAGGATAAAGCAATAAAATTATCCTTTTATTTAACAAATGGCAAAACCACAATAGAATAAACTAAGACAAATTTAAACTCTTACAAGCTTTATAAACACCTGAGTAGGCCTGTCTAAATAAGAATGTTGGTAACAATAAAAATCAATGCATAATAACTCACCAGTAGTCACAGACCTTTTGTACTTCATGTTTTAGAAGTGCTTGTTTTTTTGCAGTGTCATCCATCAAACTAGCCATTGGCAGCTGGTGGTCTTTCCTTCTTGGCAACGGTTGTTTCTGTACAGGGCAGGCTCACCGAGTTGGGTCTAACATTGGGGGGGGGGCTGTCGCACTGAAAGAAAGAAACAACCAACAATTCTCAAGCCTCTTACATGTGCATCACAAGATACTCCCAGTGGCAGCAGCTGTTGGTCTGTCTCTCAACTCCGCTCCTGATTCACCTCTTATCAGATGTTCAGGCTGGCCATCTGGGTGCAAGGCCTGCCTGGGAACTGAGTGGCAAGTGCCAAAGGGGAGCCTTTCCCCCATGCAGGCCTGGCAGCACCTCTCTTTGGGGCGTGGCGTTGCTCAGAGACCGGGGGTGGTGGCGACTGCTGCCCAGAAGGCTATAAAAGTGCCTTGAAGGGCATACAGACAGGGTGCCCAGCTTTTGGAGATATCCTCTGGGCCACTCCTGCTTGCATAAAACGGAATCTTTCCACACATTGTTTATCTAGTAGTAATGGGGGACTTCAATTACCCGGATATTTGTTGGACGTCAAACTCAGCCAAGAGCATAAGGTCAAACAGATTCCTCACTGGCCTTGCAGACAACTTCATTGTCCAGAAAGTGGGAGAAGCAACAAGAGGAACAGCCATTTTAGATCTGGTCCTAACCAATGTTGATGACCTGGTTAGTGGGGTAGATGTGGAAGGATCATTAGGCGCGAGTGATCATGCTCTTCTGAAGTTTACTATACAGCGGAAAGAAGCAGCCAAGCATACTAGGGCTCAATTTCTTGACTTTAAGAAAGCCGACTTCATAAAACTTAGGGAAGTGCTGGGTGAGATCCCATGGACAGCAATACTAAAAGGAAAGGGAGTTCATGATGGCTGGGAGTTTGTTAAGAGGGAGATAGTAAAAGCACAACGTCAGGCAATACCAATGAGACGGAAACATGGAAGGTGCCTAAAGAAGCCAGGGTGGCTATCTAAAGAACTTTTAACTGAATTAAGATTAAAAAAGGATGTGTACAAAAAATGGAAAAGGGGGGAAACCACCAAAGAGGAATTCAAACAAATAGCCAGCACGTGTAGACACAAAGTCAGAAAAGCTAAAGCACAGAATGAACTCAGGCTTGCTAGAGAGGTTAAAAGCAACAAAAAAGGCTTTTATGGGTATGTTCGTAGCAAAAGGAAGAACAAAGAAACAGTGGGGTCACTCAGAGGAGAAGATGGTGAAATGCAAACAGGGGACACAGAAAGGGCTGAACTCCTCAATGCCTTCTTTACCTCAGTCTTCTCCAATAAAGAAAACAATGCCCGACCTGAAGAATTTGGAGCAAATGTTTCAGCAGAGGAAACACAGCCCAGAATAACTAAGGAGATAGTACAAGAATATTTGGCTAGTTTAGATGTATTCAAGTCTCCAGGGCCAGATGAACTGCATCCAAGAGTATTAAAAGAACTGGCAGATGTGATCTCAGAACCACTGGCAGTCATCTTTGAGAATTCCTGGAGAACAGGCGAAGTCCCGGCAGACTGGAGGAGGGCAAATGTTGTCCCTATTTTCAAAAAGGGGAAAAGAGAGGACCCAAATAATTACCGCCCAGTCAGTCTGACATCAATACCAGGGAAGATTCTGGAGCAGATCATTAAGCAAACAGTCTGTGAGCACCTAGAAAGGAATGCTGTGATCACCAATAGTCAGCATGGATTTCTGAAAAATAAGTCATGTCAGACTAACCTGATCTCGTTTTTTGACAGAATTACAAGCCTGGTAGATGAAGGGAACGCAGTGGATGTAGCCTACCTTGATTTCAGCAAGGCATTTGACAAGGTGCCTCATGATATTCTTGTAAAGAAGCTGGTAAAATGTGGTCTTGACTATGCTACCACTCAGTGGATTTGTAACTGGCTGACTGACCGAACCCAAAGGGTGCTCATCAATGGTTCCTCTTCATCCTGGAGAAGAGTGACTAGTGGGGTGCCACAGGGTTCTGTCTTGGGCCCGGTCTTATTCAACATCTTTATCAACGACTTGGATGATGGACTCAAGGGCATCCTGATCAAATTTGCAGATGACACCAAACTGGGAGGGGTGGCTAACACCCCAGAGGACAGGATCACACTTCAAAACGACCTTGACAGATTAGAGAACTGGGCAAAAAGAAACAAGATGAATTTTAACAGGGAGAAATGTAAAGTATTGCACTTGGGCAAAAAAAATGAGAGGCACAAATACAAGATGGGTGACACCTGGCTTGAGAGCAGTACATGTGAAAAGGATCTAGGAGTCTTGGTTGACCACAAACTTGACATGAGCCAACAGTGTGACGCGGCAGCTAAAAAAGCCAATGCAATTCTGGGCTGCATCAATAGGAGTATAGCATCTAGATCAAGGGAGGTAATAGTGCCACTGTATTCTGCTCTGGTCAGACCACACCTGGAGTACTGTGTCCAGTTCTGGGCACCACAATTCAAGAAGGACACTGACAAACTGGAACGTGTCCAGAGGAGGGCAACCAAAATGGTCAAAGGCCTGGAAACAATGCCTTATGAGGAACGGCTAAGGGAGCTGGGCATGTTTAGCCTGGAGAAGAGGAGGTTAAGGGGTGATATGATAGCCATGTTCAAATATATAAAAGGATGTCACATAGAGGAGGGAGAAAGGTTGTTTTCTGCTGCTCCAGAGAAGCGGACACGGAGCAATGGATCCAAACTACAAGAAAGAAGATTCCACCTAAACATTAGGAAGAACTTCCTGACAGTAAGAGCTGTTCGACAGTGGAATTTGCTGCCAAGGAGTGTGGTGGAGTCTCCTACTTTGGAGGTCTTTAAGCAGAGGCTTGACAACCATATGTCAGGAGTGCTCTGATGGTGTTTCCTGCTTGGCAGGGGGTTGGACTCGATGGCCCTTGTGGTCTCTTCCAACTCTATGATTCTATGATTCTATGATCTTCTTTTGGCTTTAAGAACCAGAGGAACTAAGACCCTCTTGTCAGTGTTTGTAAAAAAAAGAAAAAAGAAGGTTCTGACCTCCCTTTGTCGCCTCAGCCTGGTCCTTGGACCCTTGTCGGCATAAAAGAGTCCGCGAGGAGAGTATCCTTGCAGAGTACTTTCTGCTTTTATTCTTAAAAGTCTTTCTGCAAAAGCGACTGACCAACTGTACACACATCAACACTACCAGCTTTCACTAACCAACCAACCAATCCAACACCAAACTAACATTTCTCACTCTATATAGACAGCCCGGTGCAGGCCGCTGACTCATGCTGACCCAGCTTTTTAAGCATTAAAGAAACAGCGGCTAATTTTTAGCCACCTCTTTGTAGGGTAACAATATGGAGGTGAGGTAACAAGGTTTAGTGAGCAGGAAGAGTCGGAGGCAGAGGACAGTTCAGACTCTGAGGTAGAAAGTGAGGTTGGAGAAGTGTGGAACTAGGAGACAGAGAGGAAGCCTGCTTCAAAAGCCATGGAGTCTCCTCAGTCTGGCTGCACCCAGTTTCGATGTAGGAGTGCAAATATCCAGAGAGTGGGGTCAGGTGGGATTACTATGAGGAATTATAAAATATGCATCAAGCCATTGTGTCCACGATGAATGCATTGTGTTGACTGGGTTTTATATATTGACAATAATTTCTGATCAAATCCCACAACCCTCTGCATCTCTGGCCATTTCCTCTACTGTCAATTTCTCTTGCTTCACAAGTCACATACACAGCCCAGTTGTCGCCAGGCAGGCATCTTGGGCCATAAAGATAGTGGGCAAGCTTCTTTGAAGGAGCCTTTCCAATATGTTAATCTCAGGATCAGATTAACATATTGTTAATCTTCCGTGTATCTGAAGAAGTGTGCATGCACACGAAAGCTTATACCAAGAACTAACTTAGTTGGTCTTTAAGGTGCTACAGGAAGGAATTTTTTTTATTTAATCTCAGGATGTTAATCTTAGGGCCAGGAAACAGGGTTCACATTAAGGTGATAATGATCACTGTCCTCCTGGCCATCCTTCTTATCATATGTATTGCTTGTTTATCACCTCCGGGATTGCCAAATGTCCTCCTTTGTAGTTCTGTTATTTGTTTACCCCATAAATATGTGTGCTTAATTAGTTTAACTTTGTCCCCCACGTGGTTTGTTGAAATGCTCAGAAGAAATCTGATTGGTTCTTTCAAACACTCTGTAAAAGTTCTTTTGTGAATAAAACGACCTGGGCCGAGGGGGCTAGAGACACAGGCACAGAGAGACTATTATACGCACCCCTCCCAGAGTCTTGCTGGTTCAATCAGAGTTCAGTCCTTCCTTTACTTTGAGAACAGCTCACTTCTCTCTCGCTTGGTCTCCAAGGACATGCAGAGAAATGAAGCAGGCTGAACAGAAATCAGTTGTGCAAAGGTGCAGATTGAAACTGCTTGGGATAGACCCTGGAGAGGAGTAGCATTAGTGGGCAGTGGGATGGTGGGGGCCTTCAGTCCTTACAACTACCCCATCAGGGAAAAGCTGCAGAGAAGGGTTGCTGGGATCACTAGGCCAGACTGCTTCTGTTTCACTTGGAATAAAGAGTTAACTTTACTGACTTCTCTGTTGTTTTAATTGCTGACCTATACCTTACCCAAGTCCTGACATAGCTGGACTTTGGGGAAGGGGTTGTCTGTATCATGAAAAGCTTTTCAAAAAATCTTAACGGGCACAAAAGCGCCTCCTCTCCCACCCAGTGATACTGATGTAAAATAGAATGTCCCTTATAAACCCTTATAGGTCAAAGCCAGCATTTTGAATTAGGATAGGAAATGATTGAAGAAAGCAGAGTCATTTGTCACAAGGAAAACACGTGATGGATAATTTAGCAATTTGCAAACATGGACCCCAGTAATGTTCAGCCATTTCAGGTGGTTCCTGGGGATAGAAAATGTGAGATCTAGGGTAATGACTATTTCTTTCTGTTCTGTTTAAGAACTGTCCCATACGTCTGCTCCTTGGATGAATTAACTCTCCTTCCGGAACTGCTTCCCCCACTCCCGCCTTCTGACATTGCCTGTGTCACTTGAGAGAGTCAGTTTCTCTCTAGCACACACTGCATTCCTGCCCTTCTCACAGCAACGGGGAATTGATAAACTGCTGTCTAGGAAGAATGCGAGCCTCTCTCTTGTTGGCTGCTTCCCGACTCCTCTGCAAATTTAAGATTGTTCTGTACAGTCATGTTGATCGTCTTTATTACCTGCTGCCAAAAACTTTTCAGTGGAGTGTAATCTCACGTGAAACTGACTTGGTTAATTTGCTTTAAGGTACAAAGAAAGGTAGGTCAGCTTTGGTGACCCGTGACCAAGCATAAACCACTGCAACATTGTATTCATGAGACTTCCCTTGATGAATTTTCAGCTGCGGTCAAACAGGGTGGATGCCCTCTTGACCAGAGAAAGATTACCACCACCTGTTAAAGCAAAGAGCTGATTGGCGATTTTTTCTTTCTTTCTCCTGCTTCCCAGATGGCACAAATATGCCGTTAGTTCTGATCCTAAGGCTGTTTGTGCACTTCCAGTGCATGCATCACCCCAATGCCTGCCGTTTCTCCATGACCTTGGGTACTGTTTTTGGGGGACAGGGAGCGGGTTGGTGTGGGGGATTCCCTGGTCTTGAATGGGGTAACGGTGCCCCTGAAGGACCAGGTGCGCAGCCTGGGAGTCATTTTGGACTCACAGCTGTCCATGGAGGCGCAGGTTAACTCTGTGTCCAGGGCAGCTGTCTACCATCTCCACCTGGTACGCAGGCTGAGACCCTACCTGCCTGCAAACTGTCTCGCCAGAGTGGTGCATGCTCTAGTTATCTCACGCTTGGACTACTGCAATGCGCTCTACGTGGGGCTACCTTTGAAGGTGACCCCGAAACTGCAATTAATCCAGAATGCGGCAGCTAGACTGGTGACTGGGAGTGGCCGCCGGGACCACATAACACCGGTTCTGAGAGATCTGCATTGCCTCCCAGTACGTTTCCGAGCACGATTCAAAGTGTTGGTGCTGACCTTTAAAGCCCTAAACGGCCTCGGTCCTGTATACCTGAAGGAGAGTCTCCACCCCCATCGTTCAGCCCGGACACTGAGATCCAGCGCCGAGGGCCTTCTGGCAGTTCCCTCATTGTGAGAAGTGAGGCTACAGGTAACCAGACAGAGGGCCTTCTCGGTAGTGGCCCCCGCCCTGTGGAACGCCCTCCCATCAGATGTCAAAGAGATAAATAATTACCTGACATTCAGATGACATCTTAAGGCAGCCCTGTTAAGGGAAGTTTTTAATATGTAACGCTGTACTGTTTTTAACACTGATTGGGAGCCGCCCAGAGTGGCTGGGGAAACTCAGCCAGATGGGCGGGGTATAAATAATAAATTATTATTATTATTATTATTATTATTATTATTATTATTATTATTATTATTATTATTCCACAAGCTTTGGAGGTAATTTACCCATGGAGTGCTTGAATGTTCTATTATGCTACTAATTTTTACTTCTCATTTACACAAATTATAAAGTATATACATATAAGTTGTACGTTGGTTTTCGAACAGAATGCATTCCAGAAGTCCGTTCGACTTCTGAAACGTTCGGAATCCAAGGAGTGGCTTCTGATTGGCTGCAGGAGTGTCCTGCAGCCAATTGGAAGCTGTGCCGGACATTCAGCTTCTGAGGCAAAGTTTGCAAACCGGAACACCTACTTCCGGGTTTGCGATGTTCGAGTTCCATGTTGCTTGTGAACTAAGCTGTTCGAAAACCAAGGTACGACTGTATTTAGCAGTTTCCATCTGCGCCTTTGCACAACTGATTTCTGTTCAGCCTGCTTCGTTTTTCTGCATGTCCTTGGAGACCAAGCGAGAGCCAGAGGGAGGAGGAGATTCCATGGCTTTTGAAGCAGCCTATCTCTCTGTCTCCTAGTTCCACACTTCTCCAACCTCATTTTCTGCCTCAGAGTCTGAATTGCCCTCTGCCTCTGATTCTTCCTGCTCACTATACCTTGTTACCTCACCTGCATATTGTTACCCTACAAAGGGGATCTTAGTTCCTCTGGTTCTTTAAGCAAAAAGAACATAAACAGTGTGTGGAAAGGATTCCAATTTATGCAAGCTAGAGCAAGAGTGGCCCAGAGGATATCTTCAAAAGCTGTTTCCAAAAGCTGTTTCTGTACAGTGGTACCTCGGGTTACAGACGCTTCAGGTTACAGACTCCGCTAACCCAGAAATAGTACCTCGGGTTAAGAACTTTCAGGACGAGAACAGAAATTGCGCAGCGGCAGCAGGACGCCCCATTAGCTAAAGTGGTACCTCAGGTGAAGAACAGTTTCAGGTTAAGAATGGACCTCCGGAACGAATTAAGTTCTTAACCCGAGGTACCACTGTATATGATTACCTTGTGCCCGATCTTTCCAAGCAATATACAGTGGTACCTCGGGTTAAGAACTTAATTCGTTCCGGAGGTCCATTCTTAACCTGAAACTGTTCTTAACCTGAAGCACCACTTTAGCTAATGGGGCCTCCTGCTGATGCCGTGCTGCTGGAGCACGATTTCTGTTCTCATCCTGAAGCAAAGTTCTTAACCTGAGGCACTATTTCTGGGTTAACGGAGTCTGTAACCTGAAGCGTGTGTAACCTGAAGCATATGTAACCTGAGGTACCACTGGGCATGTGGACAACTCATGATCCCCTCAAGCTCACTTCTAATTGGTTACACCAGAGGTTTTCAATCTTTTTGAGTTCATAGCTCTCCAACTCCATTCTTTTTGCGGCTCCTCAGAAGCCCAGTTATGTCACCCCTCGCCTGCAGAGCTGGCAGCCACTCACCCCTTTTGGAGCACTCTCCCTTGTGGAGTGTCCTTTCAGCCTTCCCCCTCGTCTCCTTGGGGGTCCTCTGGGCAGCAGTCGCCACCGCCCCTGGTCCCTGAGCAACACCATGCCCCAAAGAGAGGTGCTGCCAAGGTGGAAAGGCTATCCTTCAGCACCCAACACTCAGCTGCCAAGCAGGCCAGATGGCAAGGCTGAGTATCTGATCAGAGGTGAATTAGGAGGGGAGTTGAGAGACAGACCAACTGCTGCTGCCAGTGGGAGTATCTTGTGATTCACATGTAAGAGGCTTGAGAAATGTTGGTTGCTTCTTTCTTTCAGTGTGACAGCCCCACGCCCCATGTTAGACCCAACTCGGTGAGCCTGCCCTGTACAGAAACAACCGTAGCCAAGACGTAAAGACCAGCAGCTGCCAATGGCCAGTATGATGGATGACTCTGCAATAAACAAGCACTTCCAAAACATGAAGTACAAAAGGTCTGTGACTAGTGGTGAGTTATTATGCATTGATTTTTATTGTTACCAACATTCTTATTTTGACAGGCCTACTCAGATGTTTATAAAGCTTGTAAGAGTTTTAATGTGTCTTAGTTTATTCTATTGTGGTTTTGCCGTTCATTACATGAAAGGATAATTTTATTGCTTTATCCATTTGGAAACTGCTTTGAGGGTTTTTTCCTACAATGAAGTGGAGCGTAAATTTTATGAAATTAATTAATTAATTAATTAAATGCGATTTGCCATGTGTGAAGCTACATTCAAATGAGAAGTACTGCAGTTCCATTACTGCTGCCCTGCAGTTCAACTATAAAATCATATTTTAAGTCAGATGCCATCTTTAGTTTTTGTTGTGAGGTGCTCCTTTGTGTTCAGATCAGGTCTCAGTATAATGATATAGCACTTTGGGATGAAGATGCAGCCCAGGAGACCAGCACTGGAGGCCAACATAGAGAAGACCTGCACGGCTACCATGTACTTCCCCTTGGTGCTCAGGTAAGTGGGTACAAAGGACACCCAAACACTGCAGAAGACCAGCATGCTGAAGGTGATCAGCTTGGCTTCATTGAAGGCCCCAGGTAGCTTCCTGGCTAGGAAAGCCACTGTGAAGCAGATGGCAGCCAGGAAGCCCATGTAGCCGAGGGCACCATAAAACATGGCAACAGACCCTTCGTTGCACTGCATGATGATCTCTCCAGGCTGAGACTGCATGTCAGAATCTGGGAATGGGGGAGACACCCCCAGCCAGGTGCTGCAGATGATAACTTGAACACCAGAACAGGAAATGATAATGGAGTTGGCCAGACTCTTCCCCAGCCATCTCCTCACCTTGCTCCCGGGTTTTGTGGCCATGAAGGCCAGCACCACAGTGATAGTTTTTGCCAATACAGAAGACACGGCAACTGAGAAGATTATGCTGAAGGCCGTTTGTCGGAGAAGGCAGGTCAATTTCCTTGGCCGGCCAATGAAGAGGAAGGAGGACAAAAAGGAGAGCAAGAGAGAGATGAGGAGGATGTAGGAGAGGTCACAATTGTTGGCTTTGACAATGGGAGTTTCCTGGAATCTAATGAAGATTCCTAATACAAAGCTTGTGATTAAAAATAAGAAGATGGCAATGGAAACCAAGAGGATCCCCAACTTGTCTTCATATTCTAGGAAGCTGATAATCTTGGGGACACACTGATCATGGTTTTTGCTTGAATGCTCATCTTCTGGACATTTGTTGCAATGGTCTGCATCTGCAATGATAAAGAGTTACTTCACTGTCCTATGATTTTTGTTCTATGTATCATACGGATCTTTGTATTAGTCTCGATTCTTCAATATGCCATAATATATTGGGTGGCAGCTTATACCAGAGACCTAGAATGTCCTAAATCATGCTATTGAGACTCCTGGCTTCACTCTGTGTACCCTTTTGGGTCAGCCTCTTCTAGTTGGTGGTAATCAACACTAGTATGAATATCTCATTGATAATTATTCGGTATGTACAGTACCTCTTTATATATTTTACTGTATAACATTCATGCAGGTTCCTTAGTTTTGTTGTCATTCATTGCTAGCAATGCCTTCTATTCCATTTCCAGCTAATGAAGACTTTATTCCGAAACAGTGAACTGTTCCGGATACATTGTCCTCTTCAGACTTCCTTTTAAGACTTCTGAGAGACGTCTTCCTTTGAGACTTTCATAGAACGTCTTCCTTTAAGAGACAGCTTGGCGTTCCTCACTATTCAATGACCTGTTTGACTCTTCATTTGACTCTTATATATACAACAGCTTGAGGTCACTCGTATATTTTGTGAGATGTACATTATTTTGAAGTGGCGTATTAGCATATTTTGAGTGGCATTGTAATTAATTATATATCCACTACCAGTTATTAGCCAGTGTGTTGCATTTGCATTGATTGTTATATTTTGCAACACAGGGGGTTGTGTTTGTCTTCTAGTTGGTGGGACATGCCTGGTTCTGAAAGGGCTTCCTTTCCCTCTGGAATTCCTTACCTTCCTGGGTGGAGATGGTCCCATTGGGACATTGAGCACAAGCATAGCAGCAAAGCGGCTTTCCTTCTTGAATCACTTTGACGTATCCAGAAGAGCAGCTTTTGCTGCACCTTGAATGTGGAAGTGTCTAACCATAAGATGAATGAATATCAAATAAAAAGTGTTAGGGATGGGTCAATAAGCCACAGAACTGAGTAACAGGCAAAGAAAATACACAATCACTCCTCATTTTATGAGAAAATTGCTCTACCTTCTGCCCCACAGAAAAGGGTCCTTGTAGATTAGACCAGAGACCCATTATTTTCTCAGAATGGGAAACCACCTATCATTGATCTGTTGTAAATGCATTCTCTAAACTGATATCAGCATCTAGTCCAATCTGGGGCAAATTAAGCAGATGAGATGGATGCAAAGCTTCACTGCCCCATGGAAGATGGAGCAAGGTTGTTTTCTCCTGCTCCGGAGGGTAGGACCAGAACTAATGCCTTCCAGTTACAAGGAAGGAGATTCCAATTAAACACCAGAAAGAATTTCCTGGTCTCCCTCGGGAGGTTGTGGACTCTTTCTCTGGTAGTTTTAAAGCAGAATTTCGGTAGCCATCTGTTATGGATGCTTTAGCTGAGATTCCTGCATTGCAGAGGGTTGGACTAGATGACCCTTAGGATCCCTTCCAGATGTACAATACTATGATTTTATGAAATGCCTTAGGATGAGAAGAGCCTTAATATTTACTACAGTAGGGTGAGGGGCTCAACGGGTGTTTCTGCAAATAACACCCACTTAGTGAAGAAGAAGAAGAAGAAGAAGAAGAAGAAGAAGAAGAAGAAGAAGAAGAGGAGGAGGAGGAGGAGGAGGAGGAGGAGGAGGAGGAGGAGGAGGAGGTTTGAATTTGATATTCCGCCTTTCACTCCCTTTAAGGAGTCTCAAAGCGGCTAACATTCTCCTTTCCCTTCCTCCCCCACAACAAACACTCTGTGAGGTGAGTGGGGCTGAGAGACTTCAGAGAAGTGTGACTGGCCCAAGGTCACCCAGCAGCTGCATGTGGAGGAGCGGAGACACGAACCCGGTTTCCCAGATTACGTGACTACCGCTCTTAACCACTACACCACACTGGCTCTCTGTTCTAGTGTTCTGAAGTGCTTTGAATTATGGTGCTGGAGGAGACTCTTGAGAGTCCCATGGACTGCAGGAAGATCAAACCTACCCATTCTGAAGGAAATCAGCCCTGAGTGCTCAGTGGAGGGCAGGTCCTGAAGCTGAGGCTCCAAGACTTTGGCCACCTCATGAGAAGAGAAGACTCCCTGGAAAAGACCCTGATGTTGGGAAAGATGGAGGGCACAAGGAGAAGGGGACGACAGAGGACGAGATGGTTGAACAGTGTTCTCGAAGCTACCAGCATGAGTTTGACCAAACTGCGGGAGGGAGTGGAAGACAGTTGTGCCTAGCGTGCTCTGGTCCGTGGGGTCACGAAGAGTCGGACACGACTAAATGACTAAACAGCAACAACAGTGTTCTGAAGGGACTGAATAACTGGGATTCTTAACCCTTGGTTTTCCTCACCTGAACAAGCTGTGCAAGCCGCACAATGGCATCTTCGTCAATGCTGAACCTTTTGTCTGGAGGTGCTTGCTGCTTGAGACTCCCAATTTTCACAGAAGCCACAGAAGTGTTGGGCCACACCACCCTGGTAAAAATATCAAAGTTGGGGGCCAACTCCCCCTTCCCATCCATGGTGGTGTTGTAAGATCCAAAGTTACTCAGAAATGAGTGGAACTAGAACGACACATGGATAAAAAGAACATCACTTCAGTGTTTCCCATTAGGGGATGGGACGAAACGTGAGGTTCTTTTATTGGAAATTATGTTTCATTGCTCTGATTGTAACCAAATCTTGCACAACGGTTCCAGAGATCAAGCTTTTAGCACCGGATTCCGACCATCCCTGGTTGTTCTTCCTGCTTATTGCTGGTATTGTCAGAGAAACAAAACTCTTCTGACTCTGGGGAGGCGGCCGTGGAGGCTTTTCAGCACTGGATCACCAGATAAACCAATTCTGCATCAAAAGCTCACTCCACTCCTCCTGCTGTTTGAATGGACAGCCCTTTCCCCTCTCTTCTCTTTATCTCCCTTTTGCTTGCTTGCTTTCTGGGTTTAATGGGGATAGCACCAGCTGGTTGTGGCACCTGCACGATTCCCCCACTGTTACCCTGTGATTCTTGCCACATTTGCCACTTCTTATTTTTTAATCAATTTTCCAAATGATTACAAATCTTGCCGGATTGCTTCAATTTAATACAATGTAATTTAATTCCATAATTGGCTTCCTGCTCTCCTTATGATATGTCCATGATGATCCCCTGTTCCTACTCATAATCTTAATCAGTCTCTAGATGACTCCCCCAGTATTTACTGATATTATCATCCATCAGCTGCCCCTTTACATCCCTGCATACAGCAAAAAATCAAATAAACCTTAATATATGTTCTATAACAGCAAACGTGGTTTCTTTTTCCCAGCTTCATAGATTTTCATATATCTATATAACAATGTATGGAAATCATTCCTGCATTGCTAAGGGTTAGACTAGATAGCCCTTGGATCCAACCCTAAGATTCTATGAAATGTAATTGATTATAGTTACTGTATCATATTATATATTTCTTATTGTAATTCTTGCACTTTCCTTCTTCCTCTTCTCCCCCCTTTCCCTTTCATCGCTTTAATACACATACACATGAAATTTGGCCGCCTCAGAAGTTCCTCCACCATGAGTTAGAAATATAAGAAAAGGTTGTTGCTTTTTCTGTAGCAATGCCACCCCCAACCCGCAGAAAACAAACAAGCCCTGATTGGTGAGATACCCTTCCAAAATGCATAAATATTGAAGAAGTGGAGGGTGGTTGTGGGATCTCCACAAAGCCTGTTCTGAATAATGATGGAACACTTTTGCACAGTTCAGTAGTACTATCAGTTATGGAAAAAGGAATACCTGCCATGGCTGTAGCCTCTGAAGCCTCCGCCCATCTCCTCCACCCATCATTGCCACCTGCTTGGATCTGGATGTGTAAGCAGCATTTAAGGCATGTGCCACAGCATACGCACTGCTATAGATGTTGTAGTTGTCCTGAGAAAGACTCTGCACAAGGATATCCAGGGGCAATTCCCCTTTTTGGTCACATCTGAGACGTTCTTTCGCAGAAAACAAGTGCTTTGAAATGAAACAATCAAATATTGTCCGCCAGTAAGGAACTAAGCGACTGAAGTCAAAATTGTCATGTTTCAGGGCAACCTCTGTCTGAATTAAGAAGGAAAAGAAACAGTGGCGGTGCTGGAGTTGTAATCTCCAGTCAGACAACGTTGGGGTGATGTCCCACAAAGCAGTTGTGATCCAGACTTTCCCCTCAGTGAACTGTAGCCACAATGTGAGCATTTGATGTATAAAGAATATCCCGCTGAAGAAAGAACGAGTCTCTGCATAGTGAACAAATACATTGACTTGTCTCCATGTGAGAAATGAATCAATGTTAATTTTCACTTCATACCGAGTCATTTCTGGGATTCTGTATGAGACGGCAGCACAAATCCCATTCGAGGTGAGCATAGGGGTCAAGGACCTCACGAACCTTTCTCCGTTGTCATTCTCTGGAGCAAAGAGACCGATCCATGTCCATCTGAAATGCAAGAGTAACTTGACAATCCCTGTGTATTGGTGGTCATCTTTGGGTATCATCCGATAGAAAAAAGGGAACTGAGTTTTATCATTGATGTCATGGGAGACAAAACCATAACTAACCTGGAAGGGAAGGGAAAAGAAAAGTGTCTTGCTTGGCTTCCGCGGAAACACTTTGTATTCATGACTCATCCCCATATCACAGAATTTCCATATGAAATATATATATATATTTATTAATTAATAGAGAAATTGTGCCAGTAACAATCCTAACCTGGTCTGCTTAAAAAGAAGACATAGAATTTCTTGGGAATTAGCCCAAACCCTAGTCATACTAACATTATTTCAATAGACTCTCTGTTGTATTCATTCTGTGTGGATTGGAGCGAAATTCAACACCCTGTAACCTGGAAGGATTTAGAAAGAAAGAAGGCTGTTGAAAGGACAAATAAAGCTCGAGACTGACAGTAACTTTGTCCCCCAGACAGAGAAAAAGGCCATTCAAAGCAAAGTGAAATTAAAGTGCACCCCATTTCACACCTGTGGGATTTTGTAGATGCCCAACATGTTCGAAATATGGAGAGAGATTTCAGAGTCTGCACCATCTAAAACAGCCAGCAGGTTATTCTGCCTTCCACACCTGTAGTTTGGAATACTTGCATGACCGGTATAGAGCAGCTCTACCATGGCGTCGTATGTGATTCTTGCATTGTGATAGTTCTCAAAGATATTGTAGCCCAGGGTGATGTTGGGTAAGAGCATGGGATTCTGGTTGATCTCTTGGATGGCGAGCAGGAAGGCCAGATTGTGGAGTAAAATTGTTTGTTCTTCTCCTCTGCAACAAAACATACATCCCACACGTCACCCTATATTTAATAATATATGTGACAATCATAGAATCAGAAAATGGTAGAGGTGGCAGGGACCCCAAAGTCTAGGCCAACCCCCTGTAACACAGGAATTGCTGGTGGCCATTCATCCAAGCGACCCATATCATTTGCAGTCTCCTCTTGCTCAAGACCCTGATGTTGGGACAGATGGAGGGCACAAGGAGAAGGGGACGACAGAGGACGAGATGGTTGGACAGTGTTCTCGAAGCTACCAGCATGAGTTTGACCAAACTGCGGGAGGCAGTGGAAGACAGGAGTGCCTGGCGTGCTCTGGTCCATGGGGTCACGAAGAGTCGGACACGACTAAACGACTAAACAACAACAACTTGCTCAAGGCAGCACACATGTGCCATACCTCATGCCCCCATTTGACCCTGATAATAACTCTTTGATGTAAGAGAAGCCAAAGGAGAGCCAAAGACTTTGTGGCTGAGTGCTGATGTGCACGTACATCTCCTCAGTCGAAATCCCGAAACTCTAGCCACTACATTGCACTGCCATGATGTACATTGCAGAAAGGGAGTGGGCTTGGGGAATTTGCCATTTGAAGGGCATTTACAACTACTATTCTATGACTGTATGATTTCTAGACAGTGAAAGCACCTTGAGTTTATTTTAGGAACAACACCCGTGCTTCATCAGAATCAGAATCCCAATTGCCAACCCTGAGTGAAATGTTTCTTTATTAGTTATTAACTGATTTATTAGTTTTTTTGTTTACCACCCTTCACCTGAAGATCACTGGGCACTTTATAACATGAAAATACAAAATGAGAACACAAAATACCTATTAAAAACAAAAACAAACCAGTAGTCCCCCCCTCCCTCAATATTATTTTTTTAAAGGTCATAAGAATGTTAATCAGCTGAAAGCCTTGGTTAAAGAGGAATGTTTTTGCCTGACCATTTTATATTGCTATAGGTTTTAAGGGGAACCCCCTTGCCGCCCAAAAACCAAAGGGAGAATGCAAGCTGCAGAGGATTTCCTGGGCTGGTCTATGCAAAACAACTTGGTTGAGCTAGGAACATCAAGGGCTATTGCGGGACACTGGCAGTGCAGGAGAACTTTACCTGAGGTGTGAACAGAGACTGGGGATTTGGGATTTGAGCTTGCCAGGGTAACAGGCTGTGAAGGAGGGAAGGAGGAGTTTTGGGGGAAAGGTTGCTGGGAGGAAGAAGGAGGAAGAAAGGCTGGGATCCATCTTTGGGAGAGGTTGTCTAGCAGAGATGCTTTGGGCTCCAGGACTAAGGTGGGGTACAAGCCCCTCTCGAAAGGACCATGAACTCCCTCCATGCAGACTGATGGTGTAAATATGTGAATAAACCATTTTTCCTAAAGCCACGATAGTCTCTGCTGTGCCTCCATTTTCCAAAGGACAACAGACCCTGTGTGAGTGCCTGGTACCCCATGGGCTCTTGCTACCACTAAGCAGAGAGGGGGGTGGCTCAATCTTTAGCTACTTAGAGGGCAATTGACACCCGAACTTTGAAGCAGCAAGGAATAGGTCATGCAAATCAACACTTTTTAAGGAGCTGGGTTCAAAGAATCAGTGATATAAACAACCGTTGCCATTGGAGACCCCGGTAAGTGTTTCCCTGTCAAAGTGGGCTGTAGCAGGTTACTTCCCCTTCCCCTATTAAATGGCTGCAATCCAAGGAGGAAGATAAGCTTTAATTGGCAGTGTGTGTGTGTGTGTTTAGATGTGTGTAGGTGTGTGAGAACCTCTAAGTGGTGTACACAGTGTACGATTTAATAGCAAGATCCAAAGGAACAGAAAAGACTACATGTATGCGACAACAGGAGCACGGATGCTGTTAGCCCAGAGATGGAAAGAATACAAAGTTCCTATCAGAGAGGAATGGCAGATCAAGCTGTTAGACTATGCCGAAATGGCAAAACTGACTGGAAAGCTCAGGGACCAAGAAGACAAAAACTTCAAAAAAGAATGGGGGGGATTTATAGTCTATTTAGGAGACCCCTGTAAGCAGATGAAAACATTACCAGGATTTTAATCTCACTTGTAATGTTACAAATACTATGGACAGACTATGGCATAATATGCAGTTGAAAACGTCAACATTAGAACCCATGGAGGGGATGGGGGGGAAGTCTCGAGATTCAGAGAAATCTCTTTATATGGATATGTATTTGGTTTTGTTAGGGATGCGGGTGGCACTGTGGGTTAAACCACAGAGCCTAGGACAGGAGTCTGCAACCCGCGGCTCCGGAGCCGCACGTGGCTCTTTTACACCTTTGCCGCAGCTCTGGGGCGGATACTAGCGAGGGGAGGAGGCGCATTGTGCGCCCTGACACTCCCCACTGTGGCGGGCGCTGTACTGGCTGTGTCATCACATGGGGGCAGTGCGTGCGTTAGTCACGCACCGTCCCGATGTCACCTTCCCACCCGCCCGCCCGCTACATTGTAAGGGGCATGTACGCTGGTCACTGCATTGAAAGGGGGCATGTACGCTGGTCACTGTTTTGAAGAGGAGTGAAGAACACACACACAAAAAAAGGTAACTTGTTAATTTAACGTTTATTTCTATGAGGAGGAGTAATTCTGAGGGGTCAAACAAAGAAATAATTTTTAAAAAGTGACAAAAAGGTTATTTTTATAATGACGAGTTTTGCGGGTCCCAGTTTTTTTTCCCTTCAGAAACGGGTCCAAGTGGCTCTTTTTGTCTTAAAGGTTGCAGACCCCTGGCCTAGGACTTGCCGATCAGAAGGTCTGCGGTTCGAATCTCTGTCATGGGGTGAGCTCCCGTTGCTCGGTCCCTGCTCCTGCCAACCTAGCAGTTCGAAAGCACATCAAAGTGCAGGTAGATAAATAAAATAAATGAAAGCAAAATCCATTAAAATGAAAATGCAGCTTAAATCGGAAAGAACAACAATATAAAATCAAATAAAACAGATATTGAGGGGATTCACACACGTACATCAGGATACAATTCTTATGGGTCATAGATTATTGTCTGAACTGAACCTCACCAGCTGGTGAAAATAGGCTCATTGCATGGTGCTGGAGTGTTCAAACTGCTCCATTCCAGAATCACATCCCTACCGTAAAACGGAGGTATACGAAGAAACTAGGATTTAGCAGGGGCTGATGCAAGGAAATGCCCATTGTCTCTTTTAAAGAGGCTTAAAGCATTAGATTACAGCTTGAGTACTATTAAACCCATCCCCACATAATTTACTTACGGAGATATGTGGATAAAAGGATCCTGGGAGAAAGAGCCTGGCAAGGATGCTCCACTTAGTGTGGGGATAATCCCACCGATGAGATGGTCTCCTGCTCTATAATAGTCCCAGGGATCATATCTATCTCTCACTAAATTCAAGGGGCATTTTTGCTTCAACATCCCATAGGCTGTACTGAGCAGCAGCAGAAGCAACATTTTGATGGGCATACGTGCTGCTGTCACCCACCCTGTTTGTGGCTCTTCTCTTCAGAATCGCCAAAACCCTCTTTCAAGACCAAAGCTGCAAGAGAGGCTTTGTTAATACAGATGGAGTTCAGGTAAGGGCTTCTCATCCAATGAGCTTGATATTAAGCTTCAAGCTCACAGCATCCCTGCCTGCCTCAAACCCCAGTTCATGCTCTCAGTAGAGTGCAGAATCAACGTTTTTTTCAGGAAGGATGCAAAAAAATTGTTATTCCCGATTCTGCTGTTTCTGCTGTTCCTGTTATTGGTCTCAAATGTGATCTTCAGAAAAATCCCTTGAGTTTTGGCAGAATTAGAGAGCCAAATCACCATTATTTCCATAATGATAAGGGAAAGACTTGGCTCTGCCATGAACCATGAATTATTTGTGTGGCTCTTTCTGCCAAAACTCTCCAATGATCCAGTGGGCAGGGGAGATTAGCAAATGTCGACAGAAGATTACTGAAGAAAAATATACCCTTACAAAAAAGCGATATTACATGAATACAGTCGTACCTTGGTTTTCGAACTGCTTAGTTCACAAGCAACTTGGAACTCGAACGTCGCAAACCCGGAAGTAGGTGTTCCGGTTTGCAAACTTTGCCTCGGAAGCTGAATGTCCGGCACAGCTTCCGATTGGCTGCAGGACACTCCTGTAGCCAATCAGAAGCCACTCCTTGGTTTCCGAACGTTTCAGAAGTCGAAGGGACTTCTGGAATGCATTCTGTTCGAAAACCAAGGTACAACTGTATGTATAGACTTTATACTTTATTGTGTGTAAATGAGAAGTAAAAATTAGTAGCATGATAAAACATTCAAGCACTCCATGGCTGGATAAACTCCAAAGTTTGTGGAACTCAAGGCCATGGAGAAACGGCAGGCATTGAGTTGATGCATGTACTGGAAGTGAACAAACAGCCTTAGGATCAGAAGTAACGGCATATTTGTGCCATCTGGGGAAGCAGGAGAAAGAAAGGAAAAATCGCCAATCAGCTCTTTGCTTTAACAGGTGGTGGTAATCTTTCTCTGGTCTGGATGGCGTCTGACCTGTTTGACCCCAGCTGAAAACTTTAACAAATTCATCAAGGGAAGTCTCATGAATACAGTGTTGAATGAATGCAGTGTATGCTGCTTGGTGCTAGAAAAATGAAACTCCCAAGGTCAAGGGTCACGGGTCACCAAAGCTGACCTACCTTTCTTTGTACCTTAAAGCAAATTAATCAAGTCAGGTTCATGTGAGATTACACTCCACTGAAAAGTTTTGGGCAGCAGGTAATAAAGACGATCAACATGACTGTACAGAACAATCTTAAATTTGCAGAGGAAAATATCCATTAGAATTATATACCAAACACATAGAATCTAACAAAGGGACAATATGAATGGAGTCTCCGTGCCCTAACTACAGCAAAAGGATTGGTATTGATTGGTATTATTTGGCTATTTTTTTTAAAAAAAAATTATTGGTTTTACAAAGTTTTTTACAAACAAACACATAAAAAGACATACAAACACGTATAGTTTCATAACATTTTTTCCATAAACCTCTCTTCTCGGACTCCCCCATACCTCCCCTTTCTGCATCCCAATGTCCAAAAAATTTGTTTTTATTCTGATTTTATATGTTGTGATATATATATTTTTGTGAACTGCTCTGAGATCTCCGGGTATAGGGCGGCATATAAATTCAATAAATAAATAAAAAACTAATAATAACTGGAGGAATAAAAATACAGCTCCCTTCAATGATTGGTTTGAAGATATGTATAAATTCCTTACACATGAACAAGTTGTGTAGAAATGTAGACTTGCCATGGACAAGTCCATTTTATAAATACCATGTAAGGTTAAGGCCTTTTCCTTTTTTGTAATGTACACAATGCTTTTGTTGTTGTTGTTCTGTTTTGTTTTCTACATGGGCACTATTTCTTGTTTCTTTTTTGAGCCTTATCTTACTCTGTGCACTTGTAATTAAAAATAATGAAAACCCAATGAAAACTATTTTTTATATGACGGATTAACTTTCATGTCATAGGAGGTGATCCTGTTGGATAATGAAAATGGGACACAGTAGGAATGACATCTCAGAACGAGCTGTTGGGGTGAGGGTTTAACCTAAACACACACAGCATAACAAGGGTTGATTCTCTTTGTAAAAGGGAACTCACGGGAGTATGAATACAGTGGTGCCTCGCAAGACGAAATTAATCTGTTCCGCAAGTCTCTTCGTCTTGCGGTTTTTTCGTCTTGCAAAGCACGGCTATTAGCAGCTTAGCGGCTTAGCAGCTATTAACGGCTTAGCGGCTTTAAGAAAAAGGAAACAAACTCGCAAGAACTCGCAAGACGTTACGTCTTGCAAAGCAAGCCCATAGGGAAATTCGTCTTGCGGAACGACTCAAAAAACGGAAAACTCTTTCGTCTAGCGAGTTTTTTGTCTTGCGAGGCATTCGTCTTGCGGGGCACCACTGTACACACATTGGAAATTATATATTTCATTTCTCCTGTGTGGTGCCAGATAAGAAAAGAAAGGGAGGAGAGGAGGAAGAGAAGAGGTGTATAGTGGTACCTCAGTTTTGGAACATCTCCATTGACAAACATTTAGGAACTCAAATGCCGTAAACCCAGAAGTAAATGCTTCCATTTTCGAACAGTCTCTGAAGTTGTACTTCGGAGGCAGCTTCCTGTTTGACTCTTCGGTATGGAATTTTCAGTTTTTGAATGTTTCAGAACTTGAACATTCTTCCAGAATGGAAAACCGTGGTACCACTGTATTCGGGGGGGGGGGGGGTAAAGCCTGTAAGCAGGGAAGCTTTGCAGTGAGGGGAAAGGGTGGTGGGGAGACTAGATCATGCTGCACTCTATCCAATATGTTACATAGAATTAGTGAAGAATTAACTAAATTCTGGATGTAAGAAATGTAACTTTTTTCGGATTGCTTTTTGTTGAGTATGACATATCTGATTTGTTTTTCTTTGTTGTGCTATGTTTTTTCTTTCAAAACCAAAAAAGCATTTAAAAAATAAAAAAGACACTCATTTCTGTTAAAGGAATTGCAGTTGCAGCAATAAGTAAGTAAATTAGTTAGTTATTTGGTTGGTTATTTGGTTGGTTGGTTAGTTAGTTAGTTAGTTAGTTAGTTAGTTAGTTAGTTAGTTAGTTAGTTAGTTAGTTAGTTTCATCAATGCACCCAAGTCCGCTGCAGAGGAACAGCAGCAACAGAAGATGTGTTTAGTATGAAACTGTCTTAAGTTTCATTCAGTACGTTTGGAATAAAATACATCTGGGTATGAAACAGCTGCATATAAAGGCAAACCAGTTAACTTTAAAAGCAATTGTGTGTTGTTTGCCCCCTTAATGAATCATTGTGCAATGAGCAAAGATATATGTATAAAACAAACACATTAAATGAACTCTGTTTTTATTTTGTAAATCAAGTATGTTTAGGCATCTACAAAAAGATATTTCTCTGTGCCCTAAAAGGCAGGACAATGCAAATGCGGCAACTGGGCCGAAGTAACAAAGAGCAAAGAGGGTGGCCTTCTCTGTCTTTGGCAGGAACAGGATTACACCAAATGATGTTTTCTTTTAAGAACTGGATTTGGTGTACACCCCAAAGTGAAGAAAACATATTTGGAGGAAAAACTGGGGGCCTTGAGGCAAAACAGCTGGTTTCTCTTACACTTGAGCTGATGAAGAAGAAGCTCAATTTACACAAATCACCTTCCAAGACAATCCAGACTGGAGCTGGCAGCTCAACAGGGTCAATGGCTCCTTGAGGTACCTGATACCTCTTGGGAGCTACAAAGCTGCCTTATACTGAGTCAGTAAACTGGCCCATGTAGAAGAGTTTGGGTTTGATATCCCACTTTATCACTACCCAAAGGAGTCTCAAAGTGGCTAACATTCTCCTTTCCCTTCCTCCCCCACAACAAACACTCTGTGAGGTTGTAGCACCCTGCTTGTGGTTAACGCTTAGCTGGAATGAAATATTCAACGCAGCAATAGAGAAATTAAAATAATTATTTATTTGTCAGACAAATAAATGAGAGGCACAGTGGTATATGGTTACCAAGCTCTGGCCTGGCCTCCTGCCATTATGGCCAGCACTTATATTCCCTTAATCCAGCCCCCTTTGCTCCTCCTGTGGCTACCTCTGTCCAATCAGCCTGGTTGAATTTCCTATTGGCTGATTGCTAGAACCAATCCTAGAAGATACACCCATATCCTCCTGTCCTTATATGGAACACAAAGAGCTATATATTGTTACATCTATAAATGACAAATAAGTAGTAATATATCTTACATGTGTCTCAACAAGGCATCTTAATTACCAGCTCACCTCTTGCCCTCCTTGCCCTATTGCCTTCTAAAACAAATGGTTAATCTTAAATTTTTATCTTAAACATATGTCAAGGATCTTGAGTTTCACATCAACATTGAAAGATCTCCTTCATTTGAAGGTTTCTAAACAAATGTCTGACAACTAATATATCAGGACTGCTCAGATGGCGTCTTTCCGTCTGGCAGGGCTAGGCTGGTGGCTGACTTAATTTAACTCTTACAACTATATGAAATCTAGCATTTCTTAAATCCTTTGCATAATTACATTTAAGACAATATATTTAATACATAACATAGGTAGCCTTTTAAAAGGAATAAGGCCTTTGTAAAGTAGAAAAGGAACTCAGTAAAAAGGAACACAGTAAAAAACCGCTTTAAAAGAAGCCTCTCCAGTTTACATTCCCCCCCCTTCTCCAGCCAGCTGCTTTTCCCATTAGCTCTTCCCAACATTTATTGCCCTTTAACTCTCTTCAGTTTAAGAAAGAAACAGCTTTAAAAAGACTTCCCAAAAAATGCTTTCTTTCTGCCAGCCAGATGCTTCTCCATTTGGTCTTTAACCTTGGAAAGAAGATCTGGCTCATTTTACTGGGAGGCACATTGGCATTATTTTACTATTTACTCATTCCTAATTATTTATTTCTGCCTTTTTTATCTTCTGTAACATATAGGGTCAGTGTCCTCACTCAGTCTGTAATTCCAGCTTTTACGACTTTGAGAATTGTTTTCTGCTATCAATCAAAGGGGCCCTTGTCTAGGAGAATAAACATTACCAAGGTTGTAAACTGCTGGCTTGAAACTTTTGAAAATCTAAGCTCTCTCTTTAATATACAAGTCCTGACTTCCGGAGGCGGCGCGAAACGAGTAATGGCGGTCCTCTTTGCGCAGCAAAGAGGGGCTCCGCAGAAAAGGGTTGTTCGCTACGCCGAAGCGACGACCCATTAAGTTAAACCACGAGCAGAGTGAGCTCGTGGCCGTGGGATCCGGCGGGCACCGAGAGCGACCCCCAAAACGAAGAAGGGACCCCGTAAGGGGCTCCGGAAGCGCGGAGGGGAAGCGGTGCTGTGGATTCATCGCTCTTTCTGCGGGAGTGAAGCCGCGCGGCTGTTACCGATGAGCGCCGACCTTTCTTCCTTCACATTGGATTACAAATTAACTACTCGTGAGTAGGATTTATTTGAGATTGGATTACAAATTCGTGAATTCGGCTGAAAGCGGGAGACGAGAAAAAGGAAGTCCGTCTCCCGGAGGTGCTTAATGATCAAAGGCAAAGGAACTGACAAGCTGGAAGCAGTACAAAAGGGTTTTTAAATGAGAGACAGCATACGTCTGGAGAAGTTGGAAACTGAAGGGAAAGGCAAGTTATCTTTATTTTCCTGTTATCGTGTCTACTCTGTTCGGGGTTTCTCCTCCGTTAGACTTCTAAAAACTTTAAAGACTTGAAAACCCCTAGTCCCGGACTTGCAGTGGGCAAAAGGCTGTTTTGCGGATACACTTACAAAGCTGAAACGGATACTTAGAGGCATTACCGGTGGATACAATTAAGCAACTGTATTTTGCACCTTTTAAGAAACTATTGTGGCAAAATTGAGAGGGCTCTGCCAGAGGGAAAAGATCTTCTCTAAAGACACTGGTTAATTTATCTAATTGTAGGAACTTTAATGGCGACTGAAACTTTGTTTCTTCTTTCATGAACTGAACAACACTCCCCCTAGTGGAGTTTGGGACTTACAATTTCCTGAGAACTGACTTTGTTTTGTCTCTCTGTGGTCTGGTTACTCACTCTGAGGCCTGTCTTTCCCATGGAACTTTTGACAGCTTGACCTTGAATCCAAAGACAGGTGTGGAATGAGTGTGGAATGAGTGGTAAACCAAAAACAAGAGCTGCGTCGAAAGCAGGGAAAGGCAAATTGGTACAAACAACTTTGGTTTCCCAGGCTCGTAGATCTTCAGTCCCTGCGGTTCTACAGGCTGTACCATTACCAACAACCCCAGCTGAAGAATCCGAACAATTAACAAGTGAAGATATGGCAGCTGGGGGATCTAACATTCTCCTAGAGGAAATGTTACAACAATTTGCAATTTTGAACAAAAAAGTGGATGACCAAACTGCAAAAATTGACTTAGCCACATCCTCAATTACCAAACTTTCTGAACAGGTGGCTAAGCATTCACAAGATATTGGAAACCTAAAGGACGTTGTATCCGAAAATCGAAAACTGGCCGAGGCTGCGAATGAAAAAGTAGAAGCAGTAACTAAAGAAGTGGAGGAATTGAAAGGAGAGGTAAGGCCGCTCCATAAACATATTACTGACCAGCAGGCCTATCTGTCTTTGGTGGAACTGCGAAACAGGGAAAATAATTTGAGATTACGCTCTATCCCAGAGATTGAGAAAGAGGACTTGATTGGCTTCTTAACAGCAGAATTTTCTAAATTCTGGGGTATAAACGAAGATACAGACTTTAAAATAACAACTGCATTCAGATTGGGAAGGGCTGCTGGGAAGGACAGACCTAGAGACTGTTTGATTATTTTAAGGACTAAGCAGGAGAGAGACAAGCTACTCGACCTACATTTTAATAAAGCACTTGAGATCCAGGACAGAAGAGCACAAATTTACAAGGATATTCCTAAACAATTACTGGATCTAAGATCTAACTACACTGACCTAGCTGGACTTTTGAGAGGTAACGGAATACCTTACAGGTGGGAGTTCCCACAAGGCCTCTCATTCAAATACAAAGGAAAGAAGACAAAAATCAAAACGAAAGAGGACAGCCAGAAGTTCCTACACGACCACGGAGAAGACTTGCAGAAAGGAGTGGCAGCTACTTGGCCACCACCAGAGTCTGGAAAAGAGTTACCACCCTCGGATTTGGACAAAAAAGAAGACGCCCAACAAGAGTAACAACAGATTGATACAGGATGTCTCTGCAGCTGTATAGTTGGAACATTAACGGCGCGAATTCCCCAGAAAAACGCAAAAGGATCTTCCATATTCTAAAGAAAGAGAATTTGGACATAATTTGCTTGCAAGAAACCCATGTGACCAGGTCACACAGGAAGGTGTTAATAAATAAAAGATTAGGCCAAGAATTTATCTCATCAGATAGAGTCAAGAAGAGAGGCGTGGTGATCTACGCCAAGGAGAATCTATCACCAAAATTTTTGTTTAAAGATGAACAAGGAAGAATCCTGGCTATTGAAATTTCGACTCAAGGAGAAAAAGTTTTGATATTAGGAATCTATGCACCAAATGAGGGGAAATCAGAATTTTATAAGAAGCTGCATGAGACACTACTGGACTATCTGGACTATACCAACATCATTATGATGGGAGATATGAATGGGGTCGTCTCTACTTTGATGGATAAGTCACAGAATCAGAATCTGACTAAAGATGGAAGACTACCAAAAACTTTCTTTGAACTAACTGACAATATGGACCTAATTGATTTATGGAGGACGAGAAACCCCCTAGGTAAAGAAGGAACTTTCTTTTCTGAGGCCCACCTGTCATGGACAAGAATCGACCAAATCTGGGCAACTAGAGGGCTGGCACCTAAGACTACAAAAATAGAAATCTGCCCAAAGACTTGCTCCGACCATAACGCTTTGAAAATGGAAATGAGATTTACTACTGCCGACTCCTTCAGATGGAAAATGAATGACAACCTGTTAAGAGATCAAGAGATTGTAAAGAAGGCCCAAAAAACTTTAAAGGATTATTTTGAAATCAACTTGAATACCTCGGTGGAAAAAAGAATAATCTGGGACGCAAGCAAAGCTGTTATGAGAGGGTTTCTGATACAACAGAATATAATCAAGAAAAAACTTTGGAATAGTAAAAAAGACAAGATATTGGAGAAGATAAGTGATGGAGAGAAAAAATTAAGAGTGAATCCAAAATCAAAAGAGACTTTAAGAGAAATCAAATTTCACCAGTCACAATATGCGAAATTGATTAACCAAGAAGTGGAATGGAAAATCAAACAAATGAAACAAAGATCTTTTGAATCTGCGAATAAATGTGGGAAACTGCTCGCTTGGCAGTTGAAAAAGAGACAAAAATTAAATTATGTCACCAACTTAGAAGTTGAAGGGAAAAACATTCAGAAACCGGGAGAAATTAGAAGGTGTTTCCAGAAATATTTTAAAAAACTGTACACACAAGAATCCGAGGAAGCAACTGAGATAGAACAATTCTTGAAAGATAACGGCCTACCAAAATTATCTCAAGAGAAGAGATCAATCTTGAATTGTAAAATAACACAACAGGAAATCGAGGATGCCATTCAGAATATGCAACTAGGCAAATCTCCGGGCCCTGATGGACTCACCTCCAAGTACTACAGGATTTTAAAAGACTACTTGATACAACCATTAATGGAGGTTTGCAACCAGATTATGGGGGGAGGGAGGGCACCAGATACGTGGAAAGAAGCATTCATCACACTGATACCTAAAGTGGAAACTGAAAAGACTCAACTCAAGAACTACCGCCCCATCTCACTCCTAAACGTGGATTACAAAATATTTGCGGATGTTTTGGCTAACAGATTTAAAAAAGTACTAAATGAAGTAATCCATAAGGACCAAGCAGGCTTTCTCCCAGGTAGACATTTGTATGATAATACCAGGAATATTATCGATATTCTGGAACTTTTACAAACAAATATTAACACCAAAGCAGTGCTAATTTTTATTGATGCGGAGAAGGCCTTTGACAAAATTTCTTGGAAATTTATGAAGAAAAACTTGGAAGGGATGGGAGTGGGAAGGGGGTTTGAGAATGGAATAGAGGCAATCTATTCAGAACAAAAAGCTAAGTTGATAGTGAACAATGTGGTGACAGAAGAACTTCATATTGAAAAAGGAACACGCCAGGGGTGCCCCCTATCCCCTCTGTTGTTTATTTCAGTCCTGGAGGTTTTGCTGAATATGATAAGGGAGGATCGGCAGGTACAAGGAATATGGGTCGGAGCGAAACAATATAAACTGAAAGCATTTGCAGATGACTTGGTTTTAACATTACAGGAGCCAGAACCTAGTACAAAAAGAGTTTTGGAATTGATTCAGAAATTTGGGCGGGTGGCGGGTTTTAAGCTGAACAAACAAAAAACTAAGGTGTTAGGGAAAAACTTGACGGTTACTGAAACAGAGGGGTTTCAGAAGGAAACAGAATTAAACATTGTTAAAAAAGTGAAATACCTGGGGGTCAATCTGTCTTCTAAGAATTTGAATCTATTTAAAGATAACTATGAAAAATGTTGGTTAGAAGTCAAAAAAGATCTAGAAATTTGGTCAAGATTGAAATTATCCTTGTTAGGCCGAATTGCAGCTATAAAAATGAACGTTTTGCCAAAAATGTTGTTTTTGTTCCAGGCCTTGCAGATTGTGGACAGAGTGGATTGTTTCGGAAAGTGGCAGAAGGACATTTCTAAATTTGTCTGGCAGGGCAAAAAGCCCCGAATAAAGTTTAAAATATTAACTGATGCAAAGGAGAGAGGGGGGTTTGCCCTGCCGGACTTAAGGTTATACTATGAAGCTGCGGCCTTCTGCTGGATGAAAGATTGGATCTTATTGGAAAACACTGATGTCCTAGATCTGGAAGGCTTTAACAATTCGTTAGGTTGGCATGCGTATTTGTGGTATGACAAGGGGAAAACACATGGAATGTTCAAAAACCATATTGTCAGAAAAGCAATATATATGGTCTGGAAAAAATACAAAGACTTATTGGAAAGTAAAACTCCGAGGTGGATTTCACCAATAGAGGCCAAAGCTCGGAAAACATCCAATATGGAGGCATATTGGCCGAAATATTGGGAAATAATAGAAAACATTGGAGGTAATTGGAGGTTGCAGAGCTTTGAAAAATTAAAGGACAAGGTGCAAAATTGGCTACACTATGCCCAAATTAATGAGGTTTTTAAGCTAGATAAAAAAATAGGATTCCAGGTGGAAAAATCGAAACTTGAGACAGAGTTGTTAGAACCAAAGACCAAGGTATTATCGAGAATGTATAACTTGCTGCTTAAATGGAATACTCAAGATGAGACAGTTAAATCAGCCATGATAAAATGGGCTCAAGACATTGGTTACAACATTATGTCTGAGGACTGGGAAAGGTTATGGACCACCGGTATGAAATTTACGGCATGTAATGCCTTGAAAGAAAATATTATGAAAATGGTATACAGGTGGTACATGACCCCAGTCAAGCTCGCTAAGATATACCATTTGTCTGACAATAAATGTTGGAAATGTAAGGAGGCTGAAGGGACATTTTTTCCCCTCTGGTGGACTTGTCCAAGATTGAAGGCCTTTTGGGAAATGATCTATAACGAGTTAAAAAAGGTGTTTAAGTACACCTTTCCCAAGAAACCAGAGGCCTTCCTTCTGGGCATTGTCGGCCAGAAGGTGTTAAAAAAGGATAGAACTTTTTTTATGTATGCTACAACTGCAGCAAGAATTCTTATCGCCAAGCATTGGAAGACCCAAGATTTGCCCACACTGGAGGAGTGGCAGACGCAATTGATGAACTACATGGAACTGGCCGAGATGACTGCAAGAATCCGAGACCTGGGAGAAGAGGCAATGGAGGAGGACTGGAAAAAATTTAAAGACTATTTGCAAAAGTATTATAAGTTGTATGAAACATAAGACGTCGTATGATTTGGAACGTTAGCCCCAGCAATGAAATTTAATTATCTATGAAATTGCTAACATTTGTGAAAGAATCAAAGTTTAAATGGGTAAAAATGATATCATGTTATATTTTTAGAGTAAATGGAGAATAAGAGATTTAAACTTAAATTGCAACTGAAAATATAAAGAAACACACGAAATAAGGGTATAATTTGCTGATGACTTTATTATCAAGAATGCATTATGCGGGAGATGTGGGGAAGTCCAATGGAAATTTGAAATAAGCTGTTGAAATGGATGTGATTTTCTGTTCTCTTTTCTTTTTTTCTTCTATTCTGCTTTTCCTTTTGTTCTTTCTGTAATTTGGAAAAAATGTAATAAAAATTATTATTAAAAAAAATAATATACAAGTCCTGATCAAACATTAATAAAATGCAGGCTTATGCCTGATGCCTCATTCCCCCCTTTCAAGCTCAAGGACCTTCATCCCAAGTGTCCTTGATAGCTTGACCTTCATCATGTTCCTGAGGTAAAGCTCTGTATAGGGCCATGATATGAGGTAGAGTTTCATTTGAAACCATCTTGCTAATTGTACTTCTAAAACATGAAATGATACATGGCATCATACATAAAACCATTACCACTACTGTCAAGAAAAACAAGCAAGACAATAGTATCCCTTTGAGTCCTGTGACATTAGGTAACCAATTGGTGAGCCATCCCATATCCCATCCTTCCCATGTTTGTACTGGGACATGTGCTATATTCTCCATCTTTGTGGCCAACACACGGATTGCCTCACCATTATCTGAAATGTTAAAGCAACAGGCATTCCCTGTCAAGTTCAAGACTCCACATAGGCCTCCCTGCTTGGCAAGTACATAATCCATTCCCATTTTCAGCTGCAAAATGGCGGCTCTACTTTCATCCAACTGTTGTGCAATAAGTCTCAAACTCTGGGCCGTTGCATTGGTTACAAGTTCCACTACTGCTTGCAATCGAATTATTCTGTTTAGATTATAAATAGGATCCCGTGCCCCTTGTATGAGCTCACCAGGATTCCAGGAGGCAGGATCATAATAGGCTATAATGCGCTCTGGTGGCCAATCATCAGTACCGCTCCAACTTTGGGTACTTCCTCCTGCTATATGAGAAATATCAGCGTTTCTTCGTGTTCGCTTGGCCAAATTAGTGGGCATAATCCACATTGGTGGTAATACCCATCCCAGGAAACAAGTCCCACTCCATTTGGAGGGGAGTTTCTTGTATGCCCATTCTCCACATATCCACCACAACCATCGGGTCTGAGGTTTTTGGTACGTGGAGTACAGAAGGCGAAATAGCAAAAGAGGTAGAGAGTTCACAGTGCAGTATGTTAGATTGCCTTTTTCTGTCACAGTTATGTTCCATACCACTTTCCATGCATGAATAAAAGGAGGTGCACAGGGCAAGGCATTCCGAGTTCGATAGGTAGTACCGTGTGCCCAGGTATTCTTAATATTATCCCAAGTATAGCGACAATGAGAAGAGCCTATCATGGTAGAATCAGCTGCATCTGATGATTTATGTACACAGGTATAACTCGTATTGGTTTAGTTGAGTTCCATCCGGGGAAATTCTGTATTTCTGTTTGGTGTGGTATTTCGCTTACCATACCAATGGCATCTAATGGTATCGGTAATAAGGGCATACCTCCCTCTGAATCATCTGGCCCAAGAGAGCAAACAAGGCAATTGGTCCTATTTGCAACATTGGCTACCATTTCAGCTAAACCTACCCACATATTGTGGTCATGGCGGAATCCATATTTAGTCAATTTGGTCAGATTCAAGGACCCTTCCCCTTTCCAAGGGATCAGGATTAATAATAAAATCATGTTGATGTCTAGCATATGCATTCCTTCCACAAAAGATTACCTTATTGTGATAGCAAATAAATATTAGTCCCAATATAATTCCCCCAGTGACAGAAATGGGGAACCACCAAGACCAAAACATATATCCCGAGGATCCCCAATGAGTAATATCTCTGATAATTGTTCCACAAGGGGGGGGGCAGTCAATTAATTGTATAAGAGAATCTTTCCTTTCACAATCGCTGGTTCAGATGCTCCTCAAGCTTCAGGCGTGCGCAGGTCAGCCAGCTTCCAGGTTGTGGCTGCAGCAGGCCGGTCGTCTAATGTTGCCCGTGACCTAGCCCGTTCCCGGTAGGGCTAGATACAGGGGTTTTTGGAGAGAGTCAGTTTAAGAGGATTAGAGGGGTCACCTTTGCACGTCCAACTGCCTTCGGACTTCTTCAAACGGGAGTGATGAATCCAGGGGGTCACCTCAGCTACCTTCACCGCTGTTGGAGTAGAGAGCAAGACGGTGTAAGGTCCACGCCACTTAGGTGCAAGTGGATCACGTTTCCACTCTTTCACCCATACGCTATCGCCAGCCTGGAACTGATGAATCGGCTCGGCAATGCTGCACGGCGTGCGCTCGAGGGCCCACCTGTTAAGAGAAACAAAAACACGGGAGAGAGATTGCACTTGTCCCTGTGTCACATGGTCTCCTATTTGTTTAAGGTCAACTGAAATATCCTGAACAAAGGAGGGCGGTCTCCCATACAGGAGCTCAAAAGGTGACAACTTAAGTCTTTTTGTGGGTGCACACCGAACACGAAACAGTGTTATGGGTAACACATCTACCCATCCCAATCCCGTTTCCTGGGTTAATTTTGCCAATTGGGTTTTCAGAGTCCGATTCATTCTTTCAGTTTTCCCTGAACTCTGAGGCCTATAGGCTGCATGCAGTCTCCATTTCACTTGTAGGACTCGACATACTTCTTGTACTACTTGATCAATGAACGCTGGCCCATTGTCACTTCCAATGCATCTAGGTAACCCAAATCTCGGGATCAATTCAGTGAGGAGTCTCTTAGTTACCTCTCGTGCCTTTTCAGTTCGGGTGGGAAAAGCTTCAACCCATCCGGTAAGAGTATCCACAAACACAAGGAGATACTTGAATCCCTTAGAAGGGACCAGCTCTGTGAAGTCCACAATTAGGCTTTCCATGGGGACATATCCCACATGTTGGATTCCAGGAGGTTGTACCGGTCCCTGCCTGGGATTGTTTTTAGCACAAAGAACACATTTCTGTGAAATGCAAGTTGCTAATTGTGATAGATTAATAATATACAACTTCCGACTGAGACTCTCTCTGGTTGCAGTACCGCCAAGGTGAGTAGATTCATGATAATTTCTTACAATTGTGCCTGCTAGATGATGAGGTACATAAATCCTATTGTCCGGCAGGATCATCCAACCGTCCTTCACAACCGCTCCTTCCTGTTCAGCCCACTTCCTCTCTTCTGGGGTATAGTGAGGTTTAACTTCTTCTGGAACTACCTCTGGTATGAGGGCTGCTATAAATCCTCCCACAGGCTTTTGGGCTGCCTCTCGAGCTGCTTTGTCAGCAGCATGATTTCCTCTGGTTATTGGATCCCTTCCTCGTCCATGACCTTTGCAGTGCATTACAGCAATCTGTTCTGGAGCCCATACTGCTTCTAACAGGATTTCTACTTCAGGTCCATATTTCAAGGCCTTCCCGTGGGCTCCTATTAGACCTCTTTCTTTCCATAGAGCTCCATGTGCATGCAGGGTTAAGAAGGCATATTTAGAATCAGTATAGATGTTTGCCTTACATCCGGCTGCCAATTGCAGAGCTCTAGTTAAACCTATAAGTTCAGCTTTTTGTGCTGAGGTGCCAGCAGGCAAAGCTTCAGCTTCCACAACTTCCTCATTGGTGACCACAGCATATCCTGCTCGTCTGGCACCTTCATGCAGGTAACTGCTACCATCAGTATAATATACAACATCTGGATTTTTCAATGGTTCATCTTTCAGATCAGGTCTACTGGAATAAACTTCATCCATTATTTGGAGACAATCATGTGATTCTTCATCATCTACCTCTGGTAGGGGCAGCAAAGTCGCTGGATTGAGCATATTCACTACTCGTAGATGAATCCTGGGATTTTCACACAATAGGCCTTGGTACCTAGCCATCCTTGGGTTCGTTAGCCAATAACTACCCTTATATTCCATGAGTGTCAGAACAGCATGAGGTACATTCACGTACATCGTCTGGCCGAAGGTAAATTTATCAGCTTCTTTGACAAGGCTTGCAGTGGCCGCTACTGCCCTTAGGCATGGAGGCCATCCTTTTGCTACTGAGTCCAATTGTTTTGACAAATAAGCTACTGGACGGTTCCAACTTCCTAATCTCTGGGTCAGGACTGCCGCTGCAATCCCATTCTGTTCATGTACATACAGCTGAAAGGGTTTTTCTGAATTAGGCAGTCCAAGGGCTGGGGCCTCCATAAGTCGTTGTTTGATAACTAAAAAGGCTTGTTGCTGCTCAGGTCCCCATACGAATGGGTCCTTTTCTGCACCTCGAGTGCTTTCATGTAAGGGCTTGGCCAGACTGCTGAAATCAGGTATCCATAGTCTACAAAACCCTGCTGTTCCCAAGAATCCTCTGAGTTGTTTCCTTGTGGTGGGTTCCTTGATAAGGCAAATAGCTTCTTTCCTCTCTGGTCTCAATGCTCGTTGTTGGTGTGAGATGTCAAAGCCCAAATATTTGACCTTTTCTAAACATAACTGTGCCTTTTTCTGGGAAACTCGATAGCCAGCTTGCCAGAGCAAGTGGAGCAGTTCCTCTGTACCTTCTTTACAGGTATCAAAATCCTTTGCTGCTAGTATAAGGTCATCTACATATTGCAGAACCACCTTTTCTCCAGGTATTGAGGGGTAACTTGTTAGATCCTTCGCCAAGGCAGTGCCAAATAAAGTTGGGGAATTTTTGAATCCCTGGGGCAATCTTGTCCAGGTTAGCTGGCCTTTTGTTCCTGTCAAAGGGTCTTCCCACTGGAAGGCAAATATAGGTTGGCTCTGTGGTGCCAGCCGGCAACAGAAGAATGCATCTTTCAAGTCCAATACAGTAAAAAATGTTGCTTCTGGTGGGATCAAACTCAGCAAGGTGTATGGGTTTGGTACATTTGGGTGCAAGGTCTCGATAGCCTGGTTTACGAGCCTCAAGTCCTGCACTGGCCTGTATTCATCTGTCCCAGGTTTTCGAACAGGCAAAAGGGGTGTGTTCCATTCTGATTGGCAGGGCTTAAGCAGACCATATTTTAATAGGCGGTCCAAATGTTTCTGGATGCCCTCTGCTGCTCGCCGGGGTAAAGGATATTGCTTTACAGATACAGGGGTAGCCATAGGTTTTAAGGTTACTACAATTGGAGCTATATTCTTAGCCATTCCTGGTGGGCTATTTTCGGCCCATACTCCTGGTGGCACCTGTAGGGTTCGGAGGAGCTTGTTTAACTCTGTATCCAATGTGGGTTGGACTTGCAGGGCTGACATTAGGCGCCATGATTGTTCCTTAGGTACTGAGAGGGAAATTATTCCTGCTGCCTTTGATGGCAGTTTCATTTCTGGACCTCGAGGAGTGAAGGTGATTTGGGCCTGCAATTTGGACAGCATATCTCTACCTAAGAGAGGTATTGGACACTCAGGTATATACAAAAACTGATGGGTTAAACGATGTCCCCCAATCTGGCATTCCAAAGGTTGGAGGAAAGACCTCTTAGCTGACTGACCAGTGGCACTTTTAATGACTACACTTTTGGATGCCTTTTTCTGCAATAGTTCTGGGAGTACTGAGTATTCAGCCCCAGTATCAATCATAAAGTCTATTAAATGGCTTCCTAATTGAATCGTGACCGTGGGCTCCTGGAAGCCTAACTTTATGGAGTCCGGTCTTTCCTAGTCTTGGGTAAAATCCTCCTCTGCCAGTCCAATGAAATTGTCTCTACTCTGTCCTTGTCCAGGTCTCTGATATCTTCCATTTCGGATCATTCCCCGTCCCCGTCCCTGGTTTCTTGGGCCGGAGCCTGGGCCTAGGCCTGGGCGTACTTCTTCCAACCTCAGAGGTTCAGGACATTCCCGCTTCCAATGACCCTCCTTCTTGCAATTCGCACATTGATTCCTTCCCAGTGGTGGATTCCTTCCCCGCCCTCTTCCTCCATTTAAGGGGCGGTAGTCTTGCTTCACTGCTGTGGCCAGCATTACCATCTTTTCCTTCTGCCACTTCTTCTTCTCTTGTTTCTCAGCCTCATCCCTATTCCGATAAACTCGGCGTGCAATGGCCATAATTTGGCTCATCAGCATCCCTTCCCATCCTTCTGATTTCTGAATTTTCTTACGAATGTCAGAAGCGCACTGGGCCACAAATGTAGCAGTAATCATTCTACTGTTTTCAGGGGCTTCAGGGTCAAAAGGAGTCCATATACGATAGGCTTCTTGCAGCCTCTCTAAAAAGTCTCCTGGACTCTCATTTGGTTTCTGTTCTACTTCTGAGACTTTAGACATATTAGTGGGCTTCTGGCATGCCCTGCGGATACCTTGCACAAGCGTCTGGCGATAGGTGGTAAGTCTGGCCAGGTGAATTACATTGTTTGGATCCCAATTAGGATCTTCCAAGGGAAAGTGGTCTTGGAGATGACGGTCAATATTATAAATATTTCCCACTCTGGCCTGCTCACGCAAATATATCTGTGCCTTTTCAATTATGTCTCTCCTTTCCTCAGTGGTGAACAGAGTATTCAGGAGCTGGCGGCAATCTGTCCAAGTAGGACTATGAGTGTTTATTATTGAAGTCACCAAGTCCATCATAGCCTGAGGTTTTTCTGCAAAAGATGGGGTGTGTGTTTTCCAATTCATCAGATCCGTAGTTGTGAATGGAATGTACTGGAGGGTCGAAGTTCGAGGTGGCCGTGGTCCGGGTTGCCCGTTAACCAGCATAGGCTCCTCAAGTGCATCAAATACTCTTCTGAGAGGGGCTAGTACGTGATCTTTCTCTTCGCTTTGCTCTAGGGGCCTCAAATCATAGGGGATGGTATTTGTCCCAAGGCGTTCTTTTAGCAGCCTTATACGCCTGGCTGTATTGCTTGCTGACCGATTAAGGTCTCCCTGTAACTTCTGTAATAATTCTCTAGGACTTGGATGTACAGGAGTTTGGGGTAGGCAATCAGTTATTCCACTAAAAGAGACTGTAGATGGAGTTCTACTGGGACTCACAGGTGGAATAACCACTTCTGCTTGGGCTTTATTATAGGCCTCCAATGCCTCCTGAAGATATTTATCATAATCTATCAAGGAATCAAGTTCTGTGACTCCAGCCCCATTATTCATTCCACTTTCTTGCCTTGGGGTTACAACTGGTGGAGTGTTTGGATTAGGCTCCCTTCGATGTGGAGCATAGGGTGGAGGTGGAAGCAGCTCTTCCTCTGGTCCCTCAAAAATGGGTTTGAGTTTATTTGGCAAGATTCCTTTCCTAGCTTCGGCTTTTACAGCCAATAATTTGCATCGTTGGACTTTGCATTCCCTTATCCATGGAGGATTTTTATTTAATGTGCTCAGCCAAGAATCTATATATGAAAATTGTTCTGGGCACCCTCCAGTTTCTTTGGCGATGTTAGACCAAAGTTTGCTTACTAAATTTATATCAAAGGTTCCTTGAGATGGCCATTCAGTATTTTGCTTCGGCCACTCTAATTCACATAACGTTCTCAGGCGCTCTGGCGTCATTTTGACTCCATACGCCCCTGAGAAGGCTTTCTTAAAATTATTTAACATACATTCAAGAGGTGTATTTCCCCCCTTTGAACCCCCAACTCCCATTGTATGGCCCTGTGAAGTATCCACTCAGTCACTCACACACACACTTCGTGGGTTTCCTTGCCTGGTGAAGTCGCCTTACCAGGAACCGAAGTACTGCCCACTCCACACTCAGGTCAGCTACAGATTGCTCTGTACTTTCTCACACATACAATGCGCTAGATACTTCACCACACACTCTACCTCCCATTCTTCCCTTTTCCCCCACCAGACCACCATCTGATATACCCAACCACCTAGCGTACTCAGTTCCCACTTGCTGAGACGCAGAAGTTTGATCAAGACTTCTCTTCCTCCCAGTTAATTGGAGGGCCAAAAAATCCCTTTGTGCACTTACCCTTGGTTGGTTCCGTTTCCCCCCGGTCCGTCGCCGCCAGTGAGCAGGGTATCAGACAGATGAAACTTCTGCGTTCCCCTGGAAAAAAACTTTCCAGTGCGCGCTGGGTAGGCAGTGAGTGGTCCTCTCTCTTGTACCCTGCCCAGTAGGGCGAAGGGGCTGCGTTCCAGCAGACCACTTATCCGAGTCGCAGGCACCATAAAATGTAGCACCCTGCTTGTGGTTAACGCTTAGCTGGAATGAAATATTCAACGCAGCAATAGAGAAATTAAAATAATTATTTATTTGTCAGACAAATAAATGAGAGGCACAGTGGTATATGGTTACCAAGCTCTGGCCTGGCCTCCTGCCATTATGGCCAGCACTTATATTCCCTTAATCCAGCCCCCTTTGCTCCTCCTGTGGCTACCTCTGTCCAATCAGCCTGGTTGAATTTCCTATTGGCTGATTGCTAGAACCAATCCTAGAAGATACACCCATATCCTCCTGTCCTTATATGGAACACAAAGAGCTATATATTGTTACATCTATAAATGACAAATAAGTAGTAATATATCTTACATGTGTCTCAACAAGGCATCTTAATTACCAGCTCACCTCTTGCCCTCCTTGCCCTATTGCCTTCTAAAACAAATGGTTAATCTTAAATTTTTATCTTAAACATATGTCAAGGATCTTGAGTTTCACATCAACATTGAAAGATCTCCTTCATTTGAAGGTTTCTAAACAAATGTCTGACAACTAATATATCAGGACTGCTCAGATGGCGTCTTTCCGTCTGGCAGGGCTAGGCTGGTGGCTGACTTAATTTAACTCTTACAACTATATGAAATCTAGCATTTCTTAAATCCTTTGCATAATTACATTTAAGACAATATATTTAATACATAACATAGGTAGCCTTTTAAAAGGAATAAGGCCTTTGTAAAGTAGAAAAGGAACTCAGTAAAAAGGAACACAGTAAAAAACCGCTTTAAAAGAAGCCTCTCCAGTTTACATTCCCCCCCCTTCTCCAGCCAGCTGCTTTTCCCATTAGCTCTTCCCAACATTTATTGCCCTTTAACTCTCTTCAGTTTAAGAAAGAAACAGCTTTAAAAAGACTTCCCAAAAAATGCTTTCTTTCTGCCAGCCAGATGCTTCTCCATTTGGTCTTTAACCTTGGAAAGAAGATCTGGCTCATTTTACTGGGAGGCACATTGGCATTATTTTACTATTTACTCATTCCTAATTATTTATTTCTGCCTTTTTTATCTTCTGTAACATATAGGGTCAGTGTCCTCACTCAGTCTGTAATTCCAGCTTTTACGACTTTGAGAATTGTTTTCTGCTATCAATCAAAGGGGCCCTTGTCTAGGAGAATAAACATTACCAAGGTTGTAAACTGCTGGCTTGAAACTTTTGAAAATCTAAGCTCTCTCTTTAATATACAAGTCCTGATCAAACATTAATAAAATGCAGGCTTATGCCTGATGCCTCAAGGTGAGTGGGGCTGAGAGACTTCAGAGAAGTGTGACTAGCCCAAGGTCACCCAGCAGCTGCATGTGGAGGAGCAGAGATGCCAACCCGGTTCACCAGATTACTAGTCTACCACTCTTAACCACTACACCACACTGGCTCTTAGTATTGTCTAGCAAATTAACTAGCAATGGCTCTCCAGACTTTCAGGCAAGGAAACTTTCCCAGCTCTTCCTGGAAGTTCTGGGGATTGAACATGGGATCTTCCATATGCAAAGCATGAGCAGGTAATAAAGACGATCAACATGACTGTACAGAACAATCTTAAATTTGCAGAGGAGTCGGGAAGCAGTCGGGAAGCAGCCAACAAGAGGCTCACATTCTTCCCAGACAGTAGTTTATCAATTCCCCGTTGCTGTGAGAAGGGCATGAATGCAGTGTGTGCTAGAGATAAACTGACTCCCTCAAGTGACACAGGCAAAGTCAGAATGCAGGAGCGGGTAAAGCAGTTCCACACCGGAAGGAGAGTTAATTCATCCAAGGAGCAGACGTATGGGACAGTTCTTAAACAGAACGTGGGGTCCACGTTTGCAGATTGCTAAATTATCCATCACGTGTTTTCCTTGTGAGAAATGACTCTGCTTTCTTCAATCATTTCCTGTCCTAATACAAAATGCTGGCTTTGACCTATAAGGGTTTATAAGGGACATTCTATTTTACATCAGTATCACTGGGTGGGAGAGGAGGCGCTTTTGTGCCCGTTAAGATTTTCTGAAAATCTTTTCATGATAGGTAGCCGTGTTGGTCTGCCATAGTCAAAATAAAAAAAATTCCTTCCAGTAGCACCTTAAAGACCAACTAAGTCTTTAAGTTGGTCTTTAAGGTGCTACTGGAAGGATTTTTTTTTTCATGATACAGACAACCCCTTCCCCGAAGTTCAGCTATGTCAGGACTTGGATAAGGTATAGGTCAGCAATTAAAACAACAGAGAAGTCAGTAAAGTTAACTCTTTATTCCAAGTGAAACAGAAGCAGTCTGGCCTAGTGATCCCAGCAACCCTTCTCTGCAGCTTTTGCCCTGATGTAGTAGTTTGGATTTGATATCCCGCCTTTCACTCCCCTTCAGGAGTCTCAAAGCGGCTAACATTCTCCTTTCCCTTCCTCCCCCACAACAAACACTCTGTGAGGTGAGTGGAGCTGAGAGACTTCAAAGAAGTGTGACTGGCCCAAGGTCACCCAGCAGCTGCATGTGGAGGAGCGGAGACGCGAACCCGGTTACCCAGATTACGTGACTACCGCTCTTAACCACTACACCACACTGATGGGGTAGTTGTAAGGGGTAGTTGTAAGGACCTGATGGGGTAGTTGTAAGGACTGAAGGCCCCCACCATCCCACTGCCCACTAATGCTACTCCTCTCCAGGGTCTATCCCAAGCAGTTTCAATCTGCACCTTTGCACAACTGATTTCTGTTCAGCCTGCTTCATTTCTCTGCATGTCCTTGGAGACCAACTGAAAGAGAAGTGAGTCGTTCTCAAAGTAAAGGAAGGATTGAACTCTGATTGAACCAGCAAGACTCTGGGAGGGGTGCGTATAATAGTCTCTCTGTGCCTGTGTCTCTAGCCCCCTTGGCCCAGGTCGTTTTATTCACAAAAGAACTTTTACAGAGTGTTTGAAAGAACCAATCAGATTTCTTCTGAGCATTTCAACAAACCCACGTGGGGGACAAAGTTAAACTAATTAAGCACACATATTTATGGGGTAAACAAATAACAGAACTACAAAGGAGGACATTTGGCAATCCCGGAGGTGATAAACAAGCAATACATATGATAAGAAGGATGGCCAGGAGGACAGTGATCATTATCACCTTAATGTGAACCCTGTTTCCTGGCCCTAAGATTAACATCCTGAGATTAACATATTGGAAAGGCTCCTTCAAAGAAGCTTGCCCACTATCTTTATGGCCCAAGATGCCTGCCTGGCGACAACTGGGCTGTGTATGTGACTTGTGAAGCAAGAGAAATTGACAGTAGAGGAAATGGCCAGAGATGCAGAGGGTTGTGGGATTTGATCAGAAATTATTGTCAATATATCAAACCCAGTCAACACAATGCATTCATCGTGGACACAATGGCTTGATGCATATTTTGTAATTCCTCATAGTAATCCCACCTGACCCCACACTCTGGATATTTGCACTCCTACATCGAAACTGGGTGCAGCCAGACTGAGGAGACTCCATGGCTTTTGAAGCAGGCTACCTCTCTGTCTCCTAGTTCCACACTTCTCCAACCTCACTTTCTACCTCAGAGTCTGAACTGTCCTCTGCCTCCAACTCTTCCTGCTCACTAAACCTTGTTACTTCACCTCCATATTGTTACCCTACAAAGAGTTGGCTAAAAATTAGCCGCTGTTTCTTTAATGCTTAAAAAGCTGGGTCAGCATGAGTCAGCGGCCTGCACCGGGCTGTCTATATAGAGTGAGAAATGTTAGTTTGGTGTTGGATTGGTTGGTTGGTTAGTGAAAGCTGGTAGTGTTGATGTGTGTACAGTTGGTCAGTCGCTTTTGCAGAAAGACTTTTAAGCATAAAAGCAGAAAGTACTCTGCAAGGATACTCTCCTCGCAGACTCTTTTATGCCGACACGGGTCCAAGGACCAAGCTGAGGACCAGGCTGAGGTGACAAAGGGAGGTCAGAACCTTCTTTTTTCTTTTTTTTTCAAACACTGACAAGAGGGTCTTAGTTCCTCTGGTTCTTAAAGCCAAAAGAAGATAAACAATGTGTGGAAAGGATTCTGTTTTATGCAAGCAGGAGTGGCCCAGAGTATATCTCCAAAACCTGTATGCCCTTCAAGGCACTTTTATAGCTTTCTGGGCAGCAGTTGCCACCACCCCTGGTCTCTGAGCAACGCCACGCCCCAAAGAGAGGTGCTGCCAGGCCTGCATGGGGGAAAGGCTCCCCTTTGGCACTCGCCACTCAGTTCCCAGGCAGGCCTTGCACCCAGATGGCCAGCCTGAACATCTGATAAGAGGTGAATCAGGAGCGGAGTTGAGAGACAGACCAATAGCTGCTGCCACTGGGAGTATCGTGTGATGCACATGTAAGAGGCTTGAGAATTGTTGGTTGCTTCTTTCTTTCAGTGCGACAGCCCCCCCCCCCCCAGTTAGACCCAACTCGGTGAGCCTGCCCTGTACAGAAACAACCGTTGCCCAGAAGGAAAGACCACCAGCTGCCAATGGCTAGTTTGATGGATGACACTGCAAAAAAACAAGCACTTCTAAAACATGAAGTACAAAAGGTCTGTGACTACTGGTGAGTTATTATGCATTGATTTTTATTGTTACCAACATTCTTATTTAGACAGGCCTACTCAGGTGTTTATAAAGCTTGTAAGAGTTTAAATTTGTCTTAGTTTATTCTATTGTGGTTTTGCCATTTGTTAAATAAAAGGATAATTTTATTGCTTTATCCTTTTGGAAACTGCTTTGAGGGTTTTTTCCTACAACGAAGTGGAGCATAAATTTTATGAAATTAATTAATTAAAGAAATAAATGGGATTTACCATGTGTGAAGCTACATTTAAATGAGAAGTACTGCAGTTCCATTACTGCTGCACTGCAGTTCAACTATAAAATCATATTTTAAGTCAGATGCCATCTTTACATTTTGTTGTCAGGTGCTCCTTTGTATTCAGATCAGGCCTGAATATGATGATGTAGCACTTTGGGATGAAGATCCAACCCAGGAGACCAGCACTGGAGGCCAACATAGAGAAGACCTGCACGGCTACCATGTATTTCCCCTTGGTGCTCAGGTAGGTGGGCACAAAGGATACCCAAACACTGCAGAAGACCAGCATGCTGAAGGTGATCAGCTTGGCTTCATTGAAGGCCCCAGGTAGCTTCCTGGCCAAGAAAGCCACCGTGAAGCAGATAGCAGCCAAGCAGCTCATGTAGCCGAGGGCACCATAAAACATGGCCACAGACCCTTCGTTGCATTGCATGATGATCTCTCCAGGCTGAGACTGCATGTCAGACTCTGGGAATGGGGGAGACACCCCCAGCCAGGTGCTGCAGATGATAACTTGAACACCAGAACAGGAAATGATAATGGAGTTGGCCAGACTCTTCCCCAGCCATCTCCTCACCTTGCTCCCGGGTTTTGTGGCCATGAAGGCCAGCACCACAGTGATGGTTTTAGCCAATACAGAAGACACGGCAACTGAGAAGATTATACTGAAGGCCGTTTGTCGGAGAAGGCAGGTCAATTTCCTTGGCCGGCCAATGAAGAGGAAGGAGGACAAAAAGGAGAGAAAGAGAGAGATGAGGAGGATGTAGGAGAGGTCACGATTGTTGGCTTTGACAATGGGAGTTTCCTGGGATCTAATGAAGATTCCTAACACAAAGCTTGTGATTAAAAATAAGAAGAGGGCAATGGAAACCAAGAGGATCCCCAACTTGTCTTCATAGGCTAGGAAGCTGATAATCTTGGGGACACAGTGATCTTGGTTCTTGCTTGGATGCTCATCTTCTGGACATTTGTTGCAATGGTCTGCATCTGCAATGATAAAGAGTTACTTCACTGTCCTATGATTTTTTCCCATGTATCATACTGGTCTTTGTATTAGTCTCGATTCTTCAAGATGCCATAATATATTGTGTGGCAGCTTATACCAGAGACCTAGAATGTCCTAAATCATGCTATTGAGACTCCTGGCTTCACTCTGTCTACCCTTTTGGGTCAGCCTCTTCTAGTTGGTCGTAATCAAGACTAGAATGAATATCTCATTGATAATTATTCGGTATATACAGTACCTCTATATATTTTGTTTTACTTTATAACATTCATTCAGGTTGCTCAGTTTTGTTGTCATTCATTGCTAGCAATGCCTTCTATTCCATTTCCAGCTGATGAAGACTTTATTCCGAAACAGTGAACTGTTCCGGATACATTGTCCTCTTCAGACTTCCTTTTAAGACTTCTGAGAGACGTCTTCCTTTGATACTTTCATAGGATGTCTTCATTTAAGAGACAGCTTGGCGTTCCTCACTATTCAATGACCTGTTTGACTCCTCATTTGACTCTTATATATACAACAGCTTAAAGTAACTTGTATATTTTGTGAGATGTACTGTATGATAGATACATTATTTTGTAGTGACATTGTAATTAATTATATATCCACTACCAGTTATTAGCCAGTGTGTTGCATTTGCATTGATTGTTACATTTTGCAACACGGGGTTGTGTTTGTCTTCTAGTTGGTGGGACATGCCTGGTTCTGACAGGGCTTCCTTTCCCTCTGGAATGCCTTACCTTCCTGGGTGGAGATGGTCCCATTGGGACATTGAGCACAAGCATAGCAGCAAAGCGGCTTTCCTTCTTGAATCACTTTGACGTATCCAGAAGAGCAGCTTTTGCTGCACCTTGAATGTGGAAGTGTCTAACCATAAAATGAAGGAATATCAAATAAAAAGTGTTAGGGATGGGTCAATAAGCCACAGAACTGAGTAACAGGCAAAGAAAATACACAATCACTCCTCATTTTACTAGAAAACTGAATAAACTGAATTTTCTGCCCCACAGAAAAGGGTCCTTGTAGATTAGACGAGAGACCCATTATTTTCTCAGGATGTGAAACCACCTATCATTGATCTGTTGTAAATGTATTCTCTAAACTGATATCTAGTCCAATCTGGGGGCAAATTAAGCAGATGAGATGGATGCAAAGCTTCACTGCCACATGGAAGATGGAGCAAGCTTGTTTTCTCCTGCTCCGGAGTTACAAGTTACAAGGAAGGAGATTCCAATTAAACATCAGAAAGAACTTTCTGGTCTCCCTTGGGAGGTTGTGGACTCTTTCTCTGGCACTTTTAAAGCAGAATTTCGGTAGCCATCTGTCATGGATGCTTTAGCTGAGATTCTTGCATTGCAGAGAGTTGGACTAGATGACCCTTAGGATCCCTTCCAGCTGTGCAATACTATGATTCTATGAAATGAATTAGGATGAGAAGAGCCTTAATATTTACTACAGTAGGGTGAGGGGCTCACCGGGTGTTTCTGCAAATAACCCCCACCTAGTGTTCTGAAGTGCTTTTGAATTATGGTGCTGGAGAAGATTCTTGAGAGTCCCATGGACTGCAAGAAGATCAAACCTATCCATTCTGAAGGAAATCAGCCCTGAGTGCTCACTGAAAGGACAGATCGTGAAGCTGAGGCTCCAATACTTTGGCCACCTCATGAGAAGAGAAGACTCCCTGGAAGAGACCCTGATGTTGGGAAAGATGGAGGGCACAAGGAGAAGGGGACGACAGAGGACGAGATGGTTGGACGGTGTTCTTGAAGCTACCAGCATGAGTGTGACCAAACTGTGGGAGGCAGTGGAAGACAGGAGTGCCTGGCGTGCTCTGGCCCAGGGGGTCACGAAGAGTCGGACACGACTAAACAACTAAACAACAACAAAGTTCTGAAGGCACTGAATAACTGGGATTCTTAACCCTTGGTTTTCCTCACCTGAACAAGCTGTGCAAGCCACACAATGGCATCTTCGTCAATGCTGAACCTTTTGTCTGGAGGTGCTTGCTGCTTGAGACTCCCAATTTTCACAGAAGCCACAGAAGTGTTGGGCCACACCACCCTGGTAAAAATATCAAAGTTGGCTGCAAACTCCCCATCCCCATCCATGGAGGTGTTGTAAGATCCAAAGTTCCTCAGAAATGAGTGGAACTAGAACGACACATGAATAAAAAGAGCATCGCTTCAGTGCTTCCCGTTTGGGGATGGGACAAAACGTGAAATTCTTTTATGAGAAATTATGTTTTGTTGCTCTGGTTGTAAGCAAATTTTGCACAATGGTTCTAGAGATCAAGCTTCTGACTCTGGGTAGGCGGCCATGGAGGCTTTTCAGCACTGGATCACCAGATATACCAATTCTGCCTCAAAAGCTCACTCCACTGCTCCTGCTGCTTGAATGGACAGCCCCTTCCCCTCTCTTCTCTTTCTCTCCCGTTCACTTGCTTGATTTCTGGGCTTGGTGGGGAAAGCACCTGCTGGTTGTGGCACCTGCACGATTCCCCCACTGTTACCCTGTCATTCTTGCCACAATTTCCACTTCTTATTTTTTATCCATTTTCCAAATGACTACAAATCTTGCCAGATTGCTTCAATTTAATACAATGTAATTTAATTCCAAAACTAGCTTCCTGCTCTCCTTATAAGATACAGGTGAAACTCGGAAAATTAGAATATCATGGAAAAGTTCATTTATTTCAGTAATTCAACTTACAATGTGAAACTAATATATGAGATAGACTCATGACATGCAAAGCGAGATATGTCAAAGCTTTATTTGTTATAATTGTGTTGATCATGGCATACAGCTGATGAAAATCCCAAATTAGCAATCTTAGAAAATTAGAATATTAAACGAAATCAGAAAAACAAGGACTGCAAATAGAGCAATATTGGACCTCTGAGAAGTAGAAGCATGCATATGTACTCAGTACTTGCTTAGGGCCCCTTTTGCATCAATTACTGCCTCAATGCGGCGTGGCATGGATGCTATCAGCCTGTGGCACTGCTGAGGTGTTATGGAAGACCAGGATGCTTCTATAGCAGCCTTCAGCTCTTCTGCATTGCTCAGTCTCATGTCTCTCATCTTTCTCTTGGCAATGTCTCATAGATTCTCTATGAGGTTCAGGTCAGGTGAGTTTGCTGGCCAATCAAACACAGTAATCCCATGAGCATTGAACCAGGTTTTGGTACTTTTAGCAGTGTGGGCAGGTGCCAAAGTCCTGCTGGAAAATTAAGTCAGCATCCCCATAAAGCTCATCTGTGGAAGGAAGCATGAAGTGCTCCAAAATCTCATGGTAGATGGCTGTGTTGACCCTGGACTTAATGAAGCACAGTGGACCAACACCAGCTGATGACAAGGCTCCCCAAATCCACACAGACTGTGGAAACGTCACATTGGACTTCAAGCATCTGGCATTGTGTGCCTCTCCATTCTTCCTCCAGACTCTGGGTCCTTGGTTTCCAAATGAGATGCAAAAGCTGCTCTCATCAGAAAAGAGATTTGGGGAGCCAATCATCACAATTATAACAAATAAAGCTTTGACATATCTCGCTTTGCATGTTATGAGTCTATCTCATATATTAGTTTCACCTTTTAAGTTGAATTACTGAAATAAATGAACTTTCACCTGTATGTCCATGATGTTTCACCTGTTCCTACTCATAATCTTAATTAGTCTCTAGATGACTCCCCCAGTATTTACTGATATTATCATTCATCAGCTTCCCCTTTACACCCCTGCATACAGCAAAAAAATCAAATGCAATGGTACCTCGGGTTACATACGCTTCAGGTTACAGACTCCGCTAACCCAGAAATAGTACCTCGAGTTAAGAACTTTCCTTCAGGATGAGAACAGAAATTGTGCAGTGGCAGCCGGAGGCCCCATTAGCTAAAGTGGTTCTTCAGGTTAAGAACAGTTTCAGGTTAAGAGCGGACCTCCGGAACGAATTAAGTACGTAACCTGAGGTACCACTGTAAACCTTAATATATGTTCCATAACAGCAAATGCAGTTTCTTTTTCGAAAGTCTGGTGTTGTATCCCAGCTTCATATGTTTTTCATATATCTATAAAACAAAGTATGGAAATTATTCCTGCATTGCAAGGGGTTAGATTGGATAGCCCTTGGATCCCTTCCAACTCTAAGATTCCACGAAATGTAATTGATTATAGTTACTGTATCATACTATATATTTCTTATTGTACCTCTTGCACTGTCCTTCTTCCTCTTTTCCCCCTTTCCCTTTCATCGCTTTAATACACACACACACACACACACACACACACGTTAAATCTGGCCGCCTCAGAAGTTCCTCCACCATGGGTTAGAAATATAAGAAAAGGTTGTTGCTTTTTCTGTAGCAATGCCACCCCCAACCCACAAAAAACAAACAAGCCCTGATTGGTGAGATACCCTTCCATTTTATTTTATTTTTAAATGATATTTATTAAAATTTCAAAAGAAATTACAAAACTAATAAAAAAAAGTAGAAAAAAGAAAACAAAAGATACAAAATACAGAGGAAATAAAAACAATTAAAAATAAATCCATCTTTCCATGTCTTGCCTTTCATTTACTTGTTTCCCTGACCTCCTCACACCTCCCTTTTTTGTATTCCAGTTCGAATGGTTATTTCAGCAAATCCTTTCCCTCTTTGTTTTTATCTTAATTCTTTATCTTAACATATCATTTCATTCCGACATCATTTTAGCATTCATTAATTTTACAATGTTTCTGTAGGTAATCTTTAAATTTCTTCCAATCTTCTTCCACCGACTCTTCTCCCTGGTCTCGGATTCTGCCAGTCATTTCCGCCAATTCCATATAGTCTATCACTTTCATCTGCCATTCTTCCAGGGTGGGTAAATCTTGTGTCTTCCAGTACTTTGCAATGAGTATTCTTGCTGCTGTTGTAGCGTACATAAAGAAAGTTCTATCCTTCTTTAACACCAATTGGCCGACCATGCCCAGGAGAAAGGCCTCTGGTTTCTTCAAGAAGGTATATTTAAATACCTTTTTCATTTCATTATATATCATCTCCCAGAAAGCCTTAATCCTTGGGCATGTCCACCAAAGGTGAAGAAATGTGCCTTCATTATCTTTACATTTCCCACATTTATTATCGGGCAAATGGTAGATTTTTGCAAGCTTGACTGGGGTCATGTACCACCTGCATATCATTTTCATAATATTCTCTCCTAAGGCATTACAGGCCGTGAATTTCATACCTGTGGTCCACAACTGTTCCCAGACAGCAAACATAATGTTATGTCCAACATCTTGTGCCCATTTAATCATAGCAGATTTAACCGTTTCATCCTGAGTATTCCATTTCAACAGCAAGTTATACATTCTTGATAGTATCTTAGTTTTGGGGTCTAACAGTTCTGTTTCCAATTTTGATTTTTCCACCTGGAAGCCAATTTTTTTGTCCAGATTGTAAGCCTCCCTTATTTGATAGTAATGAAGCCAGTCTCGCACTTTATCTTTTAGTTTCTCAAAACTCTGCAATTTCAATTTGTCTCCTTCTTGTTCCAAAATCTCCCAATATTTCGGCCATTTGGCCTCCAGAATCATAGAATCATAGAATCATAGAGTTGGAAGAGACCACAAGGGCCATCAAGTCCAACCCCCTGCCAAGCAGGAAACACCATCAGAGCACTCCTGACATATGGTTGTCAAGCCTCTGCTTAAAGACCTCCAAAGTAGGAGACTCCACCACACTCCTTGGCAGCAAATTCCACTGTCCAACAGCTCTTACTGTCAGGAAGTTCTTCCTAATGTTTAGGTGGAATCTTCTTTCTTGTAGTTTGGATCCATTGCTCCGTGTCCGCTTCTCTGGAGCAGCAGAAAACAACCTTTCTCCCTCCTCTATGTGACATCCTTTTATATATTTGAACATGGCTATCATATCACCCCTTAACCTCCTCTTCTCCAGGCTAAACATGCCCAGCTCCCTTAGCCGTGCCTCATAAGGCATCGTTTCCAGGCCTTTGACCATTTTGGTTGCCCTCCTCTGGACACGTTCCAGTTTGTCAGTGTCCTTCTTGACCTGTGGTGCCCAGAACTGGACACAGTACTCCAGGTGAGGTCTGACCAGAGCAGAATACAGTGACACTATTACTTCTCTTGATCTAGATGCTATACTCCTATTGATGCAGCCCAGATTTGCATTGGCTTTTTTAGCTGCCGCGTCACACTGTTGGCTCATGTCAAGTTTGTGGTCAACCAAGACTCCTAGATCCTTTTCACATGTACTGCTCTCAAGCCAGGTGTCACCCATCTTGTATTTGTGCCTCTCGTTTTTTTTGCCCAAGTGCAATACTTTACATTTCTCCCTGTTAAAGTTCATCTTGTTTGTTTTGGCCCAGTTCTCTAATCTGTCAAGGTCGTTTTGAAGTGTGATCCTGTCCTCTGGGGTGTTAGCCACCCCTCCCAGTTTGGTGTCATCTGCAAATTTGATCAGGATGCCCTTGAGTCCATCATCCAAGTTGTTGATAAAGATGTTGAATAAGACCGGGCCCAAGACAGAACCCTGTGGCACCCCACTAGTCACTCTTCTCCAGGATGAAGAGGAACCAAAAGCTCCATATTGAGCTTTTTCTGAGCCTTGGCTTCCATCGGTGATAACCACCTTGGGGTTTTGTTTTCAAGTAAATCTTTATATCTTATCCAGACATTGAACAATGCTTTCCTGACAATATGGTTTTTAAATGCTTTCTGTGCTTTAACCTTGTCATACCACAGATATGCATGCCACCCAAAAACATTGTTAAAGCCTTCTAAATCCAAAATGTCTGAGTTCTCAAGAAGCAGCCATTCTTTCAGCCAGCAAAATGCTGCTGATTAATAATACAGTTTAAGGTCTGGCAGGGCAAATCCACCTCTTTCCTTTACAGCGGTTAGTATTTAAAATTTTATTCTGGGCTTCTTGCCCTGCCAGACAAATCTAGAAATGTCTCTCTGCCACTTCTTGAAACAGTCCATTTTGTCCAAGGTGAGATACCCTTCCAAAATACATAAATATTAAAGAAGTGGAGAGTGGTTGTGGGATCTCCACAAAGCCTGTTCTAAATAATGATAGAACACTTTTGCACAGTTCATTAGTACTATCAGTGATGGGAAAAGGAATACCTGCCATGGCTGTAGCCTCTGAAGCCTCCGCCCGTCTCCTCCACCCATCATTGCCACCTGCTTGGATCTGAATGAGTAAGCAGCATTTAATGCATGTGCCACAGCATACGCACTGCTATAGATGTTGTAGTTGTCTGGAGAAAGACTCTGCACAAGAATATCCAGGGGCAATTCCCCTTTTTGTTCACATCTGAGACGTTCTTTAACAGAAAACAAGTGCTTTGAAAAGAAACAATCAAACACTTCCTTCCAGTAAGGAACTAAGCGACTGAAGTCAAAATTGTCATGTTTTAGGGCAACCTCTGTCTGAATTAAGAAGGAAAAGAAACAGTGGCGGTGCTGGAAATGTAATCTCCAGTTAGAGAACGTTGGGGTGATGTCCCACAAAGCTGTTGTGATCCAGACTTTCCCCTCAGTGGACTGTAGCGACAATCTTAGTAATTCATTTATAAAGAATATTCCGCTGAAGAAAGAACGAGTCTCTGCATAGTGAACAAATACATTGACTTGTCTCCATGTGAGAAATGAATCAACCTGAATTTTCACTAAATACCGAGTCATTTCTGGGATTCTGTATGAGAAGGCAGCACAAACACCATTCAAGGTGAGCATAGGGGTCAAGGACCTCATGAACCTTTCTCCGTTGTCATTGTCTGGAGCAAAGAGACCGATCCACGTCCATCTGAAATGGAGGAGCAACTTGACAATCCCTGAGTATTGGTGGTCATCTTTGGGGATCATCCGGTAGAAAAAAGGGAGATGAGTTTTATCATTGATGTCATGGGAGACAAACCCATAACTAACCTGGATGGGAACAGAAAAGAAAAGTGTTTGGCTTGGCTTTGTTTGAATTTCCTGAAATACAGGTCTCCTCTCCATAACATAGGATTCTGTCAGTCCAGATGGACAGAAGGAAGGAAGGAAGGAAGGAAGGAAGGAAGGAAGGAAGGAAGGAAGGAAGGAAGGAAGGAAGGAAGGAAGATTGCTACTAACAGAAACTTTCTCCCTCAGACAGCCAAACTTTAACATTTTAAAGCAAAGTGAAATTAGACTGCTCCCCAATTCACACCTGTGGGATTTTGTAGATGCCCAACATGTTCGAAATATGGAGAGAGATTTCAGAGTCTGCACCATCTAAAACAGCCAGCAGGTTATTCTGCCTTCCACACCTGTAGTTTGGAATACTTGCATGACCGGTGTAAAGCAGCTCTACCATGGCGTCGTATGTGATTCTTGTATTGTCATAGTTCTCAAATATATTGTAGCCCAGGGTGATGTTGGGTAAGAGCCTGGGATTCTGGTTGATCTCGTGGATGGCGAGCAGGAAGGCCAGATTGTGGAGTAAAATTGTGTATCCTTCTCTGCAACAAAACATACATCTCACACTCACCCTCCATTTAATAATATATGTCACAGTCATAGAATCAGAAAATGGTAGAGGTGGCAGGGACCCCAAAGTCTAGGCCAACCCCCTGTAACACAGGAATTGCTGATGGCCATTCATCCAAGCGACCCATCACATTTGCAGTCTCCTCTTGCTCAAGACCCTGATGTTGGGAAAGATCAAGGACAAGGGGACAACAGAGAACGAGATGGTTGGACAGTGTTCTCGTAGCTACAAACATGAGTCTGATCAAACTGCGGGAGGCATACAGGAGTGCCTGGCGTGCTCTGGTCCATGGGGTCACGAAGAGTCGGACACAACTAAATGACTAAACAACAACAACGTGCTCAAGGCAGCACATATGTGCCATACCTCATGCCACCATTTGACCCTGATAATAACTCTTTGATGTAAAAGAAGCCACAGGAGAGCCAAAGACTTCGTGGCTGAGGGCTGATGTGCACGTACATCTCCTCAGTCGAAATCCCAAAACTCTAGCCACTACATTGCACTGCCATGATGTACATTGCAGAAAGGGAGTGGGCTTGGGGAAATTGCCATTCGAAGGGCATTTACAACTACTATTCTATGATTGTATGATTTCTAGACAGTGAAAGCACCTTGAATTTATTTTAGGAACAACGCCCGTGCTTGATCAGAATCAGAATCCCAATTGCCAACCCTGAGTGAAATGTTTCTTTATTAGTTATTAATTGATTTATTAGTTTTTTTGTATACCACCCTTCACCTGAAGATCACTGGGCAGTTTACAACATGAAAATACAAAATGAGAACACAAAATACCTATTAAAAACAAAAACCAACCAGTAGTCCCCCCTCCCACAATTTTTTTTAAAAGGTCATAAGAATGTTAATCAGCCGAAAGCCTTGGTTAAAGAGGAATGTTTTTGCCTGACCATTTTATATTGCTATAGGTTTTAAGGGGAACCCCCTTGCCCCCCAAAAACCAAAGGGAGAATGCAAGCTGCAGAGGATTTCCTGGGCTGGCCTATGCAAAACAGCCTGGCTGAGCTAGGAACATCAAGGAACAATAGAGGGCTACTGCGGGACATTGGCAGTGCAAGAGAACTTTACCTGAGGTGTGAACAGAGACTAGGGATTTGGGATTTGAGTTTGCCAGGGTAACAGGCTGTGAAGGAGGGAAGGAGGAGTTTTGGGGGAAAGGTTGCTGGGAGGAAGAAGGAGGAAGAAAGGCTGGGATCCATCTTTGGGAGAGGTTGGCTAGCAGAGATGCCTTGGGCTCCAGGACTAAGGTGGGGTACAAACCTCTCTCAAAAGGACCATGAACTCCCCCCATGCAGACTGATGGTGTAAATATGTGAATAAACCATTTTTCTTAAAGCCACGATAGTCTCTGCTGTGCCTCCATTTTCCAAAGGACAACAGACCCTGTGTGAGTGCCTGGTACCCCATGGGCTCTTGCTACCACTAAGCAGAGAGGTGGGTGGCTCAATCTTTAGCTACTTAGAGGGCAATTGACACCTGGACTTTGAAGCAGCAAGGAATAGGCCGTGCAAATCAACACTTTTTAAGAAGAAGAAGAGGAAGAAGAAGAGTTTGGATTTGATATCCCACCTTTCACTCCCTTTAAGGAGTTGGGCTCAAAGAATCAGTGATATAAACAACGGTTGCCATGGGAGACCCCAGTAAGTGTTTCCCTGTCAAACTGGGCTGTAGCAGGTTACTTTCCCTTCCCTTATTAAATGGTTGCAATCCAAGGAGGAAAATAACCTTTAATAGACAGGGTGTGTGTGGGTGTTTAGATGTGTGTAGGTGTGTGAGAACCTCTAAGTGGTGTACACAGTGTACAATTTAAAAGCAAGATCCAAAGACTTTTCATGTATGCGACAACAGCAGCACGAATGCTATTAGCCCAGAGATGGAAAGAAGACAAAGTCCCTATCAGAGAGGAATGGCAGATCAAGCTGTTAGACTATGCCGAAATGGCAAAACTGACCGGAAAGCTCAGGGACCAAGAAGACAAAAACTTCAAAAATGAATGGGGGGGGGGTTATAGTCTATTTAGGAGACCCCTGTAAGCAGATGAAAACATTAGCAGGATTTTAATCTCACTTGTAATGTTACAAATACTATGGACAGACTATGGCATAATATGCAGTTGAAAACGTCAACATTAGAACCCATGGAGGGGATGGGGGGAAAGTCTCGAGATTCAGAGAAATCTCTTTATATGGCTATGTATTGGGTTTTGTTAGGGATGCGGGTGGCACTGTGGGTTAAACCACAGAGCCTAGGACTTGCCGATCAGGAGGACGGCGGTTCAAATCTCCGAGACGGGGTGAGCTCCCGTTGCTCGGTCCCTGCTCCTGCCAACCTAGCAAGTAGATAAATAAAATAAATGAAAGCAAGATCCATTAAAATGAAAATGCAGCTTAAATCTGAAAGAACAACAATATAAAATCAAATAAAACAGGTATTCAGGGGATTCACACACATACATCAGGATACAATTCTTATGGGTCATAGATTATTGTCTGAACTGAACCTCACCAGCTGGTGAAAATAGGCTGATTGCATGGCGCTGGAGGGTTCATATTCCATTCCAGAATCACATCCCTACTGTAAAATGGAGATATTCAAAGAAACTGGGATTTAGCAGGGGCTGATGCAGTGAAATGCCCATTGTCTCTTTTAAAGAGGCTTAAAGCATTAGATTACAGCTTGAGTACCATTAAACTCATCCCCACATAATTTACTTACGGTATTATGTGGATAAAAGGAACCTGGGAGAAAGAGCCCGGCCGGGATAATCCATTTAGTGTGGGGATAATCCCACCGATGAGATGGTCTCCTGCTCTATAATAGTCCCAGGGCTCATATCTATCTCTCACTAAATTCAAGGGGCATTTTTGCTTCAACATCCCATAGGCTGTACTGAGCAGCAGCAGAAGCAAAATTTTGATGGGCATACGTGCTGCTGTCACCCACCCTGTTTGTGGCTCTTCTCTTCAGAATCGCCGAAACCCTCTTGCAAGACCAAAGCTGCAAGTGGAACTTTGTTAATACAGATGGAGTTCAGCTAAGGGCTTCTCATCCAATGCGGTTGATATTAAGCTTCAAACTGATAGCATCTCTGCCTGCCTCAAATCCCAGTCTAAGCTTTCAACAGCGTGCAGAATCAATATATTTTCAGACAGGATGCAAAAAAATTGTGTACAGTTATTCTTGATTCTGCTGTTTCTGTTCCTGGTCCCAAATGTGATCTTCAGAGAAATCCCTTGAGCTTTGGCAGAATTAGAGAGCCAAATCACCATTATTTCCATAATGATAAGGGAAAGACTTGGCTCTGCCATGAACCATGAATTATTTGTGTTGCTCTTTCTGCCAAAACTCTCCAATGATCCAGTGTGCAGGGGAGATTAGCAAATGTGGACAGAAGATTACTGAAGAAAAATATACCCTTACAAAAAAGCAATATTACATGAATACAGTCGTACCTTGGTTCTCAAACTGCTTAGTTCACAAGCAACTTGGAACTCGAACATCGCAAACCCGGAAGTAGGTGTTCCGGTTTGCAAACTTTGCCTCGGAAGCTGAATGTCCGGCACAGCTTCCGATTGGCTGCAGCACACTCCTGCAGCCAATCAGAAGCCACTCCTTGGTTTCCGAACGTTTCAGAAGTCGAAGGGACTTCTGAAATGCATTCTGTTCGAAAACCAAGGTACAACTGTATGTATAGACTTTATACTTTATTGTGTGTAAATGAGAAGTAAAAATTAGTAGCATGATAAAACATTCAAGCACTCCATGGCTGGATAAACTCCAAAGTTTGTGGAACTCAAGGCCATGGAGAAACGGCAGGCATTGGGTTGATGCATGTACTGGAAGTGAACAAACAGCCTTAGGATCAGAACTAACGGCATATTTGTGCCATCTGGGGAAGCAGGAGAAAGAAAGGAAAAATCGCCAATCAGCTCTTTGCTTTAACAGGTGGTGGTAATCTTTCTCTGGTCTGGATGGCGTCCGCCCTGTTTGACCCCAGCTGAAAACTTTAACAAATTCATCAAGGGAAGTCTCATGAATACAGTGTTGAATGAATGTAGTGTATGCAGCGTGGTGCTAGAAAAATGAAACTCCCAAGGTCAAGGGTCACGGGTCACCAAAGCTGACCTACCTTTCTTTGTACCTTAAAGCAAATTAATCAAGTCAGGTTCATGTGAGATTACACTCCACTGAAAAGTTTTGGGCAGCAGGTAATAAAGACGATCAACACGACTGTACAGAACAATCTTAAATTTGCAGAGGAAAATATCCAGTAGAATTATATACCAAACACATAGAATCTAACAAAGGGACAATATGAATGGAGTCTCCGTGCCCTAACTACAGCAAAAGGATTGGTATTGATTGGTATTATTCGGCTATTGTTTTTATCCTGATTTTATATGTTGTGATATATATATTTTTGTGAACCGCTCTGAGACCTCCGGGTATAGGGCGGCATATAAATTCAATAAATAAATAAAAAATTAATAATAACTGGAGGAATAAAAATACAGCTCCCTTCAATGATTGGTTTGAAGATATGTATAAATTCCTTACACATGAACAAGTTGTGTAGAAATGTAGACTTGCCATGGACAAGTCCATTTTATAAATACCATGTAAGGTTAAGGCCTTTTCCTTTTTTGTAATGTACACAATGCTTTTGTTGTTGTTGTTCTGTTTTGTTTTCTACATGGGCACTATTTCTTGTTTCTTTTTTGAGCCTTATCTTACTCTGTGCACTTGTAATTAAAAATAATGAAAACCCAATGAAAACTATTTTTTATATGACGGATTAACTTTCATGTCATAGGAGGTGATCCTGTTGGATAATGAAAATGGGACACAGTAGGAATGACATCTCAGAACGAGCTGTTGGGGTGAGGGTTTAACCTAAACACACACAGCATAACAAGGGTTGGTTCTCTTTGTAAAAGGGAACTCATGGGAGTATGAATACAGTGGTGCCTCGCAAGACAAAATTAATCCGTTCCGCGAGTCTCTTCGTCTTGCGGTTTTTTCGTCTTGCAAAGCACGGCTATTAGCGGCTTAGCGGCTTAGCAGCTATTAACGGCTTAGCGGCTTTAAGAAAAAGGAAACAAACTCGCAAGAACTCGCAAGACGTTACGTCTTGCAAAGCAAGCCCATAGGGAAATTCGTCTTGCGGAATGACTCAAAAAATGGAAAACTCTTTCGTATAGCAAGTTTTTCATCTTGCGAGGCATTCACCTTGCGGGGCACCACTGTACACACATTGGAAATTATATATTTCATTTCTCCTGTGTGGTGCCAGATAAGGAAAGAAAGGGAGGAGAGGAGGAAGAGAAGAGGTGTATAGTGGTACCTCAGTTTTGGAACATCTCCATTGACAAACATTTAGGAACTCAAATGCCGTAAACCCAGAAGTAAATGCTTCCATTTTCGAACAGTCTCTGAAGTTGTACTTCGGAGGCAGCTTCCTGTTTGACTCTTCGGTATGGAATTTTCGGTTTTTGAACGTTTCAGAACTTGAACATTCTTCCAGAATGGAAAACCGTGGTACCACTGTATTCGGGGGGGGGGGTAAAGCCTGTAAGCAGGGAAGCTTTGCAGTGAGGGGAAAGGGTGGCGGGGAGACTAGATCATGCTGCGCTCTATCCAATATGTTACATAGAATTAGTGAAGAATTAACTAAATTCTGGATGTAAGAAATGTAACTTTTTTCGGATTGCTTTTTGTTGAGTACGACATATCTGATTTGTTTTTCTTTGTTGTGCTATGTTTTCTCTTTCAAAACGAGAAAAGCATTTAAAAAATAAAAAAGACACTCATTTCTGTTAAAGGAATTGCAGTTGCAGCAATAAGTAAGTAAATTAGTTAGTTATTTGGTTGGTTATTTGGTTGGTTGGTTAGTTAGTTAGTTAGTTAGTTAGTTTCATCAATGCACCCAAGTCCGCTGCAGAGGAATAGCAGCAACAGAAGATTTGTTTAGTATGAAACTGTCTTAAGTTTCATTCAGTACGTTTGGAATAAAATACATCTGGGTATGAAACAGCTGCATATAAAGGCAAACCAGTTAACTTTAAAAGCAATTGTGTGTTGTTTGCCCCCTTAATGAATCATTGTGCAATGAGCAAAGATATATGTATAAAACAAACACATTAAATGAACTCTGTTTTTATTTTGTAAATCAAGTATGTTTAGGCATCTACAAAAAGATATTTCTCTGTGCCCTAAAAGGCAGGACAATGCAAATGCGGCAACTGGGCCGAAGTAACAAAGAGCAAAGAGGGTGGCCTTCTCTGTCTTTGGCAGGAACAGGATTACACCAAATGATGTTTTCTTTTAAGAACTGGATTTGGTGTACACCCCAAAGTGAAGAAAACATATTTGGAGGAAAAACTGAGGGCCTTGAGGCAAAACAGCTGGTTTCTCTTACACTTGAGCTGATGAAGAAGAAGCTCAATTTACACAAATCACCTTCCAAGACAATCCAGACTGGAGCTGGCAGCTCAACAGGGTCAATGGCTCCTTGAGGTACCTGATACCTCTTGGGAGCTACAAAGCTGCCTTATACTGAGTCAGTAAACTGGCCCGTGCAGAAGAGTTTGGATTTGATATCCCGCTTTATCACTCCCCTTTAGGAGTCTCAAAGCGGCTAACATTCTCCTTTCCCTTCCTCCCCCACAACAAACACTCTGTGAGGTGAGTGGGGCTGAGAGACTTCAGAGAAGTGTGACTGGCCCAAGGTCACCCAGCAGCTGCATGTGGAGGAGCAGAGATGCCAACCCGGTTCACCAGATTACTTGTCTACCACTCTTAACCACTACACCACACTGGTTCTTAGTATTGTCTAGCAAATTAACTAGCAATGGCTCTCCAGACTTTCAGGCAAGGAAACTTTCCCAGCTCTTCCTGGAAGTTCTGGGGATTGAACATAGGATCTTCCATATGCAAAGCATGAGCTCTGCCAGCAAACTATAGCCATTCTAGAGCTGTGCTGGAGACGGCATTGCCGCTCTCTGGCTATACTCAGTAGTGGTGCTGCTGCACCGGAGGCGATAACAGGCTACCAGTTCTCTCCTCTTGCAATAATGGCACAAGGAAGAAGGTGCATGTAAATTAGCATTGTGCCTTGCCCTACCTTCCAATCCACAGAGGTCTGGAAAGGCAAAGGAAAAGGAAGGGGGACCACAATAATGAGTGTATTTTTCTACCTTCACCTAACAGAAAGAACCACTTATGCAGAAATAGTTCACTTTTCCCATGCAACAGAGCTAGGATCACACAAGAAAGTATAGTTACAGATAGGTAGCCGTGTTGGTCTGCCATAGTCAAAATAAAAAAATTCCTTCCAGTAGCACCTTAAAGACCAACTAAGTTAGTTCTTGGTATGAGCTTTGGTGTGCATGCACACTTCTTCAGATACACTGAAACAGAAGTTGCCAGATCCTTCTATATAGTGAGAAGGTGGGGAGGGGTATTACTCAGAAGGGTGGTGGGAATGGGAGATTGGCAGATAGCTGAGATGAGCCTGTTGACGACTCTTAACTACTGCAATAGGTCTTACAGGAAAAGCTGCTACTGGAAGGAATTTTTTTATTTTGACAAGAAAGTATAAAAATACTTATTCCAGTGGTTCTGCTCCCCTATCTGTGTTTAAGAATCTGCTGACTAGAGACAGACAGACATAAGACCCATTCTAGATTTTTTCTTTAATCCTCACAGAACTTGTGGTTCCAAGACAAAATATGGTCCAGAGAGACTTCGGTTGCATCCCTAGTACTAAGAATCAAATGCTATCCTTAGTTTTGATCATCAGATGCTCCTTTGTATTCAGTTCAGGTCTGAATACAATAATGTAGCACTTTGGGATGAAGATGCAGCCCAGAAGCCCAGCACTGGAGGCCAAGATAGAGAAGACCTGCACGGCAACCATGTATTTTCCCTTGGTGCTCAGGTAGGTGGGCACAAAGGACACCCAAACACTGCAGAAGACCAGCATGCTGAAGGTGATCAGCTTGGCTTCATTGAAGGATCCTGGAAGCTTCCTGGCTAGGAAAGCCACTGTGAAACAGATGGCAGCCAGGAAGCCCATGTAGCCAAGGGAACCATAAAACATGGCAACAGACCCTTCATTGCATTGCAGGATGATCTGCCCAGGCTGGGACCTCATGTCAAAGTCTGGGAATGGGGGTGATATTCCCAACCAGATGGTGCAGAGGAGAACTTGGACACTGGAACAGGAAATGACAATGGTGTTGGCCAGACTCTTTCCCAGCCGTCTCCTCACCCTGTTGCCTGGCTTTGTGGCCAGGAAGGCCAGCACCACAGTGATGGTTTTGGCCAGTACAGAAGAGACGGCAAGAGAGAAGATTATGCTGAAGGCCGTTTGTCTGAGAAAGCAGGTCGCTTTTCTTGGCCGAGCAATGAACAGGAAGGAGGACAAAAAGGAAAGCAGAAGGGAGATGAGGAGGATGAAGGAGAGGACCCGGTTGTTGGCTTTGACTATGGGTGTCTCCTTGTATTTAATGAAGATTCCTAACAGCATACCTGTAGTAAATGACAAGAAAAGGGAAGAAGAAGCCAAAAGGATTCCCAAATATTCTTTATATGAAAGAAAGGTGATAATCTTTGGGATGCAGTGATCATGGTCTTTGTTTGGATGTTGGTCTTCAGGACATCTGGTACACTTCTCTGCATCTGAAAGGAAAGGGAGAGGACTTCTGTAGTCCTAAAATAAAGCTAATAACCAGAATACTCTATTGCATTCCATAAAATATATATTTCAGAGACAAAGTTTATATTCCAGAATAAGCTGAGTGGAACCAGGCCTATCTTTTTACAAATTAGTCTGTCCTAATCATACGCAAAGCAAAGTGTTGTTACAACCACAGAAAGGGTGGATAATATGGACAGCACCCATCAGACACTTTCCCTGCTTGGCCTTCTAGATGACCAATGACCTCTCAAGGCCATTTCTTTCACTTCAGTTTACATCATTAGTCACAGCAGGGGTTCCAAGACTTTCTGTTCTCAGGGTGCAGGAAATTGCAGAGGTCCAACAATCTGGGATGTGGAGCTAGGAGTGTGTGTGTGAAAGGTCATTCCCATCAACTGTCCTTCTCACTTTCCTCCTCTTTCACACTTGGGCTGTGTATACACTGCATCTTTAGAGCACATTCAGAACACATTCTTCCCCTCGAAGAATTCTGGGCATTGTAGTTTGTTAAGAGTTCCTGGGAATTGTAACTCTGAGAGGGATAAACTACAGGGCCCAGAATTCTTGGGGGGAAAGAATGTGCTTCAAATGTGATGTCCACTCCATCCCCTTTCTGTTCTTTCCTTCCCTCCAAGTGTCCCTATTTTTCAGGGACAGTCTTGAATTTACAGAAGCCATCCAGGTTTCTGATTTGATCCAGAATGTTCCGCTTTTCCTTAAGATGTCCCTATTTTGACTGGAGAAATGTTGGAAGGTATGGAGTTACGTGACCCCCAAACCAAGAAGATAAGTAACTATGCAAACTTTAGAAGGCAACCCTGTGTAGAAAAGTTTTTAAATGTTTAATGTTTAATTATGTTTTCATATACTGTATGTTGGAAGCTGCCCAGAGGGGCTGGGACAACCCAGTCGTATAGATGGGGTATAAATAATAATGGTGATGATGGTGGTGATGGTGATGATGGAATAAGACACCCCTATTTTCATCAGAGAAATGTTGGAGGGTTTGCAGAATGTAGGGGGACCAAAATAAGGTTTCCTGGAGACAGTCCCCAGATTTATAAATCAGTCCCCATACAAAATCCATTGAAGTTGAAAAGTGTCCCTGGATTCATTGAAAAAAATCTGGTAGAAGGAGGTGGAGTCAGAGCCAACTAATTCTCCTATTGTCGTAGCATTTGAATAACCTCTGTTGCTTTTCTAAGCAAGAAATAAGGACATAGGAGAAATAATACTTTATTATAAAATGAATGGTTATGTTTATGCAATAAGTTAGTAAATATTAAGTGAAGTATGGAGATGATGGGAAGTTAAATGTACACTAAGAAGATTTATTGTTAGAGTGTATGAGTTTTTGTTGTTGTTGTTAACTTTGTTTCCCTTGTAACAAATGACATAAATGTATGGTCTTTTGTTGTTTTAGTTTAATAAAGCATTATTATTATTATTATTAAAAAATCTCCTGTTGTCTGTTCCACCATCCTTCTGAGGTGGCAACACAAGAAGACGGTTAAGTGGGGGCTGAATGAGGGCTGACTGTTCTTGCTCCACCATTTTCAAGCAATTCCTAGCCCAAGTGTACCTATGCACTGTGCCTGCATGTAGCTCCTGGTGTTTTGTGTTGATCCAGCCAAAAGGCCATGACACAGCCAGTGGGAGGCTATTGTGCAGAATCCCACCTGAAATCAGGCTAAGGCCCACAGGTGCCACCTCCTGGCCTGCAGTTTGATAAATCCTGCATTTTGGAACTTAGCATCACAGTAGCCAAGAATGGTTTCACATTCCAAAAACGTATTTAGGATCTTCACAGAAAATTTCTGCTGAGCGAATCTTTGGCTTATCTCTGTTTCCCCAAGGAATGCCTTCTCCCCTTGAGTCACGCACCTTCCTGAGTGGATATGGTCCCTTCTGCACACAGAGCACAAGCGTAGCAACACACCGGTGCTCCTTCATGAACCACTTTGGCGTAACCAGGGCGACAGCTCTCCGTACACCTGGAGTGAGGTATGGTCTAAGCATTAAGACAAGATGTATCCAGAAAAAAGTATTAGAGGTCTTGAAGTGAATCATGGGCTTTGAAGACAATCTAATTGAGTCCCATCCCATCCACACTTCTTAGATAAGTTCTGTCCCATGGAAGAGGGAACAAGATTGTTTTCTCCTGCTCTGGAGGGTAGGACTCGACCCAATAGCTTCAAGCTACAAGAAAGGTGATTCCGACTAGACATACGGAATAACTTTCTGACAGGAAGAGCTGTTTGACAGCGGAATGGTCTCCCTTTGGAGGTTGTGGACTCTCCTTCCTTGAATATTTTAAAGCAAAGGTTGGGTGGCCATCTGCCATGGATGCTTTAGCTTAGATTCTTGCCTTCTTGGATTAGATGACCCATGGATTCCTTCCAACTCTACAGTTCTATGAGTCTATGATTCTTTTGAAGCACAACTGTGTGATTGTAAATGATTTTGCTCCAAAATGGCAGATCAGAGGACAAAGGGGACAACAGAAGTTTGAAGAATACACATTGTTAAGAAGAGAAAACATGTGGAAGATTTTATTTACTTATTTATTGAATTTGTATACCGCCCATCATCCGTAGATTTATTGGCAGGGCATGAGCCGGGAAATTTATAGGATGACTTCTGCAAGTCGGATGCCAGAATGCCAATGAGATCATGCAAATTTGCATTAAAGCTGTGGAATAAGAATTTGCGGGTGGGTGGATTAATATGATATACATTGCATATTGTTAATGTACTTTCCAGCCCCAAGATGGCTTATAAAGGCATTTTGTAGGGGGGGGTGTTGCCTTCCTAAATGCACACTTGGTGGGAATGAGGGGCAGAGCCTTCCCAGGGGCTACTCCCAGACTTTGGAATGCTCTTCCTAGAGAAGCTAGACCAGCTCGCTCCTTCTTGTCCTTCCATTAGCAGGTGAAGGCTGTTTAAATTTAACAAGCTTCGGGGAATGGACTGCTTTATCTAACAGTACTATGCTGCTTTTACTATCTGTATTTCGGTAGATTTGCTTATGTATGGTTTGATTCTATCATAGATTCTACTACAGAAAGCTAAAAACAAAAACAGATAACAGGTTTAAAAGTTATAAAACTATTATCTTGAATATGTTTTTCTTGTTGTTTAGTCATTTAGTCATGTCCGACTCTTCGTGACCCCATGGATCAGAGCAAGCCAGGCACTCCTGTCTTCAATATGTTTTTAGCTTTCCATATTTGAACTGCATGGTTTTAATTTCTGTAGGTTGCCTTGAGTCCTTTTTTCCAGACCAGGGAAAAAAATGTCACTGGAGGGCAGGGGAGAAAGATGCATGCAGATAATTTCACCAACCTTGTTAAACTGTGAGGGCCAGACAATGGCTTCTGGGTTAATTGTGAGCTTTAAATCTGAGGATGCCTGTCTCTCAAAACTCCCAACTTTCACTCTGCCACGAGACCCGTTGGGAAACAGCACCCAGTTCACAATATCATAGTCAGCTATCAGCTTCCCATTCCCATCTGTATATAGTCCACCCCTGGAAGTGTTAAATAACTGGACTTTTTTTAAGTGACGGTGAAACTGGAATGATAGAGAAAGCACCAGAATTAGGAAAACATGAAAGCCTATTGAATACCTCAGCCTTGCTCACATTAGCGCAGTGAGAAAATCATGTTGACTGATGACCTCTGAGCTCTAAAGCCACATTGTGACTTGGGATAGACCCTGTCAGTGAGGGACTGTAATCTGTTGAGAATTACACAAGTGAAGGCTTTCTCCACAGTACTCAGCAGAGAGATTCCTTAGTAGTTGTTACAGTCATGGAGGCTATCTTTGTTCTCAGCTAGTCCTAGTCTTTATAACCCTGTACCTTCTTCCAGAAGGCAGAAGCTGAAAGAGATCATTTCTGGGGTGCGCACTATGCTCCACTATCTCTGCAGTTTTCTTATGGCACCTGGAAGCATAGATTTGATCCAAGGTAGGAAGAGTGCACCCAGTTATTCTCTCTGCAGTCTTTACAACCCTGGACAACATTGTTTTTCCCCTGACCGTGCAGCTCCCAAACCACACGCACAGACCATAAGTTAATACACTCTCAACAGTACAATGGTAAAATCCCATCAACAGGTCCTTTGAGAGATTATTCTTCTGGAGGATTCTCAGAAAATATAACCTCTGCTGTGCTCTCTTCATCAGGCCTTTACTGTTTTCTCCCCAGGTTAGGTCATCTCTCAACTCCATTCCCAGAAACCGAAACACAGAGACCTGTTCCACACAATTCCCCTCAATAATATGTGGCTGAATATTCAATTTACATTTCCTAAAGTCCATCTATGTACAACTCTGTTCCAATCCCTTGCAATGCAGGAATCTCAACTGGAGCATCAACGACCAAGGGTTATCCAATCTTTGCTTTAAAGCTTCCAATGGAGGAAAGTCATTGGTCTTTCACAGACACTGCGGATATGCAATTTTGAGTTTTCTCTCCCTGCTGCAGGGTACTGGAGATCAGTAGAGGGAGTGTCATTACACATATGAGCTCAGTGTGAAAGCAGAATCAATTCATCCTACTGTTAGGGAAAGTGAGGTGAGATAATTAAAGCAACAAAGGGCTTCTCATGAGGCCAGAGGAACATCGTCCGGCTGTGAGTGTGAAGGCCACTCCCTGCAAGGCCCTTTCCACCTGGCCTAGGGGGCAAGGTCCAGACTCACCAGCCCTACAAAAGAGGCTCCTCATGAGACTGGAGGAACATCGCCCAGATGAGAGTGTTAAGGCCACTTTCCACAAGGCCTTTTCCACCTGGCCTACGCACTGAAGACTCTCCTCAGGAGGCCAGAGGAACATCACCCAGCTATTGTTTTATTGTTTTAATATGCTGTAAACTGCTTTGAGATTTTTATTAAAAATATCAAGCGGCATAGGAATTAAAAAATTAAAAATAAATTAAAAAACAGATTTGGGTCGCCGTTTGACTCCAGCACCAAAGTATGCCCAACAGCTGACCCTTGCCCATAGGCTTACAAACGGGCCTCAGAAATTGGGTGGGGCGGGGAAGTGAGTTTCATCATGACTATGAAATTCAATTGTGGATGCAGGATAATGGTTGCAGAGCTAGACAATGGATTGCAATTTGAAAAAGGAATACCTGCCATGGCTGCAGCCTTTGAAGTTCCAATCTCTCTCTTCCACCCACCATCAACATCTGTTTGGATCTGGACAAATATGCCGAGTTTAAGGCAAATGCCACAGCTTGGACACTGTTGTAAATGATGTAGCTGTCTTGAGACAGGGCCCTTTCAATCTCCTCTTGGGGGAGAATCACCAGTTTCCTCTTCTCTGTACATGTTGTCCAACCTTCCGTGGATGGACATAAACAATGAAATGATTGACTCCAAAACCGACTTGTTACAAAAGACAACGGCGCATAGTATTCATATTTTGTCCTTTTTCTGGTTTTTATTGCAAAAGACAGAGAACCATGGGTGTACCTGAAGGAATCAATGTGATGAGCCAAATTCGAGTTCATGTCCTGAAAAGCTGTTGTGACCCAGATTCTTTTCCCAGTTTGCTTCTTTTCAAGGAGCATTTGTACCCTGATGATCGACCCAAAATCATAGTGAGAGTCTCCAAAGAAAACAAATACATTGACTAGTGTCCACACGTCAGGTGGTTCACCCTGTAAAAAAAATTCATATAGCCCCTTTTGTGTAATTCTTTCTGTGAAGGCAACACAAATTCCACTGGTAACCATCAAAGGAGTCATGGCATTTAAGAAACTTTCTCCATTATAATTGTCTGGAGCAAAGAGGCCAATCCATGTCCATCCAAAATGCAGGAGCAACTTGATAATCCCCATATACTGAGTTTCTTCCTTGGGGATCATCCGGTAGGCAAAAGGGAACTGTGTTTTATCATTAAGAGAAAAGCCCGAACTGATCTAGTGAGAAAAGGAAGGGGGGGGGACATAGAGACATAAAAAGGTTAAATATCTAGGGATATGGCTAACATCAAGAAATATAAATTTATACAAAAATAACTACGAAAAAAAATTGGCTTGAGGTAAAAAGAAATCTAGAAATATGGAGCAGAATGAATCTCTCATTGCTAGGGAAAATAGCAGCGATTAAAATGAATGTGCTGCCAAAAATGCTATTTCTTTTCCAGTCCGTTCCACTAAATGGTACCTCCACCTCCTTTGCAAAGACACTGTACCCAATTTACAACATTATTCATTTTGCTTTTGTTTAAGATACCAGAGAGGGACCCAATACATTTCAGAAGCGAACCCTACAAGAGAATTATAAAATAATAAAACCGCAAATTATAATATATGGCTCCCTCTAAAATTCAAGCAGTGAAACAGGCAAGTAAAATGCACAGGCAAGTAAATATCTGACACTGAGGTGATAAGAATTGAGAACAGAGATACCACCTTAGCTTGGGCCTGGCATGACTCTCCATTTTTATACAAGTCGTGCTCAGCTATGAGTACAATAGGGAGTAACAGCTAACAGATCATCTCAACCCCAGTAACACAGCAGGAAGGTGAATTAAAGCATTCATACAACAAGAAGGCAAGTATGCTAATGTCTGTTGTAAATCATTTTAGGGGAATCCTTCAAAAAAGGATCATCATAGAGTTGGAAGGAAGCTTATAAGTCATCTAATCTCATCCCCTTCCCCATGCAGAACATCCCTAATTGGTGGCCATCCCATTCCCTACCTGTGGGATTTTGTAGATGCCCAACATGCTAGAAATCTGGGTGGAGATGTCTGATTCAGCCCCTTCAATAACAGTCAAGAGGTTCTTGCGTCTTCCACAGTTATAGTTTGGAATATTTTTCTCCCTACCAGAATGCATATCTAACATGGCATTGGAAACCAGTCGGCCATCATAGTAGGTGTCAAATAGGTTGTATCCCAGGGTGAAGTTGGGCAAGATCCTGGGATCCTGGTTGATCTCCTGAACAGTAATTTGGAGTAGACTCACTACCATGCTCCTGTCTCTGATATGTTAAACTTTTAATGCATCTAAGCGCCTGCTCAGGCAGCATAAATATCACAGTAAGTTATCCCCAGATAATGATCTTCATGGTTGTATTGAGGGTGAGGAGGGTTACAAACTGTAGGTCCAGTTAAGAACAAAAATGGGGAAGGTTATTGTTTTCACGAGTAAGCCCACACCAGCCTTCAAAGAACCATATTAAATGCATAATAAATGTTAATTCAGCATTAGAAAAGTGATAAAAGGTAGCTGTAGCTTGTCTGCTTTGCAAAGATCTGACTGCATGGAACTGAGTGCTGAAACCGAATGCTCAACCTTTACATTGGAAAGGAAAAGACTGCCATCCTATACCCACTTACCTTGGTGTAAGCTCCATGAGCTCATTGGGACGTCTGAATATTGCAATATAAGTCAATAAATGTAAATTTTGCTTTGACTGGTGATATGCAGTCCAGCCCTTGAATGAAACAAGGATATCAGTGGAGGAAACCATCAGGAAGCTTCAAGGACTTCATGTGCCCTTGCCTTGACTCATAGCTGTCAACTTTTCCCTTGTATTTGTGTGTGTGTGTTGGGGATGCAGTGGGGTTAGTGCTGGGAACTAAAGAAAATATCCCTGGAGTCAAATGGAGTTTCCAGGTTACACTGTACTCATGTAAGCATAGAATAGATTTTGCCTTGGAGGCTTCGTAAATCAGCTTGCAATGATGGTGGGTGTTGCGGGAAAGTTGCCAGTGGTAGTTTCCAGCCTGAAAATGTTATTTTAAATTGCCATCCTGCTTAGGCATAAAGGAAAGGGTTGCCTTTTGCTGCAGAAAGAGAGTTGCCTTGTCAGTCCCTGAGAGAACCATTCTCGCCTTAGTCTCGAGGAGCAGTGTCAGACCAGGGAGATTCATTCTACCAGTATGGGGGAAGCAGTTCCGGAAGGAGAGTTAATTCATCCAAGGAGCAGACGTATGGGAAAGTTCTTAAACAGAAAACAAAGCCAGAAACAGAAAGGGCATATGTTCCGGATATTCTGCCGTACCCGGAATCACTCCCCAGAAGGGTCAACTGATTCATAAGTCACCGATGTGTGGATAGGTGTCCGAGCCTGAGTGCTTGTATTGCAATAAATCTTCACACTTGTGTGTTGTGTTATCAACATGGCAGCCTGGCTCCTGAGACCTATTTTCCTGGTACTGAATCTCAGATAATCTACTCTAAAAGTGTAACCTGACGTATTAAAAAATAAAAATAAAAAAGACATTGTTTAGGTAATCACTCTTTAGTAATGCACTAAAGCACATATGTAACTGATCAGCAATAATGACTACACTCATGAAATGTACCTTACCCTTCCCTGATCATATGTGTATGTGACAATTATTAGGGAAGATGGAAGATAGCAGTATTCATAGGGAAAATGGATCCCTCCCAAGTGTGGAAAGTCCACTGCAATTCCAGCTGTAGCTTCCATGTGCTTTGAGTACCTAATCTGGAACTATATTTAGTGTCATGTAGGTGAGGAGATGTGATTTGGGCTGGCCAGAACTGTTTTACTCAGAAATAGATAAACATCCTTTAAGTCTAATTCTGAAATATCTTTTGGTTGCATTTTATCCCCCCCCCCCAAGAAACAGTCATTACCCTAGATCTCACATTTTCTATCCCCAGGAACCACCTGAAATGGCTGAACATTACTGGGGTCCATGTTTGCAAATTGCTAAATTATCCATCACGTGTTTTCCTTGTGACAAATGACTCTGCTTTCTTCATCATTTCCTGTCCTAATTCAAAATGCTGGCTTTGACCTATAAGGCTTTATAAGGGACATTCTATTTTACATCAGTATCACTGGGTGGGAGAGGAGGTGCTTTTGTGCCCATTAAGATTTTTTGAAAAGCTTTTCATGATACAGACAACCCCTTCCCCAAAGTCCAGCTATGTCAGGACTTGGGTAAGGTATAGGTCAGCAATTAAAACAACAGAGAAGTCAGTAAATTTAACACTTTATTCCAAGTGAAACAGAAGCAGTTTGGCCTAGTGATCCCAGTAACCCTTCTCTGCAGCTTTTGCCCTGATGGGGTAGTTGTGAGGACCGAAGGCCCCCACCATCCCACTGCCCTCTAATGCTACTCCTCTCCAGGGTCTATCCCAAGCAGTTTCAATCTGCACCTTTGCACAACTGATTTCTGTTCAGCCTGTTTCATTTCTCTGCATGTCCTTAGAGACCAAGCGAGAGAGAAGCTGGGTGCAGCCAGAGGGAAGAGGAGACTCCATGGCTTTTGAAGCAGCCTATCTCTCTGTCTCCTAGTTCCACACGTCTCCAACCTCACTTTCTACCTCAGAGTCTGAACTGTCCTCTGCCTCCGACTCTTCCTGCTCACTAAAACTTGTTACCTCACCTGCGTATTGTTACCCTACAAAGGGGGTCTTAGTTCCTCTGGTTATTCAAGTGAAAAGAAGAGAAACAGTGTGTGGTAAGGATTCCATTTTATGCAAGCTGCAGCAGGAGTGGCCCAGAGGATATCTCCAAAAGCTGGGCAACTTGTATGCCCTTCAAGGCACTTTTATAACTGTTTCTATACAGTGGTACCTCGGGTTACAGATGCTTCAGGTTACATATGCTTCAGGTTACAGACTCCGCTAACCCAGAAATAGTACCTTGGGTTAAGAACTTTGCTTCAGGATGAGAAAAGAAATCGTGCAGCGGGAGGCCCCATTAGCTAAAGTGGTACCTCAGTTTAAGAACAGTTTCAGGATAAGAACGGACTTCCGAAATGAATTAAGTTCTTAACCCGAGGTACCACTGTATATGATTACCTCATGCCCGATCTTTCCAAGCAATATAATTGGATACCTGAGCACGTGGACAACTCATGAACCCCTCAAGTTCACTTCTAATTGGGTACACCAGAGGTTTTCAATCTTTTTGAGTCCACAGCTCCCTTGACCAACTCCATTCTTTTTGCGGCTCCTCAGAAGCCCAGTTATGTCACCCCTCGCCTGCAGAGCTGGCAGCCCCTCACCCCTTTTGGAGCACCCTCCCTTCTGGAGTGTCCTTTCAGCCTTCCCCCTCGTCTCCTTGGGAGTCCTCTGGGCAGCTGTCACCACCGCCCCTGGTCCCTGAGCAACGCCACGCCCCAAAGAGAGGTGCTGCCAGGCCTGCATGGTGGAAAGGCTCCCCTTTGGCACTTGCCACTCAGCTCCCAGGCAGGCCTTGCACCCAGATGGCCAAACTGAACATCTGATAAGAGGTGAATTAGGAGGGGAGTTGAGAGACAGACCAATAGCTGCTGCCACTGGGAGTATCTTGTGATGCACATGTAAGAGGCTTGAGAAATGTTGGTTGCTTCTTTCTTTCAGTGCAACGCCGCCGCCCCCCCCCCCGTTAGACCCAACTCGGTGAGCCTGCCCTGTGCAGAAACAACCGTAGCCAAGACGTAAAGACCAGCAGCTGCCAATGGCCAGTTTGATGGATGACAAGGCAATAAACAAGCACTTCTAAAACATTAAGTACAAAAGGTCTGTGACTAGTGATGAGTTATTATGCATTGATTTTTATTCTTGCCAACATTCTTATTTAGACAGGCCTACTCAGATGTTTATAAAACTTGTAAGAGTTTTAATTTGTCTTAGTTTATTCTATAGTGGTTTTGCCATTTATTAAATAAAAGGATAAATTTGTTGTTTTATCCTTTTGGAAACTGCTTTGGAGGTTTTTCCCTACAACGAAGTGGAGCATAAATTTTATAAAATTAAATAAATAAATGGGATTTACCATGTGTGAAGCTACATTTAAATGAGAAGTACTGCAGTTCCATTGCTGCTGCACTTCAGTTCAGCTATAAAATAATATATTAAGTCAGATGCCATCTTTAGTTTTTGTCGTCAGATGCTCCTTTGTATTCAGATCAGGCCTGAATATGATGATGTAGCACTTTGGGATGAAGATACAGCCCAGGAGACCAGCACTTGAGGCCAACATAGAGAAGACCTGCACGGCTACCATGTATTTCCCCTTTGTGCTCAGGTAAGTGGGAACAAAGGACACCCAAACACTGCAGAAGACCAGCATGCTGAAGGTAATCAGCTTGGCTTCATTGAAGGCCCCAGGTAGCTTCCTGGCTAGGAAAGCCACTGTGAAGCAGATAGCAGCCAAGCAGCCCATGTAGCCAAGAGCACCATAAAACATGGCAACAGACCCTTCATTGCATTGCAGGATGATCTCTCCAGGCTGAGACTGCATGTCAGAATCTGGGAATGGGGGAGACACCCCCAGCCAGGAGCTGCAGATGATAACTTGAACACCAGAACAGGAAATGATAATGGAGTTGGCCAGACTCTTCCCCAGCCATCTCCTCACCTTGTTCCCGGGTTTTGTGGCCATGAAGGCCAGCACCACAGTGATGGTTTTAGCCAGTACAGAAGACACAGCAACTGAGAAGATGATGGTGAAGGCTGTTTGTCGGAGAAGGCAGGTCAATTTCCTTGGCCGGCCAATGAAGAGGAAGGAGGACAAAAAGGAGAGAAAGAGAGAGATGAGGAGGATGTAGGAGAGGTCCCGATTGTTGGCTTTGACAATGGGAGTTTCCTGGAATCTAATGAAGATTCCTAACACAAAGCTTGTGATTAAAAATAAGAGGAGGGCAATGGAAACCAAGAGGATCCCCAACTTGTCTTCATAGGCTAGGAAGCTGATAATCTTGGGGACACACTGATCTTGGTTCTTGCTTGGATGCTCATCTTCTGGACATTTCTTGCAATGGTCTGCATCTGCAATGATAAAGAGTTGCTTCATTGTCCTATGATTTTTGTTCCATGTATCATACAGGTCTTTATATTAGTCTCGATTCCTGAAGATGCCATAATATATTGGGTGGCAGCTTATACCAGAGACCTAGAATGTCCTAAATCATGCTATTGAGACTCTAGTTATCACTCTGTCTACCCTTTTGGGTCAGCCTCTTCTAGTTGGTGGTAATCAAGACTAGGATGACTATCTCACTGATAATTATTCGGTATGTACAGTACCTCTTTATATATTTTGTTTTACTGTTTTACATCCGTGCAGGTTGCTCAGTTTTGTTGTCATTCATTGCTAGCAATGCCTTCTAGTCCATTTCCAGCTGATGAACTTTATTCCGAAACAGTGAACTGTTCCGGATACACTGTCATCTTCAGAATTCCTTTTTAGACTTCTGAGAGACGTCTTCCTTTGAGACTTCCATAGGACGTCTTCCTTTGAGAGACAGATTGGCGTTCCTCACTATTCAATGACCTGTTTGACTCCTCATTTGACTCTTATATATACAACAGCTTAAAGTCACTTGTATATTTTGTGAGATGTACTGTATGATAGATACATTATTTTGTAGTGGCGTATTAGCATATTTTGAGTGACATTGTAATTAATTATATATCCACTACCAGTTATTAGCCAGTGTGTTGCATTTGCATTGATTGTTACATTTTGCAACACGGGGTTGTGTTTGTCTTCTAGTTGGTGGGACATGCCTGGTTCTGACAGGGCTTCCTTTCCCTCTGGAATGCCTTACCTTCCTGGGTGGAGATGGTCCCATTGGGACATTGAGCACAAGCATAGCAGCAAAGCGGCTTTCCTTCTTGAATCACTTTGACGTATCCAGAAGAGCAGCTTTTGCTGCACCTTGAATGTGGAAGTGTCTAACCATAAAATGAAGGAATATCAAATAAAAAGTGTTAGGGATGGGTCAATAAGCCACAGAACTGAGTAACAGGCAAAGAAAATACACAATCACTCCTCATTTTACTAGAAAACTGAATAAACTGAATTTTCTGCCCCACAGAAAAGGGTCCTTGTAGATTAGACGAGAGACCCATTATTTTCTCAGGATGTGAAACCACCTATCATTGATCTGTTGTAAATGTATTCTCTAAACTGATATCTAGTCCAATCTGGGGGCAAATTAAGCAGATGAGATGGATGCAAAGCTTCACTGCCACATGGAAGATGGAGCAAGCTTGTTTTCTCCTGCTCCGGAGTTACAAGTTACAAGGAAGGAGATTCCAATTAAACATCAGAAAGAACTTTCTGGTCTCCCTTGGGAGGTTGTGGACTCTTTCTCTGGCACTTTTAAAGCAGAATTTCGGTAGCCATCTGTCATGGATGCTTTAGCTGAGATTCTTGCATTGCAGAGAGTTGGACTAGATGACCCTTAGGATCCCTTCCAGCTGTGCAATACTATGATTCTATGAAATGAATTAGGATGAGAAGAGCCTTAATATTTACTACAGTAGGGTGAGGGGCTCACCGGGTGTTTCTGCAAATAACCCCCACCTAGTGTTCTGAAGTGCTTTTGAATTATGGTGCTGGAGAAGATTCTTGAGAGTCCCATGGACTGCAAGAAGATCAAACCTATCCATTCTGAAGGAAATCAGCCCTGAGTGCTCACTGAAAGGACAGATCGTGAAGCTGAGGCTCCAATACTTTGGCCACCTCATGAGAAGAGAAGACTCCCTGGAAGAGACCCTGATGTTGGGAAAGATGGAGGGCACAAGGAGAAGGGGACGACAGAGGACGAGATGGTTGGACGGTGTTCTTGAAGCTACCAGCATGAGTGTGACCAAACTGTGGGAGGCAGTGGAAGACAGGAGTGCCTGGCGTGCTCTGGTCCAGGGGGTCACGAAGAGTCGGACACGACTAAACAACTAAACAACAACAAAGTTCTGAAGGCACTGAATAACTGGGATTCTTAACCCTTGGTTTTCCTCACCTGAACAAGCTGTGCAAGCCACACAATGGCATCTTCGTCAATGCTGAACCTTTTGTCTGGAGGTGCTTGCTGCTTGAGACTCCCAATTTTCACAGAAGCCACAGAAGTGTTGGGCCACACCACCCTGGTAAAAATATCAAAGTTGGCTGCAAACTCCCCATCCCCATCCATGGAGGTGTTGTAAGATCCAAAGTTCCTCAGAAATGAGTGGAACTAGAACGACACATGAATAAAAAGAGCATCGCTTCAGTGCTTCCCGTTTGGGGATGGGACAAAACGTGAAATTCTTTTATGAGAAATTATGTTTTGTTGCTCTGGTTGTAAGCAAATTTTGCACAATGGTTCTAGAGATCAAGCTTCTGACTCTGGGTAGGCGGCCATGGAGGCTTTTCAGCACTGGATCACCAGATATACCAATTCTGCCTCAAAAGCTCACTCCACTGCTCCTGCTGCTTGAATGGACAGCCCCTTCCCCTCTCTTCTCTTTCTCTCCCGTTCACTTGCTTGATTTCTGGGCTTGGTGGGGAAAGCACCTGCTGGTTGTGGCACCTGCACGATTCCCCCACTGTTACCCTGTCATTCTTGCCACAATTTCCACTTCTTATTTTTTATCCATTTTCCAAATGACTACAAATCCCAAATTAGCAATCTTAGAAAATTAGAATATTAAACGAAATCAGAAAAACAAGGACTGCAAATAGAGCAATATTGGACCTCTGAGAAGTAGAAGCATGCATATGTACTCAGTACTTGCTTAGCGCCCCTTTTGCATCAATTACTGCCTCAATGCGGCGTGGCATGGATGCTATCAGCCTGTGGCACTGCTGAGGTGTTATGGAAGACCAGGATGCTTCTATAGCAGCCTTCAGCTCTTCTGCATTGCTCAGTCTCATGTCTCTCATCTTTCTCTTGGCAATGTCTCATAGATTCTCTATGAGGTTCAGGTCAGGTGAGTTTGCTGGCCAATCAAACACAGTAATCCCATGAGCATTGAACCAGGTTTTGGTACTTTTAGCAGTGTGGGCAGGTGCCAAAGTCCTGCTGGAAAATTAAGTCAGCATCCCCATAAAGCTCATCTGTGGAAGGAAGCATGAAGTGCTCCAAAATCTCATGGTAGATGGCTGTGTTGACCCTGGACTTAATGAAGCACAGTGGACCAACACCAGCTGATGACAAGGCTCCCCAAATCCACACAGACTGTGGAAACGTCACATTGGACTTCAAGCATCTGGCATTGTGTGCCTCTCCATTCTTCCTCCAGACTCTGGGTCCTTGGTTTCCAAATGAGATGCAAAAGCTGCTCTCATCAGAAAAGAGATTTGGGGAGCCAATCATCACAATTATAACAAATAAAGCTTTGACATATCTCGCTTTGCATGTTATGAGTCTATCTCATATATTAGTTTCACCTTTTAAGTTGAATTACTGAAATAAATGAACTTTCACCTGTATGTCCATGATGTTTCACCTGTTCCTACTCATAATCTTAATTAGTCTCTAGATGACTCCCCCAGTATTTACTGATATTCTCATTCATCAGCTTCCCCTTTACACCCCTGCATACAGCAAAAAAATCAAATGCAATGGTACCTCGGGTTACATACGCTTCAGGTTACAGACTCCGCTAACCCAGAAATAGTACCTCGAGTTAAGAACTTTCCTTCAGGATGAGAACAGAAATTGTGCAGTGGCAGCCGGAGGCCCCATTAGCTAAAGTGGTTCTTCAGGTTAAGAACAGTTTCAGGTTAAGAGCGGACCTCCGGAACGAATTAAGTACGTAACCTGAGGTACCACTGTAAACCTTAATATATGTTCCATAACAGCAAATGCAGTTTCTTTTTCGAAAGTCTGGTGTTGTATCCCAGCTTCATATGTTTTTCATATATCTATAAAACAAAGTATGGAAATTATTCCTGCATTGCAAGGGGTTAGATTGGATAGCCCTTGGATCCCTTCCAACTCTAAGATTCCACGAAATGTAATTGATTATAGTTACTGTATCATACTATATATTTCTTATTGTACCTCTTGCACTGTCCTTCTTCCTCTTTTCCCCCTTTCCCTTTCATCGCTTTAATACACACACACACACACACACACGTTAAATCTGGCCGCCTCAGAAGTTCCTCCACCATGGGTTAGAAATATAAGAAAAGGTTGTTGCTTTTTCTGTAGCAATGCCACCCCCAACCCACAAAAAACAAACAAGCCCTGATTGGTGAGATACCCTTCCATTTTATTTTATTTTTAAATGATATTTATTAAAATTTCAAAAGAAATTACAAAACTAATTAAAAAAAGTAGAAAAAAGAAAACAAAAGATACAAAATACAGAGGAAATAAAAACAATTAAAAATAAATCCATCTTTCCATGTCTTGCCTTTCATTTACTTGTTTCCCTGACCTCCTCACACCTCCCTTTTTTGTATTCCAGTTCGAATGGTTATTTCAGCAAATCCTTTCCCTCTTTGTTTTTATCTTAATTCTTTATCTTAACATATCATTTCATTCCGACATCATTTTAGCATTCATTAATTTTACAATGTTTCTGTAGGTAATCTTTAAATTTCTTCCAATCTTCTTCCACCGACTCTTCTCCCTGGTCTCGGATTCTGCCAGTCATTTCCGCCAATTCCATATAGTCTATCACTTTCATCTGCCATTCTTCCAGGGTGGGTAAATCTTGTGTCTTCCAGTACTTTGCAATGAGTATTCTTGCTGCTGTTGTAGCGTACATAAAGAAAGTTCTATCCTTCTTTAACACCAATTGGCCGACCATGCCCAGGAGAAAGGCCTCTGGTTTCTTCAAGAAGGTATATTTAAATACCTTTTTCATTTCATTATATATCATCTCCCAGAAAGCCTTAATCCTTGGGCATGTCCACCAAAGGTGAAGAAATGTGCCTTCATTATCTTTACATTTCCCACATTTATTATCGGGCAAATGGTAGATTTTTGCAAGCTTGACTGGGGTCATGTACCACCTGTATATCATTTTCATAATATTCTCTCCTAAGGCATTACAGGCCGTGAATTTCATACCTGTGGTCCACAACTGTTCCCAGACAGCAAACATAATGTTATGTCCAACATCTTGTGCCCATTTAATCATAGCAGATTTAACCGTTTCATCCTGAGTATTCCATTTCAACAGCAAGTTATACATTCTTGATAGTATCTTAGTTTTGGGGTCTAACAGTTCTGTTTCCAATTTTGATTTTTCCACCTGGAAGCCAATTTTTTTGTCCAGATTGTAAGCCTCCCTTATTTGATAGTAATGAAGCCAGTCTCGCACTTTATCTTTTAGTTTCTCAAAACTCTGCAATTTCAATTTGTCTCCTTCTTGTTCCAAAATCTCCCAATATTTCGGCCATTTGGCCTCCAGAATCATAGAATCATAGAATCATAGAGTTGGAAGAGACCACAAGGGCCATCAAGTCCAACCCCCTGCCAAGCAGGAAACACCATCAGAGCACTCCTGACATATGGTTGTCAAGCCTCTGCTTAAAGACCTCCAAAGTAGGAGACTCCACCACACTCCTTGGCAGCAAATTCCACTGTCCAACAGCTCTTACTGTCAGGAAGTTCTTCCTAATGTTTAGGTGGAATCTTCTTTCTTGTAGTTTGGATCCATTGCTCCGTGTCCGCTTCTCTGGAGCAGCAGAAAACAACCTTTCTCCCTCCTCTATGTGACATCCTTTTATATATTTGAACATGGCTATCATATCACCCCTTAACCTCCTCTTCTCCAGGCTAAACATGCCCAGCTCCCTTAGCCGTTCCTCATAAGGCATCGTTTCCAGGCCTTTGACCATTTTGGTTGCCCTCCTCTGGACACGTTCCAGTTTGTCAGTGTCCTTCTTGACCTGTGGTGCCCAGAACTGGACACAGTACTCCAGGTGAGGTCTGACCAGAGCAGAATACAGTGACACTATTACTTCTCTTGATCTAGATGCTATACTCCTATTGATGCAGCCCAGATTTGCATTGGCTTTTTTAGCTGCCGCGTCACACTGTTGGCTCATGTCAAGTTTGTGGTCAACCAAGACTCCTAGATCCTTTTCACATGTACTGCTCTCAAGCCAGGTGTCACCCATCTTGTATTTGTGCCTCTCGTTTTTTTTTGCCCAAGTGCAATACTTTACATTTCTCCCTGTTAAAGTTCATCTTGTTTGTTTTGGCCCAGTTCTCTAATCTGTCAAGGTCGTTTTGAAGTGTGATCCTGTCCTCTGGGGTGTTAGCCACCCCTCCCAGTTTGGTGTCATCTGCAAATTTGATCAGGATGCCCTTGAGTCCATCATCCAAGTTGTTGATAAAGATGTTGAATAAGACCGGGCCCAAGACAGAACCCTGTGGCACCCCACTAGTCACTCTTCTCCAGGATGAAGAGGAACCAAAAGCTCCATATTGAGCTTTTTCTGAGCCTTGGCTTCCATCGGTGATAACCACTTTGGGGTTTTGTTTTCAAGTAAATCTTTATATCTTATCCAGACATTGAACAATGCTTTCCTGACAATATGGTTTTTAAATGCTTTCTGTGCTTTAACCTTGTCATACCACAGATATGCATGCCACCCAAAAACATTGTTAAAGCCTTCTAAATCCAAAATGTCTGAGTTCTCAAGAAGCAGCCATTCTTTCAGCCAGCAAAATGCTGCTGATTAATAATACAGTTTAAGGTCTGGCAGGGCAAATCCACCTCTTTCCTTTACAGCGGTTAGTATTTAAAATTTTATTCTGGGCTTCTTGCCCTGCCAGACAAATCTAGAAATGTCTCTCTGCCACTTCTTGAAACAGTCCATTTTGTCCAAGGTGAGATACCCTTCCAAAATACATAAATATTAAAGAAGTGGAGAGTGGTTGTGGGATCTCCACAAAGCCTGTTCTAAATAATGATAGAACACTTTTGCACAGTTCATTAGTACTATCAGTGATGGGAAAAGGAATACCTGCCATGGCTGTAGCCTCTGAAGCCTCCGCCCGTCTCCTCCACCCATCATTGCCACCTGCTTGGATCTGAATGAGTAAGCAGCATTTAAGGCATGTGCCACAGCATACGCACTGCTATAGATGTTGTAGTTGTCTGGAGAAAGACTCTGCACAAGAATATCCAGGGGCAATTCCCCTTTTTGTTCACATCTGAGACGTTCTTTCACAGAAAACAAGTGCTTTGAAAAGAAACAATCAAACACTTCCTTCCAGTAAGGAACTAAGCGACTGAAGTCAAAATTGTCATGTTTTAGGGCAACCTCTGTCTGAATTAAGAAGGAAAAGAAACAGTGGCGGTGCTGGAAATGTAATCTCCAGTTAGAGAACGTTGGGGTGATGTCCCACAAAGCTGTTGTGATCCAGACTTTCCCCTCAGTGGACTGTAGCGACAATCTTAGTAATTCATTTATAAAGAATATTCTGCTGAAGAAAGAACGAGTCTCTGCATAGTGAACAAATACATTGACTTGTCTCCATGTGAGAAATGAATCAACCTGAATTTTCACTAAATACCGAGTCATTTCTGGGATTCTGTATGAGAAGGCAGCACAAACACCATTCAAGGTGAGCATAGGGGTCAAGGACCTCATGAACCTTTCTCCGTTGTCATTGTCTGGAGCAAAGAGACCGATCCACGTCCATCTGAAATGGAGGAGCAACTTGACAATCCCTGAGTATTGGTGGTCATCTTTGGGGATCATCCGGTAGAAAAAAGGGAGATGAGTTTTATCATTGATGTCATGGGAGACAAACCCATAACTAACCTGGATGGGAACAGAAAAGAAAAGTGTTTGGCTTGGCTTTGTTTGAATTTCCTGAAATACAGGTCTCCTCTCCATAACATAGGATTCTGTCAGTCCAGATGGACAGAAGGAAGGAAGGAAGGAAGGAAGGAAGGAAGGAAGGAAGGAAGGAAGGAAGGAAGGAAGATTGCTACTAACAGAAACTTTCTCCCTCAGACAGCCAAACTTTAACATTTTAAAGCAAAGTGAAATTAGACTGCTCCCCAATTCACACCTGTGGGATTTTGTAGATGCCCAACATGTTCGAAATATGGAGAGAGATTTCAGAGTCTGCACCATCTAAAACAGCCAGCAGGTTATTCTGCCTTCCACACCTGTAGTTTGGAATACTTGCATGACCGGTGTAAAGCAGCTCTACCATGGCGTCGTATGTGATTCTTGTATTGTCATAGTTCTCAAATATATTGTAGCCCAGGGTGATGTTGGGTAAGAGCCTGGGATTCTGGTTGATCTCGTGGATGGCGAGCAGGAAGGCCAGATTGTGGAGTAAAATTGTGTATCCTTCTCTGCAACAAAACATACATCTCACACTCACCCTCCATTTAATAATATATGTCACAGTCATAGAATCAGAAAATGGTAGAGGTGGCAGGGACCCCAAAGTCTAGGCCAACCCCCTGTAACACAGGAATTGCTTATGGCCATTCATCCAAGCGACCCATCACATTTGCAGTCTCCTCTTGCTCAAGACCCTGATGTTGGGAAAGATCAAGGACAAGGGGACAACAGAGAACGAGATGGTTGGACAGTGTTCTCGTAGCTACAAACATGAGTCTGATCAAACTGCGGGAGGCATACAGGAGTGCCTGGCGTGCTCTGGTCCATGGGGTCACGAAGAGTCGGACACAACTAAATGACTAAACAACAACAACTTGCTCAAGGCAGCACATATGTGCCATACCTCATGCCACCATTTGACCCTGATAATAACTCTTTGATGTAAAAGAAGCCACAGGAGAGCCAAAGACTTCGTGGCTGAGGGCTGATGTGCACGTACATCTCCTCAGTCGAAATCCCAAAACTCTAGCCACTACATTGCACTGCCATGATGTACATTGCAGAAAGGGAGTGGGCTTGGGGAAATTGCCATTCGAAGGGCATTTACAACTACTATTCTATGATTGTATGATTTCTAGACAGTGAAAGCACCTTGAATTTATTTTAGGAACAACGCCCGTGCTTGATCAGAATCAGAATCCCAATTGCCAACCCTGAGTGAAATGTTTCTTTATTAGTTATTAATTGATTTATTAGTTTTTTTGTATACCACCCTTCACCTGAAGATCACTGGGCAGTTTACAACATGAAAATACAAAATGAGAACACAAAATACCTATTAAAAACAAAAACCAACCAGTAGTCCCCCCTCCCACAATTTTTTTTAAAAGGTCATAAGAATGTTAATCAGCCGAAAGCCTTGGTTAAAGAGGAATGTTTTTGCCTGACCATTTTATATTGCTATAGGTTTTAAGGGGAACCCCCTTGCCCCCCAAAAACCAAAGGGAGAATGCAAGCTGCAGAGGATTTCCTGGGCTGGCCTATGCAAAACAGCCTGGCTGAGCTAGGAACCTCAAGGAACAATAGAGGGCTACTGCGGGACATTGGCAGTGCAAGAGAACTTTACCTGAGGTGTGAACAGAGACTAGGGATTTGGGATTTGAGTTTGCCAGGGTAACAGGCTGTGAAGGAGGGAAGGAGGAGTTTTGGGGGAAAGGTTGCTGGGAGGAAGAAGGAGGAAGAAAGGCTGGGATCCATCTTTGGGAGAGGTTGGCTAGCAGAGATGCCTTGGGCTCCAGGACTAAGGTGGGGTACAAACCTCTCTCAAAAGGACCATGAACTCCCCCCATGCAGACTGATGGTGTAAATATGTGAATAAACCATTTTTCTTAAAGCCACGATAGTCTCTGCTGTGCCTCCATTTTCCAAAGGACAACAGACCCTGTGTGAGTGCCTGGTACCCCATGGGCTCTTGCTACCACTAAGCAGAGAGGTGGGTGGCTCAATCTTTAGCTACTTAGAGGGCAATTGACACCTGGACTTTGAAGCAGCAAGGAATAGGCCGTGCAAATCAACACTTTTTAAGAAGAAGAAGAGGAAGAAGAAGAGTTTGGATTTGATATCCCACCTTTCACTCCCTTTAAGGAGTTGGGCTCAAAGAATCAGTGATATAAACAACGGTTGCCATGGGAGACCCCAGTAAGTGTTTCCCTGTCAAACTGGGCTGTAGCAGGTTACTTTCCCTTCCCTTATTAAATGGTTGCAATCCAAGGAGGAAAATAACCTTTAATAGACAGGGTGTGTGTGGGTGTTTAGATGTGTGTAGGTGTGTGAGAACCTCTAAGTGGTGTACACAGTGTACAATTCAAAAGCAAGATCCAAAGACTTTTCATGTATGCGACAACAGCAGCACGAATGCTATTAGCCCAGAGATGGAAAGAAGACAAAGTTCCTATCAGAGAGGAATGGCAGATCAAGCTGTTAGACTATGCCGAAATGGCAAAACTGACCGGAAAGCTCAGGGACCAAGAAGACAAAAACTTCAAAAATGAATGGGGGGGGGTTATAGTCTATTTAGGAGACCCCTGTAAGCAGATGAAAACATTAGCAGGATTTTAATCTCACTTGTAATGTTACAAATACTATGGACAGACTATGGCATAATATGCAGTTGAAAACGTCAACATTAGAACCCATGGAGGGGATGGGGGGAAAGTCTCGAGATTCAGAGAAATCTCTTTATATGGCTATGTATTGGGTTTTGTTAGGGATGCGGGTGGCACTGTGGGTTAAACCACAGAGCCTAGGACTTGCCGATCAGGAGGACGGCGGTTCAAATCTCGGAGACGGGGTGAGCTCCCGTTGCTCGGTCCCTGCTCCTGCCAACCTAGCAAGTAGATAAATAAAATAAATGAAAGCAAGATCCATTAAAATGAAAATGCAGCTTAAATCTGAAAGAACAACAATATAAAATCAAATAAAACAGGTATTCAGGGGATTCACACACATACATCAGGATACAATTCTTATGGGTCATAGATTATTGTCTGAACTGAACCTCACCAGCTGGTGAAAATAGGCTGATTGCATGGCGCTGGAGGGTTCATATTCCATTCCAGAATCACATCCCTACTGTAAAATGGAGATATTCGAAGAAACTGGGATTTAGCAGGGGCTGATGCAGTGAAATGCCCATTGTCTCTTTTAAAGAGGCTTAAAGCATTAGATTACAGCTTGAGTACCATTAAACTCATCCCCACATAATTTACTTACGGTATTATGTGGATAAAAGGAACCTGGGAGAAAGAGCCCGGCCGGGATAATCCATTTAGTGTGGGGATAATCCCACCGATGAGATGGTCTCCTGCTCTATAATAGTCCCAGGGCTCATATCTATCTCTCACTAAATTCAAGGGGCATTTTTGCTTCAACATCCCATAGGCTGTACTGAGCAGCAGCAGAAGCAAAATTTTGATGGGCATACGTGCTGCTGTCACCCACCCTGTTTGTGGCTCTTCTCTTCAGAATCGCCGAAACCCTCTTGCAAGACCAAAGCTGCAAGTGGAACTTTGTTAATACAGATGGAGTTCAGCTAAGGGCTTCTCATCCAATGCGGTTGATATTAAGCTTCAAACTGATAGCATCTCTGCCTGCCTCAAATCCCAGTCTAAGCTTTCAACAGCGTGCAGAATCAATATATTTTCAGACAGGATGCAAAAAAATTGTGTACAGTTATTCTTGATTCTGCTGTTTCTGTTCCTGGTCCCAAATGTGATCTTCAGAGAAATCCCTTGAGCTTTGGCAGAATTAGAGAGCCAAATCACCATTATTTCCATAATGATAAGGGAAAGACTTGGCTCTGCCATGAACCATGAATTATTTGTGTTGCTCTTTCTGCCAAAACTCTCCAATGATCCAGTGTGCAGGGGAGATTAGCAAATGTGGACAGAAGATTACTGAAGAAAAATATACCCTTACAAAAAAGCAATATTACATGAATACAGTCGTACCTTGGTTCTCAAACTGCTTAGTTCACAAGCAACTTGGAACTCGAACATCGCAAACCCGGAAGTAGGTGTTCCGGTTTGCAAACTTTGCCTCGGAAGCTGAATGTCCGGCACAGCTTCCGATTGGCTGCAGCACACTCCTGCAGCCAATCAGAAGCCACTCCTTGGTTTCCGAACGTTTCAGAAGTCGAAGGGACTTCTGGAATGCATTCTGTTCGAAAACCAAGGTACAACTGTATGTATAGACTTTATACTTTATTGTGTGTAAATGAGAAGTAAAAATTAGTAGCATGATAAAACATTCAAGCACTCCATGGCTGGATAAACTCCAAAGTTTGTGGAACTCAAGGCCATGGACAAACGGCAGGCATTGGGTTGATGCATGTACTGGAAGTGAACAAACAGCCTTAGGATCAGAACTAACGGCATATTTGTGCCATCTGGGGAAGCAGGAGAAAGAAAGGAAAAATCGCCAATCAGCTCTTTGCTTTAACAGGTGGTGGTAATCTTTCTCTGGTCTGGATGGCGTCCGCCCTGTTTGACCCCAGCTGAAAACTTTAACAAATTCATCAAGGGAGGTCTCATGAATACAGTGTTGAATGAATGTAGTGTATGCAGCGTGGTGCTAGAAAAATGAAACTCCCAAGGTCAAGGGTCACGGGTCACCAAAGCTGACCTACCTTTCTTTGTACCTTAAAGCAAATTAATCAAGTCAGGTTCATGTGAGATTACACTCCACTGAAAAGTTTTGGGCAGCAGGTAATAAAGACGATCAACACGACTGTACAGAACAATCTTAAATTTGCAGAGGAAAATATCCATTAGAATTATATACCAAACACATAGAATCTAACAAAGGGACAATATGAATGGAGTCTCCGTGCCCTAACTACAGCAAAAGGATTGGTATTGATTGGTATTATTCGGCTATTGTTTTTATCCTGATTTTATATGTTGTGATATATATATTTTTGTGAACCGCTCTGAGACCTCCGGGTATAGGGCGGCATATAAATTCAATAAATAAATAAAAAGTTAATAATAACTGGAGGAATAAAAATACAGCTCCCTTCAATGATTGGTTTGAAGATATGTATAAATTCCTTACACATGAACAAGTTGTGTAGAAATGTAGACTTGCCATGGCCAAGTCCATTTTATAAATACCATGTAAGGTTAAGGCCTTTTCCTTTTTTGTAATGTACAGAATGCTTTTCATAGAATCATAGAGTTGGAAGAGACCACAAGGGCCATCGAGTCCAACCCCCTGCCAAAACTCTTTGTTGTTGTTGTTGTTCTGTTTTGTTTTCTACATGGGCACTATTTCTTGTTTCTTTTATTTCTTGTTTCTTTTTTGAGCCTTATCTTACTCTGTGCACTTGTAATTAAAAATAATGAAAACCCAATGAAAACTATTTTTTATATGACGGATTAACTTTCATGTCATAGGAGGTGATCCTGTTGGATAATGAAAATGGGACACAGTAGGAATGACATCTCAGAACAAGTTGTTGGGGTGAGGGTTTAACCTAAACACACACAGCATAACAAGGGTTGATTCTCTTTGTAAAAGGGAACTCACGGGAGTATGAATACAGTGGTGCCTTGCAAGACGAAATTAATCTGTTCCGCAAGTCTCTTCGTCTTGCGGTTTTTTCGTCTTGCAAAGCACGGCTATTAGCGGCTTAGCGGCTAATAGCGGCTTAGCGGCTATTAATGGCTTAGCGGCTTAGCGGCTTAGCGGCTTAGCGGCTATTAACGGCTTAGCGGCTTTAAGAAAAAGGAAACAAACTCGCAAGACGTTACGTCTTGCAAAGCAAGCCCATAGGGAAATTCGTCTTGCGGAACGACTCAAAAAATGGAAAACTCGTTCGTCTAGCATGTTTTTCGTCTTGCGAGGCATTCGTCTTGCGGGGCACCACTGTACACACATTGGAAATTATATATTTCATTTCTCCTGTGTGGTGCCAGATAAGAAAAGAAAGGAGAGGAGGAAGAGAAGAGGTGTATAGTGGTACCTCAGTTTTGGAACATCTCCATTGACAAACATTTAGGAACTCAAATGCCGTAAACCCAGAAGTAAATGCTTCCATTTTCGAACAGTCTCTGAAGTTGTACTTTGGAGGCAGCTTCCTGTTTGACTCTTCGGTATGGAATTTTCGGTTTTTGAACGTTTCAGAACTTGAACATTCTTCCAGAATGGAAAACCGTGGTACCACTGTATTCGGGGGGGGGGGTAAAGCCTGTAAGCAGGGAAGCTTTGCAGTGAGGGGAAAGGGTGGCAGGGAGACTAGATCATGCTGCGCTCTATCCAATATGTTACATAGAATTAGTGAAGAATTAACTAAATTCTGGATGTAAGAAATGTAATTTTTTTCAGATTGCTTTTTGTTGAGTACGACATATCTGATTTGTTTTTCATTGTTGTGCTATGTTTTCTCTTTCAAAACGAAAAAAGCATTTAAAAAATAAAAAAGACACTCATTTCTGTTAAAGGAATTGCAGTTGCAGCAATAAGTAAGTAAATTAGTTAGTTATTTGGTTGGTTATTTGGTTGGTTATTTGGTTGGTTGGTTAGTTAGTTAGTTAGTTAGTTAGTTAGTTAGTTAGTTAGTTAGTTTCATCAATGTACCCAAGTCCTCTGCAGAGGAACAGCAGCAACAGAAGATGTGTTTAGTATGAAACTGTCTTAAGTTTCATTCAGTACGTTTGGAATAAAATACATCTGGGTATGAAACGCTGCATATAAAGGCAAACCAGTTAACTTTAAAAGCAATTGTGTGTTGTTTGCCCCCTTAATGAATCATTGTGCAATGAGCAAAGATATATGTATAAAACAAACACATTAAATGAACTCTGTTTTTATTTTGTAAATCAAGTATGTTTAGGCATCTACAAAAAGATATTTCTCTGTGCCCTAAAAGGCAGGACAATGCAAATGCAACAACTGGGCCGAAGTAACAAAGAGCAAGGAATCTCAAAGCGGCTAACATTCTCCTTTCCCTTCCTCCTCCACAACAAACACTCTGTGAGGTGAATAGGGCTGAGAGACTTCAAAGAAGTGTGACTGGCCCACCCAGCAGGTGCATGTGGAGGAGCGGAGATGCCAACCCGGTTCACCAGATTACGAGACTACCGCTCTTAACCACTACACCACACTGGCTCTTAGTATTGTCTAGCAAATTAACTAGCAATGGCTCTCCAGACTTTCAGGCAAGGAAAGTCATATAGCCATTCTAGAGCTGTGCTGGAGATGGCATTGCTGCTCTCTGGCTATACTCAGTAGTGATGCTGCTGCACTGGAGGTGAGATCAGGCTACCAGTTCTCTCCTCTTGCAATAATGGCATAAGGAAGAAGGTGCATGTAAATTAGCATTGTGCCTTGCCCTACCTTCCAATCCACAGAGGTCTGGAAAGGCAAAAGAAAAGGAAGGGGGACCACAATAATGAGTGTATTTTTCTACCTTCACCTAACAGAAAGAACCACTTATGCAGATATAGTTCACTTTTCCCATGCAACAGAGCTAGGATCACACAAGAAAGTATAAAAATACTTATTCCAGTGGTTCCGCTCCCCTATCTGTGTTTAAGAATCTGCTGACTAGAGACAGACAGACAGACAGAAGACCCATTCTAGATTTTTTCTTTAATCGTCACAGAACTTGTGGTTCCAAGACAAAATATGGTCCAGAGAGACTTCAGTTGCATCCCTAGTACTAAGAATCAAATGCTATCCTTAGTTTTGATCATCAGGTGCTCCTTTGTATTCAGATCAGGTCTCAGCACAATAATGTAGCACTTGGGAAGGAAGATGCAGCCCAGAAGCCCAGCACTGGAGGCCAAAATAGAGAAGACCTGCACGGCTACCATGTACTTCCCCTTGGTGCTCAGGTAGGTGGGCACAAAGGACACCCAAACACTGCAGAAGACCAGCATGCTGAAGGTGATCAGCTTGGCCTCATTGAAGGCCCCAGGCAGCTTCCTCGCTAGGAAAGCCACCGTGAAGCAGATGGCAGCCAGGAAACCCATGTAGCCAAGGACAGTGTAGAACATGGCAACAGATCCTTCATTGCATTGCAGGATGATCTGCCCAGGCTGGGACCTCATGTCAAAGTCTGGGAATGGGGGTGATATTCCCAACCAGATGGTGCAGAGGAGAACTTGGACACTGGAACAGGAAATGACAATGGTGTTGGCCAGACTCTTTCCCAGCCATCTCCTCACCCTGTTGCCTGGCTTTGTGGCCAGGAAGGCCAGCACCACAGTGATGGTTTTGGCCAGTACAGAAGAGACGGCAAGAGAGAAGATTATGCTGAAGGCTGTTTGTCTGAGAAAGCAGGTCGCTTTTCTTGGCCGAGCAATGAACAGGAAGGAGGACAAAAAGGAAAGCAGAAGGGAGATGAGGAGGATGAAGGAGAGGTCTCGGTTGTTGGCTTTGACTATGGGTGTCTCCTTGTATTTAATGAAGATTCCTAACAGCATACCTGTAGTAAATGACAAGAAAAGGGAAGAAGAAGCCAAAAGGATTCCCAAATATTCTTTATATGAAAGAAAGGTGATAATCTTTGGGATGCAGTGATCTTGGTCTTTGTTTGGATGTTGGTCTTCAGGGCATCTGGTACACTTCTCTGCATCTGAAAGGAAAGGGAGAGGACTTCTGTAGTCCTAAAATAAAGCTAATAACCAGAATACTCTATTGCATTCCATAATATATATATTTCAGAGACAAAGTTTATATTCCAGAATGAGCTGAGTGGAACCAGGCCTATCTTTTTACAAATTAGTCTGTCCTAATCATACGCAAAACAAAGTGTTGTTACAACCACAGAAAGGGTGAATAATATGGACAGCACCCATCAGACACTTCCCCTGCTTGGCCTTCTAGATGACCAATGACCTCTCAAGGCCATTTCTTTCACTTCAGTTTACATCATTAGTCACAGCAGGGGTTCCAAGACTTTCTGTTCTCAGGGTGCAGGAAATGCAGAGGTCCAACAATCTGGGACATGTAGCTAGGAATGTGTGTGTGAAAGGTCATTTCCATCAACTGCCTTTCTCACTTTCCTCCTCCACACTTGGGCTGTGTATACACTGTATCTTTAGAGCACACTCAGAACACATTCTTCCCCTCAAAGAATTCTGGGCATTGTAGTTTGTTAAGAGTTCCTGGGAATTGTAACTCTGAGAGGGATATACTACAGGGCCCAGAATTCTTGGAGGAAAATAATGTGCTTCAAATATGATGGCCACTCATTCCCCTCTCTATTCTTTCTTTCCTTCCAAGTGTCCCTATTTTTCAGGGACAGTCTTGAATTTAAAGAAGCCATCCAGGTTTCTGATTTGATCCAGAATGTCCCGCTTTTCCTTAGGATGTCCCTATTTTGATTGGAGAAATGTTGGAGGCTATGGAGTTACGTGACCTCCCAAACGAAGGAGATAAGTAACTATGCAACCTTTAGAAGGCAGCCCTGTGTAGAAAAGTTTTTAAACATCTAATGTTTAATTATGTTTTTATATACTGTATGTTGGAAGCCGCCCAGATTGGCTGGGACAACCCAGTCAGATAGGTGGGGTATAAATAATAATGGTGTTGATGGTGGTGATGATGGTGATGATGATGACGATGATGATGATGGAATAAGACATCCGTATTTTCATCAGAGAAAAGTTGGAGGGTTTGCAGAAGGTAGGGAGACTAAGGTTACCAGATGTCCCCGTTTCCCGGGGACAGTCCCCGGATTTACAAATCAGTCCCCATACAAAATCCATTGAAGTTGAAAAGTGTCCCCGGATTCATTGAAAAAAATCTGGTAACCTTAGACCAAAAGGAGGTGGAGTCAGAGCCAACTAATTCTCCTATTGTCGTAGCCTTTGAATAACTTCTGTAGCTGTACTAAGCAAGAAATAAGGACATAGGAGAAATAATACTTTATTATAAAATGAATAGTTATGTTTATGCAACAAGTTAGTAAATATTAAGTGAAGTATGGAGACAACAGGAAGTTAGATGTAAACGAAGAGTGTATGTGTCAGGGGCTCAGGGGAGCAGCCACAGGGGGAAGAGGAATTGGAGAGTGAATCTGAGGGGAGCGTAGGAGGGTATGACAGTGACCCGAGAGATTCAATGAGTATCTCCAGTGAATCAGAAGATTCCCAGAAAGAGGCGCCCAGGTTTAGGGCAAGGGGGGCAGCGGTGAGTTTCAAAGCAGCAGCTGGAGATCAGGACCAGCTTTCCCACCAGAGCATAGTGGGGAGGAGGAGTCCCATGCATCAGGGCCAGTGTCTCCGCCAGCAGGGAGCCCAGCTAGCCTCCCCGAGGGGGAGAGCAGTGACAGAAGCAGTGTGGTCGTTAGGAGGAAGGTGACCGGCTGGGCGCGCGCGCCAAGTTCAAATGTGCAGGCGCACGAGCCAGCAGAGAATCCGGATTGGGAGCCGGGTCCCAAAGCCCGCCGGAGACAGGGGGAGGAGTCGGAGGAATCCGCCTCCGAAGAGTCCAGGAGGGTTGGGACCCCAGAGGGCAGGAGGACCCAGAGGAGAAAGGAGCAAAGGGAGAAACGGAAAAGGTGGGGCAAAGCTCGGCTGTTAAACTGGTGCCGAGGAGGGGAGGAGTCAGACGGAGCTTCGGCGGTCTAAGGCTACAGACGTAGAGTTGCGCGCCACGGATGTAACATCAGCAATGAACTTCAATAAAGTCTTTCATATACACAGAGACTCTGGCGTTGGTCCTTGGTGAGCTGGGACCTGAGGCGACTCTGACAGTATGAGTTGTTGTTGTTGTTGTTAACTTTGTTTCCCTTGTAACAAATGACATAAATGTATGGTCTTTTGTTGTTGTTTTAGTTTAATAAAGCATTATTTAAAAAAAAAATAATTCTCCTGTTGTCTGTTCCACCATCCTTCTGAGGTGGCAACACAAGAAGACGGTTAAGTGGGGGCTGAATGAGGAATGACTGTCCTTGCTCCACCATCTTCAAGCAATTCCTAGCCCAAGTGTACCTATGACTGTGCCTGCATGTAGCTCCTGGGGTTTTGTGTTGATCCAGCCAAAAGGCCATGACACAGCCAGTGGGAGGCTATTGTGCAGAATCCCACCTGAAATCAGGCTAAGGCCCACTGGTGCCACCTCCCGGCCTGCAGTTTGATAAATCCTGCATTTTGGAACTTAGCATCACAGTAGCCAAGAATGGTTTCACATTCCAAAAACGTATTTAGGATCTTCACAGAAAATTTCTGCTGAGCGAATCTTTGTTTCCCCCAAAAGATAGAAGCCTATCTTTGTTCCCCCAAGGGATGCCTTCTCCCCTTGAGTCACCCACCTTCCTGAGTGGATATGGTCCCTTCTGCACACAGAGCACAAGCGTAGCAACAAACCGGTTCTCCTTCTTGAACCACCTTGGCGTATCCAGGGCGACAGCTCTCTGAACACCTGGAGCGAGGTATGGTCTAAGCATAAATACAAGATGTATCCAGAAAAAAGTATTAGGGGTCTTGAAGTGAATCATGGGCTTTGAAGACAATCTAATTGAGTCCCAACCCATCCACACTTCCTAGATAAGTTCTGTCCCATGGAAGAGGGAACAAGATTGTTTTCTCCTGCTCTGGAGGGTAGGACTCAACCCTATAGGAAGAGCTACAAGAAAGGTGATTCTTGAATGTACACATACGGAAGAGCTGTTTGACAGCGGAATGGCCTCCCTCAGGAGGTTGTGGACTCTCCTTCCTTGAACGTTTTAAAGCAAAGGTTGGGTGGCCATCTGCCATGGATGCTTTAGCTGAGATTCTTGCATTCTTGGACTAGGTGACCCATGGATTCCTTCCAACTCTACAGTTCTATGAGTCTATGATTCTTTTGATGCACAACTGTGTGGTTGTAAATGATTTTGATCCAAAATGGCAGATCAGAGGACAAAGGGGACAACAGAAGTTTGAAGAATACACATTGTTAAGAAGAGAAAACATGTGGAAGATATTATTTACTTAATTATTAAATTTGTATACTGCCCGTCATCCGTAGATTTATTGGCAGGGCATGAGCCGGGAAATTTATAGGATGACTTCTGCAAGTCAGATGCCAGAATGCCAATGAGATCATGCAAATTTGCATTAAAGCTGTGAAATAAGAATTTGCGGGTGGGTGGATTAATATGATATACATTGCATATTATTAATGTACTTTCCAGCCCCAAGATGGCTTATAAAGGCATTTTGTAGGGTGTGTGTGTGTGTGTTGCCTTCCTAAATGCACACTTGGTGGGAATGAGGGGCAGAGCCTTCCCAGGGGCTACTCCCAGACTTTGGAATGCTCTTCCTAGAGAAGCTAGACCAGCTCCCTCCTTCTTCTCCTTCCATTAGCAGGTGAAGGCTGTTTAAATTTAACAAGCTTCGGGGAATGGACTGCTTTATCTAACAGTACTATGCTGCTTTTACTATCTGTATTTTGGTAGATTTGCTTATGTATGGTTCTACTACAGAAAGCTAAAAACAAAAACAGATAACAGGTTTAAAAGTTATAAAACTATTATCTTTAATATGTTTTTCTTGTTGTTTAGTCATTTAGTCATGTCCGACTCTTCGTGACCTGATGGATCAGAGCAAACCAGGCACTCCTGTCTTCAATACGTTTTTAGCTTTCCATATTTGAACTGCATGGTTTTAATTTCTGTAGGTTGCCTTGAGTCCTTTTTTCCAGAACAGGAAAAAAAAATGTCACTGGAGGGCAGGGGAGAAAGATGCATGCAGATAATTTCACCAACCTTGTTAAACTGTGAGGGCCAGACAATGGCTTCTGGGTTAATTGTGAGCTTTAAATCTGAGGATGCCTGTCTCTCAAAACTCCCAACTTTCACTCTGCCACGAGACCCGTTGGGAAACAGCACCCAGTTCACAATATCATAGTCAGCTATCAGCTTCCCATTCCCATCTGTATATAGTCCACCCCTGGAAGTGTTAAATAACTGGACTTTTTTTAAGTGACGGTGAAACTGGAATGATAGAGAAAGCACCAGAATTAGGAAAACATGAAAGCCTATTGAATACCTCAGCCTTGCTCACATTAGCGCAGTGAGAAAATCATGTTGACTGATGACCTCTGAGCTCTAAAGCCACATTGTGACTTGGGATAGACCCTGTCAGTGAGGGACTGTAATCTGTTGAGAACTACACAAGTGAAGGCTTTCTCCACAGTACTCAGCAGAGAGATTCCTTAGTAGTTGTTACAGTCATGGAGGCTATCTTTGTTCTCAGCTAGTCCTAGTCTTTATAACCCTGTACCTTCTTCCAGAAGGCAGAAGCTGAAAGAGATCATTTCTGGGGTGCGCACTATGCTCCACTATCTCTGCAGTTTTCTTATGGCACCTGGAAGCATAGATTTGATCCAAGGTAGGAAGAGTGCACCCAGTTATTCTCTCTGCAGTCTTTACAACCCTGGACAACATTGTTTTTCCCCTGACCGTGCAGCTCCCAAACCACACGCACAGACCATAAGTTAATACACTCTCAACAGTACAATGGTAAAATCCCATCAACAGGTCCTTTGAGAGATTATTCTTCTGGAGGATTCTCAGAAAATATAACCTCTGCTGTGCTCTCTTCATCAGGCCTTTACTGTTTTCTCCCCAGGTTAGGTCATCTCTCAACTCCATTCCCAGAAACCGAAACACAGAGACCTGTTCCACACAATTCCCCTCAATAATATGTGGCTGAATATTCAATTTACATTTCCTAAAGTCCATCTATGTACAACTCTGTTCCAATCCCTTGCAATGCAGGAATCTCAACTGGAGCATCAACGACCAAGGGTTATCCAATCTTTGCTTTAAAGCTTCCAATGGAGGAAAGTCATTGGTCTTTCACAGACACTGCGGATATGCAATTTTGAGTTTTCTCTCCCTGCTGCAGGGTACTGGAGATCAGTAGAGGGAGTGTCATTACACATATGAGCTCAGTGTGAAAGCAGAATCAATTCATCCTACTGTTAGGGAAAGTGAGGTGAGATAATTAAAGCAACAAAGGGCTTCTCATGAGGCCAGAGGAACATCGTCCGGCTGTGAGTGTGAAGGCCACTCCCTGCAAGGCCCTTTCCACCTGGCCTAGGGGGCAAGGTCCAGACTCACCAGCCCTACAAAAGAGGCTCCTCATGAGACTGGAGGAACATCGCCCAGATGAGAGTGTTAAGGCCACTTTCCACAAGGCCTTTTCCACCTGGCCTAGGCACTGAAGACTCTCCTCAGGAGGCCAGAGGAACATCACCCAGCTATTGTTTTATTGTTTTAATATGCTGTAAACTGCTTTGAGATTTTTATTAAAAATATCAAGCGGCATAGGAATTAAAAAATTAAAAATAAATTAAAAAACAGATTTGGGTCGCCGTTTGACTCCAGCACCAAAGTATGCCCAACAGCTGACCCTTGCCCATAGGCTTACAAACGGGCCTCAGAAATTGGGTGGGGCGGGGAAGTGAGTTTCATCATGACTATGAAATTCAATTGTGGATGCAGGATAATGATTGCAGAGCTAGACAATGGATTGCAATTTGAAAAAGGAATACCTGCCATGGCTGCAGCCTTTGAAGTTCCAATCTCTCTCTTCCACCCACCATCAACATCTGTTTGGATCTGGACAAATATGCCGAGTTTAAGGCAAATGCCACAGCTTGGACACTGTTGTAAATGATGTAGCTGTCTTGAGACAGGGCCCTTTCAATCTCCTCTTGGGGGAGAATCACCAGTTTCCTCTTCTCTGTACATGTTGTCCAACGTTCCATGGATGGACATAAACAATGAAATGATTGACTCCAAAACCGACTTGTTACAAAAGACAACGGCGCATAGTATTCATATTTTGTCCTTTTTCTGGTTTTTATTGCAAAAGACAGAGAACCATGGGTGTACCTGAAGGAATCAATGTGATGAGCCAAATTCGAGTTCATGTCCTGAAAAGCTGTTGTGACCCAGATTCTTTTCCCAGTTTGCTTCTTTTCAAGGAGCATTTGTACCCTGATGATCGACCCAAAATCATAGTGAGAGTCTCCAAAGAAAACAAATACATTGACTAGTGTCCACACGTCAGGTGGTTCACCCTGTAAAAAAATTTCATATAGCGCCTTTTGTGTAATTCTTTCTGTGAAGGCAACACAAATTCCACTGGTAACCATCAAAGGAGTCAAGGCATTTAAGAAACTTTCTCCATTATAATTGTCTGGAGCAAAGAGGCCAATCCATGTCCATCCAAAATGCAGGAGCAACTTGATAATCCCCATATACTGAGTTTCTTCCTTGGGGATCATCCGGTAGGCAAAAGGGAACTGTGTTTTATCATTAAGAGAAAAGCCTGAACTGATCTAGTGAGAAAAGGAAGAGGGGGGGGCATAGAGACATAAAAAGGTTAAATATCTAGGGATATGGCTAACATCAAGAAATATAAATTTATACAAAAATAACTGCGAAAAAAAAGAAATCTAGAAATATGGAGCAGAATGAATCTCTCATTGCTAGGGAAAATAGCAGCGATTAAAATGAATGTGCTGCCAAAAATGCTATTTCTTTTCCAGTCAGTTCCACTAAATGGTACCTCCACCTGCTTTGCAAAGACACTGTACCCAATTTACAACATTATTCATTTTGCTTTTGTTTAAGATACCAGAGAGGGACCCAATACATTTCAGAAGAGAACCCTACAAGAGAATTATAAAATAATAAAACCCCAAATTATAATATATGGCTGCCCCTAAAGTTCAAGCAGTGAAACAGGCACGTAAAATGCACAGGTAAGTAAATATCTGACACTGAGGTGATAAGAATTGAGAACAGAGATACCACCTTAGCTTGGGCCTGGCATGATTCTTCATTTTTATACAAGTCGTGCTCAACTATGAGTACAATAGGGAGTAACAGCTAACAGATCATCTCAACCCCAGTAACACAGCAGGAAGGTGAATTAAAGCATTCATACAACAAGAAGGCAAGTATGCTAATGTCTGTTGTAAATCATTTTAGGGGAATCCTTCAAAAAATGATCATCATAGAGTTGGAAGGAAGCTCATAAGTCATCTAATCTCATCCCCTTCCCCATGCAGAACATCCCTAGTTGGTGGCCATCCCATTCCCTACCTGTGGGATTTTGTAGATGCCCAACATGCTAGAAATCTGGGTGGAGATGTCTGATTCAGCCCCTTCAATAACAGTCAAGAGGTTCTTGTGTCTTCCACAGTTATAGTTTGGAATATTTTTCTCCCTACCGGAATGCATATCTAACATGGCATTGGAAACCAGTCGGCCATCATAATAGGTGTCAAATAGGTTGTATCCCAGGGTGAAGTTGGGCAAGATCCTGGGATCCTGGTTGATCTCCTGAACAGCAAACAAGAAGGACAGGATGTGCCAGTAATTTGGAGTAGACTCACTACCATCAAAGAAACAGCATTTGTGAGTGACAAACTGCCATGCTCCTGTCTCTGACATGTTAAACTTTTAATGCACTTTTTATGCAGGCAGCATAAATATCACAGTAAGTTATCCCCAGATAATGATCTTCATGGTTGCATTGAGGGTGAGGAGGGTTCTAAAGTGAAGGTCCAGTTAGGAACAAAAATGGGGAAGGTTATTGCTTTCAGGAGTAAGCCCGCACCAGCCTTCAAAGAACCATATTAAAGGCATAATAAATGCTAATTCGGCATTCGAAAAGTGATAAAAGGTAGCTGTAGCTTGTCTGCTTTAAAAAAGATCTGAGTGCTGAAACCGAATGCTCAACCTTTACATTGGAAAGGAAAAGACTGCCATCCTATATTCACTTACCTTGGTCTAAGCTCCTTGAGCTCATTTGGACTTCTGAATATTGCAATATAAGTCAATAAATGTAAATTTTGCTTTGACTGGTGATATGCAGTCCAGCCCTTGAATGAAACAAGGATTTCAGTGGAGGAAACCATCAGGAAGCTTCAATGACTTCATGTGCCCTTGCCTTGACTCATAGCTGTCAACTTTTCCCTTTTCTTGCGAGGAATCCTATTCGGAATAAGGGAATTTCCCTTAAAAGAATGGAAATGTTGACAGCTATGCCTTGACTCTGCCAGTGAAATTAGCTGATGGCCACAGTGTATTTGTGTGTGTTGGGGATGCAGTGGGGTTAGTGCAGGGATCTGCAACCTTTAAGACAAAAAGAGCCACTTGGACCCGTTTCCGAAGGAAAAAAAACTGGGAGCCGCAAAACTCGTCATTATAAAAATAACTTTTTTGTCACTTTTTATTATTTCTTTGTTTGTCCCCTCAGAATTACTCCTCCTCATAGAAATAAACATTAAATTAACAAGTTACCTTTTTTGTGTGTGTGTGTTCTTCACTCCCCTTCAAAACAGTGACCAGCGTACATGCCCCCTTTCAATGCAGTGACCAGCGTACATGCCCCTTACAATGTAGCGGGTGGGCGGGAAGGTGACGTCAGGATGGTGCGTGACTAACGCACACACCGCCCCCATGCGACGTCACAGCCAGTACAGCGCCCGCCACAGTGGGGAGTGTCGGGGCGCACAATGCGCCTCCTCCCCTTGCTAGTATCCGCCCAGGAGCTGTGGCAAAGGTGTAAAAGAGCCACATGCGGCTCCGGAGCCGTGGGTTGCAAACCCCTGGGTTAGTGCTATGAACTAAAGAAAATATCTCTGGAATCAAATGGAGTTTCCAGGTTACACTGTACTCATGTAAGCATAGCATAGATTTTGCCTTGGAGGCTGCATAAATCAGCTTGCAATTATGGTGGGTGTTGCTGGAAAGTTGCCAGTGGTAGCTTCCAGCTGGGAAATGTTATTTTAAATTGCCATCCAGCTTAGGCATAAAGGAAAATGTTGTCTTTTGCTGCAGAAAGAGAGTTGCCTTGTTAGTCATTTCTCTTCCCTGAGAGAACCATTCTTGCCTTAGTCTCGAGGAGCAGTGTCAGACCAGGGAGACTCATTCTACCAGTACCTTTGAGGAGGTTTCTTCAGACTGGAAGTTACAAAACAGAGCACCCCAAAAAACCCTCACATGCCTTCCAAAATACCAGCAGAAAAATATTTTTAGGGGTTGGGTTCAACTCAATAGTTGCACCAGCAGGAGCAAGCGCAAAGAGCCCCACTTTAACAATGGGGCTTCCCATCTACTCCCCACTGTGTGCAACCCTGCAACAATCAGCTTGGGGTGGGAGAATCCCCAGAAATGCCTGGGGTTGGAGGAAGGGAGGAGAGATTGTTCTGTCAGGAAAGCAGAAGTACGTGCACTAACTGATTGACCTCCTTAGCACTATTTTTAATTCCCCCCAGTAACTTGACCCTCATGCCAGTGAACCCTGCTTGACCCCTCACTGTCCCTTCCCCTCTCTCCAAATTCTCAATTGCACAGTGAAATTGGTTCTTCTTGCTAAAGAACAGGGGTATTTTGAACACACATCCAGCAACACCTGGAACTTTTCTGCTAGGCAGTTATGCTGGGGATAGAGGGAGAAGCTGTGTGTTGGTATTTGCTTTTAGATACCCCCTCCCTCCCCCCCCCAAAGACCCACGTTAGCTACAGACTGCTTCTTATCACAAGATCTGAAAGCAGGAATGTTATTGGTTATTTCGGTTGAAATTATTCTAGAAGACCGAGTTGCTCCTTAACACATTATCACCACACGAAACTGTGTGAATCTCCCTGGATGCGGCTCATGAACTGACCAGCTGTGTTCATGATTCCGTTTTTGTGTTCACTAAACTCAGGTTAAACGTAAGGGGAGAATTTGACCCAGGGAAACCGGGTTTTGGCTGCACTGGAAGGTGGGAAGAGTCAAGAGAGAAGGTGGAGCAACAATAAACCCATCAGCACGTAGCTACTCACTCTTCAAGCCTGGTGGAGGGGTGCTGGGAGAAGTTGTATGATTCAAAGGTAGCGCTTTTTGTAGATATGACGCCGCCAACAAGGTACTCTCCCGTTCTGTAATAATGCATTGGTTTATTCCGGTGCTTGGGTGGATTCAAGAAGCATTTTGCCTTCTGCATCCCACAGGCTCCATGGGGCATTAGGAGCAGCAGGAGCACAAGCACAGATATCATTCTAGAGATGGCAGTGAGAGTCTCTTGCGACAGCAATAGAGACTTCAGTTGCACAACTGGAGTCCAGGCTTAGGTGCAGCTTTCAAGGCAGCAAAAACAAGCCAAGTCTCTGACCAGGTTCTCATCGGCACAAGTCTTATTTATCACTTCATTAGCAGGAGGTATATAAACCACAGTTATTCTTCCAAGCTTTTTGCGAAAAGGTTACATCATGCTTCCGTTGATTTTGATGTTTCAGTTATTGGTCTCATGGGAAGTCCCTGGAGATTTGGTTGTGAGGAGAGGAATAAATTACTATTATTTTTTATAATTGTAAAGGGGGAGGAAGTTTCGCCTCTGAAACGTCTTGGATTCCTTGTGTGGCTCAAGGAACAGGTTCAGAGCTGGAAGAAAAACATGTTTGTGAGAACTCACCGATGAGGTTCTGTATCCTGAGAAGGATCAGTGGGGCTTCAGCTGCATTTGGCCAACATTGTATTGAAGAGAGGCTTTTGGGTGAAAATGCTTGTAGTTTTGAGGATATATTTGAAAGATCACACATGAAATATGGGAGTACCATCCCTCCCCCCCCATCAGTGTACAAAAACATCTCCTTATGTGGTACTATTTCATTCTCCTAGCAGTCAGCATAAGATTTTTTATCCTCCAACATTTTTTTCTGATGAAATTATTATTGTTATTGTTACTGTTAAATAATAATAATAATAATAATAATAATAATAATAATAATAATAATAATAATACCCCGCCCATCTGGCTGGGCTTCCCCAGCCACTCTGGGCGGCTTTCAACAAAATATTAAAATACAGTAATGCATCAAACGCTAAAGGCTTCCCTAAAAAGGTCTGCCTTCAGATGTCTTCTAAAAGTCTGGTGGTTGTTGTTCTCTTTGACATCTGAAGAAGAAGAAGAGTTTGGATTTGATATCCCGCTTTATCACTACCCGAAGGAGTCTCAAAGCGGCTAACATTCTCCTTTCCCTTCCTCCCCCACAACAAACACTCTGTGAGGTGAGTGGGGCTGAGAGACTTCAGAGAAGTGTGACTGGCCCAAGGTCACCCAGCAGCTGCATGTGGAGGAGCGGAGACGCGAACCCGGTTCCCCAGATTGCGAATCTACCGCTCTTAACCACTACACCACACTGGCCCTTGGCTTCCCTGAGCCTCTGCAGGAAATATCCAGAGAAATGTGTACAGAAAGTAACAAGTGGGGATCCTGCTTTTAGGAACACAGAAATCCTCAGGATACAGAATCAGGTCATTAGTCCACCTAGCTCATGGTTTCCGAAACATGGTTCTCCAGCTGTTTTTGGACTACAGTTCCCATATTCCCTAACCACTGGTACGGCTAGCTAAGGATGATGGGAGCTGTAGTCCAAAAACAGCTGGAGACCCAAGTTTGGGAAACTCGGAACAAGTTCCATAGGGTCTACACTGATGGGTAGTGGTCCTCCGGGGTTTTAAACAGGAGACATTCACCCAGTCCCAACTGGAGATGCTGGGAATTGAACCTGGGACCATCTGCATGGAAAGCAGATGCTCTGCAATTAAGTTACTTCACTTTGCTCCTGGAAGGGATATCTGTATTTTCTCCTGGACAGAGACATCTATCTGCTATTCTCTTTTTCTTACTCTGTCTCTCCAGCACCACCAGCTCTGCTCACTCCCTCTTGATGGATGCTTCCTACGCCACTGGCAAAAACTGCACAGGAGAGCTTTTGAGAAAACACAAAATTTTGAGTAAGTCACGGGTTGCAAGAGAATAAAAACACAAAAAGGCCCTGGAAGCAGCATGGATGGCATATTTATTCAGAAATTATGAATTATGAGAAAATAGGTAGACTGCTTTCCAGTGGAAAGTAACAATAGTGTAAAGCATTTTGACAAGTTGATTTCCGGAGTTGGTTATCACCTAATTCCTTATAATTTAATGGCAAATGAAAGCCTCAGGGTCAGGTTGTGGCATCTTTATATAACTGGATTGCTCACTAAACAGGGCAGCTAATTTGAACATAATAGGCTCAAGCGTCTCACTTTGTTTTCATTGTGAGATGCTCCTTTGTATTCAGGTGAGGCCTCAGCACAATAATGTAGCACTTTGGGATGAAGATGCAGCCCAGAAGCCCAGCACTGGAGGCCAACATAGAGAAGACCTGCACGGCCACCATGTATTTCCCCTTGGTGCTCAGGTAGGTGGGCACAAAGGAGACCCAAACACTGCAGAAGACCAGCATGCTGAAGGTGATCAGCTTGGCCTCATTGAAGGACCCTGGAAGCTTTCTGGCTAGGAAAGCCACCGTGAAGCAGATGGCTGCCAGGAAGCCCATGTAGCCAAGGACAGTGTAAAACATGGCAACAGATCCTTCATTGCATTGCAGGATGATCTCTCCAGGCTGGGAGTGCATGTCGGAATCTGGAAACGGGGGAGAAATCCCTATCCAGATGGTGCAGAGGAGAACCTGGACACTGGAACAGGAAATGATAATGGAGTTGGCCAGACTCTTCCCCAGCCATCTTCTCACTTTGTTCCCTGGCTTTGTAGCCAGGAAGGCCAGCACCACCGTGATGGTTTTGGCTAACACAGAAGAGACGGCAACTGAGAAGATGATGCTGAAGGCTGTTTGTCGGAGGAGGCAGGTTGCTTTCTTTGGCCGACCAATGAACAGGAAAGAGGACAAAAATGAAAGCATGAGAGATACAAGGAGTATGTAGGAAAGGTCTCTGTTGTTGGCTTTGACTATGGGAGTTTCCATATATTTTATGTAGACCCCCAAAATGAAGCACGTAGTTAAGAACAAGAATAGGGCAAAGAAACCAAGCGTGATCCCCAAAGGTTCCTTATGAGCAAGGAAGGTGATAATCTTAGAGATGCATTGATCTTGCTCCTTGTTTGGATGTTGATCTTCTGGACATTTGGTGCAGCAGTTTGCATCTGAAAGGAAGAAGAGAGGCTTCAGTAGTCTTAAGGGGAAACTTATAAACATACTATTACTTTTTCTATTGCATTTTATAGCATATCCATTTGAGAGAGAGAGTTTATATTCTAGAATCAGGTGAGGGGAAACAATCATATCTTTTGAGATCTTATATAAAAAGCAGCACGGAATTAAAATCACAAAAAGGATGCACATGTTGTGGGCAGCATCCATCAAACCCTCTCTCTCTTTTCTCTCCTGTAGTTTTCCTTCCAAGGTCAAATCTTTCATCTCATAACAACCCAATCTTTGTGACTGGGATTCTCACCCCTTTTCTCCCAAGAGCCGGTTCAGAAGATCTGGAAATGACTGGGACACGTTGCACAAATTGCAGCATTCTTTCCATGGGGGAAGGAGTTCCACAGCTCACCTTTTCTCAAGCTGGGGATGAACACTGTCTTTCTAGACATTATGGCACATCCTTTCTTTTAAGGCAGAATATATTGACCAAAGGACTCTCTAAATGGAGCAAGGTCTTTATTTTCCTCCATCCTCCATGTGCCTCTTATTTTTTGCTTTAATCTCCAGTCACCTTCTTCTGTCCTTCGCCTTGCATACTCACTTTGTACACCGCTAGCTCCCCTGTACTGCCTACATGTTCCAACTCTCCTCTGTGAGCTTCATATGTTCACTTTTTCTTTCTATAACAACTTTCCTTGCTAAAAATGATTCCCTTAACTCCCTTGATATTCTTGGTGCCTTTCCCCCAACGTGAATATAATAATAGGAGGAAGAGGAGGAGGAGGAGGAGGAGGAGGAGGAGAAGAAGAAGAAGAAGAAGAAGAAGAAGAAGGAGAAGGAGAAGGAGAAGGAGAAGGAGAAGGAGAAGGAGAAGGAGAAGGAGAAGAAGAATTTATTATTTATACCCCGCCCATCTGGCTGCGTTTCCCCAGCCACTCTGGGCGGCTTCCAACAGAATATTAAAATACAATACAGTGGTGCCCCGCAAGACGAATGCCTCGCAAGACGGAAAACCCGCTAGACGAAAGGGTTTTCCGTTTTGGAGGTGCTTCGCAAAACGAATTTGCTATGGGCTTGCTTCGCAAGACAAAAATGTCTTGCGAGTTCCTGCGGGGTTTTTTTCCTCCCCCCCCCTTTCCCAAGCCGCTAAGCCGCTTATCAGCTGATCCTAAGCCGCTAAGCCGCTTAACAGCTGATCCGCTAAGCCGCTTATCAGCTGATCCGCTAAGCCGCTTAACAGCTGATCCGCTAAGCCACTAAGCCGCTTATCAGCTGATCCGCTAAGCCGCTAAACCGCTTATCAGCTGATCCGCTAAGCCTGCTAAGCCGCTAATAGAGCTAATCCGCTAAGCCGCTAATGGGCTTGATTCGCAAGACGAAAAAACCGCAAGACGAAGAGACTCGCGGAACGGATTCTTTTCGTCTTGCGAGGCACCACTGTAGTCTATTAAACATTAAAAGCTTCCCTAAACAGGGCTGCCTTCAGATGTCTTATAAAAGTCTGGTGGTTGTTTTTCTCTTTGACATCTGGTGGGAGGACGTTCCACAGGGCGGGCATCACTACTGAGAAGGCCCTCTGCCTGGTTTCCTGTAGCTTGGCTTCTTGCAGCAAGGGAACTGCCAGAAGGCCCTCGGCGCTGGATCTCAGTGTCCAGGCAGAACAATGGGGATGGAGACGCTCCTTCAGGTATACTGGACAGAGGCTGTTTAGGGCTTTAAAGGTCAGCACCTTTTTATCAGTGTCTGAATCTCTGCACTATTTATATTCTCCCAAGGGATGCCCTTTCCCACTGAATCACCCACCTTCCTGAGTGGAGATGGTCCCTTCTGCACAGAGAACACAAGCATAGCAGCAAATGGGCTGCCCTTCTTGAACCACCTTGGCATATCCAGGTTGACAGCTTTCAGTACACCTGGCATGAGGCATAGTCTAAACAAAGGTGAAGAGCCATCAAGAAGAAAGTGTTAGAGGTGTGGAAATGAATCATGGGGTTTGGAAGAGGTTTCCATAAACAGCCACTTTTAGGCAAATACTTTTTGTGCTTACAAACTATTCTGCTATATATAATTTTTCTGCTCTGATAATTTCAGAGCAGAGGGCCAAGGAAAGATCACAGGCCTCATGCTAAGCTGGAACAGGAAGTACTTGTTAACCAAAGGGATTGTACTGTATGGACGGGTTTTTTTGGCACACCTGTTGCAGGTCATGAGCTAGAGTGTTTCTAGTGACTTTCTGAAGCTGAGTGTGGATGCTGCTCAGATTGCGTGAATTCTGCATTAAAGATGTGAAACAAGGGCTGTTGGATGAATGGAGAGACAAATGTTTCATGCTGTTATCACATGTTTGAACCTGGCATTGAAGCACAAAGTGGTGTGGTTGATTCACTCAAGAAAGGAGTGTTTGGGATAGGAATTGTGGGGATGGTTACAGATGAGCTCTAGATTGGGTTTACAGGAATTGGATAAGAATAATTTCCTGTTTCAGTATCCTGTAAACAGTATAAATGATTTCAGCTTCACAGATGAAAAGCAGGGAGGGAGGACACTTCATTCATCTCCCCTACCTGCTTAAACTGCCAGGGCCACACAATGGCTTCTGTGTTAATGGTGAGTTTTAGATCTGAAGATGCCTGTCTCTCTACACTCCCAACTTTCACTCTTCCACGAGACCTATTACGAAACAGCACCCAGTTCACAATATCATAATCTGCTGCCAGATCCCCATTCTCATCTGAATAGAGTCCGCCCCTGGAGGTGTTAAACAACTGGAGGCTTCTTAAGAAAGGGTGAAGCTGGAATGGCAAGAAAAAACAATGCAGTTAAGGTAACACAAGAGCCTTCTGAATTCCCAGTCATGAATCTCACATTTTGTTGTGAGCATCCGTCTGTCTTGAGAGACAATAGAGTGCACCTCCAGGGGTGAAGTGAAATGGCTGGAGAATCACAGCGCCTGCTGTGGCTGCAGAGACTGGTAACTGGTAACTGCTTTCTCCTGTCTTTTGTTGCATTAGCAGCACCAAAGCGACCTACTCTGGGGCACAAGGTGGGGCAGTGTGACTGGAGGTCCTAGGCTGCCCAGATGGCAAGACCATTTCCGCCTCATTGATGTAGTCCAATGGAATGGAATGCAATACATTTGGTACCAGCTTGGTTGCAGAATTTGCTGGAAGCATGGAGCATACAAGATGCCATCAAACCAACTTAGGAATTCCACTCCAATTTGTTTGGGGTTTGATCCTTACCCTTTTCTTACCACCCAATGATGTCCCTCAAGACAGCGGATAATTTTACATATTCTTATCATAAATCAATAAAATAATCTGTATTAATCTTAGATGATGCCTAAGTGAAGGACATTGATTCCAGAGTTGGAGAGTGGATTACGCATTTGCAGTGATGGTGCAAAAGAGATAAGTATACCTGCCAGGGCTGCAGTCTTCCATGTCCCAAACTGTCTCCTCTACCCATCATCAGCATCTGTTTGGATCTGGAAGAAGAGGCAGAATTTAAGGCAAGTGCCACAGCTTGGACGCTGTTGTAAGTAATATAGCTGTCTTGAGACAGGGCCCTTTCAATCTCCTCCTGGGGAAGAATCTCCAGTTTCTCTTTCTCTGTGCACCGTATCCATTGTTTCACGGGCAAGACATCCTTGGAACATAAACAGTGAAATGATTCATCCCAAAATTGTATTGTCCTTTCAGACCATGGCTCAAAGTAGTCATGTTTTGTCCATCTTCTGGTCTTCATTGTGAAGGACAAAGAACCATGGGTGTACATAAAGTGCTTAATATCGTAGTGCAAAAGCCTGTTGATGTCTTGAAAAGCTGTTGTAATCCAAACTTTCCCCCCAGTTTGTATCTTTTCAAGAATTTCTTGTATCACAAATATTGGAGTAAATTCATAGCGAGAGTCCCCGTAGAAGACAAATACATTGACTTTTCTCCACATGACAGGTGGCTTCCTCTCCATGAACTCTGCATATAGAGTCTCACGTTCCACTCTTTCTGAGAAGGCGACACAGATTCCTCTACCCATCATCAGAGGTCTCACAGCATTCAAAAACCTTTCTCCACTGTCATTGTCTGAAGTAAAGAGACCAATCCATGTCCATCCAAAATGCAGGAGCAACTTGACAATCCCCAGGTACTGGATTTCTTCCTTGGGGATCATCTGGTAGGCAAAAGGGAACTGAGTTTTATCATTATGAGAAGAGCCATAGCTGACCTGGTGAGGAAGAGTAGAGGCTGATTTAGGTCCAGATATTCTCTTTCTTCAGAATATTAGGTTGTGGAGAAATATATAGCTATGTGACCAATGAGACGGAAACATGGAAGGTGCCTAAAGAAGCCAGGGTGGCTATCTAAACAACTTTTAACAACTTTTAACTGAGTTGAGATTAAAAAAGGATGTGTACAAAAATGGAAAAGGGGGGAAACCACCAAAGAGGAATTCAAACAAATAGCCAGCACGTGTAGACACAAAGTCAGAAAACCTAAAGCACAGAATGAACTCAGGCTTGCTAGAGAGGTTAAAAGCAACAAAAAATAATAATAATAATAAATAATAAATTTTATTTATATCCCGCCCTCCCCAGCCGAAGCCGGGCTCAGGGCGGCTAACAACAATAAAACAGTACAAAGGTACAACATAAACAACATTCTAAAATCATTCATTATAAAAATTAATTAATTCAAGCCACTAGCAACCATTGGGCCAGAGCTCTGCGAAGATTGCCGAGGGAGGGAGTCAGGCTGTGCCCTGGCCAAAGGCCTGGTGGAACAGCTCTGTCTTGCAGGCCCTGCGGAAGGATGTCAAGTCCCGCTTGACATCCAAGGCTTTTATGGGTATGTTCGTAGCAAAAGGAAGAACAAAGAAACAGTGGGGTCACTCAGAGGAGAAGATGGTGAAATGCAAACAGGGGACACAGAAAGGGCTGAACTCCTCAATGCCTTCTTTGCCTCAGTCTTCTCCGATAAAGAAAACAATGCCCGACCTGAAGAATTTGGAGCAAATGATTCAGCAGAGGAAACACAGCCCAGAATAACTAAGGAGATAGTACAAGAATACTTGGCTAGTTTAGATGTATTCAAGTCTCCAGGGCCAGATGAACTGCATCCAAGAGTATTAAAAGAACTGGCAGATGTGAGCTCAGAACCACTGGCAGTCATCTTTGAGAATTCCTGGAGAACAGGCGAAGTCCCGGCAGACTGGAGAAGGGCAAATGTTGTCCCTATTTTCAAAAAAGGGAAAAGAGAGGACCCAAATAATTATCGCCCAGTCAGTCTGACATCAATACCAGGGAAGATTCTGGAGCAGATCATTAAGCAAACAGTCTGTGAGCACCTAGAAAGGAATGCTGTGATCACCAATAGTCAGCATGGATTTCTGAAAAATAAGTCATGTCAGACTAACCTGATCTCGTTTTTTGACGGAATTACAAGCCTGGTAGATGAAGGGAATGCAGTGGATGTAGCCTGCCTTGATTTCAGCAAGGCATTTGACAAGGTGCCCCATGATATTCTTGTAAAGAAGCTGGTAAAATGTGGTCTTGACTATGCTACCACTCAGTGGATTTGTAACTGGCTGACTGACCGAACCCAAAGGGTGCTCATCAATGGTTCCTCTTCATCCTGGAGAAGAGTGATTAGTGGGGTGCCACAGGGTTCTGTCTTGGGCCCGGTCTTATTCAACATCTTTATCAACGACTTGGATGATGGACTCAAGGGCATCCTGATCAAATTTGCAGATGGCACCAAACTGGGAGGGATGGCTAACACCCCAGAGGACAGGATCACACTTCAAAACGACCTTGACAGATTAGAGAACTGGGCCAAAACAAACAAGATGAACAAGGGAGAAATGTAAAGTATTGCACTTGGGCAAAAAAAAATGAGAGGCACAAATACAAGATGGGTGACACCTGGCTTGAGAGCAGTACATGTGAAAAGGATCTAGGAGTCTTGGTTGACCACAAACTTGACATGAGCCAACAGTATGACGCGGCAGCTAAAAAAGCCAATGCAATTCTGGGCTGCATCAATAGGAGTATAGCATCTAGATCAAGGGAAGTAATAGTGCCACTGTATTCTGCTCTGGTCAGACCTCACCTGGAGTACTGTGTCCAGTTCTGGGCACCACAATTCAAGAAGGACACTGACAAACTGGAACGTGTCCAGAGGAGGGCAACCAAAATGGTCAAAGGCCTGGAAACGATGCCTTATGAGGAACGGCTAAGGGAGCTGGGCATGTTTAGCCTGGAGAAGAGGAGGTTAAGGGGTGATATGATAGCCATGTTCAAATATATAAAAGGATGTCACATAGAGGAGGGAGAAAGGTTGTTTTCTGCTGCTCCAGAGAAGCGGACACGGAGCAATGGATCCAAACTACAAGAAAGAAGATTCCACCTAAACATTAGGAAGAACTTCCTGACAGTAAGAGCTGTTTGACAGTGGAATTTGCTGCCAAGGAGTGTGGTGGAGTCTCCTACTTTGGAGGTCTTTAAGCAGAGGCTTGACAACCATATGCCAGGAGTGCTCAGATGGTGTTTCCTGCTTGGCAGGGGGTTGGACTCGATGGCCCTTGTGGTCTCTTCCAACTCTATGATTCTATGAAAAAATATGTATATATTGTAAAAATACTAGGCTGTGGTGGGTGTATACACACACACATACGCAGGCAGGCAGGCAGGCAGGCAGACAGACAGACAGACAGACAGACAGACACACACACACACACACATCTAGTGATATATAAAGATGTGTTTTGGATGCTTAGGAGAAACCTCACTTTTTGAGATTGTCTTGGACCTAATTATAAAAACACACGATAAACTAGCATAGTGAATGAATGATGAAATTGTGTCAGTAATTAGATGTATAAATATGCTGCATTGGGGGTGCAAAAATGTCCATTAATACATTTTTAAAAGATAGATCTTTCATTATAAACTGGAAAAGTCATTAATGGCTATTATAACCACCATATATAACAAATAGTAACCATTGTAATGTCAAACAAATTGTACCATGTTACTATAAACTAGATTGAAGCTTTCTTGACATTTTCTTTGTGGCCCCCACAAACTGTAGTGATTTTCACCAACTCTGATGGTTTTCAAAAAGGATAAGATAAATTCAGGCAGGATAAGGCATTCAATCTTTTCTACCCACAACAACCACATTTCCCCTCCACTTTCAGAGGCAGGAAGCCTCTGAATGCCAGCTGCTGGGAAGCAAAATTGTGAAGAGCGTCCTGATTGCAGGCTTTCCAGAAGAGGCATCAGGTGAGCTCATCTGAAAACAAGATGCTGGGCTAACTGGTCCTTTGATGTGATCAAGCCCCTCTGTGCTTCTGATGTTTCTGGGGAATCTCAGGCTAGATTCACCTTATTGTAGGTCTTTTTAGGACCACCCTTTCCTAAAAGGTGAATGGCAGAGTTGGGAGAGAGCTACGTGGTCATGTAGTCTAATCCCCTGCACATACTGGCAATCCACCACTGTAGTATATTTGACAGGGAGGCATTCCAGTCCCTACCTCCCCGACCTGGCCACAGTGATCCATGCGACGGTCACCTCCAGGCTTGACTACTGTAATTCGCTCTACGCGGGGCTGCCCTTGAAGCTGTCACAGAAACTCCAGCGGGTACAGAATGCTGCAGCGAGGCTCCTCACGGGGTCTCTGCCATGGGAACATATTCAGCCAGTGCTTTTCAAGCTGCACTGGCTCCCGGTGGAGTACAGGATCAGATTTAAGGTGCTGCTTTTGATCTTTAAAGCCCTTCACGGCCTAGGACCCTCGTACCTACGGGACCGCCTCTCCCGGTATGCCCCATGGAGAGCCTCAAGGTCCATAAATAACAACACCTTAGTGGTCCCAGGCCCTAAGGAAGTTAGATTAGCTTCAACCAGAGCCAGGGCCTTTTCAACTCTGGCTCCGGTCTGGTGGAATGCTCTGCCTCACGAGACCAGGGCCCTGCAGGATCTGATTTCTTTCCGTAGGGCCTGTAAGACAGAGTTGTTCCGCCTGGCCTTTGGCTTGGAGCCAATTTGATTCCCTCCCTCTCTTTCTTTTTTCTTTTCCTTCTCCTCCTGCAATGAGGCTACATTTTAATATTTTAATGTTTCAATATTTTAATGTTGTATTTTAATTTTGTTTTTAAGTTGTAATCATTCAACTTGTTTTTATTATTGCTTGTAAGCTGCCCTTGGCTGGGGAGGGCGGGGTATAAATAAAATAAATAAAAATAACTAAAAATTATTATTATTATTATTACCTGTGGGATTTTGTACATGCCCAACATGCTTGAAATCTGGATGGAGTTGTCAAGTTCAGCCCTTTCAAAAACAGCCAAGAGATTCTTCCGCCGTCCGCAGTTATAGTTTGGAAGATGGCTTTCCCCACCAGAATGCACGTCTAGCATTGCATTGGAAACCAGTCTGCCATTAAAATAGGTTTCAAAGAGGCTGTAGCCTAGGGTGATGTTGGGTAGCGTCCTGAGATCCTGATTCATCTCCTGAACAGCAAACAAGAAGGAAAGAATGTGCCAATACATCGTTGGAGCCAAACTGCAAACCAGCAAACATGACAGTTATGACCAGGACGCCATTCTCCATTCAATGAAAAGAGAATGCCAAATTCTTTATTTTTATTCATCAAAGGACTTTTCTGGGCAACATCAGTCTCAATTTTTTGTATCTCCTCCCCCCACCCAAAAAAAATGTTTTGTAATGTTTTTACTGAAGGTGGGAGACCTCCCCTTGTTGCAAAGCAGATATTAACTCACCAATTCAGAGAAAAATTGAAAGGTTATTTTTCATGGTGAAAAGTCCACAGTCTTCAAATAACCAAATCAACTGCATTTTCAAGTTTTGTGAAAGGCTTGAAAGCTGCTGAAAGGATGCTCTGATTTTGCAGCAGAAAATACTTTTAGCTAACCCCCTGAAAGTTACAATAAGCACTGAGACAAACTCTGTTGTGGACTGTCACTATATGGCTGGTGGGATTTGAGAACTTCGGGTTTGTGCAATTGAAATGGATTAAAGGACCCTGTTGCCCTGCCACAACAAATCCACATTCTTAAAAAGAAATTGACTTTTTGCATTCTGGAAGGTGACAGCAGAAGGCATTGGAACACATTGGATGAACAAAGGACCAATGTGAAGGTCTCTAAATACCCCACTTTAATGGAGATGAATGCAGAAGCAACACTTATTGTCACATGACTGTTTCATTAATAAATCAGAAATACAGTGGTACCTTGGGTTAAGAACTGAATTCATTCTGGAGGTCCGTTCTTAACCTGAAACTGTTCTTAACCTGAGGTACAACTTTAGCTAATGGGCCATGCCACCACCGAGTGATTTCTGTTCTCATCCTGAAGCAAAGTTCTTAACCCGAGGTACTATTTCTGAGTTAGCGGAGTCTGTCACCTGAAGCATCTGTAACCTGAGGTGTCTGTAACCCGAGGTACCACTGTAATGTTCAATAAAGACTTGATCTAATTTCAGCATTGCCTAAACTTTGTATATCTGGGAGCATCCAGAGTGCCAATAGGGCAATATTAGATCCATCTGAAACACACAGTTACTTACTCAATAAGCTTTGTTGATGGGGGCTTAGAAAAGATGTATGGTTCAAAGTAAGCAGGTTTGGGTGAGATGATCCCACCAATGACATGATCCCCTGCCCTGTAATAATTCAGTGGTTTGTTTCGATGCCTGAAGGGACTTGAGGGACAGTTCCCACAGACTGCCTGGGGCATTAACAACAGCAGCAGCAGCAGCAGTGATATCATCCTAGCAACGCCAGTGACAATGTCCTTCCTTGTGACATCAGTAACTACAACAGAACAACAGGGGTCCAGCCTCTCAGGGTAGTGAGAGGAAACTGCCCACCTACACAGCCCCTTCCTATCCCCAATCGTAGACCAGGTTTTCCACAGCACATGACTTGTTGTTTTGAGAAGTATAGGAGAGGAGGTATTTATGGCCCAGCTGTTCCTTCAAGCTTGTTCCAAGAGGCTGCCTCATTTTCTTCCTTTTAAAATTATTGTTACAAGAAGTTGCCTTATTTTCTCCTTTTAAATTATTTGCCTCTGGGGAAATCCCTGGCACTTTTGTGTGTGGAGAGGAATACATCACTATGATTTTGATAATTATAAAGGGGAAGAAAGCTCCTCTCTGAAACCTCCTGGACTGTGTGTGGCTCACTGAGCAGGTGCAGAACTGGAGGAAAAACAAGTCTGTGAGAAATAAGCAACATAGCTTCATAGTCTGGATTAAGTCATTGAGGATTCTGGTGAGCTTTGCAAACTTTCTAATGATGAAATAGTTTCATAATAGGTAGAATCAAAATGCTCTTTCTTTTAGGCTCTATTTGAACTATCACACATATGCATACATATGCATACAGGGACACGGGTGGCACTGTGGGTTAAACCACAGAGCCTAGGGCTTGCCAATCAGAAGGCTGGCAGTTCGAATCCATGCAACAGGATGAGCTCTTGTTGCTCGGTCCCTGCTCCTGCCAACCTAGCAGTTCGAAAGCACGTCAAAGTGCAAGTAAATAAATAGGTACCGCTCCGGCGGGAAGGTAAACGGCGATTCCGTGCACTGCTCTGGTTCGCCTGAAGTGGCTTAGTCATGCTGGCCCGGAAGCTGTATGCCAGCTCCCTCGGCCAGTAAAGCGAGATGAGCGCCGCAACCCCAGTTTCGGCCACGACTGGACCTAACAATCAGGAGTCCCTTTACCAATTCCAGTTTATAAAACAGTGATTGAATTCCCCCAAACCTCAGGCCTTTATATACATTATTTACACAATGAGTCCCATCTGATTGGCTGATTCTGCTTCCCTCCTGGAGCCTGATTGGTCTTCTCCTGCAGGCCAATCAGTTGTTGCATTCTACGATCCTACCAGCCTAATGGGCTGATTAACTTCCTCCTGGAGCCTGATTGGTCTTCTCCTGCAAGCCAATCAGTTGTTGCATTTTAGAATCCTACCTGCCTATTGTTCTAGGATCCAAGCTTAGTACATAAGCGGAAATCACGAAGCGGTTGGGGGGGGCAGTCTGCAGCTAGATTGTATGTATCACTCCCCGCCACAAACTCCTGTGGCTCTCGCATAGCTCACAAGCAAACCTTCCCACCTTTTGGACTTTTTGTCCCCTCCAAGCATCAGATTCCACCGCCACCACCCCATTTAGCTAAGTACTCATTTCCATTTAATTTAGCAATTGGAGCACTGAAGGGCAGAAGAAGGAAAGTCGCCCCCACTCCTTTCCCTGCAAAGTGTCCTTAATTAAACTGTCATCATTTGCACCTCTGAAACTGCAGTGGCGCTTCATGTTCCATTTTGAACTGTGGCTGCTTGCAAGGGAAGCGGGGACAGGGCACCGTAGAGCTACGGAAACAGTAGAGCAATTCCTCCCCCTGGGTCCTGTTGTTGTACGAATGGGAACCTGGCTTAGGAGTCAACACCTAGGGGCCAAGGTCCCTTCAGGCCCCCAATGAAATATTTGAGGCTGCACCTCCAAAATTTGAGGCTGCCCCTCCAACACAGGAACACCACAGGGATGCGTACTCAGTCCGCTCCTTTATATTCTCTACACGTACGATTGTGTCGCTACTCACCCTAGTAATAGGGTTGTCAAATTTGCAGATGACACAACTGTGATTGGGCTCATCCATGAAAGGGAGGGTGAAACAGATTATAGAGATGAGGTGGAGCGGCTGACAGAGTGGTGCAGAGCTAACAATTTGCTCATAAATACAAGGAAGACAAAGGAGCTTGTGGTGGACTTCAGGAGACAGAAGAGCAACATCCAGCCACTTTTGATTGATGGGGTCTGTGTGGAGAGGGTAATAACGTTCAGATTTCTGGGCATTGAATTACAAGAGGATCTGTCCTGGAGTGTCAACACAAGGGGGCAGTGGCGTAGCGTGGGGGGTGCCAGGGGTGCCGGCCACACCGGGCGCAACTTCTGGGGGGGCGCGCTCGCTGCCTCCGGAGTCGCCGAAGAGCCTCGGGCGCAGGCTGTAGCGGAGCCGCATGTCTCGCAGCGCCCGGCTGAAGGCGCCCGGCAGGCAGCGGCTCTCAGCGCTCACCGCGGAGGACGCACCAGGCAGCCCCTCCTCACAGCCCCGCCTCCGCCGGTGCTGCTGCAGATGCTGGGCCGTTGCATTTTCCTCGCCTCTCTGCCCCCTCCTCCTCCGGGCAAGCGGCGTCGTTTGGGCGGCAGCGCCAGCGGCAACTCGCAGGTTAGGGGGTAGGGGGGGCGCAAATTACGTGCCTTGCCCCGGGTGCTGACACCTCACGCTACGCCGCTGCAAGGGGGCTTGTGAAGAAGGCGCAGCAGAGACTGTACTTTTTGAGAATTCTAAGGAAAAACCATCTTCCGCAGAAACTGCTGCTTGCCTTCTATCACTGTGCCATTGAGAGCGTGCTCACTTATGGCTTATGTGTGTGGTACGGAAGCTGTACTACCCGGGACAGGATGGGGTTGTGCAGGGTTGTTAAGGCAGCAGAGAGCATTGTTGGCTGCCCACTCTCCACCTTAGAGCAGATTTATGCCACAAGGTGCCATAGGAAGGCACTGGACATAGTAAAAGATCCATCGCATCCTGGTCACTGTCTCTTCGAGCTCTTGCCGTCGGGACGGAGATACAGGACGATGAAGACAAGAACGAGCCGTCTTAAGAACAGCTTCTTCTCCAGAGCGATCTCGGCCCTGAATGGGAAGCCCGGACTTTGAAAGTCATCTAATCTCCCTTGCTGTATTATACTGTATTGTTTGATTAGTGTTGTTATGGAGCAGTCAAGTAATTTCGTTGTCCCCGAAGGGGGCAATGACAATAAAGATATTCTTATTCTTCTTATTCTTATTTATGGGTGTTGCCATTCAAATGGTATATGTGCACAGCATCTTGTGATCAATTATGTAGGGCAGGGCTTACCTACCCCCCCCCGCCTGATATTTTATTCAAGTTGGCATCGCTGAAACCAAGAATGAATATATACTTTCCTATATCTGTATTCCTATATCTGTATTACAGTAACCAAAGTTGGTTACCAAGAGTCTGCCCCTGATCGCCAAAGTAAGCTTTCGAAAGTGTTTCCTCCATTGCAAAGTTTGCCAGGTCCACTGGCCCATCTCGACCATGAAATCCTGTTGGTGATTTCTCAAAAACATGTTTTCTCTCCAGCTCTGCACCTGCCCAGTGAGCCAAGCAGGGAGTCCATGAGGTTGCAGACAGGAAACTTCTTCCCCTGTATAATTATCAAAATCATAGTGGTGTATTCCTCTACTCGCACCAAATCTTGTAGGATTTCCCCTGAGACCAATAACCTAAACTTCAGAACCAAGGAGAAAATGAGCCCACATCTTGTAAGAAGCTTGAAAGAAGATTGGTGCCATAAATGCTTCTCAAAATATTAAGCATCACAGAGAGCCTGGTCTGAGGTTCAGGGCGGGCAGGGACTGTGAAGGTGGGAAGCTTTTTATTGCTAGCCTTAGCTCTGCATCCATGGCTAGAGCCCAGGTGTGCCACTGAAGTCACTGCTTATCATGGTCACTGCTAGGATGATATCACTGCTGCTGCTGCTGCTGCTGCTGCTGCTTATGCCTGAGGCTGTCTGTGGGACTCAGGCAGGGAAATGCTCTGTGAATCTGATGCGACTTCGAAATGAACCAGTGAATTATTACAGGGCAGGGGACCATCTCATTTGTGGGATCATCTCACCAAAAACTGCTTTATTTAAACCATACAACTTCTCTCGGCCCCCATTAACCGTGATTACCGAGTAAGTAACTATATACCACTTGGCTGCTGGAGAAAAAACATGAAATCAGTTAAGGTAAAGGGATCCCTGACCATTAGGTCCAGTCGTGGCTGACTCTGGGGTTACGGTGCTCATCTCGCTTTATTGGCCGAGGGAGCCGGCGTACAGCTTCTGGGTCATGTGGCCAGCATGCCTAAGCCTCTTCTGGTGAACCAGAGCAGCGCACGGAAATGCCATTTACCTTCCCGCCAGAGCAGTACCTATTTATCTACTTGCACTTTGACATGCTTTCGAACTGCTAGGTAGGCAGGAGCAGGGACCGAGCAACGGGAGCTCACCCCATCATGGGGATTCGAACCACCAACCTTCTGATCGGCAATTCCTAGGCTCAGTGGTTTAACCCACAGCGCCACCTGCATTGAAATCAGTTAGCTGTTGATAACTTTCATGTTAGTGTCCCAGATGAGGCTCACCTTATGTAGGGATTTTTTTAAAAAAATGATATATGCAACCTTGATCTAGCAATCTATACTCTGCTAAGGAGAAGGCAGTGCAGACTGAAGATTTCTTCTCTGGTGCCAAGCATAAACCCACCACATCCTTAACACATCCCCCTCACTGCTGTGGCTGTCAGCGAATTTCACTGCCAGAAGGGAGATGCAGGGAAATGGCTCAAGTAGTCTTTAAGGCCTTCTGGTGGTTTATTTCCATGGAGGTTCTCAACCTGTGGGTCCCCAGATGTTGTTGGACTGCAACTCCCATCATTCCTGAGCTCTGGCCTTGCTAGCTAGGGGTGATGGGAGTTGTAGATCAACAACATCTGGGGACCCACAGGTTGGGAAAGGCTAGGACTCCATTGCCCATAACTAAGTGTGAAAGTTACATTACTCTGTGGTCAGCCACTTAGAAGTAAATCCCAATAAGCAAAATGAAGATCACTCCCAGTTAAGTGGAACCCGGCAAATCTATAACATCCTTTGATCAGCTTCCAAGCATATCACAAACTTCTGAAATAAATTTGATTCTGTTCTTTGAAGGCTGCGGACCTTCTATCCCAAACTATAAACTCTACAATGTTTTAGGAAAGCGGCAAATTAATATCCAACTTGCAACCAGGGTCTGTATCTGTCCCCCAATAAAAACATAGGAATAATTATTTGAGGATGCACTGTTTCGAAGCGTATGGTGCCTGGAAAGGCTTCCGATTTATAAAAAGAAAGAATTTGGCATCCGTCCCATCCCCCACCCACAATGACTGGAGAACGGCAGCCTGTCACAAGTGCTGTATTTAATGTTTTGCAGTATCTCAGAACAGAAGTACTGGCACATCCTGTCTTTCTTGCTTGCTGTTCAGGAGTTTAATCTGGATCCTTCACTTTTACCCAACACCACTTTGGGCTACAACCTCTTTGAAACCTATTTCAATGGCAGAGTGGTTTCCAGTGCACTGCTGGACGGGCATTCTGGTGGGGAAATGAATATTCCAAACTACAACTGTGGAGGACGCAAGAACCTCTTGGCTGTTATTGAAAGGGCTGAATCGGACATTTCTACCCATGTTTCTAGCATGTCGGGCATCTTCAAAATCCCACAGGTAGGGACTGGGATGGTCACCAGTCAGGGAAGCCACAGTGGTGGATTTCCTGCATTAGAGAGACCTCTGAGCTCCCCTTCGACTCTAGCACTCTCCGTTTTTTTTAAGGATTCTCCTAAAATTATTTATAATAGCCTGAGGTGTCCTAAGAACATGAGAAACACCCTGAAGCTGGTATAGACTATAAGTCAGTCTAGTCTAGCATCCCATTTTCAGCCGAACAGAAACCACTTCTGGGAAGTCTGCAAGTGCGGTCTGAATGAAAATCCACTCTTACAACTTTTGATTCCCAACAACTGGCTTTCAAGACCATGGTGCCTTCAACAGTGGAGGAAGAACATGGTCCTTGCGGCTAGTAATCATTGATAGCCTCCTCCTCCTTGTCTAGTCAGTCCCTTTTTTGCTTGTTATTAACATATATCTGATATTCTTCCTTTCCTCGTTAGCTCAGTTATGGTTTTGCTCTTACTGATAAAACTCAGTTCCCTTTTGCCTACCAAATGGTTCCCAAAGAAGAAATTCAGTACTGGGGGATTGTCAAGTTGCTCCTGAATTTCGGATGGACGTGGATCGGCCTCTTTGCTCCAGACAATGACAGTGGAGAAAGGTTCTTAAGTTCCTTAACACCTATGATGATCAGCAGTGGGATCTGTGTTGCCTTCTCAGAAAAAATACAACAAAGGACTCTGTACCAGATTTCAATACTGAGGGAGCCACCTGTTATGTGGAGAAAAGTCAATGTCTCTGTCTACTATGGGGATGCTTCCAATCAATTTGACCCAATCATCATGGTACAAAGGTTACTAGAAAGGGTACAAACTTGGGGGAAAGTCTGGATCACAACAGCTTTTCAGGACATCAACATAAACTTATCTTATGATATTAATACCTTCATGTATATCCATGGTTCTTTGTCTTTCATAATGAAGACCAGAAAATGGACAAAATATGAATACCATAAGCCACAGTCGGGCACAACACTACGATTTTGGGATGAATCATTTCATTGTTTATGTTCGGAGGCTTTATTGCCCATGAAAGGTTGGATAAGATGCACAGAGAAAGAGAAACTGGAGGTTCTTCCCCAAGATGAGGTTGAAAGGGCCCTGTCACAAGACAGCTACCTTACGTACAGCAGTGTCCAAGCTGTGGCACTTGCCTTAAATTCTGCCTATTCATCCAGATCCAAACAGATGCTGATGATGGGTAGAGGGGACAGGTTGAGACTTGAACGACTGCAGCCATGGCAGGTATTCCTCCCCACCCCCTTGGATCCTTGTCCTGCACCCAGAATCCAATCCAACTAGCTCACCCGTGATAGCATTTCCAAGGCATATCTAACGTGTGATTCTCCAATGCTATTTGGCTTGCTTTGGTGGCATCAGAAGACATTCCATGGTTCAGTCACCATTCTCTAGTGATAAATTAAGAATGCAACTCAGCTTTCCCCCAATTTCCCCCCTCCCCCTCTGACTTCCCTCAACTTCCTCTTCTGGTTTTTTTTTTGGGGGGGGATATATCTTGTTGATTTTCATGATCTGATATGCTGTAATATGATAAAAATGCAAAATCATATATATATATATATATATATGCAGGTTTTGGTGTCTTCGGGTGTCTTCCCGTGTAAGAGTCGGGGTGTCTGTGCGACGTTTCGACGAGGTTTCGACGTCGCACAGACACCCCGACTCTTACACGGGAAGACACCCGAAGACACCAAAACCTGCATTCCTGTACCCGTGAAAATCTATGAAAGCATATATATATATATATATATATATATATGCAGGTTTTGGTGTCTTCGGGTGTCTTCCCGTGTAAGAGTCGGGGTGTCTGTGCGACGTTTCGACGAGGTCTCACTCGTCATCTTCGGCTTCTTGTTACCGCCGGGGCAGGGGCGAACTCGGAAACCCGGTTTCCGAGTTCGCCCCTGCCCCGGCGGTAACAAGAAGCCGAAAGCACCAGCCTGAAGATGACGAGTGAGACCTCGTCGAAACGTCGCACAGACACCCCGACTCTTACACGGGAAGACACCCGAAGACACCAAAACCTGCATTCCTATACCCGTGAAAATCTACGAAAGCATATATATATATATATATATATTGCAGGTTTTGGTGTCTTCGGGTGTCTTCCCGTGTAAGAGTCGGGGTGTCTGGGCGACGTTTCGACGAGGTCTCACTCGTCATCTTCAGGCTGGTGCTTTCGGCTTCTTGTTACTGGAACAGAGCAGAATCTGGTGTTTGAGTTCCTATAAATACTGTTGAGGGGTGTGGTGTATAGCCTCCAACGTTCTGGGCAGAGAGGAAGTTCCTAGATTAGTGTGCCTTTTCTTCTTTTGTTCCTTAATTACTTGAGGGATATCTTGAGTGATTTCATGAGTGATATTCTGAATACCACTGGGTGGGTCATTAAGTGTAGATTAGTTGCTAAAGCTTTCGTGTCTTGACCTCTTGAGCTTGTGAAGAGTTTTTCTGAGAAGATGGCTGTGCTGCATTTAGTTGTGCTCTGGCTTGGCTTCGTGTATAGGGGCGAGCTGTAATTTTGTGCCTTGTGCCAGCCAGATCTGTGTAGGGATTGCAGGGGGGTGCAGCATCCGGAGGTGCCACTATAGTTTGGCTACTGGATGGAGTCTGTAATATGTCTGTGGAGAGGGTCTGGGTTTGGGTCTGGTGTGGTTGATTGGTGACGGCGTTCTGTGTGCCTCTGGTTCTGGTGTCGGTTTTTGTGGGGAGGGCTAATTTCCAGATGTCAGGCAGGCGGGACGTGTCGTCACGCTTGTTCATGTTGTGAGGGTGTTTCTCTATCTCGATGGCTTCCATGATTATTCTCTTGTGGTGATGTTCCATGTTAAAGAGCAATTTGGAATCTGCAAAATTAATTTCGTGTCCTGTTTCTTTCATGTGTTGGAAAAGAGAGGAAGTTTTTTCTTCTTTTTTGACGGCATTCTTGTGTTCTGCGATACGTGCATTTATTCGTCTGTTTGTTTGTCCAATGTACGTGGCTGGGCAGACTTTGCAGGGTATTTCATAGACCCCTTGGTTTTCGAGCTGGATTTTGTCTTTTGGGTTTCTGAGGATATTGGCTATTTTTTGGTTGGTGCAGAAGGCTGTTTTGATATTGTGTTTATGGAGGATTTTGCTAATTTTGTCCGTAGTGCCCTTGATATAAGGAAGGAGGGCCATGCCATTGTTTTCTTCTGTGTCTTGGTTTTTGGGGGGTGTTTCTTTTTGGATTAGCTTCGTAACCTTGTTTTTCTGGTATCCATTGGCGATTAACACATTTGAGAGATTCTGTAACTCAGTTGTCAAGTGGTCTTTGTCAGCCAGGCGTTTGGTTCTGGAGATGAGAGTCTTGGCTACGGAGTTTATTTGTGCAGGGTGGTGGTGTGATTGTGCATGTAAGTAGCGGTTGGTGTGTGTTTTTTTCCGGTAGATAGTGTGTCCTAGGGAGCCATCAGGTTTTTTGTAGATTAGGACGTCAAGAAAGGGGAGTTGGTTGTTGTCTTCTATTTCCATAGTGAATTGTATTTTGGGGTGTAGGCTGTTGAGATGTGTGAGGAAGCTATCTAGTTTTTCTTTCCCGTGTGGCCAAATTACAAAGGTGTCGTCAACATATCTGAGCCAAAGTTTGGGTTTGTGTTCTGACTTGTCTAAAGCATTGGTTTCAAAGTGTTCCATGTACAAATTTGCGATGACCGGTGAGAGGGGTGATCCCATAGGTGCTCCTTCTATCTGTTTGTATCTTTGTCCATTGTGGATGAAGTACGTGTTGGTTAGGCAGTGGTTGGTCAGGTCCAGAATGTATTTGGGGGGATTGTATTTGTTTTGAATGGCTGTCAAGGCTTCATTAATGGGCACTTGAGTGAAGAGAGATACAACATCGAAGCTCACAAGTAGGTCATCGGGATGTAGGTATTGCTTCTTTATTGTTTCTATGAACTGGAAGGAGTTAGTAACGTGTGAAGCGATGGATTCTGCATAGGGCTGAAGTTGCTTAGCGAGAGCTGAAACTGAGACCTCACATAAGACAGACAGACACACCAACAAACTCTACAAACTAGAGAAACGCCAGAAGCCCAGCCACCCTCCACAACAACCCATGAAACAAACAGTACATAACATATCAGACAGGATCCTCACCCCAACTGAAACCAAAGTACTCTCCAAAGGTTTCAACTTTGCAGTCGCCCTGAGACGCATCCCCACGGAAAACATCATATGCGGAGTCGAAGCTAGCCTGACCAAAATCGACCCAGATGAAGCCAATAAAATCAGACTTGAAGTCACCAACATCCTCTGCTCCAGCAAACCACCCAGAAGCAATTTACACAAAGAAGAACAGAAAGCACTCACCAACCTGAGAAAAGACAACAACATAATCATTCTCCCAGCAGACAAAGGCAACGCCACTGTTGTGATGAACACATCGGACTACCAAGCAAAACTATCAAATCTACTCCAAGACCCTACCTACCAACCTATAAAAACAGATCCCACCACCTATCTGGAAAAAACCACCAAATCCAAAATAAAAGCCTCTCCTATCAGTGAAGAAATCCAGCTAAGAATCATCCCCAGAGAAAAATCATCCAGATGCCCCAAACTCTACGGTCTCCCCAAGATACACAAAGAAGGAACACCACTCAGACCAATAGTCAGCTCCATAGGCTCACCTCTACAAAATCTCGCTAAATTTCTCGCTAAGCAACTTCAGCCCTATGCAGAATCCATCGCTTCACACGTTACTAACTCCTTCCAGTTCATAGAAACAATAAAGAAGCAATACCTACATCCCGATGACCTACTTGTGAGCTTCGATGTTGTATCTCTCTTCACTCAAGTGCCCATTAATGAAGCCTTGACAGCCATTCAAAACAAATACAATCCCCCCAAATACATTCTGGACCTGACCAACCACTGCCTAACCAACACGTACTTCATCCACAATGGACAAAGATACAAACAGATAGAAGGAGCACCTATGGGATCACCCCTCTCACCGGTCATCGCAAATTTGTACATGGAACACTTTGAAACCAATGCTTTAGACAAGTCAGAACACAAACCCAAACTTTGGCTCAGATATGTTGACGACACCTTTGTAATTTGGCCACACGGGAAAGAAAAACTAGATAGCTTCCTCACACATCTCAACAGCCTACACCCCAAAATACAATTCACTATGGAAATAGAAGACAACAACCAACTCCCCTTTCTTGACGTCCTAATCTACAAAAAACCTGATGGCTCCCTAGGACACACTATCTACCGGAAAAAAACACACACCAACCGCTACTTACATGCACAATCACACCACCACCCTGCACAAATAAACTCCGTAGCCAAGACTCTCATCTCCAGAACCAAACGCCTGGCTGACAAAGACCACTTGACAACTGAGTTACAGAATCTCTCAAATGTGTTAATCGCCAATGGATACCAGAAAAACAAGGTTACGAAGCTAATCCAAAAAGAAACACCCCCCAAAAACCAAGACACAGAAGAAAACAATGGCATGGCCCTCCTTCCTTATATCAAGGGCACTACAGACAAAATTAGCAAAATCCTCCATAAACACAATATCAAAACAGCCTTCTGCACCAACCAAAAAATAGCCAATATCCTCAGAAACCCAAAAGACAAAATCCAGCTCGAAAACCAAGGGGTCTATGAAATACCCTGCAAAGTCTGCCCAGCCACGTACATTGGACAAACAAACAGACGAATAAATGCACGTATCGCAGAACACAAGAATGCCGTCAAAAAAGAAGAAAAAACTTCCTCTCTTTTCCAACACATGAAAGAAACAGGACACGAAATTAATTTTGCAGATTCCAAATTGCTCTTTAACATGGAACATCACCACAAGAGAATAATCATGGAAGCCATCGAGATAGAGAAACACCCTCACAACATGAACAAGCGTGACGACACGTCCCGCCTGCCTGACATCTGGAAATTAGCCCTCCCCACAAAAACCGACACCAGAACCAGAGGCACACAGAACGCCGTCACCAATCAACCACACCAGACCCAAACCCAGACCCTCTCCACAGACATATTACAGACTCCATCCAGTAGCCAAACTATAGTGGCACCTCCGGATGCTGCACCCCCCTGCAATCCCTACACAGATCTGGCTGGCACAAGGCACAAAATTACAGCTAGCCCCTATACACGAAGCCAAGCCAGAGCACAACTAAATGCAGCACAGCCATCTTCTCAGAAAAACTCTTCACAAGCTCAAGAGGTCAAGACACGAAAGCTTTAGCAACTAATCTACACTTAATGACCCACCCAGTGGTATTCAGAATATCACTCATGAAATCACTCAAGATATCCCTCAAGTAATTAAGGAACAAAAGAAGAAAAGGCACACTAATCTAGGAACTTCCTCTCTGCCCAGAACGTTGGAGGCTATACACCACACCCCTCAACAGTATTTATAGGAACTCAAACACCAGATTCTGCTCTGTTCCAGTAACAAGAAGCCGAAAGCACCAGCCTGAAGATGACGAGTGAGACCTCGTCGAAACGTCGCCCAGACACCCCGACTCTTACACGGGAAGACACCCGAAGACACCAAAACCTGCATATATATATATATATATATATATATATATATATATATATATATGAATGGAACTCAGCTGTGACTGTGAAAAGCCAACAACATTATTCTTATGAGTCCAGAAGTGCACTAGCGCTACTTTGGAGGAGACTAGAGTGAAAAGTGAAAAGAGATCAATAATTTCCATGTTTTCTCAATTCTGTTTTTCTCCTGTCAGTCCAGCTCCACCCTTTCTTAAAAAACGTCCAGTTGTTTAACACCTCCAGGGGTGGATTGTATTCAGATGAGAATGGAGACCTGGCAGCTGACTATGATATTGTGAACTGGGTGGTGTTTCCCAACGAGTCTCGTGGCAGAGTGAAAGTCGGGAGTGTAGAGAGACAGGCAGCCTCACGTTTAAAGCTCACCATTAACCCAGAAGCCATCGTGTGGCCCTTGCAGTTTAAAGAGGTAAATGAATTTTTTATATGCTTTTTTCCTGCTGAGATTTATTAAACCCAAATTATTTACAGGGTTTATCTATATGATACTGGAAATTAGTTTATTTAATTCATATGCAGACTATAATCTAGGCCTCACCTGCTGCACCCAAATTCGCACCATAAACGCTGTTGGGGAAATTGATTTGAATTGGAAAATTTAGTAATTTCCCACCAAGCTGGAGCTCAAACTGCAAGCTGGAGTGGGGTTGGGTCCCATACACTCTCCCCAAAAGCTTTATAAATACATGAAAATAAACTAGGGGAAATAATGTTTTTTTGTGTGAGCGAGCAGTATAATTCTATATGATATAAATCTGCAAAATCCCAGTGGCATCCTGATTTGATTGGTGATGAAAAATGCTGGAACAATAACTAATAACATGCATCCCTGACCAGCCTTGTTTAACATTTTTAATGAAAAGTTTCCATGCTCCGACATCCAGACATTTGTCTGCATAAAGTCATCAATCACCCCTGGCTCTGTGCCCTAGACCCAGTGCCAATAAAAACTGCACAGATTCCCTTTTCTTAACACCTGTTTCCTGTCCTAGTATATCATCAGGCCTGTGATATTTCCTCTGCTCTGCCATTGCTGGGGCAGCAAAAGTTGTTTCTAAACTAGATACTTATGCATCTGCAGTATTTAAATACAAAGGCGGGGGTAGGGTCTTTGCACACCTCATGACTCAATTCCACATCTCTAACCATTTCCCCTTGATGATCCTTCACTCTATTGTCAGATTGTGCCTTGTGCCAGGTGTACTGAAAGCTGTCGCCCTGGATACGCCAAGGTAGTTCAAGAAGGACAACCGGTTTGCTGCTATGCTTGTGCACTGTGTGCTGAAGGGACAATCTCCACTCAGGAAGGTGCGTGACTCAAGAGGAGAAGGCATTCCTTGGGGAAACAAAGATAGGCCAAAGATTCTCTCAGCAGAAATTATCTGTGAAGATCCTAAATACGTCTTTGGAATGTGAAACCATTCTTGGCTACTGTGATGTTAAGTTCCAAAAAGCAGGATTTCTCAAACTGCAGGCCTGGAGGTGGCACCAGTGGGTGATGTAGAGGCATTTCTTGGAAGAATTTGAATAGAGATTTACTCAGAAATATAAGAGGCCAGCATGTTAAAACCATCAGAAAATACAGGGAATAAAGAGAAGGGTGGTTAGAGAGGGAATGTGTTATACGGTGGTACCTCAGGCTAAGAACTTAATTCGTTCTGGAGGTCCGTTCTTAACCTGAAACCATTCTTAACCTGAGGAACCCCTTTAGCTAATGTGGCCTCCCGCCGCCACCGCACGATTTCTGTTCTCATCCTGAAGCAAAGTTCTTAAGCCGAGGTACTATTTCTGGGTTAGTGGAGTCTGTTACCTGAAGCATCTGCAACCCGAGGTACCACTGTATAAACAAAATGTAAATGTAAAAAGGCACAAGGGGAATCATAGAATCAGGGTTAGAAGGGACGCCAAGTCCAACCACCTGCCAATAAAGGAATCTCAACTAAAGCATCCATGACAGATGGCCATCCAACCTCTGCTTGAAAACCTCCCCAAAAAAGGGGAGTTTGTTCCACAGTTTAACTGCACTTTCAAGCGTAGATGTTTTGGAATGTAGCAGAACACATTGTTGTTGTTGTTTAGTCATTTGGTCGTGTCTGACTCTTCGTGACTCCATGGACCAGAGCACGCCAGGCACTCCTGTCTTCCACTGCCTCCCGCAGTTTGGCCAGACTCATGTTTGTAGCTTCGAGGACACCGTCCAACCATCTCATCCTCTGTCGTCCCCTTCTCCTTGTGCCCTCCATCTTTCCCAACATCAGGGTCTTTTCCAGGGAGTCTTCTCTTCTCATAAGGTAGCCAAAGTATTGGAGCCTCAGCTTCACGATCTGTCCTTCCAGTGAGCACTCAGGGCTGATTTCCTTAAGAATGGATAGAATGGCAGAACACATTAGGACCACTGAATTCTCTTATCTTCCTTTCAGATGCAGACTATTGCACCACATGTGCAGAAGATCAGCACCCAAACAAGCACCAAAATCAATGTGTCCCCAAGGTTATCACCTTTCTTGCCTATGAAGACTCTTTGGGGATCACACTGGCATCTTTTGCCCTATTCCTCTCCTTAACCACGGGTTTTGTTTTTGCCATCTTTATTAAATACATGGAAACTCCCATAGTCAAAGCCAATAACCGAGACCTCTCCTACATACTTCTTGTATCTCTCTTGCTTTCCTTTTTGTCCTCCTTCCTTTTCATCGGCTGCCCAAGGAAAGCGACCTGCCTTCTCCGACAAACAGCCTTCAGTGTCATCTTCTCAGCTGCTGTTTCTTCTCTGTTGGCAAAAACCATCACGGTGGTGCTGGCCTTCCTGGCTACAAAGCCAGGGAACAAGGTGAGAAGATGGCTGGGGAAAAGTCTGGCCAACTCCATTATCATTTCCTGTTCCAGTGTCCAAGTTCTCATCTGCACCATCTGGCTGGGCATCTCTCCCCCATTCCCAGACTCTGACATGCACTCCCAGCCTGGAGAGATCATCCTCCAATGCAACGAAGGGTCTGTGGCCATGTTTTATGGTGCCCTTGGCTACATGGGCTTCCTGGCTGCCATCTGCTTCATGGTGGCTTTCCTGGCCAGGAAGCTGCCTGGGGCCTTCAATGAAGCCAAGCTGATCACCTTCAGCATGCTGGTCTTCTGCAGTGTTTGGGTGTCCTTTGTGCCCACTTACCTGAGCACCAAGGGGAAATACATGGTAGCCGTGCAGATCTTCTCTATGTTGGCCTCCAGTGCTGGGCTTTTGGGCTGCATCTTCCTTCCCAAGTGCTACATTATTGTGCTGAGGCCTGATCTGAATACAAAGGAGCATCTCACAATGAAATCAAAGTGAGACATCTTATTCTTTGATGTCAGCTGCCCTTTTTAGCAAGCAGTTCTGTTAAGCTGAGATGCCACAAACTGGACCCAAGGCCTTAATTCACCATTAATTTAAGATGTTAACTAAATGAAGCCTCTTATTCTCAAAACTTCCAGTTCTGCAGATAGATTTGACATTAAAATATTTCTTTCTTAAACCCTGTTCAATTGATGGGCTGTTGATGAAACGTGTGGGGTCAGGCCACTGTCCAATTTACTCACGGCAAGCATGTCAGAAGATAGATGCTCTTGTTTGTATGTGATGCCAATAAAAGGTTTGATGATGATGATAGATGCTCCTTTTTCCCTGGCGGAGGAGGGAGAAACTGGGCAGAAGTAGCTCGGCAGGGGATTTGAAAAGGAATCCCTTAATCAGAGGAGGAGAGGAAAGATGAGGACTTACAGTATTAAGTGATGATACTGAGCATTGAACAGCTCAGAATCACAATACTTCATGGACCACTCTCTCCTATGAACCTATCCAGACCCAGAGATCATCATCTGAAGCCCTTCTTCCTGTGGCTCCTCCAGGAGAGGTCCAAAGGGTGGCAACAAGAGAACAGGCCTTTCCTGTGATGGCTCCTCATTTGTGGAATACCCTCCCCAGGGAGGTTTGCCTGGCACCTTCATTATTCATAATTTAGGTGCTAGGCAAAAACTTTTCTCTTCAACCAGGCATAGGGCTGATTGATGTCCCATGCCCTTTTAAACGTGTTGGGGGGGGTTATTGGTTTTCGTTCCTATTTCTATTATGTATTTTGTGTTTTTTATATTGTAATTTTATGTTGTGAACTGTCCTAAGATCTACGGATGGAGGACATTATACTACTACTAATAAAAATAAAAATAAAAATAAATTGCATCCAGTTTTCATAGTCATACTGCACATGCCCTCCTCCTTAACATGTAATATTTTTTTAAAAAAATATTTTTATTAATTTTGCAATACAAAATTATAAAAGACGCAACACATATTTTCTCACAAATTACATTTGTTATGGACTTCCCTCAGCTCTTCTGATAATCCTCCATATTAATCATTTCTTACACACTTCCTAATTTTATATTGCCTTATACTAATTACCTCTCCTCCCTCCTTTCCCTTTTTTACAATATTCCTAATATTTTTTCTTCACAGAGCTTCTTGTAAGCCCACAAACGTTGTTTCCTCACTGCAAATACTTTTCAGATAATCCACAAATTTACTCCAGTCCAGTGAACTTCTGATCCCGCCGGTTTCGGATCTTCCCTGTCAGTTTATCAAGTTCTGCATAGTCCATTACTTTCATTCTCCACTCTCTCCTTAACATGTAATAGTACTTCTTCACGAGATACATTTTGTATCAGCAGGCCCTTCTTTGTGTGTCTCCTCCATGAGAGGTCTGAAGGATGGCAGCCTAATAACAGGTGTGTGATTGACACCAGAATTATTATTATGGTGGTCTGGTAGGTAAAGGACCCCTGGACGTTTGTCTGCAGACCACTTTCCAGGTCATGTGGTCAGCATGCCTAAACTGCTTCCAGCGCACGGAACACTGTGACAGAAGCCAAAGCACACAGAAACACTAGGAGATGGCTGGGGAAGAGTCTGGCCAACTCCATTTAATCCTGAAATGCAATGAAGGGTTTGTTGCCATGTTTTACAGTGCCCTCAGCTACATGGGCTTCCTGGCTGCCATCTGCTTCACAGTGGCTTTTCTAGCCAGGAAGCTACCTGGGGCCTTCAATGAAGCCAAGCTGATCACCTTCAGCATGCTGGTCTTCTGCAGTGTTTGGGTGTCCTTTGTGCCCACCTACCTGAGCACCAAGGGGAAGTACATGGTAGCCGTGCAGGTCTTCTCTATGTTGGCCTCCAGTGCTGGGCTTCTGGGCTGCATCTTCCTCCCCAAGTGCTACATTATCGTACTGAGACCTCATGTGAATACGAAGGAGAATCTCATGATGAAAATGAAGTGAGGCATGTGATTCCTAACATACTCAGTTCTGCAAACTTATGTATATTTAGGGAATTTTATTTTTAAAAACTGATCATTGATGAAAGCAGGGCAGGTAAGACCCTGTCAGTAGAGTTAGCATCTGGATAGAAGTAGCTGAGGAGGTAGGTTATTTTCAGGGGTGCCATAATGGAATCACTGGACCTTTTTAACTCTACAGTTCTAATATTCTAAGAACTATCTCCCAATACCTCCTTAAAGTTTCACCTGATGTTGCCTCCTTCTTTACAAGGACACTGCCGTGTCTTCATAACCTTAGAGCTTGACGGCTATAATGGCTTTTGTATAGGAATGAATGTCCTTGAAAAGTGTTCAGAAGTTTTCCAGAACATGTAGAGGTGCATCTGCTGGCAGTTTTGTGTCCCCTGGACCAAATGGCCCCAATATGTTCTACCGTGTCCATTGTTTGCCCATAGTTACATTTTCCCATTGAAGTTCAGGTCTTAACAAGCAGAGCCCTAAATGACTTGGACCCTACAGAACATCATGATGACTTCCTCGTTTTGTCACCATGCGACTTTGCATTCAAATATACATAGTAATACAAGGAGAATATTGGGTTGTATCCAACTAAATGCTACTCAGAGTAGAACCATTAAAATAAATTATTCCACCTTTGTCATGTTGATACTTTTCAATAAGTCTACTTGCACTGGATACAACCCATTATATGTGAAGGGTACGCAAATGTATAAACAGCTGCAGTGTCCTTGACAAGATGTACCGATAAGGAGCCTGTGAGCATTAGGGCTGGTTGATATCTGGTTTTCAACATCGCAATATAGCAACAACTAAACATTGTGATATATCACGATGGCTGAAATAAGGATGGAGCTATGTAGAGGCAAACAGTGGGGCTGGGCAATATCTGGTTTTCAACATCGCAATATATCACCAGCTAAACATTGTGATATATCATGATGTCTGAAATAAAGATGGAGCTATACAGAGGCATTGGTTGGCTTCATGGTTTTTCCCGCATTGTGATTTTTGCCAGCGCCTGCTCTTGTAAATTGCTGCCCACTGCAGAAGGCAGGGGCGTGATGAGAGATGAGCCAGCAGACTTAACAGGGGATACAGAACTCAAGAGAAGCATGCACCAGCTTCACGGTTTCTCCTACATTGTGATTTTTGCATCACACACACACACACCATGGTTTGCGATATATTGCCAGGTCAAAAATTATGAAACTGATATCATGACATGAACTTCAAACCAGTATTGGATGATATATTGGCCAGCTCTAGTGATCATTCTCTGCAAATTTCTTCAGAATTTTTTCCCTATTAGAAAACAGCATGATTAAGCCGAAGGCAACTGCAGATGTGCAGATTATTGAGGAGCAGCTAACTAATTCACAATATGTGCTTTACAAGAGAAGGAATGTGAACAAACTTGGTGGTCTGATAATGACTGGTAGAAAATGGGGCTATCAGCAGACAACAAAAGAGTTTCTGCATGGTGGAGAGGGATGACTGCCCCTCAGGTAAGCATATGGGAGATGGTTCATATGGACTCTAAAACCATGATTCCTAATGTGGGGCACACACCCCACAGGGGGGCTATTTGATTTTTAAGGGGGGCAATTCGAGAATAAGTTACACCAAGTTAATGGCCTTTTAGGCTTCCTCCACGTGAATAGGAATTCACTTTTTGAATAATAAGAAATACATATCGGGGGGGGGGATCAGGATTTTAGAGGTGCTTAGGTGGGGCATGGCCAAAAAAAGGTTGGGAACCACTGGTCTAAAACAAAGAGCATTTTCATCCTGCCTAATATGAAAGTGTTTCATTACCACAAAGTTTGCCAAGTTCACCTGCTCCCTCACTGGTCCATGTCAGACAATGGAGCCCCATTGGTGATTTCTCAGAAACACGTTTTCTCTCTAGCTCTGCACCTGCTCATTGCACCATGCAGAGAGACCAAGAGGTTGCAAACAGAAAACTTATTCCCTTTATAATTACCAAAATCATAATGATTAATTCCTCTCTTCACACCAAAGCTCTAGGAATTTCCCCTGAGACCTATATTCCAAGCATCACAATCATGGGCAATGTGATGTAACTTCTTGCAAAGAGCTTGGAAGAATAACTTTGACATAAATACCTCCTGTCCTACCCATCTCAAGATAATAAGTGAATCTCGTGCCACTGAGAGCCTGGTCTGGGATGGTGGGCAGGCAGAGATTGTGCACATGGGAAATTTCCTCTCCCTACCATTAGGTCTTAATCCATGTCTTGAGTCCAGTTGTGTCACTGAAGTCACTGGTGTCATAAGGGAGGACACTTGCCACTGACATTGCTAGGATGATATCACTCCTGCTTCTGCAGCTGCTGCTGCTAATGCCACAGGCTGCCTGTGGGACACAGCTGGGTAGATGCTCTGTGGATCTGATCTGGCTTCAGAATGAACCAGTGAATTATTACAGGGCAGGGGACCATCTCATTAGCGGAATCATCTCACCCAAAGCTGCTGTGTTTGAGGAATACATCTTCTCTCAACCTCCAGTAATCAGGCCTCGTGAGTAAGTTGTTGTTGTTGTTTAGTCATTTATTATTATTATTTTGGTAAATATTTTTTATTCATTTTCCAATATAAATTTATACAAAATTAAACATCCAGTTATCACCAACATCCTCTTTTGGACTTCCATCAACATGTCTGATAATTCTCCGTATTGTCACTTTCTCTACATTTCTTAATTTAATATTGCACTATATAATTATTTGCCTTATCATATTATTTAAGCAATATTTCTACCATACATTCTCACAAAGCTTCCTGAAAACTTACAAACGTTATCTGCTTATCACAAATATTTTTGATATATTCTGTAAATTTATTCCAGTCCTCAGTGAATCCCTGGTCTCGTCGGTTCCGGATCCTCCCTGTTAACTTGTCCAGTTCTGCATAATCCATTAATTTCATTCTCCATTCTTCAATCGTAGGCACTTCTTCTTGTTTCCACTTCTGGGCCAACAAAATTCTAGCTGCTGCGTATAAAAATACCTTCCAATCCTTCTTATTAATTTCATAACCTAATATTCCTAATAGATATGTTTCTGTTGTTGTTTAGTCGTTTAGTTGTGTCCTATTCTTCGTGACCCCATGATCCAGAGTACACCAGGCACTCCTGTCTTCCACCGCCTCCCGCAGTTTGGTCACACTCATGCTGGTAGCTTCGAGAACACTGTCCAGCCATCTTGTCCTCTGTCGTCCCCTTCTCCTTGTGCCCTCCATCTTTCCCAACATCAGGGTCTTTTCCAGGGAGTCTTCTCTTCTCATGAGGTGGCCAAAGTATTGGAGCCTCAGCTTCAGGATCTGTCCTTCCAGTGAGCACTCAGGGCTGATTTCCTTCAGAATGTACCAGGATCCAACACCGCCCCACCTGTGCATTGACTGTTCCCAAGGACCGCTCTTATTTTCTGGTACCCCTGGTCAGGTTCTCTCCCAATATTGAGTGTGATGGCTCCTCATTTCAGATGAGTTGTTTATCCAGCATTCATCGTGGTTTGCTTGTACAAAGCTTAAGCAATGCTCGGGTTATATCTGGGCTTTATCAAGCATTCTTTCTGATTTGTTAGTTTCTTTGGAGCTCTTCTCAATCTCTTTTTGAGTTACTGACCCTGAAGAATCTACCATCACCAGCAAACTTGGCCACTTCACTGCTCAGTCCTAACTCTAGATTGTATATGAACAAGTTAACAAGTGCCTGTTTCTCTTACCCAGTGTAAAGGATGAACATTCATTTTCAACATAGGTAGATGCATAAAACCACATCTTCTTAACACACCCTTTGATCAGCTTCCAAACCACAAACCTCTAAAAAAAAGTTGATTTTGTTCTTTAAAGACTGTGAACAATAACCTCTTTTTCTTTTTCAAGAGTAATTTTTGGACCTAGTATATGGTACTAAAATGATTTAATAATAGGTACTCTAACTGAAAATATGATTAGTGGAAAATACAAAAAACGCATGAAACAAGGTAACAATTTGCTGTTATTTTTATTGTAAAGAAAGCAGGGTTCGGAAGATGTGGGGAAGTCTGGTGGATTTTGAAAATGGTGATGGAAAGATGGAAAATTTCTTTCTTCAATCTTTTCTTTTCTTTTTCTGTAAAGCTGCTTTTAATGTATATCTGATTGTACATTTGTACCTGGAAAGAAGCAATAAAAAATATTATTTAAAAAAAAAAGTGGCAAATAACTATCCAACTTGCAGCCAGGATCTGTATCTCTCCGCCAATAAAAACATAGAAACAATTACCTGGAGATACCCTGTTTTGAGGTGTATGTACCTGAGAAGGCCTTTAGAAAGAATATGGCATTTTGTTTTCACTGAATGGATAATGGCAGCCTGTCACAAGTGTTTTATTTGATGCTTTGCAGTATCTCTGAAGAGAAGTACTGGCACATTCTGTCCTTCTTGTTTGCTGTTCAGGAGATTAATCAGGATCCCTTGATCTTAACCAACATCACCTTGGGCTACAACCTCTTTGAAACCTATTTCGATGGCAGAGTGGTTTCCAGTGCACTGCTGGACGGGCATTCTGGTGGGGAAATGAATATTCCCAACTACAACTGTAAAAGACGCAAGAACCTCTTGGCTGTTATTGAAGGGGCTGAATCGGACATTTCTACCCATGTTTCTAGCATGTTGGGCATCTACAAAATCCCACAGGTAGGGCCTGGGATGGCCAGCAGCCAGGGATGCAACAGTGGTGGATCGATTAGACTATGTGAACCGTGAGCTCCCATCCTACCCTAGGATTCTCCGTTTTCTGAAGGATTCCCTTAAAACTATTTACAATAGGCTCAATCTTGCCTGAAGATGCCTTAAGAGCATAAGCATCTGCACCATCTATTCCAGCACCCTGCTTTCAGAGTAGCCTACCAGATGCCACTTTCAGGAAGCCCGCAAATGGACCCGAGTGCAACATCACTCTCCCTACTTTTGATTCCCAACAACTGGAATTCAGAGGTAGACTGCCCTCTGGCTAGGGATCATTGGTAGTCTTATCCTCCCTGAGTCTACCTACTCCTCTCTGAAGGCCATGCAATTTGTGGACATATTTCCATCTTGTGGGGGCAAGCCCACAGTTTGACTATGCCCTGTGAAGAAGCATTCTAAATCCTCCAACATTCAGGTTCATTGGGTGGCCTTAAGTCCTAGTTTTATGGGATACAGAGAAAAGGGTCTTTTTATCCTTTCTCCATACCATGAATACTTTTACAACTCTATCATGTCTCTTTTGCTCTCTAAACTAAAAAGATCCGGAAAATTGTAACCTTTCCCCATAGGAGAGTTGCTCCAAAGCAGGATTTCCCAAGCCTAGGTCTCCAAGTTTTTTTTTTTGGGTTTTTTTTTTTGGACTACAGTTCCCATCATCCCTGACCACTGGTCCTGCTAGCTAGGGATAATGGAAATTGTTGTCCAAAAAGAGCTGGAGACCCAAGTTTGGGAAACGCTGCTCCAAACCTTAGATCATTTTTGTTCACCTTTTTAGCGCTTTTCCTCATTCTACAATAACCTTCTTGAGGCATAGGAATAACATGCATTATGATGTTGACAGTTTTGATTTTGAATCCTTCCATAAAAATGCCCAACATGGAGTTGGTCATTTGCACAACAGCTGCATACAGTGGTACCTCAGGTTAAGAACTTAATTCATTCCGGAGGTCCGTACTTAACCTGAAACTGTTCTTAACCTGAGGCACCACTTTAGCTAATGGGGCCTCCTGCTGCCACCACGCCTCCAGAGCCCAATTTCTGTTCTCATCCTGAAGCAAAGTTCTTAACCTGAAGCACTATTTCTGGGTTAGCGGAGTCTGCAACCTGAAGCGTATGTAACCTGAGGTAACACTGTGCTGGGAATATTTTTATTAAGCTTCCCAACATGACCTCATTTATGAGTAGAAAGTAAAGCACTGTCTTGAACATTCTTTTGATGATAGTTACAGATAGGTAGCCGATAGGTAGGTAGCCGACATTCTTTTGATGATAGTTACAGATAGGTAGCCGTGTTGGTCTGCCATAGTCAAAATAAAAAATTCCTTCCAATAGCACCTTAAAGACCTGTTGACAGAAGGGTGGTGGGAATGGGAGATTGGCAGATAGCTGAGATGAGCCTGGGTCAGATAGCTATTGGCAGATAGCTGAGATGAGCCTGAGCTGAGATGAGTCGTCAACAGGCTCATCTCAGCTATCTGCCAATCTCCCATTCCCACCACCCTTCTGAGTAATACCCCTCCCCACCTTCTCACTATATAGAAGGATCTGACAGCTTCTGTTTCAGTGTATCTGAAGAAGTGTGCATGCACACGAAAGCTCATACCAAGAACTAACTTAGTTGGTCTTTAAGGTGCTACTGGAAGGAATTTTTTATTCTTTTGATGGCGTATGATGCATGCCCCGCACTGACATGGCCTCTTTTTGCTTGTTATTAACATATATATGATATTCTTCCTTTTTCTCACTAGGTGAGTTATGGCTTTCCTCTTCATGATAAAACTCAGTTCCCTTTTGCCTATCGGATGATCCCAGAGGAGAAAACCCAGCACCTGGGGATTGTCCAACTCCTCCTGCGTTTTGGATGGACGTGGATTGGAATCTTTGCTCCAGACAATTATAATGGAGAAAGGTTCATAAGTTCCATAACACCTCTGATGCTCACCAATGGAATTTGTGTTGCCTTCTCAGAAAAAATAGTTTATCAGAATCTATACCAAATCGCCATGCTGAATGAACCACCTATCTTGTGGAGAAAAGTCAATGTATTTGTCTACAATGGAGACTCTTCCAATAAATTTGGCATCATCATTAAGGTCCAAAGCGTATTTGAAAAGATACAACCTGGGGGGAAAGTTTGGATCACAACAGCCTTTCCGGACATCAACATGAACTTGTCTCATGATATGAATACTTTCATGTACACCCATGGTTCTTTGTCCTTCATAATGAAGACTAGAAAACGGACAAAATATGACTATTATAAGCCACAGTCTGGCAGAACACTATGGTTCTGGGACAAATCATTTCACTGTTTATGTCCAGAGAATGTGTTGCCCATGAAAGGCTGGACAAGATGCACAGAGAAAGAAAAACTGGAGATTCTTCCCCAAGAGGAGATTGAAAGGGCCCTGTCTCAAGACAGCTATGTTACTTATAGCAGCATCCAAACTGTGGCACTTGCCTTAAGTTCTGCCTATTCATCCAGATCCAAACAGATGCTGATGATGGGTAGAGGGGACAGTTGGGGACATGGAAGACTACAGCCCTGGCAGGTACAGTATTCTCCTTTTGCAACATGAATGTAGAAAGTGGTGTCTCCTCACAGGTCAGTTTTATGTGCCCTTCTTTTTAACTTGTTCATGCGTTTAACTTGTTGTGCGTGAAAAGTGAGCAAACTAAATGTACTGATGATACCCAATTGTTCTGGGTGGTTAAAAGTAAGAGGGATTGTGAAGAGCTCCAAAAAAATTTTTTTTCCCCAAATGGAATGAATGGGCAGAAAAATGGCAAATTCAATTCATTCTAAGCAAGTATAAAATTACGTGTATTATGAGATGGTTCAAGGGCAGTTCAGAGGGTGAAATCAAGATTAGAGGAATTTCAGAACAAAGGTGGGGGGGGAGGAAAGGAAGTCATCAGGAGGGCCCAAGCAGTGAATTATGAGAGGGTCCAACCCCCATTGTTGCCAGATGTCACAGAAGGGGAGAATCATGTGAATCAGCCACTATTCCATCTTCTGAGTGTGCAGTTCCTTTGGTAACTGAGGAGGTGGGCAGCCAATTTTCAGGGCCAGCTGAATCCAAGACGGAAGGAGAGACAGAGGGACTGAGTTGGGCTCAGCTAATAATAATAATAATAATAATAATAATAATAATAATAATAATAATAGATAGGTAGCCGTGTTGGTCTGCCATAGTCAAAATAAAAAAATTCCTTCCAGTAGCACCTTAAAGACCAACTAAGTTAGTTCTTGGTATGAGCTTTCGTGTGTATCTGAAGAAGTGTGCATGCACACGAAAGCTCATACCAAGAACTAACTTAGTTGGTCTTTAAGGTGCTACTGGAAGGATTTTTTTATAATAATAATAATTTATTTGTACCCCACCCATCTGGCTGGGTCTCCCCAGCTCCTCTGGGCGGCTTCCAACAAAGATTAAAAATACATTAAAATGTCACACATTAAAAACTTCCCTGAACAAGGTTGCCTTCAGATGTCTTCTAAATGTCAGGTAGTTGTTTATCTCTTTGACATCTGATGGGAGGGCGTTCCACAGGGCGTTCCCTGTAGCTTAGCTTCTCGCAGTGAGGGAACCGCCAGAAGGCCCTCCGCGCTGGACCTCAGAATGGTCACCAACAGCAGCAGCACAAACAGATCCAGCCTACCCAAAGGAACACCTATAAGAGAGGCCAAGGCTCTCCTTATCTTATGCTCTTACAGAGTAGGCAGAAGCAGCAGACAAAGGAAGAGAGGACCACTTGAAGCAAAAGATTGGGGGCACAGCAACTTCACAGTATTCTTAAAGATCCAGTGGCCTTCTGGGTCAATAAGAGTACTGTGAAGTTGCTGTGCCCCCAGTCTTTTGCTTCAAATAGCCCACCTCACTTTGTCTAACTGTAAGGTATGGTTCTGCTTGCATAATTCTCCTAAGAGTGCACAATGAGCCTGTGCATGTAATGATCCTAGCTCTGCCCATTTACAAAGTCGGGCAGGAGAAAAGGGAGGACTTAAGAATGTATTTCAGCTGTGACTGCGGAAAGCCAACAGCAATCGATTCCTATGAGTCCAGAAGTGCACTGACCCAAGATGAAGACAACCAAGATGACCATTGGTTTGGAATCCGTGCCTTATGAGGAGCGATGATTGGAGCTGGGTCTGTTTAGCCTGGGAAAGAGGAGGCTGAGAGGAGATACGAGAGCCAGTTTCAAGTATCTCAAGGGCTGTCCCATCATGGAATAGGGAGCTGGCTTGTTTTCTCCTGTAGGGTAGGACTTGAACCAATGGCTTCAAGCTACAAGAAAGGAGATTCCAACGAAACATCAAGAAAAAACTTTCTAACAGTAAGAGCTGTTTGGCAGTGGAGTGGTCTCCCCCAGGAGGTTGTGGACTCAAGTTCCTTGGAGGTTTTTAAGTAGAGGTTGGGTGCCCATTTGTCATGGATGCTTTAGCTGAGATTCCTGCATTGCAGGGGGTTGGGCTAGATGACCCTTAGGGTCCCTTCCAACCTTACAATTCTATGATTCTTTGATTCTGTGAACCTAATTCATAAGCTTCCAGGTATTATGAATTCTTCATAAGCTTCCGGGTATTATTCATTCTTCTTTTTCTCCTGTCAGTCCAGCTCCACCCTTTCTTAAGAAACGTCCAGTTGTTTAACACCTCCAGGGGTGGACTCTATTCAGATGAGAATGGGGAGCTGGCAGCTGACTATGACATTGTGAACTGGGTGATGTTTCTCAATAAGTCTCAAGGCAGAGTGAAAGTCGGGAGCGTAGAGAGACAGGAAGCCTCTGATTTAAAGCTCACCATTAACCCAGAAGCCATCGTGTGGCCCTTGCAGTTTAAAGAGGTAGGGGGAAAGATTTATGTGTGCTTTATTACCCTGTGACATTTGTTAAATAATTTACTCTATATTATACAGGAAATTATTCCTACGCAATTCGTTTGCAATCTAATCTAGGGCTGATTTCAAAGGCCTCCCTCCCCAATTCTCAGCATAAACAGAAAATTAATTTGAATTGGAAAACCACTTTAAGGGTGGTGGTGGGTTTTTACATTTCAGAGGTGTGCACATTTTACAAAATAAATAAATACTTAATGAAATAAATATATAAAATGTGGTCATTTTCTATCACTCCCTACACACACACATCCTTGAAAGTAGAGCAGAAACTGCATGCTGGAGTGGGGTCCTATACAATGTCCCCAACAGCCCCCCCCCCATTAGTCACTTTTAAGAAAACCCAGCCTTTTAAAGTATGCATTTTAAATATGTGAATAATGTTTAAGTGAGTGAGCAGTATATTATACGTATATAATATAATGCAAAATTGCATAAAACCCAATGGCATCCTGGCTTGATTGGTGCTGGAATATATAACAACGCGGGTGGCGTTGGACTTGCCGATCAGAAGGTTGGCGGTTCGAATCCCCACGATGCGGTGAGCTCCCGTTGCTCTGTCCCAGTTCCTGCCAAACTAGCAGTTTGAAAGCATGCCAGTGCAAGTAGATAAATAGGTACCTTTGCGGCGGGAAGGTAAATGGTGTTTCCGTGCGCTCTGACACTCGTCGCAGTGTCCCGTTGCTCCAGAAGCAGTTTAGTCATGCTGGCCACATGATTCAGAAAAATGTCTGAGGACCAACACTGGCTCCCTTGGCCTGAAAGCGATATGAGCACCACAACCCCATAGTCGCCTTTGACTGGTCTTAACCATCCAGGTGTCCTTTACCTTTACCTTTATATAACAACAATAATATGATAACACATATCAGTCCATCCATCCAACCAACCGTCCTTGTTTAACATCTTTAATGGAAAGTTTCCATGATCTGACTGACATCCTGACATTCATCTCCATAATGTCACCAATCACCCTCTGGTACTGTGCCATTCACCCAGTGCCAAGAAAAACTCTGCAGATTCCCTTTTCTTAACAGCTGTTTCCTGTCCTAGTTTATCATCAGGCCTGTGATCTTTCTGATGCTCTGCCATTGCTGGAGCAGCAAAATTATATACACCAGAGTTGTTTCAAACTAGAAACTTGTACATCAACAGTATTTGCCTATAATGGATGGAGTAGGGTCCATCTACACCTTATGACTCACTTTCACATCTTTCACACCTTTCCCCTTGATGCTCCTTCACTTAATTGGCAGACCGTGCCTCGCGCCAGGTGTACCGAAAGCTGTCGCCCTGGATATGCCAAGTTGGTTCAAGAAGGGCAACCGGTTTGCTGTTATGTTTGCGATCCGTGTGCTGCAGGGACAATCTCCACTCAGGAAGGTGGGTGACTCAGGGCTTGTCTACATTTACTTTTTTGCCCCATGCTTTCTTAGCACATGTCCACACTTTCCCAGTCGGCGATTGTCATTTGCTCTGACTCAATGCTAAAATGCAGGTTTCCTCACGGAAAGCACAGGGATGGGGGGGGGGTGTAGAAATGTGGAACAAAATGAATTCTGGGCGAGGGCTAAATTTTGTTCCTCAGTTGAGAAACCATTGTGCTTTAAACCATGATCAAGATTGTATGGGGAAAATACGGAATAACAGATACAATCCTGCTTAAAATGTATATAGGAAGTGCAGTGTAAGCGACGGAAGTCAATCAATGAAATTTTATTATTTTCATATTGAGATATTTGTAGAATAAATTTGGAAGAAATTCTTCCAACTTTTCTACTTCTTCTTTTTTTCTTTATTTTTTCTTCTTTTTTCGTTTCTTCTTTTTCTCTTTTGTTCCTATTTTCATGTATATGTGCTTATTTGAAGTGTATATGTGTGTATGTACTTGTGTTTTGCTTATATTTTGTAACAATTATGTTAAATTTAAAAAATAAAAAATAAACCATGATGGAGTGTAGACAAATAAACAAATTAGTTTTATTTAAGAGGTGCTTCCTCATACGTTGAACCTCTGGGTAGGGAATGTGGACACTGGACAGTGTTCACAGAAGTACTATATTTTACTGCTGCTTAATCATAAGCACTACCACAAAGAGTTAATTCTAGCACTCTCCTGTGTTAATAACAGTGAGAGGTGTATCTATTAACACATGAATAAATTTGGTCTTGTTACCCAGTACCCATCTTCAGTGCAGGCGACTGTCACAATTGGATCACTATCTTTTGCCCAAAATGGGAAGTCTGAATCACAATGCCTAGAAAGAGTGTGTGATTGTTGTTCTCAGGCATTTCCAGCTATCTCAAATAGGTTGTCAGGAATGAGCCAGCTCCTAGTGGAACTTTACAGCCGGCTGCAGAACAGAGAGGGTTAGATCTGATGCAGGCTGAACAGCGGCCAGTGCCCAGTGCACATCCTTCGGACATTGGAATGCCGGTTGCCAAGGGAACGACTGAGAGCAGGCTGGAACACAGCCAAAGCTCTCAGGAAGCTCAAACAAGCATGAACAGACACAGAGATAATTTGTTGGAAAAGGAAGAGGCTGGAGCTGATCCAATAAGTCCAAGTCCGCGGCGAATGGGAGGGCTGCTAGACAGGAAGCAAAACAAGAGATGTAAGGGGTGATGGTTCAATATTTTCTGTAGACATAGGAAGGAGTCTTCAGAAGGGTCATCTTGAATGGTAATGTCAGTGGCTTCGTTAGAGCTGCTCGGAGCTATCTGTTTGTTTTTGCAATAAATCCTGCTTTTTAATTACCTATGCTTACTATGTTATCAAGCTGGGAACCTGGACTCCTGACATAGGTCCTGCAGAAAGAAAGTGTGATAACTTGTTTCTCGATGAATTGGATAATGTGAGATGAAAGAAATAACTTCAGGACAGAAAGCACAGAGTTGGTCTTATGGATGCTGCTGATTTCATTCCCACCCTACTTTATATATGATTGGGACAGATGAATATTCTGGAGTATAAGCTATCATGCTGAAACATATATGTTATGGAATGTAACAGAATTCATAATATTACTGTTCTAAGCTTCCTGTTAGGACTACTGAATGCTCTCCTCTTCCTTTCAGATGCAGACTATTGCACCACATGTCCAGAAGATCAGCACCCAAACAAGCATCAAAATCAATGTGTCCCCAAGGTTATCACCTTTCTGGCCTATGAAGACTCTTTAGGGATCACATTGGCATCTTTTGCCCTATTCCTCTCCTTAACCACGGGTTTTGTTTTTGCCATCTTTACTAAATACATGGAAACTTCCATAGTCAAAGCCAATAACCGAGACCTCTCCTACATACTTCTTGTATCTCTCTTGCTTTCCTTTTTGTCCTCCTTCCTTTTCATCGGCCGCCCAAGGAAAGTGACCTGCCTTCTCCGACAAACAGCCTTCAGCGTCATCTTCTCAGTTGCTGTTTCATCTGTGTTAGCAAAAACCATCACGGTGGTGCTGGCCTTCCTGGCTACAAAGCCAGGGAACAAGGTTAGAAGATGGCTGGGGAAAAGTCTGGCCAATTCCATTATCATTTCCTGTTCCAGTGTACAAATTCTCCTCTGCACCATCTGGCTGGGCATCTCTCCCCCATTCCCAGACTCTGACATGCACTCCCAGCCTGGAGAGATCATCCTGCAATGCAATGAAGGGTTTGTTGCCATGTTTTACAGTGCCCTCAGCTACATGGGCTTCCTGGCTGCCATCTGCTTCACAGTGGCTTTTCTAGCCAGGAAGCTGCCTGGGGCCTTCAATGAAGCCAAGCTGATCACCTTCAGCATGCTGGTTTTCTGCAGTGTTTGGGTGTCTTTTGTTCCCACCTACCTGAGCACCAAGGGGAAGTACATGGTAGCTGTGCAGGTCTTCTCTATATTGGCCTCCAGTGCTGGGCTTCTGGGCTGCATCTTCCTTCCCAAGTGCTACATTATTGTGCTGAGACCTGATCTGAATAGAAAGGAGCATCTCACAATGAAAATTAAATGAGGCATCTAATTCGTAAAATATTAAGGAAGGAGGAGTTACAGCTTTTAAGGATAATACTATGTGTAATGCTACTGAATGCACCCTTCTTCTCCACCAGATATAGTTTGTGAATTGGTACTGATCTTACTTTTTCTTGGAAGGTGTCTCCATCTGGTGTTAAGTAATTCTAGGAATTCTCTGAACTTCTGCATGGAGGAAAGAATTGAAGCATAAACCAAAAAGATGTCACAGTTCAGAAGAGGGAACTGATCTCTCTGTTGGGTGATAATGCCAAGGCCAGTGCCGCTGCCCCCAATGCAGTGTCACCTGGGATTCATCACTCCGGTCTTCCATCATGCTGATGTGGCCTATATCCAAGGACATGAGCACACGACAAGCAGAGTTCATACAGAAGCTTAGCCTTGAGGAGTAACATCTAAGCCTAATTTATTGCAAATTAAATCAAACGTAGCAGAACAAAGAAAAATGTGGCTTCTCTCTTTCTTCCTCGGAGAAAGAACTGCAAAAGCAATAGCAATACAAAACTGAACAGCGTTTCTCAATTTCCGCTCACAAGACTCCAATAATCAGTGCTGGAATGTAAACAGACATGTGACATGTAACAATCTCACACATCTGCAGCACGGGAGGAATGGAATTCTCAACAATCCCTTCCAACAGGGAAGGGCTGTAGCTCAGTGGTTGAACAGTGGGTCCAGGTTGAATCCTTGACATTTCAGGGTGGGCTGGGTGAATGTCCCCTGGCTGAAAAGAACCCCTGTCCCCCTGTGTAGACACAATAGACCTAGATGGACTAATGATTCAACAGTACACGGCAGCTTCCTATGTTCCTAAGAAAATTATCCCCACTTTCTAGGTCCTGTGCAAATTTATCCTAGTCTTCTGTGCCAAGACAAGAGAGGCCAACTGACATTTCTAAATACTTTCTCTTCCCTCTCCGGATCCCTCTCATGTCTTCTGCCTGGACTAGTTGCTGGGGAGGAAGCACCTTCGTTCAATTTTTCTGAGGGCTCCATTTCTACATTCCTGCAGTCAAAGTACCTTCTGCAGGGGACATGGCCTTCTCTTCTTCTACTGTTTTGTTAGTGCAGAGTTCTTTCTTTGAAGACTCGGGCGCTGGAAATGGAGGGTGAGAAATATTTTAAATAAAATAATAACAAATGGGTGAGATAAGCCGAATGGAGAGCAGCTGAGAGGAGAAAGAACCAGTCCAGAAGAAGGATGCCCATGCTCTGAGGATACATTTTGGAGGGAAAATCCTGAGGTTCAGTTGACTAAACTGGATTGACTTAAATGCCAGAGGAGAAAGTTCTGCATGTTTCTGTGGGAATTTCAGGGGTGTCAGGGACTGGGCAGATGAGGAGTAGTGGTGGAGACTTCCACCTCAAGAAGCCTCCAAGCAGGAGGAAAATGGGGATACAATGGACCCAGATTGGTGGTGGTGACAAACAGGACACATCCCAGAAGAAACAAAGAGCTGAGAAATAATGGGAGATGAGGAACCAGCAGATGCTCTAGTTCTGAACAGGGACAGGACTCAGAAGTCAGAGAAACAGTGGACACTACATCACTTGAAAGCCTGGTGGAACCTCCTATTTCTCCACAGACCAGGCGATTCCTTCATATCTTAGAGCAGAAGGCTAAACAGAGACAGAAATATTCCATTGCTAGCCACCGTAGACAGTAAGGAGGGTTTTGGAAGCTAGGAAGTCCCACAAGAGGGGTGGAGCAGGTACTCTGAGCAATGTCTCGAGACTTAAGAGAGCATAATCCATAGTCTCTATGTGTGTCCTGATGATTTAAATAAAAGAGCTAGCAGAAGCTCTCTGTGTCTCTGATTTCTCCAAGCAGCTAGCCTGGGAGTCATGATGGGGAAACAGTAAAACTGGACATTAACATTCATCACAAACTATTGTCTTTCATTGTCCCCTAACCACTTAGTCCCACATAACCCTACCCTGCCTTATAATCCAGTAGCATGGCAGTTAATGATGGTGAAAAGGCAGGCAAACTGGTCAAATCAGACAGGCACAGGAGAGAATCTATAGGACAGAAATAGGAGAGGAGAGAGCCGGTCAGGAATCATGACCCTTATCTCAAGTTTCAAATGGGATGCAGTTGTGCTCTTTGCATTCTCTGCCAAGTTCAAAATACAACCTGGTGGTGCAGAAATGCCAAATTGACCACAAGGCCGTCAATGGATATATAATCTGTGGTCTGCTGTGCTCCTTTGTTTTCTTTCTTTCTTGTTAGCCTCCTGTAGTTTTAGTGGCTGACTGACAGAGAGCAGTTCTCCTGAGGAACCTTTTCATAGCATGCAAATCTAAAGATGATTGCCTGCGAGTAAGGATGCCTCTGAGGCACTCACTAGCCGCACAAGAACTCTGCCAGCAAGAAAAGTGGCAGCTTTTATTTCTGAGAACATGAGCAGAGCTTATGCTGCTTGTGACATCATACATTATGGCATAATGATGAGCTTAGAATCATAGAATCATAGAGTTGGAAGAGACCACAAGGGCCGAGTCCAACCCCCTGCCAAGCAGGAAACACCATCAGAGCACTCCTGACATATGGTTGTCAAGCCTCTGCTTAAAGACCTCCAAAGGAGGAGACTCCACCACACTCCTTGGCAGCAAATTCCACTGTCGAACAGCTCTTGCTGTCAGGAAGTTCTTCCTAATCTTTAGGTGGAATCTTCTTTCTTGTAGTTTGGATCCATTGCTCCGTGTCCGCTTCTCTGGAGCAGCAGAAAACAACCTTTCTCCCTCCTCTATATGACATCCTTTTATATATTTGAACATGGCTATCATATCACCCCTTAACCTCCTCTAAACATGCCCAGCTCCCTTAGCCGTTCCTCATAAGGCATCGTTTCCAGGCCTTTGACCATTTTGGTTGCCCTCCTCTGGACACGTTCCAGTTTGTCCGTGTCCTCCTTGAACTGTGGTGCCCAGAACTGGACACAGTACTCCAGGTGAGGTCTGACCAGAGCAGAATACAGTGGCACTATTACTTCCCTTGATCTAGATGCTATACTCCTATTGATGCCGTATAAGCATTCTAAACACAGGCCAGTTGTTCACCAGGCATCCTGAGCCATAAAGATAGAAGGTAGCTTTGATTTAGCTTTTGTTAGTTTTGTTAATCTTTAGATAGATCTTAAGGGCCAGAAACACAGTTTACACGGAGATGGTAAATGCATTCCTCCTTGGTTCCTGTTTATTTAGCTTAACCACGTATGCATGCTCAAGTAGGAAATAATTTCTTTGTAGTTAAAAGGATTTCTTCTGATCTGACTTTGTCCCATGTGGGTTTTTTTGAAATGTTCAAAGGACATCTGATTGGTTCTTACGAACACTGTGTAAAAAGTTCTTTTGTGAATAAAACAACCTGGGCCAAGGGGTGGAGAGATTATTATTGGTACTCCTCCCACAGTCTTGCTGGTCAAGCCTCGTGTGTATTTTATTAATCAGGGTGCAATCCTTCCTTGCTTTTGGAACGCAACACAGGATAAATTAAAGGGGAGGGAGGATGGATATAGCCAGAAAAGTAGGGGCGAAGTGAGGAATAAATAAAGAGAATCCAGTTGGAAGAGGTCTGAAATGAGGTCTGTTGTCAAGTACGGGAGTTCCCCTTTTCCTTCTGGTAGCTCACCGATAAGAATTAATGAACATTTGGTAGATTTATTTTCCTTTTATTACAGCATTATGTTGCAAGCACAAACAGGCAATCCTCCGTAAGGATATCAGTTGCTTACTCTGACTCCTCCTCACTTCCACAGCAAGAAGCATGCCAACGGGAAGTCCCTCCCCACCCCACTCGTCTCCTTTGTTCTCTGACACGCTTGGACCTCCAAGTTTGGAGGGAGGGAGGGGATCCCCACACACACACTCTCGACTTATGTATTGGCTAGCTGCTCTCTCAGGATGTGGGCCTCTGCCATTGATTAAAGGAATGGGGTGAGGTCAGCCAGCTCACAAGAAAGATGCACGCTTTTCCTTGACAGAAGAGGGAGAAACTGGACAGAAATAGTGGGGGAAGGGATTTGAAAAGGAAACAGTTGAAGGAAATCATCTTCCTCCTTCAGACATGATAATTTGCGTGTTGAGTTCCACAGTGCCACCCCCCAAATAATTACACACTTCACACATCAATTTTGTTTAAGGTTTTTGGCATAATTTTGGCCACAACTTTATTCAAATACAAAAAATGTGAGTGGTTGCTTAGGCATTGGTGACTATCTGTCCTTGCCCCCACAGGACAGAGCTGGCACTTCCGGACTCCACCGGAAGCCAGCGTGGGAAACAAGTATTGGGTGAGAAATGAGGCTGGGAATCAATCCAACACTTCTCACCCTCATGTTCCGGTGGGGCTTGCACGGCCCAAGCCCGGCTCCACGGACAGGACGAAAGAATGGCAAGCCCCTGGATTCCTTTAACGGAATTCCCTTTCCGCATCATTTGGAGGGGTAGGCACTTACCCCTCCAAGCACCAATTAACCAATGCCTAACCGCCATGGAGCCTCCAGCTCACCGCCAAACCACTCACAGCCCCAACCAAGACCTCAGCTTGGCAGCCACCGCACCTAACCAAGCCTCATTCCCTGAAGCAGAAAGGTGCACGCCATCATCTCGGAAAAAGGATGGCATCTTAAAAAGAATCGCAGGGTGAGAAATCACATCTCCACCCAGCTCAGCAATCCGGTGTGTCACAGCAGAATTGATGCGCTTTCTGGCCCTTTCTGTGGCGACTGGGCAATGACTGCCCCTCCAGACACATCGTTGCAAAAGCTGAGACCAAAATATCATTGCTGTAGGCACCATTGCCCGCAATGTCCCCAAGTCCGTCCAAATTGCAGCACGCAGTGAAGAACGGCCCATAGCCACCAGGTCGTTCTCTCCCAGCTGTATTAAACCAAGACCTCAGCTTGGCCACCACCGCACCAATCCAAGCCTCATTCCCTGAAGCAGAAAGGTGCACGCCATCAGCTCGGAAAAAGGATGGCCTCTCAAAAAGAATCTCGGGGTGGGAAATCACATCTCCACCCAGCTCAAAAATCTTTTTTGAAACAGCAGAATTGATGAGTTTTCTGGCCCTTTCAGTGGCAGCTGGGCAACGACTGCCCCTCCAAATGCGTCGTTGCAAAAGCTTTGACCAGAAATTTTTTTGCTGTTGGCACCATTGCCCGCAGCGTCTCCAGGTCACCCAAAATCGCAGCACGTAGCGAAAAACAGTCCATGGCCACACAGGTCATTCTCACCCAGCTGCACCCCAACAGCAGTGGGCGGCCCTTCCAGCAGCACCTGCCTCCGAATGAGCGGCAGGAATTCTGGCCGGCGCATTCCCCGTCTAGACAGCCAAGGCAACTGCACATGGAGGAAGGCCGAGACCCAGTCCCAATCCGGACTGCCGTGCACTGATGCCAGCCCAATGCATGATGCTGTGCCCCACCATCCAGATGCGGACAGCTGCTAAACCTAAGATAAAACAAGCAAAAATTGTAAGACACCAATAATGTTAATGAACATAACCTTTGAAATCATTCGATTTCCAACGACCTGTATTTTATTTCCACCGCCTTATTAACATGCTTTCCGGCCTTCTTGGTGGTAGTTTGTCTAGGCATTGGTTCCCGACTAGCTGCACCTGACCTCAGCAGGGCAGCACTGACGACTGGGCCCCACCATATCGTCAGTACCAGCAAACATTGTGGGGGAGCAATGAATCCCAAGGCAATCGCATCCCGCCAGGTGTCGTTCCCCATAGGGGACAGATGCACCCCATCTGCCCTAAAGAGGGCAACAGCCTTGAAGAAAATTAGGAGGGTGCAATATTACAGAACCACCTAAAGCAAGGTCCTATTTTATTTTATTTGTTATTTTATTAACTTTATTTATTTTCTTTATTTTATTCTATTATCCACCGCCTTATTAACATGCTTTCTGGCCTGCTCGGTGGTAGTTTGTCTAGGCATTGGGTCCCAACTAACTGCACCTGACCTCAGCAGGGCAGCACTGACGACTGGGCCCCACCATATCGTCAGTTCCAGTAAACAGCATGGGGGAGCAATGAACCAGGATCAGACTCAAGCTCACCCCAAATGCTCCCAGGGACTCTTGCATGGCCCTACCCCTCAAAAGGGGTCAACAAAAGCATGGCGAATCCTTGGATTCCCTTAATGAAACATCTTTGCGCATTGGAGGGGACAGGTGCTCCAACCCCCCCTCCAGACCACCTTGAACCAATGCCTTAAATTATTTTGAGTCCAGGGAGAGCTGCCATCAACTCAATCCAAGCCCTCTTGCATGCAGGAATGCAAACTTATGCTGGAGGAAGACCGCAAACATTCTCGCCCAGCTGTACCACCAGCACTGCGGGAGGACCTGCACAGGTCACACTCGACCGCACCAAAGGAAGGATCTCCTCCCAAAGCATTCCCCATCTAGACATCCTGTATATGTTCACATGGGCAGGAAGACTGAGATGGCGCCCCAGTCCAAACTCGTCAACATGCTTGCCAGCCTAGTGTACAATGCTGTGGCCCAAATCTGCACAGCTGCTCCTATGAAAAAAGGAAATAACAGACAAGCATCAGCACAGACATCATTGTGACACTTCCTGATATAACCCTTGTCAGCGTCAGACTTCCAATGACCCGTATTCACAATCCTGTCTACTGACAGGCCCCCAGTGTGCAGCCGTTGCAGCAGCCCTATTCGGAAGGAATGAGGAGTGTTCAGCGGTAAGCAAGCCGCAGGCTGTAATAACTGGTGCACGACGTAAGCACATTGATGCCTGGCTAACGGGAACCCATTTTAATGCACTAGGAGCGGGCAAGCCCCCAGGGAATAAAAAGCCAAATATTCTGTTATCCGGGCAAGGGCCCTCCTCACCTGTGGCGGGAAGCCTGATTGTGGCACTCCTGTCCACTAAGTCTGTTTTAGAGTTACCAACTCTAATGACAAGCTCCAAAGGATAAGGAAAAGTCCAGAAGCAATAAGCCTCCAGACTCTCAGCCCCGTGCTGGCTCCAACAACCATTTTCCCAACCCTCAGTGCGAAAATGCAATGGACTGCTGAAAGGAGTCTCACCTTGATCTTTAACCAGCAGACAAGTTTTAACTTGTTGCAGATACTGCATAGGTAAAAATTGACCGACTTCCCGTCCACTGTCCTATGAGGTTGGAGGTTCCAACCTTCCAAGGCCCTGCGCACTGCAAACTTTATACAAGTGTCTCTGAAAAATAAAGCTTCAATGTAACAGACATTGCAGCGGACTGAATTCGGATAGTTATAACCGCATGCCCAATCTGCAGCAGGTGGACCAAATACTGCAGGATCTGCTCAGAGGATGGGGGCCAATTCTTCTGAATGGCCGAGAACTGCCAGCTTAAGGCTAAGAAATCCATCCAGGCCTTCCCATAAGAGGTAAAAGCAAAAGGGGAAATGGAAACTGCCGCTCTCTGTAATTACTAATTGTTGTCAAAATGCCACAGGTGGTCTGGAAAAGTCTGGCAATAGCTGAGTCTGGAGCCCAGGATCTGAAGCGCTTCATCTGAAAATCGGATAGTGTTTCAGTGTAATTTGGAGCGTAGAAAGCACAATATTAAACCTTAAGTGGCGCAGCTTGAAAGCATGAGTGGAGGGGCGGAGACTGTGCTAGAGTGTGAGGACTGTTTAGCCAAGACCTCACCACTACCTGGTTATCAGACCAAAAGCAGATCCGATGGTCACTGAACTCCTCGGGCCACATGTGAACTGCTACTACAATGGGGAAAACTCAAGAAAAGTTATGTCACATGATTGCCTCACCACACCTGGCTTGAGGCCATAGCTTTGCACACCAGCAGCCCTTGAAATAAAAACCAAAGGGCAAAGATCCAGCAGCACCAGCATGAACCTGAAAATCCCTGTGCGGGTTCAAGGTATCCTGCCATGGCATACATTCAGGAATTGCTACCATCGCCTGATATCTGCCTTCACCACACTTGGTAGGCATACACAAAGGTAAGGGGACCTCTGTCAGCATCGCCCTTGAGCCAGTGCCACCAACTGGACTCATCCACTTCAGCCCCAACTGGGCTAGGCGAGCTGGGTAGCACTTCCAGAGACCACCTTCTGCACAGGAACAGGTCAAAGTGCTGTGGACTCACAGCTTAGAGTTGTGAGCACCGGATTCACTCCCACAAGAAGACAGTCGTCGCACAGCAGAGTACAGCAGAGCATATAAACAACTCGGAGAGCAGCTCTGTAGAATATCTTCTTTTTTTATCTACAACTATACAAACTATATACAGAGCTTAATAGGTCTAAGCATAAATAAATGCTGCACTGCACTGAGTGTCTGCAGCTGCCCTTAGCAGCAACCTTATCTCTACACATGATCTCTAACACTCAGTCTCTCTCTCTCTCTCTCTGACACTGACTGACTGACTGATTTTGGTGCTGGAGCAGAATAAGTAGAGACCAGAACACGCCTCCTCCTTTCTGGAGAATCAGCAGACTCCTCAGGAGATTCTTGGATATGGGAGGGGTGAAATCTAGGCAGCCTGGCCTAGTGGGAAGATTAGTTAAGTGACCCAGCAAGATCGGATCTGGTGAAGCATCACTTGCTACAGAGGAAGTATTACAAAATAACTTCCTTCAAGGCAGACAGCTTCTCCATAGGCAAGTGGTATGTTTTAGCAACGATATCCAACTGGATCCCTAAATAAAATGGGAATATGGGCAAAAGGTATTGAGCTATTGCTTGCCAGCTTCCAGCCCCCGCTTGGGCAGGGGGCATCTTGTGCTGCCATCATGATATGTAAATTTACAGGGCCGACGCTGGCCAGAACCCCTAAAGAAGTCCCAACCAAGCTGCCGCCGAGCCAGCTTCCTTTTCAGACACACACTCTGTGCAATGCAAAAAACACACTCCGTGCAGTGCACACACTCTCCATGCAATGCAACTACACACTCCGTGCAATGCAAAAAACACGCTCTGTGCAGTGCAACTACACACTCCGTGCAATGCACACACAAACCCTCCGTGCAATGCAACTACACACTCCGTTCAATGCAACTACACACTCCGTGCAATGCAAAACACACTCCCTGCAATGCACACACCCTTCATGCAATGCAACTACACTCCATGCAATGTAACTACACACTCCGTGCACTGCACACACCCTCCGTTCAATGCAACTATACTCCGTGCAATGCACACACACTCCGTGCAATGCAAAAAACACACACTCTGTGCAATGCAACAACACACTCCATGCAATGCAACTACACACTCCGTGCAATGCACACACACCCTCCATGCAATGCACACGCTCGGTGCAATGCAACTGCAAATCTCCTAGCAATGCAATGCAATTGCAGCCCGTGCTCTGCAACATAAACTGCAATGCGGGCACGCAAGGTGCTTTCTCCCAGTTGCATATTGCAAACGTGGCGCCCGTTACATCCCTTGCAGTGAGGTAACCACCAAAAGGACCTAAGTGTCCAGGTAGAGCAATGGGGGAGCATGCAGCTGTCCCATACAGGGACCAATCCTGCAACCTAGGCATTACCGGCACTATCCGCTGACCCAGTGAAACCAATGCTTCATGGACCACATGGGGACACTATTCAGGCCGGAAACACTTCCAGGCCATCGAATTCTAGGGCAAAGCCCTAGGATCACCTGCTAGGCCAGGCATAAATGTTTCCAGTGAAATAGCAGAGTTGAGGTAGCCCCCAGCTTGTCCAGGTACCCCTGCTTGCCCTTTTTGAGGGAAGCACCCCTTCAAGAAACCCAGAGTTCTTTTATCACAAATGGGCCGCTTAAGGAAAATAAACTTGTTCAGAAACAGCATAGTTCAAGAGCATATACAGAGTGCTCATAGTCCTTGGAGGCACAGAGAGCCATAAAGCCAACCTTCGGGGATACTATAAACGAAAGTGATACCAGCTAAGCTGGGAACAGCCCTGACTAGCCCCACAATTTCAACAAGAGAAATGGGGGAAACCTTTTTGCGAAAGAAAGCCCCTAACGGGGGGCTCTCTCCCTATTGGGAAAGGCAAGCCACAGATACAGGGAGAATCTTCCCACAGGGCAGGGTAAGGGGTGGGGTGGGAAATCGAACAGGAAAAGGGGGGAATTAAATTATTTAAGGGACTAGAGAGGATTAAAAAGAAAGGGGAAATAAAGGGGGAATTAAATTATTTAAGGGACTAGAGAGGATTAAAAGAAAGGGGAAATAAAAAATAAAGAAATGTAACCAGACAATGAGAAGATTGTCCAAGTGCTCCATGTGATCCGATGCAAAACGGCCAAGAGGACGTCCCTACGTCTGGCCCTTCTATTTATAACTTCTGACTCCTCCTCCAAATTGGTAACAATCATATTTCCCCAGCAACCCGATTAACCCTAAAGGCCAGGGTTGCAGATTAATTTGCCTAGTCGTGGCTGGGCGGCCTGTTCCCCAACCGCAACACGTGCTCTCTGTTAGGGAGAACACGCTTTCCCCTTTTAGACACCATTTGTGAGTTGGTACAAGCCTTGCCTTTGTTCCTCAGGTTTCTCTTTCTTGGGTTACTTAATTATAGAAGCTGTATGTTTCATTGGGGAACTTGATTGGCCTCCACCGTCACTTACGGACACATAGAAGACAATCTTACTTGGCTATGAGTGATTGCTGAAGAAGTAGCTACAATAAACACCAGTAAGGCCTGCACACAGTTGGCCAGGCTTCCAACCAATACGCTCATCATCCCACAAGAAAAAGCTGGTCTTATGCTGACAGGCAGGACAGTGAAATGGGGCTACCCAACAGACATGAGAAGTGTTTCTGCATAGTGGCCGGGCAGGGTAGCAGGAGAGGGATGAATCCCCCTTCCCTGTTCATATATAGCCTAAAAGTAAGACCATTTCAATCTTGCCTCTTCTGCAACTGTTTCCTCATTTCAAAGTTTGCAAAGTTCAGTCACACAACCCGTCGCTGGCCCAAACTCTGAAACGACGTTAGCGATTTCTTGCAAACATGTTTTTCCTGTTCAGTGAACCACACAGACAGACCCGGGAGTTGCAGTGGTAAACTTTATTTCTCATATAATTATGGAAATTACAGTGATCTATTCTTCTCCTGAAACCAAAACTCCAAGGAATTTCTCCAGAGCTCAGTAATCTAAACATCACCATCAAGGGTCGTATTATGCAGCTTATCACATGGATAGCAAAGTAACATAAATCCTCCTCAAAATTATAAATAGATTTTGTTTATTAATAAGCCTGAGGTGAGATTTTGGGCAGGCTGGGTCTATGCCAGTTTCCTTCACTGCCTTTAAATCTGAATTCATGGCTGGTCTGAATGGCGGTGACTCTCTCTGGTGCTGCTAGAATGATGTCACTGCTCCTGTGCCAGGCAGTCTGGGGGATGCAGAAGGCAAAATGCTCGTTCAATCTCTCCTTGTATTTACAGGAACCAGTGAATTATTATAGGTTAGGAAACTACCTTGTGAGTGGAGTCATCTCTCCAAAACTTGCTGTATTGGAACCCTATGCCTTCTCCCAGCCACCTTTCATTGGGATTCTTGAGTAAGTAACTACATGCTGAAGGGGTTAATTCTGCCCCACCTGCATTGTGACTGACCTCAGCTAACAGGGGGTGACAGACTATATTGGTGTGAGTTGGGGAAAAGGTGTTAGGCAGCCAGACCAGTTTCTTGATAGGTAAAGGGATCCCTGACCATTAGGTCCAGTTGTGGCCGACTCTGGGGTTGCGGTGCTCATCTCACTTTATTGGCCGAGGGAGCAGGCGTACAGCTTCTGGGTCATGTGGCCAGCATGACTAAGCCGCTTCTGGCAAACCAGAGCAGCACACGGAAACGCCGTTTGCCTTCCCGCTGGAGCAGTACCTATTTATCTACTTGCACTTGACGTGCTTTCAAACTGCTGGGTTGGCAGGAGCAGGGACAACCTTGCTAGTGATGTTAATTGCTTACAATGATCTTTCAGATATCGTATAAATTTACTCCAGTCCTTTAGAAATACTTGATCGTGCTGGGAAATGGTATATAATGACTTATATAAAATGTTTAAAAATACTTTTGTTAAAAAAACAGAAGCCTTTCTATTGGGCATAGTGGGTGACGAGATACCAAGGGAAGATAAAAGACCGTTTATGCATGCAACAACTGCAGCAATAATTCTTTTATCCCAAAAATGGAAACAAGAAGTACCAATGGATGAAGAGTGGCAGATGAAGATGATGGACTTTTCAGAACTGACGAAGCTGACAGGAAAAATCTGAAACCAGCACGATCAAGTATTTCTAAAGGACTGGAGTAAATTTATACGATATCTGAAAGATCATTGTAAGCAATTAACATCACTAGCAAGGTTGTCTGAAGGCTTGTAATGAGAAATTTTCTATCTTTCTATATTAATTTAATTTTTTGAGATATTTTGTAATGAGTGTAATTAGAACCGGATAACGTATAAATTGCAATGATATAAAGGTTAATTTTGAAAGGTTTTATATTATTATTATTCTTTGGCAATCACTCGTAGCCGAGTAAGATTGTCTTCCATAAACACGATTTTAACAATGAGTCCATAAGTGACTGTGGAGGCCAATTCTGGATCCACACGTCCTTCCACAATGTCCTGCAATGTCAGCCTCCTTATTATCATGTCCTAATTCTTGTACTTGCTTTCTTCGCTTCTCTAATAAAGCAAAACAGCATATATTCCATTATACTCTCCCTTTATTAAAGAAAGAACGTGGCATCTTGTTTTCACTGAGAGAAAAATGGGAGGTTGTCGTAACTGTTTGTTTGCTTGCTTGCTTATTTGCAGAACGTCTCCTACAAGATACTGGCATGTCCTGTCCTTCTTATTTGCCATTCATGAAATCAATCAGGAGCCCAATCTCTTACCCAACATCACCCTCGGATACAACCTCTTTGACACCTATTTTGATGGCAGACTGGTTTCCGCTGCCATGCTAAACCTGCGTTCTACTGGAGAAAAGAGTATTCCAAACTATTTCTGTGGAACAAGGAAGAATGCATTGACTGTCATTGAAAGGGCTGAATCTGACATCTCCATCCAGATTTCAAGCATGGCAGGCATTTACAAAATCCCACAGGTATGGACTTGGATGACCACCTATTGGAGATTCCATAATAGTGGATGGTTTCTTTCAATGCCTCCCACTTTTATTTCTTGATGGAATTGTCTGTATCTTGTCCACCCTGCATAACCATATGTGGATCTAAGTAAGAGGGTGAGGACAGCAGACGAAGAGAGAAGCCCAGAGATAACAAAGCCGGGCTCAGAGCAGCTAACAACAGTAAAAATAGCACAATTTACATCACATCACAGTCAATTAATTAAAATACATTCTAAAATCAATTCAGAATCAAATTAATGACCTAACCCTAACCATTGGGCTAGAGTTCTATGAGGATTACAGAAGGAGAGAGGGGGTCAGACTGTGCCTTGACACAACCAGGCACAACCAGGAAGTTACTCAACACAAAAAGTATATATAGACAGACCAGGAGGGTCAGAGAGAGTTAGGAGTTGAAATAAAGCTTGTATAAATAAAGTTACATGTTTTATAATACTCCTACTTGATTCTGAATGGTAATCAACACCACTTGAAACACCGGCACAAAGTCTCTATCCATCCACAAGTCTATGCCTTAGTTTAGCAGATTTTCAATTATATTCAATACCGTCTCATGAAAGTGATGTTTCTCCTAAGTATTCAAAACACTTTCCCCCCTTCTCTCTGGACACACACACACACACACACACAACCTAGTGTGCTGAAGAAGAACAATATATAGGCTTAAAACCACCATTTACACTGGGCTCAGTGAAGGTATGGAAGAGGTTCAGCCCTCATAGTGGTGTCCTCAAAGATACTTCCACTTGATCTGTTGTTGAAGTGAAAGGTTATCAATTACTCATCCTCAGCTGACAGGTTGAGCTCTTTTAGGTTTTTGTTTCTTATGAACAGATACCTGGTATCCTTTCTTTCCTCACTAGGTCAGTTACGGCTTTGCTCTTGATGATAAAACTCAGTTCCCTTTTGTCTACCGGATGATCCCAAAGGAAGAAATCCAGTACAGGGGGGTTATCCAACTTCTCCTGCAGTTTGGATGGACATGGATTGGAATCTTTGCTCCAGACAATGACAATGGAGAAAGGTTCTTGGATGCCTTGACACCGTTGATGACTAGCAGTGGAATTTGTTTTGCCTTCTCAGAAAGAATACAACACATGACAGCGTACCAAATGAATGAACTACCTGCCAGGTGGAGACAAGTCAATGTATATCTTTATTATGGGGACTCGTCTTATGATTTTGTGCCAATATTCCACCTACAAGAAATATTTGAAAATTTACAAGCTGGGGGTAAAGTCTGGATCACAACAGCTTTTCCAGACATCAACATGAATTTGAGTTACGATATTGATTTCTTCATGTACACCCATGGTTCTTTGTCCTTCACCATGAAGACTAGAAAATGGACAAAATGTGACCACTATGAGCCATTCTCTGACGAAATACAACAATTTTGGGAGAAGTCATTTCACTGTTCATGTCCAGAGAATGTGCTGCCCATGAAAGGCTGGACAAGATGCACAGAGAAAGAGAAACTGGAGATTCTTCCCCAAGAGGAGATTGAAAGGGCCCTGTCTCAAGACAGCTACGTTACTTACAGCAGCATCCAAACTCTGGCACTTGCCTTAAACTCGGCATATTCATCCAGATCCAAACAGATGCTGATGATGAGTAGAGGAGAAAGTTGGGGACGTGGAAGACTGCAGCCATGGCAGGTATTCCCTTTTGTTAACTGCAACCTACTGTCTAATTCTGGAATCATTGTTCTTCACTTAAATGGTGCCCCAAATGTGTTGATTCAAGTGGATGACTTCACCCTACCTGATATTAGAATTTGACCTTAGGGTTCACACTGAGTTTTTATACGTGATGAAGCTGGCTCTGCTGATCTCCAAAATATTGAAGGAGAATGTGGGTGGGCAACGACTTAAGAATGAATCTCAGATTTGATTGTGGAAAGCCAACAGCAGTCAACCACTATGCGTCCAAATGTGACACAGGTCCCAATTCATAGGAGATTAGAGTGTTGGAGGTGTAATAGAATGACTGGAACCTTATACCATATGTGGTGGCCATGTCCGGAAATTAAGAAATATTGGAATATGATACATGAGGAAATTAAAAAGCTAATAAAAACATAATAAAATAGCAGAATCATATTCATTAGGAATTTTGAATGGAGACATCCCGAATGACAAAATTAATATTTTCTTGTACACGACAACAGCAGCGAGAATGTTAATGGTCAATAATTGGAAAGGAAATTATGTTCCAACTAAAGAAGAATGGCTGAATAAATTATGTGAATACTTGGAATTAGCAAAGTTGACTGATTTGATAAGACAAAAACCAAAAAATATAACCCAGAAGCAATGGAAATGTTTAAATGATTATTTATGTAGACAAAGATTAAATGTAAAGTATTTGTTGTGTTTAGAATAGATTTATGAAAGATTTTAAAAACATTGTTTAGAATATTTGTGTGAGATTGTATGGGGAAAATACGGAATAACAGATACAATCTTGCTTAAAATGTATATAGGAAGTGCAGTGTAAGCAATGGAAGTCAATCAATGAAATTTTATCAATATTTTCATATTGAGATTTTGTAGAAAAAAATTGGAAGAAATTCTTCCAACTTTCTTTCTTTTCTCTCTTTATTTTCTTCTTTTTTCTTTTCTTCTTTTTTCTTTTCTTCTTTTTTATATATGTGTGCTTATCTGAAATATATATGTATGTTTTGCTTATATTTTGTAATAATGATGTTAAATTAATTAATTTAATAATAATAATAATAATAATAATAATAATAATAATAATAATAATAATGGAGGGGGAAAGAGTGCAATATACAATAGGCTTCAGTACTTTCTTAATGCTGGTATTTTCTCTGTCATCCCAGCTTCACCATTTCTTAAGAAACGTCCAGTTGTTTAACACCTCCAGGGGCGGATTGTATTCAGATGAGAATGGGGAGCTGGCAGCCGACTATGACATTGTGAACTGGGTGATGTTTCCCAACGAGTCTCGTGGCAGAGTGAAAGTTGGGAGTGTAGAGAGACAGGCAGCCTCACATTTAAAGCTCACCATTAACCCAGAAGCCATTGTGTGGCCTTCACATTTTAACAAGGTAGGCAGAATGAATTGTGTGCCTGTCCCTTTGTGACATCTATTAAGCTCAAATAACTTAAAGGGTGTATTCAGAAAATGAACTTATTCCTATCCGATTGATTTTCTCACTAGTCTAGGGCTGATCTCAGGGATTATAGAAAGAGCAGAGAGCCTTTTCAAGTTTATGTAGCTGAGTTCTCATACTTTAGCATGAGTTCCGATGTCTGGACCGACCGGATGAACACATTCGAAACAGGGATTTCCATCCAGTGATCTCATTGTCCCATTTGGGATTTCACATGGCTGGATCACTGCCACTATGGTTTGAGTGATGGAGAGCAATGCAACAACACTCCCGGTAATGTGGGCAGTTTTTTCCAGCCTGTGGATTATCCTTCAGCAGCAAGTACACTTGTAGACATTCATTTCTCTTTATTGAATGAAAGAACGTTTGGATGGAACTTTGGTTTTGAGACATCACATATTGCACTTGAACCTGATTTTGGTATTGCACACATTATGTAAAAGCTATATTTAAAGAAACGGAAACTTGTTTTTACATTTTGTCTTTGGAAATTTCTATATAATTGCATACAGAGTTGTATGAGCTGTGCTTCTTTAATGTAATATATGCATAATCTGAGTGGCAACTGGACACTGGATTCCAAAAGTCGCCAGTCAACCTTTGGCTCAGTGCCCTCCTTCCAATGCCAATAAAACTGCCACATATTCCCTTTTCTTTCTTTCTTTTGTTAGATCATTTTAATTAATTTTCCAGTAAAAGACATCCAACTAACATATAAAATCATAATCCAATAAAAATAAAAAAACTGAATAAAAAAGGTCGAATTCTCTTCCAAATTGTAAAATTTTGATTTTACGGCTTCCCATAGTCTGAACCTTGAAGCATGTCCAAATCTCAGTCCTGCCTCTCGTCAATATTTCCATATTTCCACATCTCGATTTTAACACTCCAAACTTCTTTGTCTCTGGCTCTGTGATCCTCAATCATGTCAGAAATCATATAACCTTTCATCTGTTGAATACAGATTTGTTTATGTACTATACTTTTTCAACTGTGTGTGTGTGTGTGTGTGTGTGTGTGTGTGTGTGTGTGTGTGTACACTAGCACAGCTTCATCTGGCTCCATTCCAATCTGGGCTGTTATCCAACTCTCTGAAAATTAATGTCATGGCAACTCCCAAATTGTTAATCTTTACCATCCAAGTTGTTGTCCAAACCTTCCTTTTAAGATTTAGAAATACAGTACCTTCCACCTTATTGAATTGTTCTTCATAATTATTAAGCAGACTGTTTGCTGTATTGCAGTACAGTGGTACCTCGGGTTACATCCGCTTCAGGTTACAGACTCCGCTAACCCAGAAATAGTACCTCAGGTTAAGAACTTTGCTTCAGGATGAGAACAGAAATCGTGCTCCGGCAGCGTGGCAGCAGCAGGAGGCCCCATTAGCTAAGTGGTGCTTCAGGTTAAGAACAGTTTCAGGTTAAGAACGGACCTTTGGAACGAATTAAGTACTTAACCCGAGGTACCACTGTATATCAGTCATTTGGCAATCAATCAGACATATTCCCTTTTCTTAACAACTATTTCCTCTCCTAGCTTAGTATCAGACGTATGATCTTTCCTTGGCCCTCTGCTCTGAGATAATTGGAGCAGCAAAATTATGTACGCCAAAGTACTTTCTAAGCCATGCACTAGAGCATCAACAATATTTACCTAAAAGAGGGGGGGAGGTAGGGGAATCCATTAGGGTCATTTCAAACCCTATGACTCACTTCCATACCCTAACAATTTCCCTTCAATGCTCCTTTACTTTATGGTTAGACAATGCCTCGCTCCAGGTGTACCAAAAGCTGTCGACCTGGATATGCCAAGGTGGTTCAAGAAGGAGAGCCCATTTGCTGCTATGCTTGTGCTTCATGTACGGAAGGGACAATCTCCACCCAGGAAGGTGGGTGACTCCAGGGGAGAGGGCATTTGAAATATACTTAGAGTCAAGAATGGATTTCATGCTCTTTATTCAGCTCATAGTGGTGAGGAGGGAATGGAAGTCCCCTCAAAGTATCTGCTGTATATACATTATTTACACAATGGGCTGCACGTAGAATCATAGAATCATAGAATCATAGAGTTGGAAGAGACCACAAGGGCCATCGAGTCCAACCCCCTGCCAAGCAGGAAACACCATCAGAGCACTCCTGACATATGGTTGTCAAGCCTCTGCTTAAAGACCTCCAAAGAAGGAGACTCCACCACACTCCTTGGCAGCAAATTCCACTGTCGAACAGCTCTTACTGTCAGGAAGTTCTTCCTAATCTTTAGGTGGAATCTTCTTTCTTGTCCTGTTTTATGCAGGATGGGTGGCAGCCCTAAACCTGACCTTCTTGAATTGTGGTGCCCAGAACTGGACACAGTACTCCAGGTGAGGTCTGACCAGAGCAGAATACAGTGGCACTATTACTTCCCTTGATCTAGATGTTATACTCCTATTGATGCAGCCCAGAATTGCATTGGCTTTTTTTAGCTGCCGCGTCACACTGTTGGCTCATGTCAAGTTTGTGGTCAACCAAGACTCCTAGATCCTTTTCACATGTACTTCTCTCTAGCCAGGTGTCACCCATCTAGTATTTGTGCCTCTCATTTTTTTGCCCAAGTGCAATACTTTACATTTCTCCCTGTTAAAATTCATCGTGTTTGTTTTAATTGGCTAATCCCGGAATTCTCCTGTAGGCCAATCAGGCTAATCAGGCTAATGATTGGCTAATCCTGGAATTCTCCTGTAGGCCAATCAGGTTGTGGATTCACTTCTATCCGGAGCTGGATTGGGTGACTCCTGCAGACCAGTCATACTGCCGCATTGTTCTAGGACCAATCAGACTGCTGCATTCTGAATCCTATTGTTCTAGGACCAATCAGACTGCTGCAGTTTGGATCCTTTTCAACTCAGTACATAACAGCATTCTTTGGGAGAACTGAGATAGGGCAGAGATCCCATAAAAGGCTGACAAGGAAAACAGTAAGAGAAAAAAGAGAAAGGTAGAGAGGGAAACGAAGACAGGAGTGCCTGGCGTGCTCTGGTCCATGGGGTCACGAAGAGTCGGACACGACTAAATGACTAAACAACAACAACAGAGAGGGAAACTGTGCACATCAAAGAATGCACGGAGGAGAGGTGGAGAGAAACAGGCACTTCGGGGAGGTAGCAGAGTACACATAGAATAGTAGAAACATGGTTGGAAGGGACCCCAAGGGTCATCTAGTCTAAAGCCCTGCAATGCACACTGAGTGTAAAAGGAGAAAGGCAAAAAAAAAAATGGTAGGCTATTAATAAAAACACCAAGAGGCACGTAGAGGAGAGAAGGGGTGTGTGTGCTTCTCCGTTTAGAGATATTAGATCAATATATTCTGCACAAAGGGGGGAGGTGGAATCACAATGCCTAGAGAACCAGTGCTTATGCTGAGTTTGAGAAAGGCTGAACTACGGAAGCTCCTGCAATGTGGAAAGAATGTCATAGTTTGCATTTAAATCATGACTGTTGCCCTTAGTAGTTTCTAGCCATTTTTAATCGGCCCTAGGGAGATAACGTGTGAGAACCCCTGCCACAATGAATTACATGGTTTCAACTAGGGCCTGGGCCTTTTCAGAACTGGCCCCGACGTGGTGGAATGCTCTGTGACAAGAAACTAGGGCCCTACAGGACTTGACATCTTTCTGCAGGGCCTGCAAGACAGAGCTGTTCCACCAGGCCTTTGGTTTGGACTCCGTCTGACTCTTATGTTTCCCTCCCCTTATGGTCTTGATTTATCAGCTACTTTAAAATGAGGCAGCATTTTAAATTGCATTTTAACCTGTATTTTAAATTGGTTTTTCCCCCCCTTTCCTTCACCCCCCCTCTCTTTCTCCCCTATTATGTTTTTACTGTGCTTTTACTGGTGTTAGCCGCCCTGAACCTGGCTCTGGCCGTGGTGGGCAGGGTATTAAATTTATTGTTATTATGTTAGGTTTTTTTTCTTTTTAATTGCCTTGGAATGCACACTGCAGGAGAGATAGTTTGGGGGATTTGCCCACAGCAAATATAACCTTTTGTGATTCTAATCTCCCTCTGTTTTAAATGTGATTTGGACATGCTAATCTCTAAAGATACAAGCCTGATTCTCTTATTTATGTTAGGGCTACAAAATTTGCTCCCCTTCCTTTCAGATGCAGGCTATTGCACCAAATGTCCAGATGATCAGCATCCAAACAAGGACCAAGATCAATGTGTCCCCAAGATCACCACTTTCCTTGCCTACACCGAACCTTTGGGCCTCATCCTAGCTTCCTTTGCCCTATTCTTGTCCATAACCACAGTATTTGTTTTAGGAATCTTCATTAAATACAAGGAAACTCCGATAGTCAAAGCCAACAACCAGGACCTCTCCTACATCCTCCTCATCTTCCTCGTACTCTCTTTTTCATCTTCATTCCTGTTCATTGGTCAGCCAATGAACACAACCTGCCTTCTCCGACAAACAGCCTTCAGCATCATCTTCTCAGTTGCTGTGTCTTCTCTCTTGGCCAAAACCATCACCGTGGTGCTGGCCTTCCTGGCCACAAAGCCAGAGAACAGGGTGAGGAGATGGCTGGGGAAGACCTTTGCCAACGCCATTGTCATTTCCTGTTCCAGTGTCCAACTTGTCATCTGCACCATCTGGCTAGGGATCTCTCCTCCTTTCCCGGAGTCTGATAAGCACTCCCAGCCTGGGGAGATCATCCTGCAATGTAACGAAGGATCTGTTGCCATGTTTTACACTGTCCTTGGCTACATGGGGTTCCTGGCTGCCATCTGCTTCACGGTGGCTTTCCTAGCCAGGAAGCTGCCTGGGGCCTTCAATGAAGCCAAGCTGATCACCTTCAGCATGCTGGTCTTCTGCAGTGTTTGGGTGTCCTTTGTGCCCACCTACCTGAGCACAAAGGGGAAATACATGGTAGCTGTTCAGGCCTTCTCCATCTTGGCCTCCAGTGCTGGGCTTCTGGGCTGCATCTTCATCCCCAAGTGCTACATTATTGTACTGAGGCCTGATCTGAATACAAAAGAGCACCTCTCAACAAAAACAAAAGATGGCATCTGATACTTAGTTCTAAAGAAAGGGACCGTTTTCTAAGGAAAGGAAAGGGTCCAGAATCCTGGCTTCCATTGGAGGCAAACAAAATTCTCAAAAAGATACAGAACCTCCTGCTTCCTAAAAGATTTTCAGGTTCCCTGTTCTTTTTCCATACCACATGCCTTCTCAGTAGTGGCACCCATCCTGCGGAACACCCTCCCATCAGATGTCAAGGAGATAAATAACTATACAACTTTTAGAAGACATCTGACGGCAGCCCTGTAGAAAGGATCATGCATGAAGTAATCATGTAAATAATGCTATGAAAGTGCCTTGAAAGGTATGCTTTTTGTTCACTCTTTGGAGAAATTCCACTGGGCCAATTTGAGTTGCAGCTTGAATAAACCTGTGCTTTTTCCACACACTGTTCTCCTCATTGGCTCGAAGAACTGGCGTAGCCTAGACCCTCTTTGGTAGGGTAAACCCTGAACCTATTTCAGTGTTCTCAGGCCTACTAAAATCTCAACAGATTCACTGCGAAATATGCTGACATACTGATTGTCTGGGGGTATACATTTAGATGAGGCAGATCTACTAATATTTGGCTGTGTAGCACCCTGCTTGTGGTTAACGCTTAGCTGGAATGAAATATTCAATGTAGCAATAGAGAAATTAAAATAATAATTTATTTGTCAGACAAATAAATGAGAGACACAGTGGTATATGGATACCAAAGCTCTGCCCACTCCAGCCCTGATGGCCAGCACTTATATTTCCTCAGCAAAGCCCCCTTGCTCCTCCTTTGGCTGCCTCTGTGCAATCAGCCTGGTTGAAATTCCTATTGGCTGTTTGCTAGAACCAATCATAAAAGATACACCCATTTCCTATTACCTTTTATGGGAGACAAAGAGCTATATTTCCTTCTATCCATAAATGGCAGACAAGTAGCCATATATCTTACATTTGCCTCGACAAGGCACCTTAATTACCAGATCATCTTTGCCCTATTGCCCTATTCACTCCAAAACAGATGGCTAAAACAGATGGCTCATGGTAACAGAGATCTTGGGTTCACCTTCTCACACACCATCAATGAAATAAGAATCTAACATAAGAATCTAACATTTCTTACTTTCTAAATCCTTTGCATACTTACATTTAAGCCAATATATTTCATACATTAACATATATAGCTTTTTAGAAGAAAAGGAACTTAGTAAAAAGGAAACAGCTTCAGAGAGAAGCCTCTTCAGTTTACAACCCCCCTTTCCCCAGCCAGCTGCTGTTCCTATTAGCTCTTGCCCTTTAACGTTATGAAAATATGGCTCAAGTCTAATAATAATAATAATAATAATAATAATAATAATAATAATAATAATAAATAATAATAATAAATTTTATTTATATCCCGCCCTCCCCAGCCGAAGCCGGGCTCAGGGCGGCTAACAACACTAAAATAGTGCAACATTATAAAAACATCATAAGAATTAATTAAAATCAAAATTGATGGCAACCATAAACTAAAGTATTGTAAAGATTGCCAAAGGAGGGAGTCAGGCTGCGCCCTGACCAAAGGCCTGGTGGAACAGCTCTGTCTTGCAGGCCCTGCGGAAAGATGTCAAGTCCTGCAGGGCCCTTGTCTCTTGTGACAGAGCGTTCCACCAGGTTGGAGCCGCAGCCGAAAAAGCCCTGGCTCTAGTTGAGGCCAGCCTAACCTCTCTGTGGCCTGGGACCTTCAAGATGTTTTTATTTGAGGACTGTAAGTTCCTCTGTGGGGCATACCAGGAGAGGCGGTCCCGTAGATACGAGGGTCCTAGGCCGTATAGGGCTTTGAAGGTTAAAACCAGCACCTTAAACCTGATCCTGTACTCCACCGGGAGCCAGTGCAGCTGGTATAGCACCGGATGAATGTGATCCCGCAGCGAAGACCCCGTAAGGAGTCTCGCTGCGGCATTCTGCACCCACTGGAGTTTCTGGGTCAGTCTCAGGGGCAGCCCCACGTAGAGCGAGTTACAATAATCCAGTCTGGAGGTGACCGTCGCGTGGATCACAGTGGCTAGGTCAGGGCGAGAGAGGTAAGGAGCCAACTGCTTAGCTTGGCGGAGATGAAAAAATGCCGCCTTTGTTATAGCTGCAATCTGCGCCTCCATGGAGAGGGAGGTATCGAAGATTAAACCCAAACTCTTAACGGACGGTGCTGGCACTAATTGCACCCCTGCAAGAGATGGGAGTTGCCCCCTCAATCCCATATCGTCCCGTCCCAGCCAGAGGACCTCTGTCTTCGAAGGATTTAACTTCAACCGGCTCCCATGTAACCATCCAGCCACAGCTTCCAGACATCTGGTCAGTGTGTCTGGGGCCGAGACAGGATGGCCATCCATCAACAGATAGAGTTGGGTGTCATCGGCATACTGATGGCAGCCCAGCCCAAAACTCCGGACAAGCTGGGCGAGGGGGCGCATAAAGATGTTAAAAAGCATCGGGGAGAGAATCGCACTCTGAGGCACTCCACACACCAAGGAGTGGCGTGATGACAATTCCCCCCCAAGCGCCACCCTCTGTCCCCGACCAGAGAGAAACGAGCGCAGCCATTGAAGGACTGTGCCCTGGATCCCCACGTCGGCAAGGCGGTGGTCCAGAAGTTCGTGATCGACCATGTCGAAAGCTGCTGACAGATCTAGAAGAATCAGCAGCCCCGACCCGCCTCGATTCAGCTGTCTACGAAGATCATCTGTTAGGGCGACCAGAGCCGTCTCGGTCCCATGACCAGCGCGGAAGCCGGACTGGAATGGATCCAGAGCCGATGTTTCATCCAGAAACCTACCAAGCTGTTCGGCAACCGCTCTCTCAATCACCTTACCCAGGAATGGAAGATTCGAAACTGGGCGGTAATTGGATAGATCTAAGGGATCTAATGATGTTTTCTTTAAGAGTGGACGCACCACCGCCTCCTTCAGTTCCCCTGGGAATGTCCCGGTGCCAAGGGACAAATTGATGATATCCCCCAGGGGGGCCCACACCTCGTCTGGACACGCTCTAATCAGCCAAGACGGGCACGGGTCGAGAGGACAAGTGGTGGGCTTTCCAGCTCGGAGGAGTCTGTCCACATCGGCTGGGGATATCCGGTCAAAGTGGTCCAATACTGGACCCGAGGACAGTCGAGGGGCCTCCAGTTCCTTTATTGTATCCAAAGTGGCAGGGAGGTCATGGCGGAGCGACAGGACCTTCTCCGCAAAAAAGCTCGCAAATGCCTCACAGCTGTGTGTCGAATTGTTATTTAAATTTGGCTGTCCTTCAAGGGACGTTAAAGACCGAATTATACTAAATAATTGTGCCGGGCGAGAACTAGCGGATGCAATGGAGGCCAAGAAGTAGGACTTCTTAGCGGCCTTCACTGCCATCTCGTAGGTTTTCATAAAAACCCTATAAGATGTTCTTGAGGCTCCGCCACGGGCACCCCGCCATACTCGCTCTAGCCGTCTGAGGTCCCGCTTCATTTTCCGGAGCTCCTCAGTAAACCAGGGAACGTGGTTTCTGCGGGGTCGCAGAGGGCGCTTAGGTGCGATCTCATTGATGGCTGCCAGGAGCTGGGTATTCCAGCCCTCAACAAGCTCAGTCAATGAGTCGCCAGGGGGAGAAAGGTCCCACAAGGCTTGACGGAATCTATCAGGGTCCATCAGCCTCCGCGGGCGAGCCCAAATCGGCTCACCACCTAAGCAGGGTGGGGGTGGAACATCAATCCTGGCTTTCGTAGCATAGTGATCAGACCATGGCACCTTCATCGAAGGAAACATGATCACATCTATACCAACGCCAAAGATCAGATCCAGCGTGTGGCCTGCTTGATGTGTGGGGCCCGAAACAAACTGGGAGAGCCCTAGTGTCGCCATAGAAGACACCAGGTCCAGAGCCTGTGAGGAGGGAGTGACATTGGCATGGATGTTGAAGTCCCCCAATACCAATAGGTTAGGGAACTCCAAGGCCCAGCCGGCCACCGCCTCCAGCAGGCCTGACAGGGTGGCTGCTGGTGCGCTAGGTGGCTGGTACACCAGCCAGACAGCCAAGCTCACCTCGGAGCCCCACACTAGGCCAACACATTCAATGCTGGGGATCGATGGCGTGGTAGAGCCCTGAAAGAACAATCTTCCTGGATTAATAATACCACCCCTCCCCCCCCGGCCCACAGTCCGTGATTGGTGGAGAACGGAAAAACCCGGGGGCGCCATCTCTCGTAAGGTAACAGTATCCCCTTCGCGCACCCAGGTCTCCGTCACACAAGCCAGGTCGACCCCCTGCGAGATGATGAAATCTCGCAGGGTGGCGGTTTTGTTGCCTATAGACCTGGCATTGCACAACACCAGTGACGGAGGTGAGTAATCCTTGCTCACCCTACCCTCGTCTCTCGGGATGGGGCGCAGATTGGAAGGGGTACGAGCATATCCGTATCTCGATCCCCTTCGCCTATGACATCTGCCCCCACCGCCATACCTCCCTCGCCCCTCCACAGTAGGAATCCCAAGCCTCATACTCGCCTCCATTTACAAAATATAAAAGCAAGCAAACAAACAAAAAACAATTACCCCAAAACAAAACCAATCCCCACCCCACTCAACAACCATCCCACCCCAGCCCAAAATAAAACAAAACAAAATAAAAATACATGGATAAAAAACCACCGTTTATGGTGGTACAACAAAGTAAAAAGTAAAAACACTTTAAAACACTTTAAAATAAACAAAATTCTCAAAAAGATACAGAACCTCCTGCTTCCTAAAAGATTTTCAGGTTCCCTGTTCTTTTTCCACATGCCTTCTCAGTAGTGGCACCCATTCTGCGGAATGCCCTCCCATCAGATGTCAAGGAGATAAATAACTATACAACTTTTAGAAGACATCTGACGGCAGCCCTGTAGAAAGGATCATGCATGAAGTAATCATGTAAATAATGCTATGAAAGTGCCTTGAAAGGTATGCTTTTTGTTCACTCTTTGGAGAAATTCCACTGGGCCAATTTGAGTTGCAGCTTGAATAAACCTGTGCTTTTTCCACACACTGTTCTCCTCATTGGCTCGAAGAACTGGCGTAGCCTAGACCCTCTTTGGTAGGGTAAACCCTGAACCTATTTCAGTGTTCTCAGGCCTACTAAAATCTCAACAGATTCACTGCGAAATATGCTGACATACTGATTGTCTGGGGGGTATACATTTAGATGAGGCAGATCTACTAATATTTGGCTGTGTAGCACCCTGCTTGTGGTTAACGCTTAGCTGGAATGAAATATTCAATGTAGCAATAGAGAAATTAAAATAATAATTTATTTGTCAGACAAATAAATGAGAGACACAGTGGTATATGGATACCAAAGCTCTGCCCACTCCAGCCCTGATGGCCAGCACTTATATTTCCTCAGCAAAGCCCCCTTGCTCCTCCTTTGGCTGCCTCTGTCCAATCAGCCTGGTTGAAATTCCTATTGGCTGTTTGCTAGAACCAATCATAAAAGATACACCCATTTCCTATTACTTTTTATGGGAGACAAAGAGCTATATTTCCTTCTATCCATAAATGGCAGACAAGTAGCCATATATCTTACATTTGCCTCGACAAGGCACCTTAATTACCAGATCATCTTTGCCCTATTGCTCTATTCACTCCAAAACAGATGGCTAAAACAGATGGCTTATGGTAACAGAGATCTTGGGTTCACCTTCTCACACACCATCAATGAAATAAGAATCTAACATAAGAATCTAACATTTCTAGCCGTAGCTAGGAGTGCAGGGGCCACTGGGCACCACACCGCCGGGGACAGCACTTCTTGTGCCCGAGCCAAGCGTCTCTCCTGGGAGTGGCACGGTGGCTCGGGCACCTGTAGGCTCCACAATGCCCAAAAGGGAAGTGTGGGGCCTGCATCTGCCCACTGCCACCCCCTGAGCCACTCTACACTTGAGGGGGAGGCAGCAGACAGCCTCCCTGCAGGCTCTTCACAGCTCGAAAAAGCAACGCAGGCCTGCAGGGTGCCAGAGCAGAAGAGGGCTCGGGCACTGGGATTCTGGCATGCCCTGCCCCACCCCATGGGGGCCTTGCCCCACCCCCATGCACCCAAGCGGCTAGCTATGCTGCTGAAAATGAGCATTCGGATCCTGCCTCTATGAAATGATTTCTTCAAAACAAAGTGTGCCAAGTGCCACTGTATTCTGCTCTGGTCAGACCTCACCTGGAGTACTGTGTCCAGTTCTGGGCACCACAGTTCAAGAAGGACACTGACAAACTGGAACGTGTCCAGAGGAGGGCAACCAAAATGGTCAAAGGCCTGGAAACGATGCCTTATGAGGAACGGCTAAGGGAGCTGGGCATGTTTAGCCTGGAGAAGAGGAGGTTAAGGGGTGATATGATAGCCATGTTCAAATATATAAAAGGATGTCACATGGAGGAGGGAGAAAGGTTGTTTTCTGCTGCTCCGGAGAAGCGGACACGGAGCAATGGATCCAAACTACAAGAAAGAAGATTCCACCTAAACATTAGGAAGAACTTCCTGACAGTAAGAGCTGTTCGACAGTGGAACTTGCTGCCAAGGAGTGTGGTGGAGTCTCCTACTTTGGAGGTCTTTAAGCAGAGGCTTGACAACCATATGTCAGGAGTGCTCTGATGGTGTTTCCTGCTTGGCAGGGGGTTGGACTCAATGGCCCTTGTGGTCTCTTCCAACTCTAGGATTCTATGATTCTATGATTCTAAGTTCAGCTGCTCGCTGGCTGGCCCATCTCCAGCTATGGAGCCCCATCAGTGATATCTGGCAAACATGTTTTTCCTCCAGCTCTGCACCTCTTCCTTGAGCCATGGAGAGGCGCCAGCAGGTTGCAGAGGTGGACCTTCTTCCCCTTTATAATTACGAAAATCATAATGATGTGTTCTTCCCCTCACACACCAAAGCTCCGGGGATTTCCCCTGAGACCAATAATACAAACATCTGAATCCAGAACAACATGTGGCGACTTCCTGCAGCAAGCCAGAAAGAAGAACTGTGACATAAATACTGTTGAGATTCTAAAGGTGAGGTACCCATGCTGCGGAAGTTGCCCCCAGCTCCATTCACCACACAGAGGCAGCTGTAGGTCCCCATTAGTTTATTGCTGCAGAAGATCAGGCTTCAGCAATGCAGTTGCAGACCCTGATATATACATACAGCTTGTGGTGTTTGCAGATACAGATATATACAAGTACAAAGTAATTCTATCGCTCCAGCAATTCCATGACATAACCCAGACTTTGAGTCATTTCACAAGACTCCCTCACTGACTAATAAGCTGACATTAGCAACTGGCTTGCTTGGCTAACCCCCTTCCTCCATGTTCAGTTCCTCCAGCAAATTTCTTGGGGGAAAAGATTAAGTCCTGTGCCAGTGGGAGTCTGATCTGAGATCGAGGAAAGGCAGGGACTGGGCCATTGGGAAGCTTTCTCTTCCTGACTTTAGATATGAATCCATGGCAGGAGTCCAGCTGTGTCCTTGACGTCATTGCTGCCATGATGAAGGCGACTGGCACAGGCACTGCTAGAATGGTATCTCTGCTGCTGCTGCTGTTGTTGCTGCTGCTGCTAATGCCCCAGGCAGTCCACGGACACAGGACAGAGTACTGCCAAGTATTCCTGCCTCGTTATCCAAATCAGGCTGCTAATTATTACAGGACAGGAAACCATCTCATTAGTGGAATAATCTCATCAAAAGGTGGTTTAGCTGAACCATACATCTTCTCCCGGCAGCCCTTAACCAGGTTTATTCTGTAGGTACCTATGTAATAGACAAACTCTATTTTCTGGTCCATCTGATCAAATTCTGTCCTTATTTTGATTCCAACAGCTCCTTCAGGCAACCTTGTTACTTAGCGTTCGCCTTCATTTGCCTGTACAAAGCTTAGCTTGCTGTTATATTATGTCTTCATTGTGGATTCTTTCTAATTTGTTGGTGGACAACTATTATATCTACATTCATCCTGATTTGCTTGCTGGGTGTTTAGGTATTTTCCCACTTGGAAGCAGCCAAGATGAGCAGTTTCCTAACATTTCAAATCTCTTTAAATTGCGTTTGATTTTGATCTTTGAAGGCAATGGGCTTCCCATCAGAAACAGTAAACTCTCCATTTTCTCTTAAATGGCAAAGTAATATCTAACTTGCAACCACAGTACACGCCCCATAAAAACAATACTGACCAATATTTGGGGACGAGCTATTTTAAGATTTGTGTAAAGGCCTTTAGATTGATAAGGGAAATAATGTGATATTTTGTGTTCACTGAAAGGAGAACGGCAGTCTATCAGTACTATTGGTTTCTTTGTTTGCAGGTTCGGTTCTACGAGATATTGGCATATCCTGTCCTTCTTGCTAACTGTTCAGGAGATCAATCAAAATCCCACAGTTTTACCCAACATCACCCTGGGATACAACCTCTTTGACAGCTTCTATGATGGCAGACTTACTTCTGATGCCATCCTTGATGGCCATTCTGGAGGGGTAAAGAATATTCCAAACTATAACTGTGGACAACAGAAGAACCTCTTGGCTGTTATTGAAGGGGCTGAATCGGATATCTTCATCCAGATTGCAAGCATGTCAGACATCTACAAAACCCCACAGGTAGGAACTAGGATCGCCAGTTGTGAAGGATGCTACAGTCATAACTTATATACATTTGAAGAGGGTTAGAACAGATATTTGAGCTCCCTTCCAACTCTTTGAAAAGTTTCCCAGCAAATGTTTTTTAAAAGGCTAAATCTGTCTTGGGACACCCTAGGTCAGGCATAGACAAACTCGGCCCTCCAGATGTTTTGGGACTACAACTCCCATCATCCCTAGCTAACAGGACCAGTGGTCAGGGATGATGGGAACTGTAGTCTCAAAACATCTGGAGGGCCGAGTTTGCCTATACCTGACCTAGGTTGTCTAGCTTTTGCTGGTGAGGGGCAGGTTCTACTTCTTTTCTCCAGGATTACTCTAAAAATAGTAAGAAGGGGATTCAGTTTTACTTTCCTAAAGCCCAGAGGATACGGAACAACAATACTTCATTGATTGCAAGGGACAATCCAGCACATGTTGGGGAGGATTCTGGGGAGAAATGCTAGAGAAATGCCTCTCTGAAAAGAATGAAGTCTATTGTAATTTTATGTAAAGGGAGTTTATTTAGTAAAGACTTTGAATTTCAGGGTAGGGGGTAGAGAAGGGCAGGACACAAGATCCAAGACTTTAATAAACATCAAAAAGTGGTTTAATTTTACATGCTTGAGCAGAGCCTTGGTTTTCAGCACATGTGCAGAGTCCATTACAGAAAAGATGGTTTCATGGAGCATTCGTCTGTTATGAAGCAAAGATTGCTCAGATGAAACATGGTGGTATCACAGCTCCATAAGGTGACAGTTTCTAGACACAGCAAAAAGTCCAGAACTGGACACAGGACTCCTGATGTGGTCTCGTTTTGTTCAGTCTTTTAAGGTAATTCATTTTTTTCTTTTTTAAAATTTTTTTAATTTAATTTTTTAAATTTTTATTAAGTACAAATTAGAAAACATACATATTTACAACAAAAGAAAATACAAAAGAAAAAGAAAATACATATAGCCAAGGGGGGAAAAATTAGAGAATATTTTGTCTCTTTTCATATTTACAATTATTTATACCTCTGTAAAATGCTATTCACAATAAAGGGGTGAAATGAAAGATAAGATATCAGAAAAAAGAAAAAAAGAACAAAGAAAAAATAAAGAAGTAAAAGAAAAAGATCATAGGTGAAAAAATTTTAAAGTAGATAAGTACTCACAATACATAGCCGTTTCCCATCTATATTTATATTCAATTGTATAATTTCATCTTGTCCTTATCTACCTTAAATAAAGTGTGTGGGTTTTTTTAAAAAAATACTTCCACCGTTTACCTCACACGTTTTTAATAATCTGTTCATCAGATCCTCTGTTCTTCATATTTTCCCTTTGGATTTCCTTAATGTCTCACTTTGCATTTTTTATATTACGCACAAGATTATTCTAAACACAACCAGATTTTTGTAGTCGAGCCCTGGTTTTGTAAATAAACATTTAAGAACTCCCATTGCTTCATAACCATAGTTTTGGATTTTCTCCTTATTATGGTAGGTAGTAAGGTAATTCAAACACATCTCTCATATAGGAAGATCTAGTAGAAATAAAAAAATTCCTTCCAGTAGCACCTTAAAGACCAACTAAGTTAGTTCTTGGTATGAGCTTTCGTGTCCATGCACACTTCTTCAGATACACACTGTTTTATTTTGACTATGGCAGACCAACACGGCTACCTATCTGTAACTAGTAGAAATACCTACTGTTGAGTGAATGCACATTTTAGCAGTGCCCAGTTAGCAGGCTGTTAAGATCATAGGCTGATCCACAGAAACTTGCTGTAAGCAAGACCACTTCACATAAACAAGCAAACTATGGGTCAATTTGGGGCTCAGTCCACTTCTGGAGATTTTCTCCACCCTCCCTCATATTGACAAGGATTTGACAAAGATCAATCTCTTCCAGCTTCTTCCTGGCACTTAATGCTTCTAGGTTAACCAAAGTGCCACAATTCCCCTGAAAACAAACTTTCACTTCCTTACC